>NC_086319.1:243489792-244689792 GCF_036172605.1 Pelobates fuscus | reverse complement strand
CAAACATCCATGCACATTGTGCCATCCATTGACTTTGAGTGGTCAGATAACTTTTTTACCCAATGCAGGATGACTGAATAAGCATTTGGCTCTTGCTGTAAGCGCATCACAGGAGCACAAGGAGTCTTGGAGGACCCAGGTGAGAGGGAAAACCAATCCTAAACAGTTTGCCCCATTACTAGAGAACTGTGTCAGGTACTCCTGGTATCTTAAGCACTACATCAGACTGTGATGGTTATGATGCTTGGAGTATCCCTTTAATAGTTTGCCCCATTACCAAGGAACTGGGCCAGGCAGGTACTTTCTTGGGGGTGTCCTCCTCTCTGAGAATGTCCCCTACAAAGACCTTCATTTGCAATTCCCATGGTACAAATATGTACATGTGTATTTACTAAAAAGAGAAGTGCCAGGAATTCTAAGTGAATTTCAAATTTAAGGTCATTGAAGCCAAACGGTAAGCATAGCTAACCTGCAGAATCTTTCCAGTTCAGCTACCTTGGGCTTAAATTTGACATTCTCTTTGAGAATCTGGCAATTATCACTTCAGTGACTAACCCAGTTAGTGTCACTCCAACAATTGTTATATGTGTATTAAAATTCAAGCAAGCAGTTGGTATGTGTAATTGTAAATTTTAGGTATTTCATAACATTGAAACCTAATGGTTCTATTTTTTATTTACCGTATATACTCAAGTATGAGTCGACCCGAATATAAGCCGAGGCCCCTAATTTTACCACAAAAAACTGGGAAAACTTATTGACTCGAGCATAAGCCTAGAGTGGGAAATGCAGCAGCTACTGGTAAATTTCTAAATAAAATTAGATCCCAATAAAATGACATTAATGTAATATTTATTTACAGTGTGTGTATATAATGAATGTAGTGTGTGTGTGTGTGTGTTTGTGTGTAGTGTGTGTATATAATGAATGCAGAGTGTGTCTGTTTGTGTGAATGCAGTGTGTGTGTATATAATGAATGCTGTGTGTGTTTGTATGAATGCAGTGTGTGTATATTATGCAGAGTGTGTGTGTATATAATGCAGAGTGTGTCTTTGTATGAGTGTGTGTGTATATAATGCAGAGTGTGTGCATTATATATACACACACACACACTCTGCATTATATACGTACACACTCTGCATTATACACACACACACTCTGCATTATATATACACACACACTCTGTATATAATGCAGAATGTGTGTATATAATGCAGAGTGTTTGTGTGAATGCAGAGTGTGTGTGTAAACTGGGTGGGGGGAGGGCATTTTAATTATTTTTAATATTATTTTAATTTGTATTTTATTTTAATATTATTTATTTTTATATAGATATTTTTTTTGCAGTGCAGACAAATATTACAACATGCGTGAGGTACCCCGACGGCATTCCTCACGCTGGTTTTGAACAGTTATAACAGTGGGGTTACGAGGTTACTTGCACATTTAAAAAAAAATGTTTAGTTAAGGAGACGATAATTGTAGATCAGCATAAGAGAATTAAACATGCAATCATTAATAACGTTTTTCTATGCTGTGGCTAACATGTTATCGAATAGCGGTTATTAAAACAAGTGAGGATAATTAATGCTTAACAGTTTTAGATTAACTACGCTAGTGTCGTGAGATAAGGTAACATGCTTTCGTGTTCCAGGGTGTACGAAAGGTAGACAGCTATTCATTGACTAAACATGCTGAGTAGATCTATTAACAGGTAGGTCTGAGTAGGATATGGTTGTCACAGTTCAGCAGGGATACTTGCTATGCGGTAAGCATCTGGGTTGTAGGTTATTTCCAGCGGTTATAATGTCCCTGGGGGTGCCTAACGTGGGGGCTGGAGCCTAGTACCACAGGTTGTTAATAGTTCCCTCTTTCAGCCTGTGCCCACCGGATGTACAGACCTGTCCATCATGAGGGTGATCTGCCCCGGGACGGTGTTGGCCCGATGTCGGGGCTGAGTGTGGAGCTTCATGTGTGCTTGGTCGTGGTGCCTCTGCGATGCCTCTAGTGGTAAGTCCTTTTGCGGGTCTGCAGCGTGAGTGTGTAGATGACCCCTCGTACGTGGTTGGGATCGGTTGGTCGTGCCTCTTGGCCTGGACAGGGTCCATGAAGAGGTGGGTGTTTGCTTGAGGTCGGGGCTTGGTTTTCACAGTTTCCTCCCGCCCGCCGCCCTGTGCGAGCGATGTGCTTGCTTACTTCGCCATTGTGTGGTTTTAGGCCCCGTCAGGGCTGCAGGCTGATGCTGAGAGTCGGGCGGCGGTTGTTGAGGTGGGCGGCGTACGGTGAGTAGTCGCAGAGCACTTTGTTGCAGCATAAGTTCAAGCTTGATCCAGAAGTTTTGGAAAATCCTGTCTATGCTGGACAGGGAGTTTAGTGGTATCTCTTGGGTGTCTGCTGACCGCGTGGTCTCCGCCATTTTAGGTCGGTCTCTCAGCTCTCTGGCCCCTTTTATGGTAGTTTCCCTCTTGTTGGAGGGGACCACTCTGGGTGGACTGGGATCACCCCCACCAATCCAAAGGAGGGGGTTGCGGGGTGTCCGCTCGTGGCAGTTGGTCTCCAGGTTGTTCCAGGCTGGGAGATCGGCCGCCTCTCCCGCCCAGTGCTCGCCAGGCCGCATGCCCTCGCGGGTGCGTTCTGCCAACTGTAGTCCGCTCATGGGCTGCATCACCGGTTTACCGTGTGGGTAGAGGACTAGTAAGTCGCTTGGGGTCCTGTGGTGTGGTTTGTAGCGGTATAGTGGTGCCATTTTCGCAATTTTTCCCAAGATTAGCTCTAGTAAGTTGCCATAATACAGACACTGACTCGAGTATAAATGTGCCGAAAAACTCGGCTTATACTCGAGTATATACGGTATATAAAAAGAAGGTCCCGTCTCAGAATCTCTTTTGATCAACTCTGATCTTGTATACCTTGCTGATATTTATGTATTCATTTGTCTTCCAGCTAAGTATGAACCCAAATGAAGAAATTAGAGAAGCACTAATATCAAAATCTATTTGGACCCATGGATTATACATGGTCATGTATGTTAATTTCCAAAAATTTTTTATCTACGCTTAGTATAGAAGAAGAGAAAACAAACATAATGGTGAACAATGTACCCATTGTAATGCACTCCTAAAGGCAGAAAATAACCTGCTCGGTCCTATTGGGAAACAATAATAATTATACATTAAAGGATCACTATAGGGTCAGGAACCCTATATGTGTTCCTGTGTCAGGATTACAAGTTGATCCAGCACACAGAACTGTGTCACACCTAGGACTAAGGATAACGTATAACCAGACCATAGGATGGCCGGACTTAACGTATTCTAAATAGTCAAAATACAAGCCGAGGTCAGGAACACAGAATCAGACACAACGATGAGGGAAAGTCAAAAGTCAAGGATACAAGAATTCAGGGAAGTCAAAACGAAGCCAAAGTCAAATACCAGAAAATCAAGATCAAGAACACACTCTCGGATTACCATCAAGATGAAACCACGACAGGGCAATGAGCAAGTGGAGAATTGGGTTTAAATACCCGTCCTGTGTATCCGATTGGCTGTAAGCGACCTTTGACCCCAAAAGTAATTACCAGGTTTCCATGTGCATGATTGCTGCTCGGCACAACTTTTCCTGTCGGGACGGTAATGTTGTTCGGCACAACTTTTCCTGTTGGGACGGTAATGTTGTTCGGCACAACTTTTCCTGTCAGGACAGTAAATGCCATTAATCACATTTTTATGTGCGGATGAATACGTGACATCCTGACCCTATAGTGCTAAACCCATCATTTAGGTGGCTTAACCCCCCCCCCCTATAAAAGTTTAAAACTTATCTTATCTCAAGCGCCGCGCAGGTCCGCCGGCACTGGCCTGGCCCCCTTTGTAACATCAGCAAAATGGCTGATTTTTTGCCAATCCAATTGGTTCAATATCAATGCATCTAAATGAGGAAAACAACAGCGTCTCCAAGCAGAGCGTGGGGACGCTGAGCGGCAGGGCTGCCTACTGTGCAGCCCTGAGCCAGGAGGCCCCTCCAGTGGCCATCTAAGGAGTGGCCATTTTGAGGAGTCCCTAGTGGCAATGTAAACACTGCCTTTTCTCTGCAGTGTTTACATGAAAATGCCTGAAGAGAGCTATTATACTCACCAGAACAACTACATTAAGCTGCAGTTGTTCTGGTGACTATAGTGTCCCTTTAATAGTTTATTCTTTAAAATCCTACACACACGCAAGTCATTGCTTACCTGCCCTTCTATTTTTAAAGCAGACAATCATTTTGCCCACACTTGTTCAATTTTTAGGAGAGTTCCCAATAGCAACAGTTGCTTTTTTACCACTTAATTATTTTTCTGGTCGTTCAGTGTGATATACAATCCATTAGCCTAGATTGTGTAGAACCAATAAATCACAGTTTGCATATCTTATTCCCATGTGATGGATACAAGATTAGAGTCTAGGGTCTTACCTAATTATTTGGTAATTAATTAATGATAACCAATTACATTATCGCTGTACATTTTACAGGAGCGTGTTGAATGTTTGCTGCACTGAAACCCTAGTTGATGAGTTGTGATTAACTGTGAATAACCAATTTACCATAAATAATTTAATCTGCACACTGTAATATCCACAGTATGATTAAAGCGATTCTCTAGTGCCAGGAAAACAAACCCGTTTTCCTGGCACTGCAGAATCCTGGAGTCGCCCTCTACCTCCCCTATCCCACATCGCTGAAGGGGTTAAAACCCCTTCAGACACTTACCTGAATCCAGCGCTGATGTCCCTCAGCGCTGGGTCAGGCTTCTCCCATGCTCCACCCACCAGCGAGGGAGACCTAATGCGCATGCGAGGCATTGGCCTTGCGCACATTTAATGCTTATTCAATGCTTTGCTATGGGGATCCCAGTGACGCTGGAGGTCCTCATGCATAACGTGAGGACGTCCAGCGTCGTTAAGACGACCAAAAGTCATCTAAGAACCCGGAAGTCCCTCTAGTGGCTGTCTGGTAGATAGCCACAAGAGGAAGACTTAACACTGCAAGGTAATCATTTGCAGTTTATAACAACTGCAACAGTTACACTTGCAGGGTTAAGGGTGATGGGAGTTGGCACCCAGACCACTTCAATGGGCTCAAGTGGTTTGGGTGCCTACAGTGTCCCTTTAATGTAGAAAGGCAGACCTCTTACAATATGTATTTATCTACAAATTGCTGTAATATTTTAAAGTGGCTCAGTCACCTCAAACATAATTTTCTCCTAATGTCTCCTCTTCTTTTCCTCTTTTAGAATCCGAGAGACGTATGTGTTGTCCCCTCCCCAGGAACCCCAGGGCCCTCACATCTTGTCCAACCGGAAACGCCGGGTTGCCTGTGACTGGGTACATCGGACCGGTCAGCGTTGCTAGGGAGAGCCGAAAGCGTGTCCGGTACCAAACCTTCAGAATCCGCCCCAATAAAGGGTTGTTCGCGTGTCAATTTTTTGGCCGTGTCTTCCGGCAGCCACACCGCTCCTGGGATATCTCCCTTCGAAGCATCTCTCTCCAGCGTTGTCCAGATCCTCTGTGAGTCAGTTTCATGTCAGGCTACAATTCTCACCAAGTGTGTGCCTTTGTAATAACCGACAATGTCTGGTAGACTAAGTCCCCCTATCTCCTTTGGCCTCATAAGGTGTCCTAGTCGTATACGTGGTCTGCGCCCCTTCCATATGAATTTTGTCAGAGCCGAATTTAAGGACCACTCTAGGCACCCAGACCACTTCAGCTTAATGAAGTGGTCTGGGTGCCAGGTCCAGCTAGGGTTAACCCATTTTTTTATAAACATAACAGTTTCAGAGAAACTGCTATGTTTATAAATGGGTTAATCCAGCCCTCAAAGCCTCTAGTGGCTGTCTCATTGACAGTCGCTAGAGGCGCTTGCGTGATTCTCACTGTGAAAATCACAGTGAGAGCACGCAAGCGTCCATAGGAAAGCATTGATAATGCTTTCCTATGAGACCGGCTGAATGCGCGCGCAGCTCATGCCGCGCGTGCGCATTCAGTCGAATGGGAGGAGAGGAGGAGGATCGGAGGAGAAGAGCTCCCCGCCCGGCGCTGGAGAAAGGTAAGTTTTAACCCTTCCCTCTCCCCAGAGCCAGGCGGGAGGGGGACCCTGAGGGTGGGGGCACCCTCAGGGCATTATAGTGCCAGGAAAACGAGAATGTTTTCCTGGCACTATAGTGGTCCTTTAAGGGATCGGAAAAAGGTGTGTGGGAGGTCGATCGGGATGGTCTGGAAAAGGTATAGGATTCGAGGGAGAATATTCATCTTGATGGAATTGATGCGTCCCGTCCACGAAAAATGTGGTGTAGTCCACAATTTCATATCCATGGAGAGGCGGGAGAGCAGGGGTTGGAAGTTCAGTTGGTACAGCTGATTCCAAGGTATTTGATGCGACCTGTGCACCAGCGAAAGGGGAAGTGTGTCTTTAGGTCGTCTAGATCTCGTGTCGGAACCGTGACATTAAGCACCTCTGACTTGTACAGATTGAGTTTGAAATTGCTAATGTTTCCGGAAGTTTTGAATTCGGCTATAATGTTCGGGAGGGAGATTCACGGTTGCTCTATGTAGAACAAAAGGTCGTCTGCGTAGGCCGAGACCTTATGCTCCACCCTTGCGAATCGGATTCCATGGATCGAGGGGTTGGATCGAAGTGCACATAGAAAAGGCTCCAGCGTGAGGACAAATAGTATGGGGGAGAGTGGGCATCCCTGCCGCGTCCCATTCGTAATTTGTACTGGCGTGGAGAGGCCCCCGTTCACACGCACTCTAGCCGTTGGTTCAGAGTAAAGAGCCCAGATCCACTTGCAGAAGGGTTCCCCAAAGCCCATCTTCTGCAGTGTGCTAAACATGTATCGCCAGTCCACCCGGTCAAACGCCTTTTCTGCGTCTGAGAGTATGACCAGGGGACGGCGCAAAGTGGTAGCTAAGTGCATAAGGTTGAGGAGCCTAATGGAGTTGTCCTTTGCTTCCCTTCCTGGTATGAACCCACTTTGATCTGGATGTATCAGAGATGGAAGGATTGTCTTCAAACGGGTCGCTAGTATCTTGGCTAGCAGTTTGCAGTCGGAGTTGAGTAAAGAAATCGGTCGATAGCTGGCACAGTGTTCAGGATCTTTGCCTTCTTTGGGTAGAATGGTGATATGAGCCATGAGCGATTCCTTTCCAAGTCTGCCGTCTTGTAAGAGCGAGTTTAATGAGGCAGTCAGCGGTGGTAGGAGGACGTCTCCAAATTTTTCGTAGTATTGCAGCGGGAGGCCATCCGGGCCAGGCGTCCTTCCCGTTTTGGAGGACTTAATTGCCCCCTGGAGCTCTTCTATGGTGATTTCCTGATCTAGAGTGGATGCCACGTCCAGTGAGATTGTCTTGTGTACGTGGGTCGAGAGGTACGCCTCCATCTCCTCTAGCTGTCTGGCTGAGAGTGCCGGTTCCGCAACTTCGGAGATATTATAAAGCTTTGTGTAGTAGGTGTGGAATAGTTCTGCCATTTCCGACGGATGTTCGGAGTGACGAGTGGGCCCTACGCGGAGTCTATGTATGTGGAACCTCTTGGCGTTTTTTGAGCTTTTTCGCCAGAAGGCGCCCACACTTATTGGAATGTTCGGAAAAGAATCGCCTGGATTTTAGTAGCATGGAGAAGTGTTGTTGAGTGATGAGTGTCGCCAGGTCCTTCCTAAGCGCGAGGAGCTCGCGTAGGTCTAAGTTGCTGAGGGTTAGTTTGTGACGTAGTTCCACGGTTGCAGTCCCGTCCAGGATGCTCCGTATTTGTTCCGCCCCGACTCTCTTCTTGTGCACCCCTATGGAGATGAGAACCCCTCGGATCACACTCATATAATAGTCTGGCCAGTGTCTGGCTGGGTGTTTTCCTTGAAGTAGTTAGTCAAGGTTTCTCGAACCGTGGTCCGAACTTCGTTGTCCATCAGTAGTGACTCGTTCAGGCACCATGTTCGCTCCCTTGGTTTGAAAAGGGGGGAGGCCATCCGTGCATGGTCAGACCATGTGATGTGTCCGATGGTCGAGTCTTGGAGTAAGGTCAAGTAAGTTTGGGGGAGAAAGAGGTAGTCTATTCTCGTGTACGATCCATGCACCGCCGAATAATATGAGTAGTCCCTTGTCTCCGGATGGAGAGTCCTCCAGCAGTCTACTAAGTGTAAAGTCCGCAAGGCTTTCTTGATACATCTAATACGCGGATGTGTAGTTGCACTCCTTCCCCTTGACGTGTCCATGGAAGGGTCCAATGACACGTTGAGGTCACCTCCCAATATCAACAGCCCTTCTGAGAAATTTGTTAGCAGCCGCAGCATCTTTGTGATGAATATGTGTTGGCGGGAGTTGGGGGCATATATCGTGGCGAAAGTGTAAAGCTGTGAGTTGATACACCCTTTCACAAAAAGGTATCGTCCCTCAGGGTCCGTCTCACGATCCATGAGGACCAACGGCGTCCCTTGTGAGAACAGTATTGCCACCCCGGCTTTTTTGCCCAGAGAGTGTGATGCGAAGTAGCCAGTAGGGAACCTCCTGTCTCTCAGCACTGGTGCTGAACCCAGCTTAAAGTGTGTCTCCTGTATCATTGCAACCGACGTCCGGAAAGACCACAGTTCCCTCAGCAATCTGGAGCGGCGTTCGGGGACTTTGAGGCCCCGTGCGTTGAGTGTGCGGACGTGTAGCGGGAGTGACATGAAGGCCGGGGGCGCAATGTTCCAGACCTGTGGGGATGAGTTGGAATAAAGAAGAGGGATAGAGGAGGGGTAGACAAAGAGGGGAAAAGAAACAGTTGAAAGGAGGAAGCCCCCCGAGGGAGCAGGGAAGATAGTACAATATTTACAAATGTAGTAGGCACTTTAGGTGCCCAATGGACAACACGTGTCTCCCCGGTTCACTGGGGATCACCAATATTAGGATGGTAGTCCAATCAGTGCCCGTGCAAAGGTTCGTCACTCCTCCCACGTTAGCGTCCCCTAGGGATGCGCGGCCAGACGCCCAGACTATTCCAATTGTCAGGTGCTAGTTTCAGCCGTGTCGGCTCAGTCTCAGCCAGTGTGTAACCCCCGGTCCAGATGTCATCAGTCAGGTGTGCATGTGAGTTATCCATAGACTCCCTATAAGTTGGCCTCAGGGTACGGGTCACCAAGAGGTATCTAGGAGGCGTAGTATGTGCCCACCCAAGGCCGCCTGTGCGTCGCGTGGTTCGGTATAGTGTAGTTGGGGTGGCTCCGTGTTGGGGCACCCGCCAAAGTCGGGGGGGGGGGAGAGCGCGGTATCGGGTAACTGTGTGTTATACTATACAACTCGTGATGCATACCCAGAATTCAAAGCGGGGCCAGGCCTGAATGGCATCCCGCCCCCACCCCGAAAGCTCCAAGCGTGTCTTCCGCAGTTTAGCACCACTCCTGTGAATGATTAACTTGCAACGCGATACAACTTTCAGCCTGGCCAGTTAGGGTGTACCGCTATCTGGCGTTATGTGTAAATAGGAATTAGGAATACAGGGTGGGGGAGGGGAAGCAGCGGGAGAGTAAAACATAACTTAAACTAATATTCAAATAGTAACCGATGAGCACTGTCTTGGTCGGGCGTACTCCCTGTGGGCAGTCTTGTTCAGGTGAGTGAAGGGGAGCACAGGGTAGCAGCACTCCACCCCTGTCTAGGCAAGCCGGGCCCCTCGGGGCACCCCTACTCCCATGCCCACCATCCCCCCAAGGCGGAGGGCCACGGGCGTCCCCCCATGAGGCACACAGGTCACCTCGGCTCATCCCTAGAGGTGCCCCAGGGGTTGACCCCGAGGCCCACCACCCAGGGGAAATATTTGCAGCCCACGGTACAGACCCCCACACAGTCCGGAAAGGGAGACACCCCTTGCCACCCCCGTCATGGACACCCCCATCGGCACCCAGACTCTCCTTAGCAAGCGGACTGTCGCCCCCACCCCAAACCCCGCTTAGCCATTCCAGAGGCCCCGGCCACCCAAAACTAGAAGTCCAGAGACCCCACCCCGAGAGGATCGTCGTGTAGCTAGACCCCTAGTAGTGTCCCTGGGGCAGGTTTCCAGACCCCACGTCCCGGATAGCCTCTAAATTGCGTGTATATAGAGGTATAGGTGTAACGACTGCACCGACTCATGGGTCTAGAAAGTAGGCTTGAATGTCACCAGTGTGGCAGCAGTCCCCAACATACCCTCCTCCCCCCCGAAGCACCCCCCCAACCTACAAACAGCCCCCAGACCTGTGACTTGGTAACTTGGTGCACAGCTCCTAGGCGAAACTCAGCGCTCTCATTCCTCCGATCTGTGTGGTTCTTTTCTTCGATTTTGATCTATTTCTTTTTAAAACATAAGACAAAGTGGGTCTAGCTCAGTAAAGCTAAAAGAAGATGCTTGGAGTAGCTTCCCTCTACAGAGGAAGTAGCAGCAGGAACTTGGTGAACCCAGGTAAGCTCTAATATTGTTCTTAAATTGCTTTACTACTTACTACAGGCAGGTACTGAAAGAAGTTCCACTGGTGACATTTCGTCTAAGGCAAAGGAAAGTTTTTTTTTTACTGTAAGAACAATCAGGATGTGGAATTCTCTGCCTGAAGAAGTGGTTTTATCAGAGTCCATACAGATATTCAAACAGCTACTAGATGCATACTTGCAAAAACAGAATATTCAAGGATATAATCTTTCAATGTAGGGTAATAGCTTCTTGATCCAAGGATAAATCTGACTGCCATTCTGGGGTCAAGAAGAATTTTTTCCTAGCTTGTTGCAAAATTGGAAGTGCTTCAAACTGAGTTGTTTTGCCTTCTTTTGGATCAACAACAAAAAAACATATGTGAGAAAGACTGAACTTGATGGACGCAAGTCTCTTTTCAGCTATGTAACTATGTAACTATGTAAGTTAAACGGTTTGAGTACTTACAATTAATGGGGGGAGAGGCAGGGTAGTCATGGCACTATAGCAACTGCAGTGGCTGTAGTGGTGATGGTGTTTAAAATGTTCATTTTAATTTTAATATATTATATTTTTATACATAATTCAATGGAGACTGCAAGCACTTGTTTGGTACAGTAATATAGCAGGAGCTTGAATGCATGTTAAACAGAGCTTTCCTGTTCCTATGTCAATGCAACTCATCGCTTCATTGGCAAAAAATATTTTTAAAATGATTTAACATTACCTAGTGTCCCTTTAAGTATATATTTATCAGACATATTTGCAGGCGGCAATGGTATTTTTTAAAGCCCTACGCAATGGAGATTCCTGATTTTTAACGGAGGAGTTATACTTAATGTAAATGGAAATGTGCCTATATACAGACATACACTTTACTTTGCAATGGCATTTTTGGCAAGCAGCCTTCCTGAAAATGTTCATATATTCCTTATAGATATCCATAAGCAGGGTGTCTGCTCAGTTCTAAGTTTTATTTTTTTGTCAATCCTTTTAACATATTAATTTTAAAGGGATTCTATAGTGCCAAGAAAAGAAAGCAGTTTTCCTGACTCTATAGGTTTCTAATGTGCCCCCCTCCCTCATGCCCCCCCCCTCCCTTTCATGGTGCTGAAAGGGTTAAAACTCCTTCAGTCACTTACCTGAATTCAGCACCGATGTCCCTCGGCGCTGGATCAGGCTCCACCCACGCTCCTCCCCCGCCGACGTCAGCCGGCGAGGGAGACCTAATGTGCGGCAATTAGACCTCCACATAGGAAAGCACTGAATTAGTGCTTTCCTATGGGGAAAAAGCTGACGCTGGAGGTCCTCATGCAGATTACATTGCAGCAAAAGGGACACTGCACCCAGACCACTTCAATAAGCTGAAGTGGTCTGGGTGCCTACTGTGTCATTTTAATGAAAAACAGAACAGATAGCAATACCTTAAATTATTGTTTTGTGCTAGCCAGTTATTGCAGGTTTCAAATTTTTGATAACCTATTTGCTAAACATGTTATGGGTTTTAAGCCACTTTTACCCATAACATACCTGACATACCTTAGGACTTTAAGGAGGTAATTATGTAAAGCATCACAATATTAAGTTTATTTACTAAAGTGAGAATTGCAGGGAATCCTGCAGGTCAAAATTGATGAACTGAAAAATTCACCCAGTCAGCTATGCTTTCAGTTCAATCTGAAATTCACTTTGAATATACTTTAAATTCCCTGCAATTGTCACTTTAGTGAATAACTGTGAATATCTGTGCTGCTATGACACAGATATTGCTGTCTAACAAGCAGGCACTGGAATGTACGTATATCCAGTGTATACAAATTATAAAGTGGTTTTACCAGCCATGGTCCAGCATATAAGCCTAAATATGTGCCTCAGTTATCCAGGGGAAAGGGTCTTAAGTAGAACTTACACAACAGCAAGGCTGTGAACTACTTTGTTCATTCTGAAAGCATTGTAAACGGTGATATGTACATGAGAGGGCTGCTAATGCAGTCATAAATATCTGTATGGTGCACATGGGATGTGCATGTCACACTCCAGGGAGCCATAGCGAAGCATTTAAAAGATAATTAGAGTCGGGTCAGGAAAAGGTTCGGTGTCCTTCAGGGAGAGAATAAATGTATGCTTAGTGATTTGTCAAGTGATTACTTTAAAACAAAGGCGGCAGCACATGCACTTCAACTAAACTGGTTATCCAAGCTCACTTTTACCTGTGCATACCCTGATCTACCAGTGAAGAACCTCAACATGTGTTAGTTCTAATGGGACAATCAGTGATGGACATGCAGTAACTCTCCCATTGTTAGTATGGAGTTATACTCAATAGTATAGTATGGATTGACATCTGGGGAATTTAGAGGCCAAGGCAACACCATGAACTCTTTGTCATGTTCCTCAAACCATTCGTGAACAATTCTTTGCAGTGTGGCAGGGTGCAATAATCTGCTGAAAGAGGACACCGCCATCAGGGAACACCATTGCCATGAAGGGGTGTACGTGGTCAACAATCTCTAAGTAGGTGGTAAATGTCAAAATAACATCATCATGAATGCCAGGTTTCCCAGCAGAACATTACCTACACTGGCCTGCCTTCTTTCCATAGTGCATCCTGCTGCCATCTCTTCCCAGATAAATAATGCACACACACCTGGCCACCCCACTGATCTAAAAAAAAAACATGATTCATTAGAACAGGCAACCTTCTTCCATTGCTCCATGGTCCAGTTCTGATGCTCACAACCCCATGGAAGGAGCTTTTGGCGGTGGACAGTGGTCATAATGGGCACTCTGATCGGTCTGCGGCTATACAGCCCCATATGCAGCAAACTGCGCTGTGTGTTCTGACATCTTTCTATCATGGCCAGCATTACGTTTTTCAGTAATTTGAGCTACAGTAACTCTTCTGTGTGATCAGACCACACGGCAAGCCTTTGCTCCCCATGTGTATCAATGACCCTTGGTTGCCCATTACATAGCTCCAATTCACCAGGCCAAATTGTTGCATATCTTTTACCTTATTAAAATAATTATCATTATTATTGGCATTCACATATCGCTAGTTTAACAATAAATGAGACAATTACAAAATGTTACTGGAAAAATAGGTTGATGAGGATCATGCTCAAAAGAACTTACAATCTAGATAACTGATACTAGAATATTTTTAACACTAGCCTCTAAGGGGCATATGTTGTTTTTGTTGTGTTCAAACATTTGCTTCTTACGATCAAACATGTTTTGTTATTATACTCAGAACATAGCTCACAGTCTAACATTGTTTCCCAAGCCAGTCTGAATCTGATAGCAAGGCTTACATTCTATTCTTCAACAAAGAAAAAAAAAACGTCAGCACAAAAAAAAACATGCCTGTTTTGTGTTTTTTGTGCATTTGTTGGTAATTAACAATAGAAGCCCATGTGACAATAATTCTCATAGTGTGATCTTTTTACATTTCACAGACTGTTTTAATGAAGTAAAATGCTTCACAAAAACAAAATACTGATATTTCTTTGATACACAGTAGCTCCATTGGTGAGAACTTGTTCTCAAGAAGGTTCTTAAAATTGTAATTGTTGGCTGCACAATGCATTACATTTCATTATGAAATTGTTTCCATTATTCAATTTGTTGGCAAGCTCTCTTCTTTTGCATTCACACTGCAGTTAGCTCCCCACGCAAATGTAAACTTACTTGTGAGAGCCCCTCAAAGAGGTCTTTTATACGCAAAACAAAAGTACACAGTGTGGAGAGTTAAGCCTCTGTCATGCATCTGATTGTCTTATTCCTAGGTCAAGTGAAAGACATTTAGTTTTACGCAGCAAGGTATATAAATACCATTAAGTGGAATCTGTCTGGCAGTCACCAAAAATAGCTACAGAGTTGAAAAGGTCTCTTGGCAAATCTGCATATTGTCAAGGGATAGGATTTAGCATAATGCCTTTTTCAGTAAAACTTTAACGTTCAGCGTAGCTGTTTTATCACAGACCTTCCCATTTACAAAAGATACACATTTTTTGGACTTACAGTAGCAAATACCAATACACTGACATAAAAAACCTTTATTACAAAGGGGTTAATTCACTAAACTGAATGTTTTGGGGAATTGACAAGGGCTTAGGCCAATGTAGCAAAGCTGTTAATTCCTGATTTTTGAATAAATTTTAATTGTTTAAAGAAACTGAATAACAAATGTTGCAAATTGATAATGCTGCACTGCCCCTGAGCCCATAAAACACAGTCCTGTAAACTCCCCATATATAAATCTAATCTCCCATGAACAAAGTAGATGTTAGTTTATTGGACATAAACACATCATCTTTTTTTCTCTTTAGATCCTTAGAAACTATGATACCTGTATTAATATTAATCAATCTGGCATGTTACGTCTGATATCACGACAGCAGAGTTGAATTACATTTGTAAAACATGAAAAATATAATCTTGAGAGTAAGCAAATCATAAACGTATTAAGATTGTATATGTTGTAAAGCGCTACAGAACTTGTTGGCGCTAAATAAATGCCAATAATAATAATAATAATAGTCAACATACAAAAAGAAGGCTATAAATTAAAGGGATTCTATAATGTTTGGAATGCAAATTTGTATTTCTAACATTATAGTGCCTTCTGGTCCCCCTCTCATGTAGAGGGAAAATGCTCATGCGCAGTGAGCGTGACTACATCCAGCATCATTTAGGTGACCTGGAGTCTGTTAGGATCCACGAAGTGTCTCTAGTGGATGTTTAGTCAGCCGACTAGTACATCACAGGAACATCAAATCACTGTGTGAAAGTCTCTTGGCCTGAATTCTATAACTTTCCATCCAGGTTGCCGGACAAGCAGGTTTTGAATTCTTTTAGCCCTGCTGCAGACAAATCGCAGGGCTGCCTGGGGAAGAGCATGTGGTCTGCACCTTTGGCAGGTGCATTCCTCAGTAATCACTCTCTCATGGTTCAGTGCTCTCTAGTGAGTCAGAGTGCAGCTGCCAGTATTCATAGCCTGAACTTTGATTCATTAAGCTCCAAACAGCCAAGGAGCAAATACTGAGGTCTTCACCTGCCACCATGGATTATGAATTACCCCCATTGGGTCACCAGGGATCATAACAAAAAGCTAAGCAAGGGGTGGGCGGGTGGACTAACACGTACTCACACAAACACGCACATTACATACAGCCAACACATATCTCATACACACATTACATACAGCCAGCACACATCACACTGGACGTTGATGGCACTGGTAGCATAATTCCGGAACTCTGGTAATAGCAAGCAATCCACAGTGTTAATCATAGCAACTTATATTACAACACAACTTACTCCTCTCAGATAGCATGTCTGCCAAATCTACCAAAGAGGCGAGACAGAAAACACCACTATTGCAGATACCTGGGCCTCACCACTACAGGGAAAGATGCAAGATGGCGGTGGAGTGGCCCTATAACTTGCTTCAAGCTTCGGCAACAGTAAAAGCACTTCTATCTCTCTATGCACACCTATACCAGCATCTGAGGTTCTATCCAGCGAATACTGTACAATCTTACTACCACCCTGAGAGTAGACTTCCAAAAAATAGTTGGAGATATACAGTGCCTTGCCAAAGTATTCACCCTCCGTGGCATTTTTCGTGTTTTGTTGCCTCACAACCTGGAATTAACATGGATTGTTTGAGGATTTGCATCATTTAATTTACAGAACATGCCCACAACTTTGAAGATTTTTTTTTTTTATTACCACTGGGATTTTTGCCCATTCCTCCCTGCAAAACTGCTCCAGCTCCTTCAAGTTGGATGGTTTGTGCTTGTGAACAGCAATCTTTAAGTCTGACCACAGATTTTCTGTTGGATTGATGTTTGGGCTTTGACTAGGCCATTCCAACACATTTACATGTTTCCCCTTAAACCACTCAAGTGTTGCTTTAGCATTGTGTTTGGGGTCATTGTCGGTGAACCTCCATCCTAGCCTCAAATCACGCACAGAGTGGTACAGGTTTTGCTCAAGAATATCCCTGTATTTAGCACCATCCATCTTTCCCTCAACGCTGACCAGTTTCCCAGTCCCGGCTGCTGAAAAGCATCCCCACAGCATGATGCTGCCACCACCATGTTTCACTGTGGGGATGGTGTTCTTTGGGTGATGTGATTTTGTTGGGTTTGCGCCAGACATAGCGTTTTCTTTGATGGCTGAAAAGTTCAATTTTAGTCTCATGAGACCAGAGCACCTTTCTCCATACATTTTGGGAGTCTCCCACATGCCTTTTTGCAAACTCAAAATGTGCCATTTTGTTTTTTGCTGAAAGTAATGGCTTTCTTATGGCCACTCTGCCTTAAAGCCCAACTCTATGGAGCGTACAGCTTATTGTTGTCCTATGTACAGATACTCCAGTCTCTGCTGTGCAACTCTGCAGCTCCTTCAGGGTTACTTAGGTCTCTGTGCTGCCTCTCTGATTAATGCCCTCCTTGCCCGGTACATGAGTTTTGGTGGGCGGCCGTCTCTTGGCAGGTTTGCTGTTGTGCCATATTCTTTCCGTTTGGTTATGATAGATTTGATGGTGCTTCTGGGGATCATCAAAGATTTGGATATGTTTTAATAACCTAACCCTGACTTGTACTTCCCAACAACATTGTCCCTTACTTGTTTGGAGAGTCCCTTGGTCTTCATGGCAGTGTTTGGTTAGTGGTGCCTCTTGCTTAGGTGTTGCAGCCTCTGGGGCCTTTCAAAAAAGGTGTGTATATGTAATGACAGATCGACACTTAGATTGCACACAGGTGGACATCATTTCACTAAGTATGTGACTTCTGAAGGTAATTGGTTGCACCAGAGCTTTTTATGGGCTTCATAACAAAGGAGGTGAATACATACGCACATGCCAATTTTCTGTTTTCTATTTCTAAAAAATAGTTTTATGTATATATTTTTCTCATTTCACTTCACCAACTTAGACTATTCTGTTCTGAACCATCACATAAAATTCAGATTAAAAAAACATTGAACTTATGGCTATAATGTAACAAAATAGGTAAAAAGTAAAGGGGGTGAATACTTTTGCAAGGCACTGTATGAGCGGACATCCAGAATATAGGAAAGCGCACCGCACACCTGGAAGAAAAGGGTTATAATTGAGGTCCACTTTATGCTGGCCTATGCAAAAATACAGTAGTTGGAGACAAGACTGGCTGACCATGAGGACTGTGAGGTGTCCCTGAGGATGTCAAAAACACTGACCTCATGAATCTTGTGCAACAACTGCTTAAGACCTTAATCCCACAGCAGTCAGACCATGCCCTGCTAGTGGACAAAACACACAGACTGAAAAAGACCCATCACCTAGCCCCTACAACTCCCCATAACATGATAAACCATGTTCATTACTATACAACAAAAGAACAAATAATGCAGACAGCCAGAGCACTAGGATGCCTAACAGGTCATTTACAAGTGTTCAGCAATCTGTCGCCTGCTATCCTGGCCAGAAGATGCACATTTGTTGAATTTACAAGGGCTCTTGGGGAATCCCAGGTCCCATATAAATGGGGATATCCCACTTGCCCCCTTCTTATGCAAAATGGATTGGAGAAGATAATACCCATTAACCACACCCTAGGCTACAAGCTTTTTTACCTTCTGATTTGTATATGCTGTGCAACAAATTTACTGTCTGCTGAGAAACCTTAAGTATTCATGACTGTTCTACCTACTTACGCCATGCACGCACTACAATACCTAGCGCACATTATACAACAGTGATGTTAAGTAGACCAAAGAGAGAAGTAAAATGTTACTTGCGCTTTCTCCTTAATCCCTATTTATAATTAGACAAATGGAGGTCATTTAGTTGCTACCCATCCCATGTGTTCCCTATTAAGGGTTAATAAGTATAGGGGTGTATCTAAAAAATACCCCTTTCTGTCTCATTAGAGATATCTTTGCCAGAAGCTCAAGGAAGCAGGCTGAAGGGTCAGTGTTAGGACCCGCTTAGGGGGGTCTGCCTTGACGTTGGCAGGCGGGCATTCCCTCCAATGGCCATTGGAGCAACTAAATGACCTCCATTTGTCTAAATATACATACGGATTAAGGAGAAAGCGCAAGTAACATTTTCTTTTCTTTGGTTTTTACTATATATTGGGGCTGATGTGTGTTGTAGTCCTTGCTGCTTAAGCGCAGGACTTCTCTTTTTGTATTTGTATTTACTTTGCATCACACAGCCTGGTTACAATGCTGCTACCCATCCCATGTGTTCCCTATTAAGGGTTAATAAGTATAGGGGTGTATCTAAAAAATACCCCTTTCTGTCTCATTAGAGATATCTTTGCCAGAAGCTCAAGGAAGCAGGCTGAAGGGTCAGTGTTAGGACCCGCTTAGGGGGGTCTGCCTTGACGTTGGCAGGCGGGCATTCCCTCCAACGGCCATTGGAGCAACTAAATGACCTCCATTTGTCTAAATATACATACGGATTAAGGAGAAAGCGCAAGTAACATTTTCTTTTCTTTGGTTTTTACTATATATTGGGGCTGATGTGTGTTGTAGTCCTTGCTGCTTAAGCGCAGGACTTCTCTTTTTGTATTTGTATTTACTTTGCATCACACAGCCTGGTTACAATGCTGCTACCCATCCCATGTGTTCCCTATTAAGGGTTAATAAGTATAGGGGTGTATCTAAAAAATACCCCTTTCTGTCTCATTAGAGATATCTTTGCCAGAAGCTCAAGGAAGCAGGCTGAAGGGTCAGTGTTAGGACCCGCTTAGGGGGGTCTGCCTTGACGTTGGCAGGCGGGCATTCCCTCCAATGGCCATTGGAGCAACTAAATGACCTCCATTTGTCTAAATATACATAGGGATTAAGGAGAATAGCTCTGATACCTCCATAACATCCCAATGGCTGGCTCATAAGGCATATATTAGGGAAATAGTTATTAAGCATGCCAGTTATACAAAAAACAGCAGACCAAAGAAATATCTATCCCTTACATCAGTCCTGAATACTTCTGTCCCTTTAATTGTTGAACTAACCATAGCCAATAAACAAGCAGTGTCTAAATAACTCCTACAAGAGTTAAATAAGTTGTAAGAATAAAAAATGGCTAAAACAGCTTTTATACTTAAAAAAACTAAAACAAAAATGCTTTAAACTCGTTAATATGGCAGGAGTTCTACTGGCTTCCCTAAACTTTTAGCTAACAAAATGGCGACTATTTTACCCTTCCTTATTTCACATGACCATTCAGGCTTTAAAGCGAGACGTCAAGGTTCCGGAATACACGTCATTTACTCAATGTGATATCTAAACATGCCGAGAAGGCCTTTGACAGACTTCATTTGACATACATGTGAAAAGCTTTAGAAAAATTCCAGTTTCCTCCGAGGTTTATCATGGGCATTATGGCACTATATGAAAAACCTTCAGCTGTTGTGTTTAATTCCGGATTCCTGACACTTCCCCATAACAAATGGCACAAGGCAGGGGTGCCGCCTGTCCCCAATTCTGTTAATCCTAGCCTTAGAAGCACTCTTAGTGTTCACATATTCAAGGACTATTTATGTTAAAATAGCTATCCATTTGGCTGACAGGCCCTTATCCAGCACAGTTTGTGTCACTCAGTACATCATTATATGTATAGGAATTTTATTGTCAAGATGTCATCTTGTATGCCTATCACTCTGGTCAGTACCACGGACAGCAGCAGGATCACAGAGTAGTAACTGCCTGATGGTAAACTATGCAATGAAATGTGAGGTTAGCAGCCAATGTGGTGAACAGTCCATGTAAGAGTTTACTGTTAGCTCTTTTATCTCTATGGTAAATAAAAATGCACCATAAACACATTTTTTGAAAGCTGTACTAGCACAGGCTGAATGGTACAATAATTCAAAGCACATCATTACTATTCATACCCTATTTCTATCGTCCTGATTCCTATTTAACCATCGGTAAAGAACATAATCTCCTTTTTCTTTTTTTAAATAAACTTCATTTTGTTCAAAACAATCCTTTTATAAAATGTACCATGTTCAGAATGTTTTGTTATAATTTAAATCAGACATTTTGATCATCAGCACACATTTTTGCCATTAACGATGTATCATCACAGTGCTTATAATATAATTCAGATAATATCTATTTTCTTCATGCACTGGAAACAGTGAATGGTAAAGTTTTCTACATCAGATTTAAGATACCGGTAACCACGGGATTTAGATGTGTAATACCTGGAGAGCAGAGTTTTGTTCACTAATGAGGATGAGCAAAGCCTAAATCTGTTTTGATAATTTTCAATTACCTGGTTGAAGTTCATAATGATATACTGTGATTTATTACATACTAGGCTTACTACTACAAAAAAAAAATATTTTCTATCACATTTTTTCAACTTTGCATTTTAAGTTAAGTTTCCATTTAAAATTAATTCACGGGGGTGGGGCCTGACTGCTGAACCAAGCAGACGTGTCTACAGAGAGCCCTGGCACAAAACAGCTTAAAATCAGCCATAACTGACAAAAAACTTGAAATTTGGGGCTCTACACAACTGTGGCCCGTAGCTGAATCGAGTGGGAACTCGTGAAAACCCGCTTTGTGATTTTATACCAGGTTATCCCACATCGTATACATCGTAGAGCAGACGGAGGCCTAAGGGCCGGGACAGTTGGCCGATCTTCCGACCTGGGGACCTCTCAGAGCAACAACCCTACTGGCACCCCGCATCCCCCCCCCTGGACCGGTGGGGGTTATCCCGGTCCCCGCTGGGGAAGCTTACATACCTCTTATGAGGGTGTCCTACCGAAACAAAACAGGCAGGCCGAACACAAGATGGCTGCCAAACCACAACCTCCACAGTCTCAGGGGGAATCGGAGCCTCAGACATGGAAAGCCTGCTTCGAGTTGCAGTTTGATCACGTATGCCGGGAGTTCTGGCAGCGCCTGGAACACAGAGCCGCCCTTCGTAACTCACCTGCTGCACCCGAGGTTGGGAGCGAGGTGCCAGCCCATCAATCCGACGCCGAGTCACAACTCAACATGGCGGCATGCCCACCCCGCTATCGGCCCCATCTTCAAACACCAAAGTGTGCCGCAGCAGCTCAACCACACATAACTTCTGCCAAGCCATCTCATTCCCGCCTCCCCGGAAGACTCTATGGAGGAAGGTGAATCATTGCCCACAAGCTGCTCTCTCGGTTGGTGCGCTCCAGGCAACAATGAACACAAGCACGAAGAAAGACTAGAGGCCCGGGCCAGAATGGGGAACTTCACTGCCTGTCCGCTGGCGGGAGGCAGGTACAAGCAGGCACTTGTGGCTGAGGGCGACCCCATACACTGAAAGAAGGACTCCGGTTTCCCAGTAATAGCAGCCTACACAGGTCCAATCATCACAAAGTCTGCACACAAGGTTTCGGCAACCGCCGCATAGCGATCAGACGTATCCACGCTGGAGTCCCAACAAGCCTGCCACAGAGGTTACAGCACAGGGACTTTACTCAACCCACGCAGGAATCGGCTGAGGAAGAGTGGGGTCCAGGACTTAATCTCTGGTACCATGCCTTTTCAATCCTCCCATACTGGTACCTAATGAACACTTGTTATGCTTTACTTTCATGACCCTGCGTTCTCAAAAGTTGAGCTGCACTCTGCAAATTGTTTTAGTGATATGTAAAGATCCTAGCTTCACACTGCAGCCAATTTACCCTTTACTGCCTTCCCTCCCCACATACCCTCACACAGAGCCTGTTTTCGGCACAGAAGTCTGCTCACCTCCAGTGGTCACTCACTCACCTGCCTAATTACTCGACCATACTACTTAGTACCCTTGTGTATAGCTTGTAACAAAATGTTTAAAAATACGGTTATTATCACTGCATCAACGCTGCGTTGATAATCCTGCTTTATAGTTCGAGGCAGCCCTTTTCTATGTTACTTTATTATTCTCAACATAAAATGAGTTTCACTCAGCAAGATCTAGCAGGTTTATGCGCAGCAAGGAAGGTCATAATAGCTGCCTTGGAGTGGCTTGGCTAACTAGCCTTACTGGCAACCAGCCTGTGAAAATATGTCATGCTAGCCAGGAATCAACAGTTTTGTTCCTCACAGATACCTAGCCTGTGTCTCTTGAATATTATTTTATCTTTTAAAACGTATACCTTAAGAGATACAATCATAACGAGACTAGCCATGTCAAAAGCTCGTTCAGTCTAGCATGCTAAACTATACAACCTTTATGTTTAACTGCCTGTATTCCTCATGTTCTATAAAAAAAAAATGTGTGCTGTCTACACTGCAAAATGTTATGAAAATGCGTGCAGAAGCTGTTGTAGCTCTGCGTGCTTGATGTTAATCTGAGCACATGAAAAATAAAGAATTAAAATTAATTCATATTTTATTTTCATTCTATTCTATATAGCTTATTTAGTTGTTTGGCAGAGTATATTAATATAAAGACAAAAACAATGGTGTTACCTCTAACTCGTGGCACTAGAAAAAGTGCAGAGACGAGCTACTAAATTGATAAAAGGAATGGAGCATTTTAGTTATGAAGAAAGGTTGAAAAATTAAAATCTCTTCAGTTTGGAAAAACGGCGCCTTAGAGGGGATATGATAACATTATACAAATATATTCGGGGCCAGTACAAACCATTATCTGGAAATCTATTCATAAACAGGGCTATACATAGGACACGAGGTCACACATTTAGGCTTGAAGAAAGGAGATTTCATCTAAGGCAAAGAAAAGGTTTTTTTACAGTAAGAGCAATACGGATATGGAATTCATTGCCGGAAGAGGTGGTTTTGTCAGAGTCTATACAGATGTTTAAATTGCAATTGGATAAATACTTGCAAAAACATAACATACAGGGATACAATTTGTAATTAGTGGGCTAATAGCTGCTTGATCCAAGGAGACATCTAACTGCTTTTTGGGGGTCAAGAAGGAATTTTTTCCTAGTTTGTTGCAAAATTGGAAGCGCTCCAGACTGGGTTTTTTGCCTTCTTTTGGATCAACAGCAAAAGCATAAGTGAGGAAGGCTGAACTTGATGGACGCAAGTCTCTTTTCAGCTATGTAACTATGTAACTATGTAACTATGTAACTGTAAAGGTGGTGCATTGGGTGTAGATATGTGTCTATGCTGAGTTATGTATAGTCAGGGAATGTCTTATCTCCTCCATGGATCTAATGCGTCCGACCTATGGATTGGTGGAGGGTTAATTTGCCTCCAGTATTTAGGTACAAGTGATTTAATGGCATTTAGTAAATGGATTTCAAAAGAGTTAATATATTTCATCCTTGGTTTTGGTGAAAGGGGGAGAAAAATCTCTTGGAAAAAACGATGTTTAGGAATTTCAACGAGATGTGTCAAAATATCAAGAACACCATGCCAATATTTTTGAATTACTGGGCAGTCCCACCATATAGGTTTATATGTGCCCACTCCCACCCAACAACTCCAGCATATAGTTGGTAATCCATACCACCTAGATATTTATTTGAAATTCAATGTGCATAATAGAAAATCCTATTCCAGTCCAAGTAAAGTTTGGTAAAGAGGAATGAAATTGTTATCGTAGGTGAGAGTATACCATAGACATGGTCTTTTTTCTGTGTGGTAGGCTGGGAGCACCAAAGTAGTGCAATCAGAGTGGTAACAAATTGTGTTAATTGATAGTGGCGAAAAATGGCCATGAAGAACTTACGGTTATATAATATAGGCTATTGCATAAACTCTATACCAGCATTTCCCAATTGGTGTTCCGCGGAACCCTAGAGAACAAAATTGGGGTTCTGCGGCATTTCGCCACATCCAAGATGGCCACCGATACCTGCAGTTCCTGGAAGGTCGGAAACAGCAGAAATTGTGCAAGCTCGATCTTAAGCCCGCCCTGTCATCAACTCGTCTTGCCGTCAGCACGCCTTGACGTCAGGACGCCCTGCCATCAGAGCCCGCCCTGCCATCAGCCAGCCACTTAGCTTGCCCATGAGAGAGCCTGCCCAGCCATCAGGCAGCCCGCCCAGCCGTCAGCCCGCCAGCACTGACATCAGCCATTTTCTATCATTCCTGGTAGTCATGATTGTTAATCTTTTTGCACAACAAAAATAAAGAATAAAAAAAAAAAGTAATAATAATAATAATAAAAGGCTCTGGCAGGGGCATTGAAAGACTCTGTGAGGGGCAAAACAACTGTTAACTGTATTTTTTCAAAGTGTTAAAAACATTTTGCTCCACGTCTAACTCAAAAATCCTGCTTAAGTTCAGTTCTTTCTAAGAGTGTTATCAAAATCAGCATCCTTTTCAGTCAGGTTGCTAGACCTGTATTTTTCAAAGTGTTTTTTTTTTATTTTTTATTTTTTTTTAACCAATAAACAACCATGAATTTGGAAAGCTGGTTACAGCAGGGAACACTTCAGAGAAAAAATATTACTACTTCTACCTGTTCGGCACTTATAGAAACTGAAAAAGAGATCCAACTAAAAACACAGAAAACATGCCCGAAATAGTTGTATCTACTGTTCCTCAAATAGCAGAGACAAGTGACAAGTCAAAAAAAAAAAAAAGAAAAACACACAATGCTAGCCAATCTTCTTCTCAAACAAAGAAAAGATAATATGATGGTAGCTACTTGTCATTTGGATTCACAAGTGCCAGAAATGAAGACTGTGCTGAAGCACAATGCGTACTTTGCAATAAAATATTGCCAAACAGTTCATTAGCACCTGCTAGATTACGTCATCATTTTGAGCAAAACCACGCAGAGTACAAAGATAATGACATTGACTTTTTAAAAGCGAAAGCTAAAGGAGTATCAAAAGAGTAAACAATTTATCAGCAAAAAATTTCTAAATGCTAATGAAAAAGCCACAGAGGCTTCTTACAGAGTGAGTTACCGCATAGCACTTGCAGGAGAAGCACACACAATCGGTGAATCACTAATAAAACCATGTGCAAAAGAAAGTGTCATGTATTTTAAGTGAGAAGTTAAAGGACCACTATAGGCACCCAGACCACTTCAGCTTAATGCTGAAGAACGGTAAGGGTTTTAACCCCTTCAGCCCAGCGTGAGTGGTACTCTGAGGGTGGTGGGGACCTAAAGACCCTATAGTGCCAGAAAAACAGGTTTGTTTTCATGGCACTATAGTGTTCCTTTAACCCCTTAAGGACACATGACATGTGTGACATGTCATGATTCCCTTTTATTCCAGAAGTTTGGTCCTTAAGCGGTTAAGTAAAAAAAAAGATACTGTGCCACTTTCCAACAACACAGTTTTGCGCTGTATTCATGATCTTGCTGATGACATCAATACTGAACTAATTTCTTGACTGCATCAATGTGATGGGTACTCACTGCAATTAGACGAGTCCACAGATGTTGTAGGAATTTCAATTTTGTTGGTTTGGGTTAGATATAATTTTGACAAACAGATTGAAAAAGACTAGTTTCATTGTGAAACTTTGAAGACTCATACCACTGGTGAGAACATATTTAACTGTATCCAGAAGTTCATGAACACTGTCCACACACAGTAAAAATTGGGAGAAATCTGTAGATGTGTGTAGTGATGGCGCCAAAGCAATGGTTGGGAAAATGGCAGGCGCTGTGACACAAATAAGAAATGTAGCAAAAAACAGCACCAGTTCTCACTGTGTTCTTCACAGACATGCACTGGTAGCTAAAAATATTTCAATCTCACGTAAAACTGTGCTAGACGAATCAGTCCAGATGATTAATTTTATAAAAAGTTGACCATTACAGTCACGACTATTTAAAATGATATGTGAAGATATGGGTAGTCACCACTCTGCTCTGCTTTTGCATTCAGAAGTCCATTGGCTATCACGAGGTAAAGTCCTCATTAGAATGTTTGAATTGCATCAAGAGTTGTTTGCATATTTCCAGGATCATAAATGTGGATTGTCTGATCGATTTAACAAACATTTTGTGGTTATCCAAAGTAGCATATCTTGCAGACATAGTCACAAAATTAAATGATGTATGTTTATCACTCCAAGGAAAAAACACTAATATTTTTAATGCAAGAGATTACATATTTTCACTGTCTCGTAAGCTGCAGTTTTGGACCTCATCTGTTGAGCAAAATAATATGAACTCTTTGCTAACACTTAAGGATTTTCTTGAAGAATCAGAAATTGAACTCAAATATGAAATTCGCAATGAAATTGTAATAAACAATAAAGATATAATAAAAAATTAATAAAATAAAATGGTGCTACAATCACCTCTGTGGGCCACACCACCACAAATACAACAAGTGATAGAATAAAATACAAAATGGTGAGAGCACTCAAGATAGTATATATTTTAGATTGACTGACAGAGTTTGGGTAATATTTATACTATCTTGAGTGCTCTCACCATTTTGTATTTATTCTAGCAATGAAATTGTAGATCACCTTCGCCATTTAATCACATATATTATTCAGTATTTTCTACTCTTGAATGAAAACAATACTGACTGGGTTCGAACTCCATTTATAAAAGACAAGCCAGCCAATTTTTCTGATGTACATTTTGAGAATCTGATCGATATAACTTCTGACAGTCAACTAAGCCAAACATTTAAAGAAGTTTTGCTTATTGCTTTTTGGGGTGATTTACACGAAGAATATCCAGAATTGTCCAAGCGGGCAAACAAAGTTCTGTTGCCATTCGCCAGCACGTACTTATGTGAAACTGGATTCTCGCTTTAGTCTGCAATAAAAACAAAGTATCTAAATCGACTTGACGCAACTGCAGACATGCAAATACAATTGTCAACAATTAAACCAGATATAAAAAGAATTTGCCAGCAAAAGAGAACATTACACTCTGCTCATTGAAAGGTTTGCGCTGTGCTGCGGCACACATTTTTTGGGGGGGGTTCCAAAGCTTTGCTATACCATGTCAAAGGGTTCCAAGGGAAAAATCAATTGGCAAACCCCGTTTTAGAGGTACACCAGTGTGTTTATGCAGCCCTCGCCACACTTCTCCTGGCTGTAACAGCCTCCCTATAAGGGGCACTTTCAGAATTAAAACTCAAAAGTAGCACTGGTAAATGATTTAATGAACCGAGTACATTAGATGAGTATGCAGGCAAAGAGCGCAGCTCTGCCCTACTGGGCTTAGCTATGTGGTAGAGCTTCAGGCTCCCAGCTCCCAGGAGGCAGGCACCCAGCTTACCAGAGGGAAGTTGTTAAACCATTCTTAAGCTCAAGTGGCTGAAATTACAGGTTTGGGGATAAATGGTTGTAGTGGGGATTAGAGGCAGTAGAGGCAGTTTATGAGCTGTAGTGCTTACTAGGGGCTGTAGTGAGGTAAAAGAGTTGCAGTGGAGGGCTGGGGCCTGTAGTCAGGGTTAAAGGCAGTATTTGGGGATTAGAGGCTGTTGTGAAGGGTTAGGAGCTGCAGGTGGTGGTTAGGGGATGTAGTGGGGCAAGAGGAAAGTATAAAAAAATAAAAATGAAATAAAGTTTTCCTGAGGCTTACCTTGGGCCAGAACAGGCAGCTCCTTCTGGCTGACGCTTGGATATGTATTCTTTGGCAATGTTCTATACCAATAGAAGGAGCAGAAACCTTGGCCTGGAAGTACAGACCAAGTTCTCCCTCCACCCACTCGGCATCAGGTGGCAGCTGGGTTTGTCCGAGGGGCACTTGCATGGTGCTCCTCCTGGATCTGTCCCTGATCCCTACACACTTTCTAAAATTATTTTTTTAAAGCTTACTTAACTGCACAGTATGTTTAATTAAACTTTGTGTGGCGGAACCCGCCTCGCCACTGGGCATTGGAGAGGCCTGGCTGCCCGCCTCCTACCTGCTGACTATGGCCCCTGGTAAATTTGTACTTTTGAATGCAATATTTGGGCATATGTGGGCATTTTATATTGCTGCTTTAAGGGCCATCCGTGGACATATTATGACTTTTAGGAACGATGCCCCTTTAAGACTGTGTAGCAGATTGCATTCAGGCTGTCTTAAATATTATGTATGTTATTATGTGTTCGGTAAAGTGTATATGTGTATGCAGCATTCGTCTGATTGTTCGGTAGAATCACTCCATTCATTATATTGAGTGAAACTACCGAACAACCAGACCACCCAGGAATAAGTGTGCCTCCAATTACCGTTTGCAACAATGTTGCGAACGGGTAATTGGCCATTTATGTAATGTGTTCTTTGTCCTCTGGGTGTCCGCCATTCGGGAAACAAACACGTGGCGGCGGCCATCTTAAACTCCCGAACAGCGGTGTTTTGCCGTCGAGTGTCTGGAACTAAAATCGGACACTCGACTAGGCAAACACCGCTGAGACCTCCAGACTTCCAGCAATTCGTGTAGAACCCCACGAATAAGGGGATTCATTCGAATCCTCCCCAGGCTCCATAACCCAGGCAATTCGTGTGTTTTAATTCCCTTTTCTGTGACCGACTGCAGGGCCAAAATACATGGAACTATTTTCAGATACTTTTGCCATGCGGTCGGTCAAAATTCTAACCCTCCATAATTCCCAAACCCCTGGTCCGATCTGGGTGATTTTTGGATATGTGTCTCACCCAGATCAGGGCTACCAGGGGATGTAACATTTAAAGGGGTAACCCTATGTTTAGGGGTACATCCAGAAACCCAGGGAATTTGTGTCTGGAATAATGGGATTATGTGTCACACTAAGAGGAGGAGACGTGTGGGAGGTAACTGGTACATTATTGGCTGTGGTACTAATTGTCTTGGATCCCTCCCTTGCATGGGAGAATGTCTTAAAAGGAGGTTGTGTGAATAAATCTGCTGTTCACTGCTTGACCCTCAACACGGAGCTTTGTCTCATTCTTGGGGGGATTTACTGTATGCTGTTAGAGACTGATTGCCAGGAGTGTAAGCCGCTTGGGTGCTTTTCCTGTTCAGCTGCTAGCAGCTATTCGTGAGGTTCCAGTTCGGGAGTTTGGAGTGCTACTTGGTATCCTGTTCGGGAGTTTGGGGTTCTGCAGTAGCTGTGCCTGTGTCTCTGGAAGGGGAAGATCTACTAAACGGCGGTTTAACCCTTTTATGTCTGGGGGTGCCGTTACACTTTGCTCTATTAATTCCTCCTCTGGCCTGTAGCAGCCTCATCTGTGTGATTATAAGTTCAGAGCAGAAGATAAGAACATCTAAAATAAACACACTGTACAGTAAAAATGTAAAGTTTTTTTTTTCATTAAAACTGTGTTACCACTGTGTTAAGGCTAAGGATTAAGAACTACTGAATTTGTGTTAAAACAATTATTAGATGGTATTTACATGTACCATAATATGACAGTATTTCAGGAAGGGTGTTCTATTGAAATCAGGTCAGTGTAATTTTGGTCATGTGGTTGGAATTAGTACAATATTTATAACTTTGGAAACTACCATGAAGCTAAACAAGATTTTATATGGTAAGGGCAGGTTCACACTGTCTAGGAAATGGAGACCTTTAGATGTTTTAACCTTCTGAGTACCATAGTGTTGGGCAATGCATCAAACACTGCTCTGAAACAGAGTTAAAATGCCCAAAATTAAAGCCTCAATTAAAAAAATATATATTATTTCACATTTGGCTACTTTAATGAGGGGACACCTCAATCCCAAATTGAAACATTATCTCTATCCTATACTATCATTCCAGTTTAGATAGGCAGAGAACAGAGTCTGAACTGAACCTTTCACAGAATGATTATTTAGCTATTTAATTATTTATTTTTTCCAGCACTATAGCAGATATAGGAGATGTCTTTACAACAATATTTTAAAGGTAATAGCAGATTTCTTTAAACTTGAAACATTCCGAGGGACAGTGAATTAAGATAGGCATCCTGACCAATCAAAGCATGAGATGAAATAAACTCTTACAGTGATCATTTGCCCTTGGATCTGCATTGACTTTTCTAATGCCTTGATATCTCTTGGAGACACCGAGATGGGGAGGGCACTATTATACTTATATAGTAGGTTTATCTGCATCCTCATCATCTCTTTTAGAAAGTCGTCAACACCCTCTCCTGTACATACACTCTATTCCAGTACTGGATAACTAAGGCAGAAGAAATCAGAACACTGATAATTTTTCCAAGGGGCTATCTGAATAGCTGTAGGGCAATATAGTGTGCATGGAGGATTTACTTCCTCCTCTCCCACCAAAAGACACTTCTCTTCCTTTTTTCTTCCCTCTATTCCTTTCTCCAAAATGTATTTCTAAACCACCATTTCTATTCATTTTCCAGTTCTTATTTGTATACAAAAATCAGTTTTGCTTCACAGGTATGTAGCAAATGCTTTTAATTATTTTGTCGGATGTGCCACCACCCTGATGATAAGCTAACCAATGACACGTATTCCAAAATTGCGATTGTAGATCAAGCCCCAATAACTTTACAAAGACCCCAAACAGAAAAACTGAATTTTAGACCTGTACCTGTTAGTGTCGATAATAAACATCTCAATAATATAAAATTAAAAATACAGTCTGGGCCGGATAAGATCCCAGCAATGTTGCTAAAAATCTGGGATTTGGAAGACAGATTAAAGGGGAGGACAATTAAAAAGGCTCTCTATAGGAACACGAACATGTATTGCATGTTCATGGGGACTCTCCTCCTCCTTTGGACGTCATCGGCTGAATGCGCATGCGCGGCAAGAGCCGCACGCACATTCAGTCAGTCCCTAGGAAAGCATTCTTAATGCTTTCCTATGGACGCTGGTGTCTTCTCACTGTGAAAATCACAGTGAGAAACACGGAAGCGCCTCTAGCGGCTGTCAATGAGACAGCCACTGGAGGCTGGATTAACCCATATGTAAACATAGCAGTTTCTCTAAAACTGCTATGTTTACAGCAGGCAGAGCTAACCCTAGTGGGACCTGGCACCCAGATTACTTCATTAAGCTGAAGTGGTCTGGGTGCTTATAGTGGTCCTTTAACCCCTTAAGGACCAAACTTCTGGAATAAAAGGGAATCATGACATGTCACACATGTCATGTGTCCTTAAGGGGTTAAGCAGGATTTTTGAGTTAGACATGGAGCAAAAAGATTTGAACACTTTGAAAAATACAGTTAACAGTTTTTTGCCCCTCACAGAGTATTTAAATGCCCCTGACAGAGTCTTTCAATGCCACTGACATAGCCTTTTAATGTCCCTTACAAAGCCGTTTAATGTCCCTAGCAGAGAATTTCAATGCCCCTGACAGAGACTTGTAATGTCCCTAACAGAGAATTTCATGTCCCTACCTAACTGAGAATGTCAGTGTCCCTAACAGGGAATTTCAATGTCCCTACCTAACAGAGCTTTCTATGTCCCTACCTAACAGAGCTTTCTATGACAATAAAAGAGCTTTAACTATAAGGGCCACTCTCTATCACTCCTCTACCACAAGTGATAGAAAATGGCTGATGGCAGGGCTGGCTGGCTGAAGCCTGGGCGGGCTGGATGATGGCTGGGCGGGCTCTTTCACAGTCAAGCTAAGTGGCTGGCTGATGGCAGGGCAGGCGGCAGGACGGACACTAGGGTGGGCTCTGACGGCAGGGTGTGCTGGTGGCAAGGTGTGCTGACGGCAAGACGGGTTGACAGCAGGGCAGGCGATTGTGCGATCTCTGCTGCGGCCATCTTGGATGTAGCGAAATGCCGCTAAACCCCAATTTTGTTCTCGCAAAATCCTAGGGTTCCGCTGAACACCAATTGGGAAGATCTGTGCAATAAAGCCATTAAAGGATTACTCCACTGCCCAAATAAAAAAAAAATAACAACCACGATTTAGTAGATGTACCCCCAATAATAACAAGCATACTTTTTAATATATACAATTTTTCATTGGGGCATATCTAAAAGAGTAAAAGTTACAAATCTCATGTCTGAAAGTCTTTGCAAGCCCTCCACGTCTATGCCTGCACAGAATTAGAACCCACCTACGTCAACCTGACCCAGTCTCCCCATGACTAATGAATTATATTTTCCACAAATGATTCTCGGGAGTGATCTTAGCCTTACTGACCATTAACTCTAGATGTAATGCTAAATTACATTTAGTCCCACCTCCTGCCTATTACCGTGCTCTAATCCATAACCCTTTCACATAGCCAAACCATCCATCTCATTGATCTTTAGTTGTTACTTCCCAGCCGACAATCAGCTCAGTGTTACGGCAAGGCATGTTTTTCTTTTTTCACGCTTTGCCAGTTATGCTGCAGATGACACATTTTCTTCCAGTTCACAGAATGAGTGCATGTTATTCCTGAAAGTATGTTAGGTAAGCCTAGCATTATAGCATAACTAGCCCAAGCTAATTCCAGGACTTTTTGATAACATCATAAATTGTTTTAATCCATTACCAGGCAATGGTATATTTCCTAAAACGTTGTAGGACAACTACCTCCTGAGTACAGAATAATCTGAACGAAACGACTATTAAAACATTGTTTAGATTTAAACTTTGATAATATATTTTGTATAAATCTGCCTAGAACTTCTTTTCTATAAAAAAAATAATGTTTTTCTACGCATAACTAAATTTTCAGTTATTTTGATCCTAAAAAAGTAATTTCTTCTAAATATGGCACTTCCATTATATGTCTATTTTCGGAAAAACAGACAAAATAAGTATGATACCTTTATTTTAGAGATTAAACTAGGGACAGCTCTATTTCAATAAAATATGAATTCTGAAAACCTTGATGGAGGAAAGTTCTGACAAATCCAGCGAAATAGCATTCAATTAACAATGAACTCAACCACATCACACTACTGCATCTACTAAGTTCTAGCTACTGCCAAGATCAAATTCCACAACATTTGAGTCTCAAGAAACAGAATGCCAATGGGAAGGGGCAAAGGGGGCGGAACAGTGAAGCATTGCAACACTGGCTCTACCCAAAGGAGTAAACATACGCATGCCAAGCTGCGTGCAAATCACAAAAGCCAGCCCACTGAGGGCAGGGCATGCAGGAAGAATTGTTTCAGTGCTAACTTCAAGTTCCTAGAGCAATGAATGTAGAGTGAACACACTTAATGGGGCACAGTTCCCTTGTGGGACATCAGGGAACCAAGTCGGGACATTGGGACAGGACCCGAAAAACTGGGACTATTGAGAGGCATACAAAATGCTATATGTGTGATAATTCAATTTATTTGGACACCAGTCATTTTATTATCTGCTTACACCACAAGGTTCAAATCATAATTCCAGCGGTGGCTGGTGAAGTTTTAAGATGCTGGGATGTTAGACTCCACCTGGAGAATTTGACTCAAGCAGCATGCTTCAACAGACACACAAAGTGGTGGGTTGAGGGAAAAAACATTTTCAGAAGGCACACAGTGCTTGGGTTTCTGGAATATATCCAGGGTTATTTACTAAAGTACAAATTACGCCGTACTGGATGCCATTTAGACTGCAAAATCCAGACATTGTTCATTCATTTCAACAATGTCCCATAATTAATTGTGCCACAGGGTTTTTTTTTTTACTATTTCCCCAAATAGTTCTTCAAATGATCAATTCACTTGCAAAAAGCAATTGAATGATTATTTGTGAATGTGCATCCTTCTGGATGCATTCGGTTTATCTTCGGTCGTCATGTGGTTGTTGATAAATGTCTGATTGCTGTGCTTTATATTGTTTTGAATGCGGATATTACTGATTTTCCGAACACTTCCAAACAAATGACACAGAATTGGTCGGACGGATCGAATCCGGACCACATTTGTCTTCAGTAAATCTGTGAATTGCCATGACACAATCCAGTGTTTAGTGAATAATCCTGATGCTTAGATGAAAAAACATTCTAGAATCCATACAGTGTTGATATTGTGTCATACATTTTCAGTGCTGGTTAAAAAACTGAGCTATGCTGCTTTGTTTGTTTCCCAATAGCTTAGTGGTTAATTAAGACCAGTTCTTTTTAAATCTGACCACCAGAGTTCAAATCTTGTATGGCCCTTACATTTCTTCATTTTTTGTCATCATGATTTTGGACAAACCAGATAAAAAACAAACTTTGTTTTAGATGCCACATGCAGTAAATATATAATTTTATATGAACCAATACTAGAAATTAAACCTATTCACCCTTGAAATGCACTCTATAGAAACTCAATAAGTGAAATTAATTTACTTTGATGTTCCATTTGTAAAAAGATTTTTTAAAAAAGAATGAGCAGAAAAAACCACAATGATTGAAAATCACAACCTTCTGAATCAGATGTGCACCAAATGAGCAAAAAAATAATTTTCTCTGTGTTGGAATGTTACTCTGTTGCATTACAAGCTTGTGCATTAACCTGCCGGTTACTTTATGAGTGGTACTTTCCACTGAAAATGTATAACTTTTGGGGCGGGGCCTGACCGCCGGTCAGATCAGACGTGTCTCGTCTGAGCTCCTGCTTCTGAGCTGAAATATCGGAGCCAACTGCGGGCCACAAGCAGAAACCGACCCGAAAATACGACTACAGCATTGTTCAGGCGATGGGGATTCCGGTGATACCCGAAAAGACGCCCAACGGCACCAAAGTAATCCGGTAGAGGCCTGCGGCCTACAAGCTTGAGCCTGGGTGAGACGGCCACTCGCCCGGTTCTCCAACCGGCGCTCTGCCACCCCCCCCCCTCTGGACCGGGGGGGGTCATCCCGGTCTCCACGGGCTACCATGCATGCCGAAACACCTCCACCCCGGTTCAGCCAAGCATTGCGGTCCGGTCAGCGTGCCCCAAGATAGCCGACCAGCACCTAACTCACGCACAATATGGCGGGGACACAGAGCAGCACTCAAGCGACCTGACGCTCCCCCACGGCTGGATACCGTGTCTGCGGCCATCTAGAGGGAGCTGGCGAAAGGGCAAGCGGAGACACGAGCCTCGAGAGAGCACCCACCAGGAACACACTCCTAGCCACGAGGTACTGCTCCCCGGCCGCGCGATTCCCATCGTGGCGACGGAGAAGGAGAAGATCAGTGCCGAGCCTCAAAATGGCATCGAAGACACCTAAAAGGTTGACCAGAGCGGCACACAAGCTAAGAGCCCCAACCTACCGGAGCATGTTGTGGCAAGATGACAGGCAGCGGGCCCCTGAACTCAGAGACTGTGTTGTGTCCCCTGCTGGCATGGGCGGAGTCTGTCCCTGAGACTAAGTAGCACACCGCAGCAGACCACCCACGAGACGTGCAAATATTTCATAGCCTGTGTGGTTAATGATCCGTATAGCTTACCTAACTCACCTGCACTAGCCTGCTTAATTAACTAGCACACTGTACTCACTTATATATCTTACCAGCGTGATACGTTGATTGCATTCAATTTCATTATTATTGTTATGTGGACCAGCGGAAACCCAATGGCTTATATGCCCTATTCGCCCTATATGCTAAGTTTAAGTTTTTGTTTCTCTCAGTTAGGCATTTATTTTTACAGCGTGCATTGACTTATATCGACATTTTAGACCGTAAGCTGAATATGTCTGAACATGTCTCTACCAATGTGCCTTATCTACTCACTATCTCCTCCCTTTATTGTTATAAGCTAAATTGTGCACTGGTTGCTTATATGCGAAATCACATTTAGAATTATATTACTTTAAATACTTGATTCAGTTAAGCTTGTTACCTTACTATTTTATCATGTCAGTAAGCCAATCTGTATATACACCTGCATTTGTAATCTTTCTTGACACATCAGACTAAAGCTTAGCAAAGCATGACTTAACATACAAACTACTTATAAGCGATGACATGCAATAGAAACGTTAACTCTAAACTACTGTTACCAAACAAAGATGTAACTCATTATGACTAATGCGAATAACCTACGTGTACCTAGCCTGCCTTATTAACATAAAAAATGTGTACGTTCCATCTAAATGCTATATAACAGTTAACAAATCTGTATGTTCAAAATGTTGGAGAATGCGGTTGTGGCATTGCTGACAAGCGGTTGTTATTCATGCACAGCAAAAATAAAGAATAAAAAAAAAAGAAGTATAACTTTTGAATTATTATAAACTAGGCGTCCAATTCAGAAACCCTACTGGATATTAAATGGGGTACTTCAGGAATCACTACTATAGACATCCTGGGCATGTCTGGGATGCTGACATATTTTACAAATGAAATGCTGGACACATTTTTCAAATAACCTAAATTCTACACGTGCTCACTGCCCTTATCCAGAGACACAATCATACTAAATCAGTGAATCAGTCTGTGCTGTAGTGAAAGCAGGGGAGGGAAAGTTATAGCACTGCATTATGAATTGCTGTTTCCCAAAGAGAAAAATGTCAGTAGGTTACTCTTATTATGACAATAACTATCTGGTGGGGCACTGCTTTAAGTGACTCTGTGGATTAATCACCATTACTAAAAAAGACACTCCACTACTGATATACAAAAAAATAAAATTAAATGAAAAGTGCTCACTAGATATATCCCAATGAAAACATACATGCAATTAAAGGGACACTATAGGCAGCCAGACCACTTCATTTCAATGAAGTGGTCTGGGTGCCATGTCCCTCTAGTTTTGTCCGTGTAAAACAGAACAGAATGGTGCAGAACAGCAATGCTTACATTGCAGGGTTTAAATGCCTCTAGTGGCTGTCACTCAGACAGCCACTATAGGTACGTTCAATGAAACTCTGCTACTTCAAACAGATGGTCTTATAGAGACCATCTCATTGGTGCAGTGTGGTGTTTTGCCTCAAGTTCACACAAGGCTTCCAGTGCTTTCCTATGGGAAAACATTGGATTGGCTCAGAGCATCAGTCTTGATGATCTCAGCAAAGAAGATGGGATGACAGCAGAAGAAATGCATGAGAGGGAGAAAAGGTTAGTACAACCACTGTTTTTTTTTTTTTTTAACTTAGTCAAAGTGGAGCAGGGGACCTAAACATTTAACAGGGCTCTATAGCGTTAGAGTACACATTTGTATTTTTAATGCTAAAGTGTTCCTTTAATTATGCATTTTATCATCGCGGTATATCTAAAAAAAATCATGCAAAAGCTGCAGATATCCATAGATATTTCTAGAGATGTAGATATTTCAAATTATAGGTCCACCAGCAGTACACCAGCTTCACAGCAAAGGTGCCAAGTTTTACACACTAACCTTGTTAGTGCAGTATTTGGCTATCTGACCTTTGACAATTGCTCATCTTGATGTCCTCTACTGCCTTAAATGCCAGCATTAATTTTCCCTTTTTTAAATGTACCTGCTATGTCAGATATGTCAGGCAGGGCAGGTAAATTTGATTAACCCCTGCAGGGCCATACACATGGCACTAATGAAAAAATATTCGAGTTCACATATAGCATTTCTCTATAGATGCCCAAGTATGCATGAGTACCCGATGAAAAGAAAATGTCCTGAAATGCACAGGATTCGTGGGATTTAGTCTTTGGAAGAAGGCTGAATTAAAATGGCAGCTGCTGCAAATAGCTGCAATCACCAGGGACTATAACTCTCATTAATTCTGGCCAGATTAGACGTGTCCGAAATTAAAAATCCTCGTACTGCATGGTAGCTATCAAACTGTTCAGTATGGGAAATAATTTCACAGATGACATCACAATTTACATAGTTACATAGTTACATAGTTAGATAGCTGAAAAGAGACTTGCGTCCATCAAGTTCAGCCTTCCTCACATTTGTTTTTTGCTGTTGATCCAAAAGGCAAAAAAAAAAAAAAAACAGTTTGAAGCACAATTTTGCAACAAGCTAGGACAAAAAATTCCTTCTTGACCCCAGAATGGCAGTCAGATTTATCCTTGAATCAAGCAGTTATTACCCTACATTGAAAGATTATATCCTTGAATATTCTGTCTTTGCAAGTATGCATCTAGTAGCTGTTTGAACATCTGTATGGACTCTGATAAAACCACTTCTTCAGGCAGAGAATTCCACATCCTGATTGTTCTTACAGTAAAAAAACCTTTCCTTTGCCTTAGACGAAATCTTCTTTCTTCCAGTATAAACGCATGGCCTTGTGTCCTATGTAAAGTCCGGTTTGTGAATAGATTTCCACACAATGGTTTGTATTGGCCCCGAATATATTTGTATAATGTTATCATATCCCCTCTCAGGCGACGTTTTTCTAAACTAAATAGGTTTAAATTTGTTAACCTTTCTTCATAGCTGATATGTTCCATTCCTTTTATTAATTTTGTAGCCCGCCTCTGCACTTTTTCTAGTGCCATGATATCCTTCTTTAGGACAGGTGCCCAAAATTGCACAGCATATTCAATATGTGGTCTTACCAGTGATTTATAGAGAGGCAAAATGATATTCTCGTCCCGAGAATGAATGCCCTTTTTCATGCATGACAATACCTTACTGGCCTTGGCCACTGCTGATTGACATTGCACATTGTTGCATAGTTTGTTGTCTATAACAATTCCCAAGTCCTTTTCGTGTGTTGTTATCCCTAATTCACTTCCATTAAGGGTATACGTTGCTTGTGTATTCTTCACGCCGAAGTGCATAACTTTGCATTTTTCAACATTAAATTTCATCTGCCATTTGAGTGCCCAGTCCTCCAGTCTATCTAAATCCTTCTGCAGCAAAGTAATATCTTGCTCACATTGTATTATTTTACAAAGTTTTGTGTCATCTGCAAACACTGAAACATGACTTTCAATGCTGTCTTCAAGATCATTTATAAAAATGTTAAATAGAAGGGGTCCCAGAACAGACCCCTGAGGGACACCACTTGCCACCTCTGTCCAGCTTGAAAATTTACCATTAACAACAACTCTTTGTATTCTGTTTTTAAGCCAATGTTCTACCCAAGAACAAGCATTTTCATCGAGACCGATTTCCTTGAGTTTGAACACTAATCTTTTGTGTGGAACTGTATCAAATGCCTTGGCAAAATCCAAATAGATCACATCCACTGCAACACCCTGATCTATACTTCTACTTACTTCTTCGTAGAACGCAATCAAGTTAGTTTGACAATGATTCTACCATGGGATTATAAAGCAAAAACATGACACAATATAACAGGCAGGATATGCAATATATACATGCACAGTTTGTATTGAGAGATTCCACCGTATATCGTGCAAAGAAGTGTGTCTGTTGGCAAAACCTCTTACCTCTATCAAAGAGCTGGCAAACTCAATTGTCAGGTAGATATATACTTTTATCTACACGTATGATGGTCATCTTGCTCAATGTATATTTTAAATGTATGATTATCTGTAGGAGAGCTTGTCATGCATTATGCTTTGTGGGAGAGAGACTCTTTAAAAATATCTCAACACTGAGGAATATACACAAAAAATAATTAATAAAAAAAATTTAGTAAAATGCTCATCTGCATCCAAAAATGTTTAACAATTTTGAGATGACATCAAGATGTTAGTTACAGTTCCTCAAAGAGTCTCAGCTCACTTGTTCCATTACAGAAAATAAACAGTGCATAAGACTGCTTCCATTTGTAAGGGCAGCCTGACATATAATAGGTAAAGTCTCTCCGCACTAGAGAAACCAACTTTTTGAGACATGTACTTTTCAGTCATTAACAGGCCACAAAATGATGGCTGATATATTTCAGAGCAAAGGCAGCAATGGGTCCTTATCTGGATTGCCATTCATTTTCATGAAAGACCCATTTAATGTTAACTGTTAAAATCACCAGAACAACTACAGCATAATGTAGTTGTTCTGGTTAATATAACATGTCCCTGCAGTAATTTTAATGTAAACACTGCCTTTCCAGAGAAACGGCTGTGTTTACATTACTGCATAGAGAACACCTCTAGTGACAGTCACTCAGAAAGCCACTAGAGGTGCTTCCTTGGTCAGTGCTGCACGATGCAGAGCATGGAGCTGCTGAACGTTCCCCATAGAGATGCATTAATTCAATGGGATGCTATCTTTATAAAGGCAATCCTAATGAAATGTTGGGGGCTATTTTGACTTTCTCCCTCTTCTCACTACTTCTGACAATTTCTTTCCTTCTTTTTTGGTATGTATTTTTATGTTGGGTAGCTTGTTTTAGATATAATTGTGACTCTATACTGCTAATAGTATTATTGTACTTTTTTTGGTTGTTTTCCATGAATACATGATTATTGTATACCTTGTATGCTTTTTTGTATTGAGCATTGTTTTGACATTATTGTTAATGTTATTTGGTATAAACTTTGGATATCTAGTGTACTGGACCACACTAATAAAGTATTTTCTTTTTTTCTCTATGCTTGTGCTACTCATTTGGTATTATCTATAGATTGTTTAGGTCCTTGGGGGAATAGGACCTTAGAGTGAGCACCCGGTTTGGATATTTCTACTGATATATGCTTATGTTATTCAATTAGTGTGCCTACCCTCTTAATGATACTATATTTTGTATTTCTGACAGTATAGTGTTCCTTTAATAAAGTGGGTATTACAAAGTTTTAAAGCAATGATTATCTTAGACTAAGCCAACTTTGAAAGCTTTGGAAATGAGGCATCAGCTTACATTTGTTCTCAATATAGAAAATGTTTCCATGAAGAAATCAAATTGATCCCAACATGTAGCCAAAATTACATTTATCGGGCAAACGTAATAAACGTAATTAATAGCTTAATAAAGCAGTTTTGGTGTATACATCATGATCCTACAGTCTCACTGCTCAATTGCCTGTCATTTAGGAGTTAGATCACTTTATTTATAAAAAAAAAATAAAAAAAATAAAAGCCTAGTCACTCTTCCCTGCATGAGACTTACACAGCTTTCCTAAACACTTTCTAATAATGTTTCTTTATTGCACAGTCTGCTCAATCTATAATGTCTTAGCTCCTGCTCTGTTAATAGCTTTCAAGACCCTGCAGGAGCCTCTTGTTTGTGATTAAAGTATAATTTACAAAGCATGAGATAAAAAACTTCTAAATCAAGTTAACATCTGATTAAAAATTGAAAGCATTTTATTCCAAGCAGGCTGTGTCCCTTACAATCATGGGAGAGGTGTGGCTAGGGCTGCTTAACCCCGTCAGGACGGAGTCAATAGTACACGTTCTGATCAAAACAAAACGAAAACAAAAACTGGAATTTGCGCTATATGTCTGTTCAACCGTAATTCACCTCTTTCATATTAAATGCAACCACAATTATTATATATCATTTTGTTCAGGAGAAAGGGCTTTCATTTCATATCAAATATTTATATATGAAACATAATTTATAGAGTAGACGGGTGGGGGACACAACAACCCGACAGATTTGCAACAGTGGCACATACAATAGAGTATGTAGGAATTGTGCCTCTATAATATAATATAATATAAAAATCCTGACGGAAGGTGAACTCTGGCCGCAGAGAACTCAACCGAATACACAAAGCCTCATTGTTAGAATGTTACTAATAAAATTATGTAGATGGGCTTCTGCGAAAGCCAAAATGTTCACATTATGCCACTGTTCCTGTCATGTAAAAATAAAGAATTAAAAAAAAAAAAAGAAACATAATTTATTATGAATAAAATAAAAAAAACTGTGAGAAATGTTAAATTTTTTTTAAAAACTTGTAGTTCCGCCTTAAATTTTAGCTGTAAATGTCATAATACTGTTAGGTTTTACTGCAAAAAAATGCGCATATTTGTAATCAGTGATGTCTCACGAGTACAACAGTACCCCCCATTAACAGGTTTTATGGTGTTTTGCAAAGTTACAGGGTTAAATATAGAACGTTCCATTTTCAAATTGAAATTTGCCAGATTAGTAATGTTACCTTTAAGACGGTGTGGAAGCTAAGGAATGAGAATTACCCCCATAATGGCATACCATTTTAAAAAGTAGAAAAGCCAAGGTATTTAAAGTGGGGTATGTTTAGTCTTTTTTAGTAGCCACTTAGTCACAAACACTGGCCAAAGTTAGCGTTCATATTTGTTTTTGTAGGAAAAAAGCAAAAAACTAATATTTGGCCAGTGTTTGTGACTAAGTGGCTACTAAGAAAGACTGGACATACCCCACTTGCAATACCTCGGGTTGTCTACTTTTGCAAATGGTATGCCATCATGGGGGTAATTCTCATTCCTGGGCTACCATACGCTCTCAAAGGCAACATAACCAATCTGGCAAATTTCAATGTCAAAAAAATGAAATACAAGCCTTACATGTGACTCTCTAACTTTCCAAAACACCATAAAACCTGTACATGGGGGTACTGTTAATATCATCGTTGTAATACAATTTACCAGTTTGAAACACTAATATTTGAGTTCAGCGAAGTCTCCCGAGTAAAACAGTACCCCCTGTGTACAGGTTTTATGGTGTCTTGGAGAGTTACAGGGTCAAATATGGTGCTTGCAGGGGCGGACTGACCGGTCGAGCACTTCGGACGTGGTCCGAGGGCCCGGCCGGGAGGGGGGCCCGCCGCAGCCGTGCACATAATGTGCACGGCTGCAAAGTTATTCAGTGTGTGGAGATCGGGGCCCGGGCCCGGCGCTGTATCAGGAGGAGGAGGAGGAGGAGGAGGAGGAGGAGGGGCCCGGTCCTGTGCGCGGAGGCGCGTCGACGTCACTACGTGACGCGATGACGTCGACGGGCGCCGCCTGCACGGGACCGGAATCCACACTACAAAAAAGAGGGGTCGGCCATCTTCTTCACATCCCAGGCCCAGCAACCAGCAACCAGCCAGGTCAGCCACAGACCCCCCGGCCCCAGCCACAGACCCCCCGGCCCCAGCCACAGACCCCCCGGCCCCAGCCACAGACCCCCAGGCCCCAGCCACAGGGCCCCAGGCCCCAGCCACAGGGCCCCAGGCCCCAGGCACAGGGCCCAAGGCCCCAGGCACAGGGCCCCAGGCACAGGGCCCCAGGCACAAGGCCCCAGCCACAGGGCCCCAGGCCAGCCCTAGCCACAGGGCCCCAGGCCCCAGCCACAGGGCCCCAGCCACAGGGCCCCAGGCCAGCCCCAGCCACAGGGCCCCAGGCCAGCCCCAGCCACAGGGCCCCAGGCCAGCCCCAGCCACAGGGCCCCAGGCCAGCCCTAGCCACAGGGCCCCAGCCACAGGGCCCCAGCCACAGGGCCCCAGCCACAGGGCCCCAAGCCCCAGCCACAGGGCCCCAGGCCCCAGCCACAGGGCCCCAGGCCCCAGCCACAGGGCCCCAGGCCCCAGCCACAGGGCCCCAGGCCAGCCAGCAAGCCACAGGCACCAGGCCAGCCAGCAAGCCACAGGCCCCAGGCCAGCCAGCAAGCCACAGGCCCCAGGCCAGCCAGCAAGCCACAGGCCCCAGCCAGCAAGCCCCAGCCAGCAGGCCCCAGCCAGCAAGCCCCAGGCCCCAGCCAGCAAGCCACAGGCCCCAGGCCAGCCAGCCCCAGACCCCAGGCCAACTAGCCGGCCAGCCACAGGCCCCAGGCCAGCCAGCCACAGGCCCCAGGCCAGCCGGCCCCAGGCCAACTAGCCAGCCAGCCACAGGCCCCAGGCCAACAAGCCAGCCAGCCAGCCACAGGCCCCAGGCCAACTAGCCAGCCAGCCACAGGCCCCAGGCCAACTAGCCAGCCACCGACAGGCCAGCAGCCGGCGACAGGTCGGCCACAGCAGCCAGCCACAACCCAGCAGCCGGTCACAGGCACCCACAGCCCTGCAGCCGGCCACCACAAGCCAGCCGGCCACCACAAGCCAGACGGCCAGCAGCCCAGCCGCCCATAGGTCAGCAGCCCAGCAGCCCATAGGTCAGCAGCCCAGCCGCCCATAGGTCAGCAGCCCAGCCGCCCATAGGTCAGCAGCCCAGCCGCCCACAGGCCAGCAGCCGGCCACAGCCCAGCAGTCGGCCACAGGCACCCACAGCCCAGCAGCCGGCCACTACAGGCTGCCAGCCAGCCTGCCTATAGCAAGCCCACAGCCTGCCAGCAAGCCACAGGCCTACAGCCAGCAACAACACAGCCTGCCAGCCGGAGCCAGCAAGCCCACAGCCTGCAAGCCGGAGCCAGCAAGCCCACAGCCTGCCAGCAAGCCCACAGCCTGCCAGCCGGAGCCAGCAAGCCCACAGCCTGCCAGCCGGAGCCAGCAAGCCCACAGCCTGCCAGCCGGAGCCAGCAAGCCCACAGCCTGCCAGCCGCAGCCACCAAGCCCACACCCTGCCAACCTGCAACCGTAATTGAGGTAAGAGGAGCCAACTTGGCCTAGGTATCAGCGAGCCATGTTGTGTTGCTATATTGTGAGTAGGAACCAGAGTGTTGGAGAGACCCCCCCCCTCCAGGCTCCATTAGACTCCATTGTAGTCTCTAATGGGGCCGGGAGGGGATTCTTTCGAACACACTCTCTGAAGGACACTGAGATAGCATCTGCTAGAAAGACCACCTTCCAAGCCTATTAGACTCCATTGTAGTCTCTAATGGGGCCTGGAGGAGATTCTTTCTAACACACTCTCTAAAGGACACTGAGAGGGTCTCTGTTAGATATACCCCTCTCCAGGTCCCTGTAGATCAGTCTACTTCACTTCCTGCTGTTTGTCCATTGTTGTGGGATCAAGGAATTTCAGGGATAAGAATCTCCTTAGGGGAGCTTCTCTGTGCTTCAGTGCATTTATACACTTAATGTATTTTAATATTAGAGCAGGGCTCGACAAATCCCAGGTCGCCATGTGTTTTTACTCACCTTTTTTCTTACGCTTTGCCTGTTTTGCCGCAGCTGGTCCCAAACCCTATGGCTGGTCCTTCCTCCATGGCGGATATCATCAATCTTTAAGTCAATGCTTTCCCATAGGCTTTAGGAGGATATTGCGCATGTGCAGAAAAGGCTGTTCTGCGCCAATCAGCATCAATGCATCTCTATTGGGAACATTCAGCGCCTCCATGCAGCGGCTGAAACTAAGCGTGAGTGACTGCCACAAGAGGCGTCCCAAGACAGCAATGTAAACACGGCCTTTTCTCTGAAAAGGTAGTCTTTACATTAAAAATCCTGCAAGGACATGCTACAGATACCAGAACAACTACATTAAGTTGCAGTGGTTCTGATGACTATAGCGTCCCCTTAAGAATTGTATTTTTCATGTTCAAAATGAAGCTTTCTTCGTTTAAAAAAGACTGGCTCCTAACTTTTTAGTTGACTCCTGGATTCCAAACAAATTTATAAAGCCATGCATTACAGTAACTTTTGTTAGAAAAATATAAAATAAAAAAAATATAAAATCACCTATAACATTCACGGAGCACATATATATATGAAACCTGGAATCTGCAGTCTCTTAAATGAGCTTACATTATGGGACACATTGACTTTGTGACAAGCTGAGGCAGATGATCGTATACTGTAGCTAGAGTACCTCTATTTTTGCTTCATTCCTGTGTTTTTTTTAAAAACAATTATATTTTTAAAAACGTTTAAGCTTCTGGGTGAGTGTACTGGATTTTGTATAGTTTATAGCAGGGGTGCCCAAAAGGTAGATACCCAGATGTTGTAGAACTATGCAATTGTCTTTGTTTGTGCATTTGTTATTTATTTTGCACAGTTTGGTTTTTGCATTCGTTAATTAAATGACACTTGTTTAGAACATATTGCACTTTTGTTCCTTGTGTCTAAAGATTTTGCCCGGGGGCCCTGAGGGTTCTCAGTCCGCCCCTGGGTGCTTGCAAATTAAATTCTCTGCACTTTCTCCCTGTGTTGTCAGGCATGTCAATCAAATTTTAATTAATAAAATCACATAATTATGTTAAAAGATTATTTAAATATACACGTAGAATTTTAATATATATGCATTTATAGGTATTTAAATTCTACGTGTATACTAATGTAATCTTTTATGTAATTATATGTATTTATCTATATATATATATATATATTTGCGGTTATTTGTATTTTATATATAGATAGATATATATAAAATGTCATTCTAAGTGTATTTTGTTACCAATATATATATATATATATTAATAACAAAATACAGTTAGAATGAAATTACATATGAATATATAATTTAAATTACATTTTGTTTCAATATTTTATTTATTTATTTTATTATTTTATTTATTTATTATTGTAATTATACGTATATACATATAATATATGTGTATATATCTATTATATATATATATAATATATATACATATTTGTGGCGAAACCAACTTCGCCACTGTGAACTGGAGAAGCCTGGTTGCTAGCCTCCTGCCCTGCGACTATGGCCCCTGGACATATTGTACTGGAAAAACTTATTTGGGCATGTAATAATGTATATTACTGCTACTGGGCCTTTAAGGGCCATCCGTGGATCTATGGGGACTTTTGGGATACTGTACCTTTAAGACTGTGGAGCGTAGTACAGTAATCCTGCCTTTAATACTTTAATGTCATGTATGTATTTTTGTATGCAGTTAACCTGGGTTATATATATATGCAGCATTCATCTGATTGTTCGGTAGAATCACTCCATTCATTGTATTGAGGAAACTACCGAACAACCAGACCACCCAGGACTAAGTGTGCCTCCAATTACCCGTTTGCAACAATGTTGCAAACGGATAATTGTCAATCAGTGTAGTGTGGTCTTTGTCCTCTGGGTGGCCGCCATTCGGGAAACAAACACGTGGCGGCGGCCATCTTAAACTACCGAACAGCGGTGTTTTGCCGTCGAGTGTCTGGAACTGAAATCGGACACTCGACTAGGCAAACACCGCTGAGACCTCCAGACTTCCAGGATTTCGTGGGGAAACTACCGAACGGCCCGTCGTTCGGTAGAAAGAAACGTACGAACTAGGGGATTCATGCGAATCCCCCTTAGTCTCTATAACACCAGTAATTCGTCTGTTTCATTCACTTGTTTGTGACCGACCGCAGGGCCAAAAGGCATGGAACTGTTTTCGGATACTTTACCCATGCGGTCGGTCAAATCTTTGGAACCTCATATCTCCCGAACCATTCATCCGAATGACCTGATTCTTGAATATGTTGTCCCCCTGAATAAGGGCTATCAGGGGATACCTGTATTGGAAGTGTAGCATATGTATTTGGGGTACATCCAGGAATTGGGGAAAAGGGTGTACGGTATAATTATATTAAGTGCTAATCTAAGGGGAGGAAATGTGTGGGAGGTACATCCCTGTGATTGGTTAATTTCATCCTCCCCCTGGGAGTGTCCTGTATGTACTTGTTTGTAATAAAAGCCAGACTGGGTGTCCCAGTCCTGAGTTCCTGCTTAACCCTCAAAATGAAGTGTCGTCTCGTTATTGGGGGGAATTGGATTGTAAGCTGACTGCCAAGAGTGTAAGCGGATTGTATGCTTTTCTTGTTCAGCTGTTCCAGTTCGGAGTGTTATTTCGTATCCAGATCGGGAGTTTGATGTTCTGCAGTAGCTGTGCCTGTCTCTAGAAAAGGGGATTATCGCCTAAACTGGGTTTTATCCTCTTGTAAGTGAAACGGTCCGTTACAATTGGTGGCAAGCGGCGGGATCGTTCCTACAACCAGAGGGACAGCTACAGACAACACCATTCCTGGATTACAAAGTGAGGGCAACACCAGTACCCGTACAGCGCCCTTATCTACAAGGAACCAACTGCAGCAGAGCAAGCATGGCACCCAGCTACACTCAAAAGGCGTATGACAGAGAGGTCACCAAGATACTGGCTTTATGCGGACCCAACCCCTCAGAATATAGAGTGCAGCGTGTGAAGCAAGCAGTGCGAGAGTACTTGCCGTGGGAATCAGAGCGGGCCAGGGGGTTTGCAGTCCTTCCTCCCCAGCGGCAGTGTGTGTCCCAGGGAGCAGAAGGTATCGTACTTCCTCCCCAGCGGCAGTGTGTACCCCAGGGAGCTGATGGTGTCGTCCATCCTCCCCAGCGGCCGTGTGTGTCCCAGGGAGCCGAAGGTGCAGTCCTTCCTCCCCAGCGGCAGGCTGAGTTACAGGGGGCAGAGGTAGTTGTTCCTGCCCCCCAGCAGCAAAGTGATATGCCAAGAAGGCAGTGTGAAGTGAAGGGGGAGGAGAGCAGCGTCCTCCCTCCCCAGCGGCAGTGTGTACCCCAGGGAGCTGATGGTGTCGTCCATCCTCCCCAGCGGCCGTGTGTGTCCCAGGGAGCCGAAGGTGCAGTCCTTCCTCCCCAGCGGCAGGCTGAGTTACAGGGGGCAGAGGTAGTTGTTCCTGCCCCCCAGCAGCAAAGTGATATGCCAAGAAGGCAGTGTGAAGTGAAGGGGGAGGAGAGCAGCGTCCTCCCTCCCCAGCGGCAGTGTGTACCCCAGGGAGCTGATGGTGTCGTCCATCCTCCCCAGCGGCCGTGTGTGTCCCAGGGAGCCGAAGATGCAGTCCTTCCTCCCCAGCGGCAGGCTGAGTTACAGGGGGCAGAGGTAGTTGTTCCTGCCCCCCAGCAGCAAAGTGATATGCCAAGAAGGCAGTGTGAAGTGAAGGGAGAGGAGAGCAGCGTCCTCCCTCCCCAGCGGCGGTGTGTACCCCAGGGAGCTGATGGTGTCGTCCATCCTCCCCAGCGGCCGTGTGTGTCCCAGGGAGCCGAAGGTGCAGTCCTTCCTCCCCAGCGGCAGGCTGAGTTACAGGGGGCAGAGGTAGTTGTTCCTGCCCCCCAGCAGCAAAGTGATATGCCAAGAAGGCAGTGTGAAGTGAAGGGAGAGGAGAGCAGCGTCCTCCCTCCCCAGCGGCAGTGTGTACCCCAGGGAGCTGATGGTGTCGTACATCCTCCCCAGCGGCAGTGTGTCCTGCAGGGAGCAGAGACAGTCAGTCTCGCACCCCAGCAGCCGGACAAGAGAATGAAAGGGGAGACAGCTGGTTCCCCTTTCCACCAGCAGAGAGAGTGCCAGGGAAAGGAGCCTGCTAACCCCTCTCCCCAGCGGCAGTTTACCATCCAGAGAGAGGAGCTTGTTACACCCTCTCTCCAGCGGCAGCCTAACCCACCAAGGGGAGATGTTAAGCCCCACAGCTGTGCAGATGGGACCGTAGTCTCTGCACTTACAGCACCAGGGGTAGGGACGGTCGGTCCTGTTCCCCAGCCACAGAGCGATATATCCAAAGGGGAGACAGTCGGTCTCCAGCAACCAGGCTCCAACCAGACTACTCCCGTGGTAGTGCTGGCAACAGGACAGAGTACCGCTGGTCTCTGCCCCCTCAGCAACCCACCAAGGCAGCTTACCAGCCCCCCACACAGCCGTGGTGAGGCACCTGAACCCGGACAAGATCCTCCCTCACCCAGGTGTAGTAACTATTTATTGTGGGTGGGCTGCTCTACTATTTCTGTTTTGTGGGTGGGTTGCTGGACTAACCAGGGCACTGACCGGCAGGAGGTCAGATACCCTGTTAGTCTTATTGGTAAAGGGGAGAATTGTGGCGAAACCAACTTCGCCACTGTGAACTGGAGAAGCCTGGTTGCTAGCCTCCTGCCCTGCGACTATGGCCCCTGGACATATTGTACTGGAAAAACTATATTTGGGCATGTAATAATGTATATTACTGCTACTGGGCCTTTAAGGGCCATCCGTGGATCTATGGGGACTTTTGGGATACTGTACCTTTAAGACTGTGGAGCGTAGTACAGTAATCCTGCCTTTAATACTTTAATGTCATGTATGTATTTTTGTATGCAGTTAACCTGGGTTATATATATATGCAGCATTCATCTGATTGTTCGGTAGAATCACTCCATTCATTGTATTGAGGAAACTACCGAACAACCAGACCACCCAGGACTAAGTGTGCCTCCAATTACCCGTTTGCAACAATGTTGCAAACGGGTAATTGTCAATCAGTGTAGTGTGGTCTTTGTCCTCTGGGTGGCCGCCATTCGGGAAACAAACACGTGGCGGCGGCCATCTTAAACTACCGAACAGCGGTGTTTTGCCGTCGAGTGTCTGGAACTGAAATCGGACACTCGACTAGGCAAACACCGCTGAGACCTCCAGACTTCCAGGATTTCGTGGGGAAACTACCGAACGGCCCGTCGTTCGGTAGAAAGAAACGTACGAACTAGGGGATTCATGCGAATCCCCCTTAGTCTCTATAACACCAGTAATTCGTCTGTTTCATTCACTTGTTTGTGACCGACCGCAGGGCCAAAAGGCATGGAACTGTTTTCGGATACTTTACCCATGCGGTCGGTCAAATCTTTGGAACCTCATATCTCCCGAACCATTCATCCGAATGACCTGATTCTTGAATATGTTGTCCCCCTGAATAAGGGCTATCAGGGGATACCTGTATTGGAAGTGTAGCATATGTATTTGGGGTACATCCAGGAATTGGGGAAAAGGGTGTACGGTATAATTATATTAAGTGCTAATCTAAGGGGAGGAAATGTGTGGGAGGTACATCCCTGTGATTGGTTAATTTCATCCTCCCCCTGGGAGTGTCCTGTATGTACTTGTTTGTAATAAAAGCCAGACTGGGTGTCCCAGTCCTGAGTTCCTGCTTAACCCTCAAAATGAAGTGTCGTCTCGTTATTGGGGGGAATTGGATTGTAAGCTGACTGCCAAGAGTGTAAGCGGATTGTATGCTTTTCTTGTTCAGCTGTTCCAGTTCGGAGTGTTATTTCGTATCCAGATCGGGAGTTTGATGTTCTGCAGTAGCTGTGCCTGTCTCTAGAAAAGGGGATTATCGCCTAAACTGGGTTTTATCCTCTTGTAAGTGAAACGGTCCGTTACAATATTATATATATGTAACATCATTCTAAGTGTATTTTAATATTAATATATATACTAATATTAATATTAAAACACACTTTGTATGACGTTACATATATATTATATATATATTATATATATATATATATATATATATATATAAAAATACTTTGAATTTAATTCTAAACATGTTTAATTTTTTTTTTTTTACACTACCTACCAGCAGGGGGACTGTCTGATATTTTAGACAGTCCCCCTGCTGGCAGATCCACAGCCAGCTATAGGGGGCCATGTGATCGCTCTTTGAGAGCGATCACATGGCCCCTGGGAGCCTCATTTGCCGGGGGAGGGCTGCCTGGGCTGTGAGGCAGCCCTCCAGAAGAGGATCGCGACGGAGGTATGTAAGCCGGACCTCCTGGGAGCTTAAGCAGTTACGGCGTTCTATGCCGCCGCAACGGCTTTAAAGCCCTTTAAAGTCGGGACGGCATAGAACGCCGTAACGGCGTTAAGGGGATAAACAGAAACAACAGTGATTTAACCCCTTAACCCCTTTCAGGATGGGTGACGGACGAGGTCCGTCATCTTGGGGATGCCCTTAACGACGGGTGACGGACCTTGTCCGTCACGCGGTAAAATTAACCCCAAAATCACCGCAGTGCCGGCGATCGCGGGGTTAATGCTGTTGCTGGGTGCCTCCGAGTAAGGGGCAGACCAGCAACAGCAAATTGCGATGTCCCAGCACATGTGATCGCTGTGACAGCCAGTCACAGCGGTGACAATACTGCTGGAATATCTGATCCGCCTCCCTCCACCTCTTGAGGGTTTGTGAAGTGGAGAGAGACGGATCGTTGCAACATTGTGTCCCAGAAGAATAGTGAATATCTATTAAAGGTTCCTAATCCCTTTCCCCTTTATTTAAAAAAACGTAACCCTTTCCCTGCTGCTTGATCACTGCTGGCAGTGATCAATATACAGGTCACAGTACTTTACTGTGATCTATTTATTTTTTTACACTTAAGGGTTACATTTTTTTTTTTTGTAACCCTAAGGGGTTCAATTTTATTAGTTTATTTTATTAATTTGTGATTTAGTTAGTTGGGTGGGTGGAATTTAGTGGTAATTGGGGAATTTAGTTAGGGGTTAAAAAAAAAAAAAAGTTTAGTTATTTAGTTAAAGTTTTCTTTGAGGTGTTAACTGTATTAACAATGTTGCGAAAGTATAGCGCAGAGGAGGCTTATGCCCTGTTAGCAGCCGACTCAGAGGCGACCGACACTGCCTTAGAGAGTGACGCAGGGAGTGACGCAGGGGGCAGGGACTATGTGCCAGTGTTACAAACTGCTATTTGTAACTGGCCCTTTAAATGGAAAATTGCCCTGCTTCCCTGGATTGTGGAGAAGCCTATTTGCCAGCCTCCTTCCTTATGACTATGGCCCTGTGTGAGCGGTGATACCCCAGATAGCTATGCCATGGAGCCTATTCATATAATGAAAGACTATGGGAAATACTTTAGCTCCATGGCAATCGAACTGTGTGAATAGGATCTGCGCACGATTCGGTAGTTTTGTGCGTTCAGATCCCAGCTATCTGGGGATATGTGAAATGTCTGTGTGTTATGTGTAAAAGGTGACTTTCTGTATTTTAAAGTGTTTTCTGTCTTTCTGTAACCATGTGGTTAATGGAGTCTGCTTCTAGCCCCGGATAATTGGATTACTTTCCTCTTTGTCTCCAGGATAGAGGCCTATGTAAAACCTGTCTAAACCGGTTTGCCATGCGGCTAGTAAGGGACAAAAGATACTTTTAGTAACTTTTGAACCCCTGGTCGGATTCATGCCATTTTTTAATATGTTGTTCTCTTGAATGGATTGATTGTGGATATGTATTTTTATGTGAATGTGATGTATGGTTGTAGAGTTATGAAAGTTGTGTAAAAAGTATATTTTAACTGTATGTATAATGGGATTATGTGTCACACTAAGGGGAGGGGATGTGTGGGTTGCACCCATGATACTATTGGTTATTTTATGCCTCCCCCTGGGTGTGGCCTGTATGTGTACACTTGTAATAAAAACCAGGCTGGGTGTTCCAGCACCTCAGACCTCTTCTGACCCTCTAACTTGCAGCCTTGACTCATGTTTGTAGGGGACAGCTATAATCACTACAGGGATTGCTATGCTCTTCATACTCCCTTAGCTACTGAGCTCTTGTAAGAGCTCTTGTTCCTGATCCTGCTTCGCTCTACAGAAGGAAGAGGTTCATCTACTGGAACCTGGAGCCTGGTCGTAGGTCCAGGGCGCAGAGCAGATGGCGAGATACCAGCCCAGCAACGGTGGTTTGTGGAGTCTGCAGTGCTTATGGTGGCTACGGTGCTAATGGTCCTTTTGTGAGCGCTAGGAGCATCCTTTTCTATGGTCCAACTTCCAGCCAGCCTGGAGGCAACCGTAACATTTGGTGGCAAGGCGTCCTAGCGCCAGGAGCAGCACCCCAACAGCACTGGTATCGTATGAGAAGTATTGAGGGCAACGCTAGCCTCTGCGCAGTGTCCCTACCTACAGCAGCATGGAGCTGACAAGACACTGGTCAGAATCCTGTGAAGAGCACCTCAGCCTGATCCGTTGCTATGAGGGCGCTGATTACATTCCAGAGGTAAAGCAGCGGCTGGTCTTATATGGACCAAACCCTTCAAACGAGGTGGTCCATCAAGTGATGTGCAATTAGAATGTATTGGACTAAAAATCCTATTTTTAATACCCCCATTTTTTCCCAGACAATGCATAGGGAGAAATATGAGGACATACTGGGTTTTATGCACTTTAATGACAATATGAAGTGCCCCCCAAAAGGTCATCCGCAGTATGACATTCTTTATAAAATACGCCCTCTAATTTCCCACTTAAATGAAAAATTTGCCACTATTTACACCCCAAAAAACAAATTTCAATTGATAAGTCCCTCATGAAATATAAGGGAAGACTGGGATTTAGACAATACATCCCATCTAAAAGATCCCGGTATGGGATCAAATTTATACGAAGGAAGGGATAGCCACCTTGATCCCCCAGGTTGCCCAGATATAATAGGGACAAGTGGGAAAATTGTCTGGGACTTAATAATGCTCTTACTTAACTATGGTTATCACTTATACATCGATAACTTTTATAACAGCATACCACTCTTACAAATGCTGTACTGTTTTGAGACCGTGGCCTGTTCTACTATCAGGAAGAGTCGCACAGGTTTCCCAAAGGCTCTAGCGGAAATTTTTTTTAAAAAGGGGGAAACAGCAGCTCTCTGCCAGAATGAACTGCTGGCACTCAAGTACCGCGATAAAAAGGAGGTTTTCATCCTAACTACCATCCATGGGGAAAACACTTGCAGGGTCGCAGTTCATGGCAGAGGGGAATATAAACGGGTGCCAGTGTGCATACAGCAATATAATCGTCATATGGAGGGAGTTGATCTGTCCGATCAACTAATGCAGCCGTATCTAATCATGCGCAAAACCAGGGCATGGTATAAAAAAGTGGGCATATATATAATGCAGACGGCAGTCCACAATGCCTTTATTATTTCTAAAAAGGCAAATGCTGAGCTGAAATGCACATTCCTTTCATTTCAATTTCAGCTCATTTCTGGGTTACTTGAGTGCCACAGAGGGGGACCATCAGTGGAGCCTAGCAGAAGAATGGAGGCAGGTCACTTCTGCTTCAAGATTCCATCAACCCCCAGAAAGAAAAAAAAACAGAAAAGATGCAGGGTGTGTTACAAGAGGGGCGTAAGAGTTGAGACCAGCTATTACTGCCCTGATTGCCCCTCTCAGCCCGGCCTATGTATTGGCCACTGTTTTAAAAATTTTCACACCCAGGCCGAATAAGCAGACCAGTTTTGGGGTGTGACTTTAGTCAACTGTCTGGTTACCAAATCTTGGCTTTGTCTCCCGTTTATCCTGTCTTCTCTGATCCTTGACCTCGGCTTGTCCTATTGTTGTTCCGTTTCTTTTTACCCCTTTGACCTTGGCTTGTACCTTGACTATTCTCTGCTTGTATAGCCCGGCCATTCTAAGGACCGGTATTACAAGTGTCTCTCTCTGTGTTCTCTCTCTTTGTAGTCTGTCTGTGTTTTGGAATCCGTGACAGCGTTGCCCGTGACACAGATTACCGGGTACTACCCCCAGATAAATTTAAGCCAACTATTCCCCCTTTTCACAGCAAATAGTATGCACTTGTTCATAATTTGAATTGATGAGCTGCTTATACTTAAAAATATATGTGGTCTTTGAGAGGTAATTTGCAGTCCTGAGCTGCTAAAATAACACTTTGGCCCAGCATCCACTTTTGAAAAATATGAAAGTGGTGAGTCTCCAAGGTGCCCCTTCAACATCCCCATAACCCTGAAATAGGTACACATGGGGGTATTGTTGCACTAAGAGGACATAGCTGAGCAACATATTAGGTGTTATACTGCCATAGCACACATAAGGATTGCAAAATATACAGTAACATCTCCAAGTGTGTGTCAAAAAGGCAGAAAAAAATGCTAATTGTAACTAGACTTGGTACAAACTAACAAAAAAAATGATCCTACGCTAAGGTTTAAAATATGCCTTTTGAAATACCCTAGGGTGTCTGCTTTAAGAAATGGTAGGCCTTTGTGTGGTAGTTTGAACTTAAAACCTGCTAAGATGCTTGGAAATTGCACATGGGCCGAGCGTCAAAATTCAAAGTTCGGTAAAAATGATATGGCTTGGTCTCCAATGTGCCTCTTCAACATCCACATATCCCTGAAAAGGGTACACATGGGGGTATTGTTGCACTAAAATGACATAGCTGATCAACATATTAGGTGTTCTACTGCCATAGCACACATAAGGATTGTGTCATGGCCGTTACCAGTAATTCCTGTCTCTTCCGGGTTGACGGACTGTAACCACACCCCCTCTCTGACGCAGTCTCATTACGCTACATAATGCGACCGCGCCAGACAACAGACGCTGGATTAATGAACAGCGTACCGCGGAATTAAACCGGCTGCCACTCTTCTCTACAATTTTCCTGTGTACCGAACCAGACTTGTACTCGACTGACCTCCTTCTCCTTCCCTCGATCACGGCTAGTACTTTGACTCCTCTCGACCTCTCTCCAACGGAACCTCCCCGGAGGGGACTCTGGGACCAACTTAAAGCCTCTGGAAACTAAGTTACTTTACTTGTGTTATACGAACTTTTCCACTGACTTCTGAGCACACAAGCTTTAGCCTGCTCACACGTTCTCCTATCATTATAGGAGTAATTCCTATTCATTAACCCTTCAGTATCCAGCTGATATGTTTTCTACCAATTAAGCTAAAACAAATCTCTGCAAGTTAATCTCCATTACCTTCCCTTCATTGAATTATTGCTGCAATTCAATTGTATAAGATAGTCTAAGAATCCACTCACCAATACTGAAGTATTTAAAGATACAGTACCTATGTTTTCTTCAATCAAAATATTAAAGACACAGTATCAGTGAATTCTCAAGTGAACTGTCATCTCTTTATTTTCCTCAATATATCACATTCACATCTATTTAAACTGAAATCTGCAGTTGAGCTCCATCTTACTCTATGTGAACGTGACAGATTAATCCAGCCTTGTAACGGATCCAGCAGATTTCGATTCAAAATTTACTATGCTGAATCAAAGAGTCGATACACTTGCTCAAGGCATGCAAGATCTCCAGGCTACAAATGAACGGATTCTTACTTATGTCAGAGACTTACAAACCCACACTCCTCATACCGTTATGCACTCAGCCAGTGACCCTGCTGTCTGTAATCCCGAGAAGTTTTCTGGAGATAGATCAAAATACAGGGAGTTCCTTAATTCCTGCAAATTATTGATTGCTCTGAAACCTCGATCTTATCCCACTGAAAGATCTAAGGTTTGTTCTGTTATCTCCTTCCTAAGAGGTGAACCTATGGCCTGGGCCCACTCCTTCTTGGAAAATGATGATCCCATCTTAGACTCATTGGACGAGTTCTTTGAAGCTATGTCTCTCCTTTACGAAGATCCTAATAAACAGTCTACAGCTGATCTAACCATCCGAACCCTCCAGCAAAAACATAGACCTGTCGAAGATTACATAGCTGAGTTTAAGAGATGGGCAATAGAAACTCAATGGAACGATATAACCCTGCGCAACCAATTTCGAATTGGGTTATCCGAAGGAGTAAAGGATGAACTTTCTAGAACTGAACTTCCTGCTACATTAAACGCTCTTATTCAACTATCAATCCGTATTGACAGACGGCTTAGGGAAAGAAAGGCCGAAAAAGCTCTCACACAGATATCCCCCTAAAATAGCTATAACTAAAAACAAACTAAAAACTACTTCCAAAAATATTCAGCTTTGATATTAATGAGTTTTTTGGGTTCATTGAGAACATGGTTGTTGTTCAATAATAAAATTAATCCTCAAAAATACAACTTGCCTAATAATTCTGCACTCCCTGTATACTGAGTGCACTCCCTTCTAAATCAACCACTCAATTTTTCTCCATCTCTCTCATATTACAGTGGGACAAAGAAAGAATAACGACTGAAGCCATCATTGACTCTGGGGCTAACGGGGTGTTCATCGATTCATCCTTTGTAATCAAAAATAAAATTCCTTGTGTCCGTAAAAGCACTTCTGTTTCTGTCAGAGTAATTGATGGCTCCCTCATAGCCTCGGGTCCTATCACAAAAGAAACTATTCCTGTACGAACAACCACCCTTAACACTCATATCGAGTATCTTATATTCGATGTTATCTCTTCTCCCCTGTATCCGGTCATGCTAGGAATCAATTGGCTAAGGGACCACAACCCTCAAATTACCTGGTCTCCCTTTTCTCTCGCTTTTAACTCTGAGTACTGTAAGGAAACATGCTTACAACATATTCCACTCCTCCAAACTATTGAAGAACCAACTATACCTTCCTGCTATTCTGAGTTCTCTGATGTATTCAGTAAAAAGGAAGCTGAAACACTCCCACCTCATCGTCCCTACGACTGCCCTATCGACCTCATACCTGGTGCCCCCATACCTTTTGGGCACATCTACCCTCTCTCTGAATCTGAATTAAAAATCCTCAAGGAATACTTGGAGGAAAACCTCCGTAAGGGGTTCATTAGACCTTCCAGCTCACCTGCTGCCTCCAGTATGTTTTTTGTGAGGAATAAGGACCAGACCATCCGTCCCATCATAGATTACAGAGCTTTAAATAAAATAACAGTGAAAAATCGCTATCCTCTTCCCCTGATAAACGAGCTGATTGAAAGGTTAAAAACAGCCACTATCTATACTAAGCTTGACCTCCGTGGGGCATACAATCTCGTTAGAATCAAAGCTAACGATGAATGGAAAACTGCCTTCAGAACTAGATATGGTCTCTACGAGTATCTTGTGATGCCTTTTGGCCTCTGCAACGCCCCTGCCACTTTTCAACATTTCATAAATGACATCTTCAGGGATCTTCTGGACGTCTGTGTTATCATTTACTTAGATGACATTCTTATATATTCTAATACACCTGAGGAACACAATAAATAAGTGAGATGGGTGTTATCCCGACTTAGAACTCATAATTTATACGCTAAACCAGAAAAATGTCTCTTTAACGTCAATGAAATAACCTTCTTAGGTTACGTTATCACTCCTCATTCGATTGGAATGGATAGCTCGAAAATCAGTTGTATCCTCAACTGGCCCATTCCTTCTAACGTAAAAGAATTACAACGGTTCCTGGGGTTTGCTAACTTCTACAGAAAATTTATTAAAAATTACTCTGATGTAACTCATTCCCTTAATTCACTTAACAGCAAAAAACATGCTTTCAATTGGAATGAAAAGGCCCAAAAGGCTTTCGATGAATTAAAAAGAAGATTTACAACTGCTCCTATGCTTCAACTCCCTGATCCCACATGTCTATATGTCCTTGAAACAGATGCTTCAGAAACTGCCATCGGAGCTGTCCTCTCCCAACACAAAACTCCTCAAGATCCTCTTCATCCTGTTGCTTTTTTTTCCCGTTCCATGTCTCCGGCTGAAAAGAACTACCCTATAGGAGAAAAATAATTATTAAGCATAAAATCAGCTTTAGAAACCTGGTGACATCTTCTAGAAGGAACACAAACTCCTATAATAATTTATACTGACCATAAAAACCTTGAATATCTCCACTCCAACAAAACTCTCTCTGCGAGGCAAGTAAGATGGAACCTCTTCTTCTCCCGGTTTAATTTTCAAATCGTTTTTAGACCTGGGGCAAGGAACAAAAAGGCGGATGCCCTTTCCAGAATTCACCAAGAACCTGAATTAGAACCCCCACATGCAGTCATCGGAATTGCCACATCCCTTATAGATGACATAAAAGGCCTTCATCCAGATGCTCTTGAACTTCCTAAATCAACTAAGTTATCGCTGAAAGACGGTCTCTATTATTTTCATGATAGAATTTACATTCCTCCCCCATTTAGAAATAAAATACTTGAATTCATTCATGACTCTCCTCTGGCAGGTCATCCAGGTATAAAAAAGACCCTCGAATTATCCAAAAGATATTATTGGTGGCCGCGCCAGGACATCACCATCAAATCCTACGTGAAAACCTGTTCAACCTGCCAAAGATCCAAATCTGACCATCATCGACCCTTTGGTCAGTTGCTGAATCTACCAGTTCCAGAAAGACCTTGGCAATCTATTTCTATGGATTCCTGGTGGAACTTCCCCCTTCTCAACACCATTCTACCATTTTAGTAGTAGTGGACCGATTCACAAAGATGTCCCATTTCATTCCTTTGAAGAAATTACCTTCATCATCAGAACTTTCAAAAACATTTCTCGATAATATTGTGAAACTTCATGGACTCCCAGATGAAATCATATCGGACCGCGGAACCCAGTTTACCTCCAAATTCTGGAATGCATTATGTGCTTCTCTTCGTATTCAACGTAAACTATCTTCCGCTTATCATCCTCAAACCAACGGGCAAACTGAAAGAGTTAACCAATGCCTAGAACAATATTTACGTTGCTATTGTTCCCACCTACAGGATGATTGGATGACGTGGTTACCCATGGACGAATTTGCTTATAACAACTCAGTTCATACAAGTAGCAAAATGACTCCCTTCTTCTCCAATTATGGATTTCATCCCTCCTCATTTCCTTCTCAAATAATTCCTTCATCTAACCCCGCTGTCTCGGATCAAATCTCTCATATGTCCTCCTTATTTCGACAATTACATGAAAATCTTGAAGTGGCATCCTCTAACCAGAAGAAGTTTTTTGATGCTAAGAGACAACCTTCCCCCACTTATAAAATTGGCGATCTTGTCTGGCTCTCCTCAAAAAACATCTCCACCAACCGTCCTTCAAAGAAACTGAGTTCCCTGTTTCTTGGTCCTTTTCAAATATTGTCTATCATAAACCCTAACGTTGTGAAATTGAAGCTTCCACCTACTTTTAAACTTCACCCCGTCTTTCATGTATCCTTGCTCAAGCCCCATCATCCTGACCCTTTTCAAAGAGATGTAATCACTTCTCCTGATCCTATCTTGGTACATGGTAATGAAGAATACGAGGTTCAAAAAATTCTTGATTCAAGGATCCATCGTGGCTCTCTACAGTACCTCATTAGATGGAAGGGTTATGGAGTTGATGAAGATTCATGGGAAGATTCCTCTGAGATTCATGCCGATAGGCTGCTTACAGCATTCCACAAACGTTATCCATCCAAACCACGTGGATAGAACCCGGTGGGTGCTCTTTACAGGGGGGGTACTGTCATGGCCGTTACCAGTAATTCCTGTCTCTTCCGGGTTGACGGACTGTAACCACACCCCCTCTCTGACGCAGTCTCATTACGCTACATAATGCGACCGCGCCAGACAACAGACGCTGGATTAATGAACAGCGTACCGCGGAATTAAACCGGCTGCCACTCTTCTCTACAATTTTCCTGTGTACCGAACCGGACTTGTACTCGACTGACCTCCTTCTCCTTCCCTCGATCACGGCTAGTACTTTGACTCCTCTCGACCTCTCTCCAATGGAACCTCCCCGGAGGGGACTCTGGGACCAACTTAAAGCCTCTGGAAACTAAGTTACTTTACTTGTGTTATATAAACTTTTCCACTGACTTCTGAGCACACAAGCTTTAGCCTACTCACACGTTCTCCTATCATTATAGGAGTAATTCCTATTCATTAACCCTTCAGTATCCAGCTGATATGTTTTCTACCAATTAAGCTAAAACAAATCTCTGCAAGTTAATCTCCATTACCTTCCCTTCATTGAATTATTGCTGCAATTCAATTGTATAAGATAGTCTAAGAATCCACTCACCAATACTGAAGTATTTAAAGATACAGTACCTTTGTTTTCTTCAATCAAAATATTAAAGACACAGTATCAGTGAATTCTCAAGTGAACTGTCATCTCTTTATTTTCCTCAATATATCACATTCACATCTATTTAAACTGAAATCTGCAGTTGAGCTCCATCTTACTCTATGTGAACGTGACAGATTGCAAAATATACAGTAACATCTCCAAGTGTGTGTCAAAAAGGCAGAAAAAATGCTAATTGTAACTAGACTTGGTACAAACTAACAAAATAATGATCCAACGCTAAGGTTTAAAATATACCTTTTGAAATGCCCTGGGGTGTCTACTTTAAGAACTGGTAGGCCTTTGTGGGGTAATTTGAACTTAAAACCTGCTAAGATGATTGGAAATTGCACATGGGCCAAGCGTCAAAATTCAAAGTTCGGTAAAAAGTGATATGGCTTGGTCTCCAATGTGCCCCTTCAACATCAACACATCACTGAAAAGGGTACACATGGGGATATTGTTGCACTAAGATGACATAGCTGATTAACATATTAGGTGTTCTACTGCCATAGCACACATAAGGATTGCAAAATATACAGTAACATCTCCAAGTGTGTGTCAAAAAGGCAGAAAAACACTGGCCAAAATTAGCGTTAGTATTTATTTGTGAGTGAAAAATGCAAAAAACGCCAATTTTAGCCAGTGTTTGTGACTAAGTGGCTACTAAAAAAGACTAGACATACCCCATTTGCAATACCTTGGGTTGTCTACTATTGCAAATGGTATGCCATCATAGGGGTAATTTTCATTCTTGGGCTACCATAGGGTCACAAAGGCAACGTAAGCAATCTGGCGAATTTTAATGTGAAAAAAATGAAACACAAGCCTTATATTTGACGCTGTAACTTTTGAAAACACCATAAAACCTGTACATGAGGGGTACTGTTGTACTCGGGAGACTTCGCTGAACACAAATATTTGTGTTTCAAAACAGTAAAAAGTATTGCAGCAATAATATCGTCCGTGTAAGTGCTGTTTGTGCGTGAAAAATGCAAAAAACCTCACTTTTACTGGCGATATCATCGTTGTAATACATTTTACTGTTTTGAAACACTAATATTTGTGTTCAGCAAAGTCTCCCGAGTAAAACAGTACCCCCCATGTACAGGTTTTATGGTGTCTTGGAAAGTTATAGGGTTAAATATAGTGCTAGCAAATTAAATTCCCTATACTTTCGGCATGGGTTGTCAGGCAGGTCCCGCTAATTGTAATTAATTAGGATACCTAATTATGTAAAAATATTACATAAATATATGTGTAGAATTAATATATGTATATATATATATACATATGTGTATATATACGTATATATATATATATATCAATTTTTAAAAATATTTTAATTTATATATAGGTATATATATATAGTGATATATACGTATATATTTATGTATATAGATATATATATATTATTTTGTTCTATGTGTATTTTGATATAAATATATGTATATTAATATCACAATACAGTTAGAACGAAATAACACACATCTATATATTTTTTAATTATTTATTTTTAATAATTTTTTTAATTTTATTTTTTTACGTATTTACATATTTTTTTATATTATATATAAATATATATATAACAATAATTATATATATATTTAACCCCTTAAGACCGCAGCCAAATGTACAAGTTGTGATCCAAAAAAAACGTAAACAAAACCTGGCATTTGCGCTACATGTCTGTCCAACCATAATTCACCTCTTTCATATTAAATGCACCCACACTTATTATATATCATTTTATTCAGGGGAAACAGGGCTTTCGTTTAACATCAAATATTTAGGTATGGAACATAATTTAATATGAAAAAAATATTACAAAAATGGGAGAAAATAAGAATTGTTTTAATTTTTTTAGTTCTACGTGACATTCTAACTGTGAATGTCATAATACTGTTTGCTTTTACTGCAGTAACATACACATATTTGTATTCAGCGATGTCTCACGTGTAAAACAGTACCCCCTATGTACAGGTTTTATGGTGTTTTGGGAAGTTACAGGGTCAAATATAGCATGTTACATATTTCAGTTTTTTCACATTGAAATTCGCCAGATTGGTTACGTTGCCTTTGAGACCATATGGTAGCCCAGAAATAAGAATTACCCCCATTATGGCATACCATTTGCAAAAGTAGACAACCCAAGGTATTGCAAATGGAGTATGTCCAGTCTTTTTTAGTAGCCACTTGGTCACAAACACTGGCCAAATTTAGTGTTAATATTTGAAAATGCAAAAAACTAATTTGAACGCAAATTTTGGCCAGTGTTTGTGACTAAGTGGCTACTAAAAAAACGAACATACCCTATTTGCAATACCCTGGGTTGTCTACTATTGCAAATGGTATGCCATCATGGGGATAATTTTCATTCCTGGGCTACCATACGCTCTCAAAGGCAACCTGGCGAATTTTAATGTGAAAAAACTGAAACGCAAACCTTATATTTGACTCTGTAACTTTTGAAAACACCATAAAACCTGTACATGAGGGGTACTGTTATACTCAAGAGACTTCGCTGAACACAAATATTAGTGTTTCAAAACAGTAAAACGCATCACAACAATTATATCGTCAGGGTAAGTGCCATTTGTGTGTGAAAAATGCAAAAAATGTCACTGTCACTGACGATATCGTCGTTGTAATATATTTTACTGTTTTGAAACACTAATATTTGTGTTCAGTGAAGTCTTCCAAGTAAAACAGTACCCCCATGTACAGGTTTTATGGTGTCTTGGAAAGTTACAGGGTTAAATATAGTGCTAGCAAATTAAATTCCCTATAGTTTCAGCATGGGTTGTCAGGCAGGTCCCGCTAATTGTAATTAATAAAATTACCTAATTATGTAAAATTATTACATAAATATATGCGTAGAATTATTATATATATATATGTGTGTATATATATATGTGTGTATATATATGTATATAATTTTTTTTATTATTTTTATTTATATATAGGTATATATTTAGTGATATATACGTATATACTTATGTATATAGATATATATATTATTTCGTTCTACATGTATTTTGATATCAATATATATATATTAATTTTAAAATACAGTTAGAACGAAATTACGCATGTTTATATATTTTTTATCTATTTATTTTGTATTATTTTTTTTATTTTATTTTTTTACGTATTTATATATTTATTTATTTTTTATTATTATTTATTTTTTATTTAATACAAATTATATATATATTTAATCAATATCATTGTACGTGTATTTTGATATTAATATATATATATAATTATGTATATATTAATATTAAAATACACGTAGACAGTGTATGTATATTTATGTGTATATGTGTATATGTGTATATATATACTTAGATCATATATATAATAAATATATATATATGATCTAAGTATATATAATGTTATTTTTACACTGATTTAACATCTTTTATTTTTTTTTCAGACAGCAGGGGGAGTACCTGTCATTACAGGCACTCCCCCTGCTGGCATTGACATGGACGGCTATGCCGTCCATGTTATCGCGGGGTCCTCGCAAGGACCTCGCGATCACATGGCCCTGGGGGGCCGAAGAGGATGTGTGGTGGAATCTCAGTAAAAATAAATTTACTAGGACAAGATTGCCATGTGGCATATGTGTAAATGTTGTATCAGTTAGTTAGTTTCACGTAGCTAAGATACAATCAACACCGTATTGAGCAAATGCAGGAATGCAGAAACTGAAAACACTTCCCCCCTCCTCCATTGTTCTGGGTGAGCCATGTGGTCTAACAAGTAAGGGAAGTTAGGCTTTGTTCAGCTGATTGTGTAAAGAATATATGTGGGTAGAGTTAACTATAGGAGGAGCTATATGTCTATATCATGCATTTACACAGTCAGTTCTGGGCTCAGATCTTGTTGTATTTTGGTGACATAAGTCCCTCTGAGCCCCGGTCGGTGAATCGAATAAAGAATCTCTTCCTTCCTGAAGAAACCTGTGTCCATCTCTCTGTGCTTGGCTTCCGTCAGTTTCTCCGGTATCATTTGGTGCATTGGGCCGGGAAGCTCATCGTTCAACGGTAGCTGAGAAGCAGAGGCGTGAGACGGTCTATCTTTGCCCACGTTCTCTACGGCTGCACCCCTGAACTTCTGCGTGGACCTCCCTTCGTCTCGGCGCCACTGGTCTTTTGTCCAGGAGATCATCGGCCTCTACGTAGTAAGTGCTGGGGTGTCCCCGTCGATGAGTGTGAACCCAGGTTCAGGAACGAGGAGGTAAGACAACTGCTGTTTTAGACGGCAGACCCACTAGGGGTATACCGATTGTGCGGTAGGCCCAAAAGGGGTTTAAATCTGTGTATGGAATCTGCCCCCTCTGTCGGAGGGAAGGAGCGAAGGCGCACCGCTCAATCGAACGCTCTTTAGTAAGACCGTTTGATTTGGTTAGTCAGGCGGGGTTCTGGTGTAAATAGCCCTAGCCGGACACCGGTGTCTTGTCTAGACTAGCGTTCTAGGGTGTATATTACGTTCGCTAGGTCGGAGGGACCGGGAGACTAAGCGGCGTCTGTGTAAATTCGGTTCGCTAGCTCTCAACCTATCTTGGCTAAGTGGGAAGGCGTGTAAATTTGGAACCCACTAGATTTTTGATAGTAATCGACTAAGAGGCGTCTGTGTAAATTCGGTCCTCTAGCTCGCTATATGTGGTGCTTGGGCAGTGTGGCTAACCAAAACGGATGTAGATAGTTTTAGGTAGTCCATTCAAGGTACTGGCTAATAGTTTAGTTGGGATTGTAAATGTGTTAAAGATTGTTTAGTAAAGTGTATATCTTGTTAGATAGCGCGAGCTCAGCCGTCTAGCGAGAGTGTTAATAGTGTGTTGCTGTATCATAGTGCACGGTACCATAACCCTGTATATTTACTGACACTGTATATAAGTACTAATCATTGTCGTCTAATGCATGTTTAACACCATAACCACTAATAATTGTATTGTGACCTTAAATTGTGCTTTGACTTATGCTAACCGTACTGTAACCGCTATTTGTAAAAGACGATGTTACTGGGGTGTGTTATAGACGGGTAATTCATATATAGAGAATTATAGCGTGGGTGACTGTATAGTTTCGCCAAAGGGCATAATATTAGTTACTTAGTGACTGGTGTAACAGCTGTGTGTGTACGGGAATTCCCTGTATGTTTTGTTGTATGAGTTTGACCTAGTAACTGTGCCACATGGCGCTGTTGCCAGGGAAACGAGTGTGACTGTTGGAGGTGTGTTTGTTGTGTTTCTTTGAATTAGACGCTCCGTTGCTAAGTATGGCAGCGCCGGAATTTAAAGATTGTTGATCCCTTAGAATGTATGCTAAATAACTTTAAAAAGGGATATAATGTGTGTGATTTTGGGGACTACCTTATGTAGTAGAGAATGACCAGTTTGTGTTACTAGATGGTTATCAAAACTGGTCTGTCCATCCCCAATGGAATCTGACCCATCTGACCATCCCTCAACTAAATTCTTTAGCAAAAACTGGTGCAGCTGGTATGTCCCCCTGTGCTCTAATTGTCTCTGGCTCTCAGATGCCTGTCCCCTCCTTTTTCTGTGCCTACCTACCCCCCCAACTGGTTCTTTGTATTCAGTTTTATTATGAGCAGTCAAAATTGTGAGGAGAATTCTTAATAACAGTAACTGAATCCACTGAAATCAGATAATTCTCAGCAATTACAAAACACCATAATCACTGAAAACACCATAACCACTGATAATACCATAACCACTGATAATACCATAACCACTGAAAATACCATAACCACTGAAAATACCATAACCACTGATAATACCATAACCACTGAAAACACCATAACCACTGATAATACCATAACCACTGAAAATACCATAACCACTGAAAATACCATAACCACTGATAATACCATAACCACTGAAAACACCATAATCACTGAAAACACCATAACCACTGATAATACCATAACCACTGATAATACCATAACCACTGAAAACACCATAACTACTGAAAACACCATAACCACTGATAATACCATAACCACTGATAATACCATAACCACTGAAAACACCATAACCACTGATAATACCATAATCACTGAAAACACCATAACCACTGACATAACACTATAATTACTGAGCCTTGTGTGCCTTTAGTAACAGTAAATTAGTTTTGAAATACAACTGGATGAAATGGTCAATGGTATAGGACGCTGGAATACACTTTTACCATTTTTGGTTACTGGTCAGGCTCCTCCTAGCCCTGTCCGAAACATTTTGTTAACCAAGTTACTGACCAGTAAAATTAATTTATCCATTTCCACCTACCTCACCACTCCCCGACCGGAACCTATGACTAAACAACCCTATCTAAGTCCCACCCTAACCTGACAAATGACCGGTGCCCTCCAACTTTGACATTTACAAATGCCACTGCAGCTTACCCCTGGTCCACCACACATTGATATTAATGGTCAATTACAGTTGGCAGACCCTGTATTTGTTTATGTCCCGTTCACCATGACTGATCTGTTTAATTGGAAGACCCATAATTCCTTTACGAAAGCAGACGAGTAACCTAATGCTTTCTATGAGAGATTGCTGGAGTCATATAGATTATATACTCCTTTTAATCCAGAGGCCCCTGAGAACTCTCGAATGAACAACTCAGCATTTGTCAGCCAGACCCAAGGTGATATCAAAAGAAAATTGCTAAAGTTAAAGGGATTTGTAGGAATGTCCATATCACAGTTCAGGTGTATATGAACAGGGAGATTGAAACAAAGCAGGAGGAAGAACGTAAAATGAGGATGAAGGCAGATATGCTAGCTGTAGCTATCATAAGTGTAGAGAGACAGGGAAGGGAGGTGAATAGAGGAGTTGAGAATAGCCTGAGTAAGGGAGGAAGTAGGAATCACTGTGCGTATTGTAGAGAGGAAGGATATTGGAAAAGTGACTGCCCACAGAGGGAATATAAAGCAAGTTATAGATAAGACAAGAGAGAAGGTTACGAGATGGTTACAGAGGTGGCCATAGAGAAAGTCTTGGAGGGAATGACAGTAGTATACTATTCCCCTACCTAGAGATTAAGGGATAGAGAAGATAGAGATTTTGTCAGTCTGGCTGACACTGTCATGGAAGACTATTGATACCGACTGGGCTCCATCCCCCTTTAGCCAAGTGCAGCCTATGGTCGATGTATCAATAGAGGGAAAGAGGAGCTTTTTCATGATTGACACTGGTGCTGAGTACTCTGTGGTAACTAACCTAGTTGCTCCTCCTTCAGGAAGACTATAATTATGATAGGAGCTACTGGGAAAAGCGCTGCTAGACCAATTCTCAGGAGTCATACTTGTATTCTAGGAGGCCATTTGGTTAAGCACCAGTTCCTATATATGCTGGAGTGTCCAGTTCAGCTTCTAGGACGAGATCTATTATTAAAGCTTCAAGCCCAGATAACTTTTAAACCCAACGGATCAACGTCTCTGAAGTTTAATAGATCACCAGGCATAATATCAGTATCGGTGCAAAGGGAAGAAGAATGGCACTTCTACTCTATAATAACAAATACAGACCCTAAGAGTGATGAATCCTTATTTGACATTTCAAGAATATGGACAGAGAATAATCCTCCAGGACTTGCTCGCAATATTCCACCAATACACATTGAATCAAAGCTTGGAGCATATCCTGTTAGCCTTAGTTAGTACCATATATTATAGAGGGCTAAGGAAAATATACAAACCTATGTGGATAAGTGTGCAAAGTATGACATCCTAAAAATCTGTACCTCCCCTTGGAACACTCCATTATTACCTGTTCAGAAGCCGGGATCAGATGAGTATCATCCTGTACAAGATCTAAACGCAGTTAATAATGCAGTAGTCAATATACACCCAGTGGTACCCATCCCCTATAATCTGCTTGCTTTAATACCAGGTGGGGCAACCTACTATACCTTCCTAGACCTCAAAGATGCTTTCTTTTGTTTCTGGGGTACTGCTGAAAAATTATGTATGGGCATCCACCTTCCATACTTGGTAACTTAACGGGGGATTTGAGTCAGTTGGGAGAAGGAATTACCCGGCAGCAGGTTGTAGAGTTGGGTAAAACTATGGAGGAGGTACAGAAATGGGTACAAGATAGATTACCTGTGAATATTTATCCACCTGTTCATTCTTACCATCTAGGGGATCAAGTGTGGATAAAAAAATGGAACACTGTTCCATTAGGTTCCAAGTGGAGAGGTCCCTATGTTGTTCTTTTATCTACCCCAACAGTTGTAAAGGTTGTAGAAGTGACTCCGTGGATTCATCACTCTAGGGTAAAAAAAAAACAGCGGCAGATTCCTGACAAGCTACCATAGATCCAGAGAATCCTTGCAAGATCCAGTTGAAGCGTGTGACCGAGTTGGATTAAAAGTGTTTTTTTTTTGCGAAGATAATATTGTTAAAAGGGAACATCAACAAAGATCTACAAGTGAGTGTTTTTGACGGCCATAATAATGCCTGTCCGCTCACCAACGTGTTATTAAAAGCCAGGAAAGTCTCGAAGGGACCCCTGTGAAGACGAGCAGAACTCCATTCCCTGCAGCCCTTACTCCTGGAAGCTGAGGTGCCATCGCACGGACGAAGACTGAGGATGAAGACGTCGAAAGAAGTGCTTTTGATAATGTATATTTTTGTGTCTTTTTATATTCAGGAAGGTAGAGGTACCGACACTCCTAGCTGTGAGGTTTGCATTAAGACTACTAAGACAGGTAATCATATTTCCCAGACCCTAATTTGGCATTCACAATATGAGTGTAAAGGTGATGTGTCTAGGTGTATATATCTAGGTATAGAATATAGTGTATGCCATTTAGGAGTAGGAGAACCTAGGTGCTTCAATCCGGAGTATCAACCCCGTACAATTTGGTTGACCCTCAGGAATGGAGATCCTCAGGGGACCCTAATAAATAAAACTGAGTTAGAAACCGTACATTCTTCGGGTGTTCTGCTATTTGATGCATGTAAAGCAATATCAAGTGGTAGAAAGCCGTGGAATGTATGTGGGGATCTTAAGTGGGAGAGAACGTATGGGTCTAATGATAAATATATTTGTCCCAGTAGTAAAAACAAGTATGTAAGTCCGAGATGCCCAGATAGGGAATATAACTTTTGCCCATATTGGTCTTGTGTGGGGTGGGCAACTTGGGGACCGACAGTAGATAAGGATATGATTGTTACTAAGTTGCCTACAAAGCCATATTGTAAGTCTAGGGAATGTAACCCAGTCCATATACTCATAAATAATCCTGAACGATTCATAGATAGGTTCGGTAACTTATTTGGGTTCCAAATATATGGGACGGGTTTAGATCCTGGGACAATATTATTTATAGGGATAGAGACCGATACGGTAACCTCCCAAACTCATCAAGTATACCATTCTTTTTATGAAGAGATGAGTATAGATAATAAGATCCCCCATAATGCTAAAAACCTGTTCATAGATTTAGCCGAAAGTATTGCCGGTAGTCTTAATGTTACCAACTGCTATGTGTGTGGAGGTACTAACATGGGAGACCAATGGCCTTGGGAAGCAAAGGAGGTAATGTCCGGTTCTGAGGCAGTTGACCAATTAATATCTACACAAGCCGATTATCATATGAGTGTTAGAGGTAAATCTGAGTGGAGATTAAAGACCTCCATCATAGGTTATGTTTGCATAGCGAGGAAAGGAATGATGTATAATACTTCTGTAGGAGAATTAACTTGTCTAGGGCAAAAAGCTTATGATGATAATACGAAGAATACAACTTGGTGGTCGGCTTCAAATGTCTCAGAACCATCTAACCCGTTTGCTAGATACGCCAATTTAAAGGATGTGTGGTTTGACCTATCCATCACATCTACCTGGAGAGCCCCAGCAAATTTGTACTGGATCTGTGGTAAGAAAGTATATTCGGAGTTACCACAGGACTGGGAAGGGGCATGTGTATTAGGTATGCTCAAACCATCCTTCTTCTTGTTGCCAATTGAAACAGCAGAGACCTTGGGAGTTAAAGTTTATGATGTGAATCATAAAAAGAAGCTAGCATCCTTGAATGTAGGTAGCTGGGAAGATAATGAGTGGCACTGGCTACCTTAGCGCGCTTCATTGCCAATAGGAGGGATGTAATATGTGAGGGAACTGGTTAACAGCCAAACTGTATGCCCATGAAGTGTTATTGTATTCTAATACAGGGATTCAAGCCTCATTCTACCATTAGGCAATTATGGATTCCTCTGTAAAGCACATAGCCTTCTTACCAGGTAAACCAGTTGGGCTGTTGATAAAGTCCTCCATTCACTTCCAGTGCAAATAGAAGGAGGTGTATGTGGAAAGTTCAACCTCAGCAACTGTTGTCTGCACATAGATGATGAAGGGCCGGCAGTGGCTGATCTCACAAGCCACATGGCTAAACTGACGCATGTACCGACTTAAGCCTGGAACGGGTACAATTCTAGTAGTTGGTTTGGAAGTAGGTACGAGCAGCTTGGAGGGATCAAGACATTGGTAGGAGGAGTCATGTTGATTATAGTGTGTCTCTTTCTACCATGTTTGGTTCCATTGGTAATTAGGTCCATACAGAGTGTCATAGAGAGCACGACAGAAAGGAAACCAGCTGCGCATGTAATGGCTGTTTGCAAGTATGAACCCTTAGCCCAGAGAGAATATATTCAGAATGAGGAGTGCTGAAGGAATTTGTAAGGATGCTAAGATGCTTACGAGGTCTGTTCTGATTCATGGCAACCTGAGGTGTAAGCAAACTATGGTTAAGTGATGCATCTGGAATTGTGAAATATCAGAAGCATCAAAGGGGGGAATGTGGTGGAATCTCAGTAAAAATAAATTTACTAGGACAAGATTGCCATGTGGCATATGTGTAAATGTTGTATCAGTTAGTTAGTTTCACGTAGCTAAGATACAATCAACACCGTATTGAGCAAATGCAGGAATGCAGAAACTGAAAACACTTCCCCCCTCCTCCATTGTTCTGGGTGAGCCATGTGGTCTAACAAGTAAGGGAAGTTAGGCTTTGTTCAGCTGATTGTGTAAAGAATATATGTGGGTAGAGTTAACTATAGGAGGAGCTATATGTCTATATCATGCATTTACACAGTCAGTTCTGGGCTCAGATCTTGTTGTATTTTGGTGACATAAGTCCCTCTGAGCCCCGGTCGGTGAATCGAATAAAGAATCTCTTCCTTCCTGAAGAAACCTGTGTCCATCTCTCTGTGCTTGGCTTCCGTCAGTTTCTCCGGTATCAGATGTAGGGGGACTCCCTGGGCTCCAAGGTAAGTCCCCCATACCGCGATCGCCGGCGTGGGATCGCCAGCGACCGGGTAAGTACATAAGATCGCAGGACGTTCTATGCCGCCCTGCGGATTTTAGAGCCATCTAAATAAGGACGGCATAGAACGTCCTGCGGTCTTAAGGGGTTAATCAGTATCAGTCTACGTGTAATTTGATATTAATATATATATATATATATATATATAATTATATATATATTAATAGTAAAATACACCTAGACAGTGTATGTGTGTGTATGTATATGTGTATATATATACTTAGATCATATATATATAATATATAATTATTATATAATTATAATTTTTTTACACTTATTTTATACTTTTTTAAATTTGATTTCAGCCAGCAGGGGGACTAACTGTCATTACAGTTAGTCCCTCTGCTGGCAATGCAGCAGCCAGCTATACCGGCCATGTGATTGTGAGGTCCTCGCAAGGACCTCACTCTCACATGGCCCGGGGGGGCTGAAGAGGGCGGACGTGCAGCGGGGGGCTCCCTGGGAGTCCCCCCAACCGCGATCGCCGGCGTTGGATAGCCGGCGACTGGGTAAGTAAAAAAAAAAAACGGAGGGCGTACATTTACACCCGGCGGTGTTTAGAGCCGCTTAAAAAAGGACGTAATTGTATGCCCTCCGGTCTTAAAGGGTTAATTCCTAAAGGGCAGAGAAATTAGCAGTGAGACTGCAGTTGCATGATCTATACACTAGAGCTGCTTCATTAAGCTAAACAAATGTTGATGCCTCTAGTATCCCTTTCATCTGAAAACAAGAAACACTAATGTTGTGCTGACTTTAAGAAGGAGGAGGTCAATTTCAAATGAGGTGGATATATTCACTATCACGGCATTCATCCACAGAAGTAGCCAAGATTATAGGCCAGATATCTCAGCGAGAGAGGTATTTTCTGCACACACTATATTTATACATTTTCCTTAGCTGCATCCTCATTGTTTGCATGTCAACTTGTCATAGCACTTGTCTTTCTCTGACAGAAGACTAGATGATTTGTTATGTTTGCCGTCTTTCTTCTTAAAATCCAGCATTTGGATGTAAAACACATTTCATAATAGTTCTTTATAAACGGCTCTCCGTTGAGTCAGAAGTCTGTGCGCACATTTACCACAAGCACAGCATGATTCAGAGCCTGCAATGTGAGTCAGTGCACTCCCTATCTTGGTTTGCGTTAAGGACACAAACAGTATACTGCATAACAGATGTCTGAGGGTCGTCATCACTGTAATGTAAACACACTTGTTTTTCCAATTGGCGCAAACCTGATTTTAAACTGACAAGGTTCCACTAAGTTATATGTAACTAGCTGCTATAGCTGTTCCTAATTTGTTGTTGTAGAATTCTCCACATGAAATAGGAAAACACATATAAAAATAGCTGGCATTTTACTTCCTTGTAAGCGTTCTTAACCCCTTCAGGACCGGACTGTTTTTGCGATGTTTGTACGTTAAGGACCAGAGCTATTTTAACACTTTTGTGGTGTTTGTGTTTAGCTGTAATTTTCCGCTCTCTCATTAACTGTTCCCATACAAATTATATATTGTTTTTTTCAGGACAAAAAGGGCTTTCTTTACATACTATTATTTTTATCATGTCATATAATTTAATAAAATATGGTGAAAAATTAAAAAAAACATTTTTTTTTACTTTTACTTAAAAAATCTTTTGCTCATCTACAAAATCGAATGAAACAAACTGCTAAATAGATTCAAAATGTTGTCCTGAGTTTAAAAACACCCAATGTTTACGTGTTTTTTTGCTTTTATTTGCAAGTTATAGGGCTATAAGTACAAGTAGGAAATTGCTGTTTCAAATTGTACATTTTTCAAATGTATCAATAGTGACATTGTAACACTGTTATGTCATAAATCTCCAAAAAACACCCCACATGTATATATATTGTATAAACTAGATAACCCAGGGTATTCAACACCCCAATATGTGTTCAACAACATCTCCCGAGTACAGGGATACCCCCCCATGTATAGGTGTGGTGGGTTGTTTGGGGGCTAAAAGGCCACATTTTGCAGGTGCGCATATCAGTTTCCCAGCTTGGAATTTTGACATGTAGTCAACCTGCATGCATGTCCTATTTGGGACATTTTTGAAGCCGGACAATGTATTTTACCCCCATCAAACCATATATTTTTGAAAAGTAGACACCCTAGGATATTTCACATGGTGGTATTTTTACACTTTCCATGCACTAATTCTGCCACCAGGCTTTGTCAAACATTGAGTTAGTAAATGTTTTTCAGTTTTTTTCCCACACACATTGTACTTTAGGCATGAATTAACAGATCCTGTTATGTGTCACTGCCAAACACTGCCCAATATGTTCAGCAACATCTCCCGAGTACAGTGATACCCCCTATGTATAGGGTTGCTGGGTTGTTTGGGGGCCAAAAGGCAACAATCAGAACTTGTACATGTCAGTTTTTCAACTTGATATATAGGTATGCTTGGTCTATCTTCAGTTTGACATATTTTTGCACCCCCCAGTTATTGTTACCATCATGACAGTATATATAGTATATATTTTTATAAAGTCGACATCAAAGGTTATAGTGATACCGGAGAAACTGACGGAAGCCAAGCACAGAGAGATGGACACAGGTTTCTTCAGGAAGGAAGAGATTCTTTATTGGATCACCGATCGGGACTCAGAGGGACTAACGTCACCAAAATACAGCAAGTTCTGAGCCCCGGACAATAGTGCAGGCTCCTTATATAGGCACATAACTCCTCCCATATTAAGCTCCACCCGCACATTCTCTTAACCAATCAACACAAATAAGAATTAACTTCCTGTTTGACCGCATGGCTTGTCCAGCACAATGGAGGAGGGGGAATACTATATCCTGTATTCTCGCACATGCTCCGTACACTACTGATCGTATCTTGCCTCGTGCAACCAACTGATCGATACGTCAGCATATGCACGTACACATGCCACGTGGTAATCTCGGCCTACTAAATTTATTTTTACCGAGATTCCACCACATTCCCCCCTTTGATGCCTCTTGATATTTTACAATTACTTGAGGCATCACTTAACCTTGGTTTGCATACACCGCAAGTTACCTTGAACCAGACCAGACTTATCTTATGATGTGAATCTTTTAACACTCATCTTCCTGCATTGGTTCTCCCTGATCTAAAGCCTTATACTTATAAATCGCCATTATCTGTGCAGCAGCCTTCCTCTCTGCTATACTTCCTATCAGGCTTTGCACAGACCTAGCTACTAAGGGTATAAGACACGGCAGGAGTAGACACAACATTAAAATCAGTAGGACTCCACCTACCACTGCCTTAAGCCCTCCAAACCACTCATACCAGCTACCAAACCAACTACTTGGATTGTACCCTTTCCATACCTGAGTAGGCACATGCGCTAGTTTAACCATATGGCTAGTAAGCTCAGCTATTGCTTGCCCTTCGTCATCTATTTGAAGACAGCAATTGCTCAGGTTAAACTTCCCACATACACCTCCCTCTACTGCCAAAAGGTAATCCAAGGCTAATCTATTTTGGTAGACTGCTGTCCTCATTCTGGTATTATGCTTCGCTAGAAGATTGAGCGCTTGTGATGTCTCATTAGTGATAATCTCAACCACTGCCTGTAATCTTATAATACGGTTGAGCATATAAATAGGGGTTCTGTAACCAAAGGTACCATCCTCAGCCCACGTGGCTGGCCCATAATAATCTATAATACGCTGGGGAGGCCATTCATTATCTTCCCAGGTGCCTATCTCTATGGGTCCCCTTTTCTTCCTATGATTCACATTATACACTTTAACACCTAAAGTCTCACCTGTTTCAATCGGTAACAAGAAGAAGGATGGTTTGAGCATACCCAACACACATGCCCCTTCCCAGTCCTGTGGCAACTCCGAATAGGCTTTCTTACCACAGATCCAGTACAAATTTGCTGGGGCTCTCCAGGTAGATGTGATGGATAAATCAAACCACACATCCTTTAAATTGGCGTATCTAGCAAACGGGTTAGATGGTTCTGAGACATTTGAAGCCGACCACCAGGTTGTATTCTTTGTATCATCATCATAAGCTTTTTGCCCTAGACAAGTTAATTCTCCTACAGAAGTATTATACATTATTCCTTTCCTTGCTATGCAAACATAACCTATGATGGAGGTCTTTAACCTCCACTCAGATTTACCTCTAACACTCATATGATAATCGGCTTGTGTAGATATCAATTGGTCAACTGCCTCAGAACCGGACATTACCTCCTTTGCTTCCCAAGGCCATTGGTCTCCCATGTTAGTACCTCCACACACATAGCAGTTGGTAACATTAAGACTACCGGCAATACTTTCGGCTAAATCGATGAACAGGTTTTTAGCATTATGGGGGATCTTATTATCTATACTCATCTCTTCATAAAAGGAATGGTATACTTGATGAGTTTGGGAGGATACCGTATCAGTCTCTATCCCTATAAACAATAATGTCCCAGGATCTAAACCCGTCCCGTATATCTGAAACCCAAATAAATTGCCATATTTGTCTAAGAACTTATCGGGGTTATTTATAAGTATATGGATGGGATTACATTCCATAGACTTACAATATGGGCTAGTTGGCAACTTAGTCACTATCATGTCTTTATCTACTGTCTGTCCCCAAGTCGCCCACCCCACACAAGACCAATATGGGCAAAAGTTATAGTCTTTATTTGGGCATCTAGGACTTACATATTTATTTTTACTACTGGGACAAATATATTTATCATTAGACCCATACGTCCTCTCCCATCTAAGATCCCCACATACATTCCACGGCTTTCTACCACTCGATATCGCTTTACACGCATCGAATAGCAGAACACCCGAAGAATGTACGGATTCTAACACCGTCTTATTAATTAGGGTCCCCTGAGGATCTCCATTCCTGAGAGTCAACCAAATTGTACGAGGTTGATACTCTGGACTGAAGCACTTAGGTTCTCCTACTCCTAAATGGCACACACTATAGTCTATATTTAAGTATCTACATCTCGATACATCTCCTTTACACTCGTATTGTGAATGCCAAATTAGGGTTTGGGAAATATGGTTACCTGTTCTCGTAGTCTTAATGCATACCTCACAGCTAGGAGTGTCGGTACCTCTACCTTCCTGAATATAAAAACACATATAAATAAACACTATCAAAAGCACATCTTTCGCCGTCATCCTCAGTCTTCGTCCGTGCGAAGGCGCCTCAGCTTCCAGGATGTGAGGGCTGCAGGGAATGGAGTCCTGCTCGTCTTCACAGGTGTCCCTTCGAGACTTTCCTGGCTTATATACTATGTGTTGGTAAGCGGACAGGCTTTATTATGGCCTTCTCACTCACGCACCAAATCCCTGTAACAATAAAATTTGTAATCCACACGATTCCTCGTTACTCCGACTGAGTAGTGCGTTTTAACCGGATCTTGCAGGGATTCTCTGGATCTGCTGTAACTTGCCAAGAATCGACTGCTGCTGGCTTAACCCTGGAGTGATGTATCCACGGAGTCACTTCGGCTACTTTTATCGCTGTAGGGGTAGACAAAAGAACAACATAAGGACCTCTCCACTTGGGCCCTAACGGTACATTATTCCACTCTTTAATCCACACTTGATCTCCTGGATGATAATTATGAACAGGGGGATACATATTCACAGGTAATCTATCTTGTACCCATTTCTGTACCTCCTCCATAGTCTTACCCAACTCTACAACCTGCTGCCGAGTAATTCCTTCTCCCAACTGACTCAAATCCCCCCTTAAGTTACCAAGTACGGGAGGTGGTCGCCCATACATAATTTCAAAAGGAGAGAGGCCCATCCTTCTGGTAGGGGTACTGCGGATTCGCAATAGAGCTATGGGTAAGAGAACGTTCCACTTAAGTTGGGTTTCCTGACACATTTTAGCCAACTGGTTCTTTATAGTTCTATTCATTCTCTCTACCTTACCAGAACTCTGGGGTCTATATGCAGTATGAAGCCTCCACTTTATACCAAGCATATGAGTCAGTTGTTGTAGGCACTGATGAACAAAAGCTGGACCATTGTCCGATCCTATAGAACAGGGTAGTCCATATCGGGGTATTATTTCTCGTAGCAGGAATCTCACAACTTCTCCTGCTTTCTCTGTACGAGTAGGACATGCTTCTACCCAGCCTGAATAGGTACCAGCAGGTAACGATGTCCACCCGATTTAGGCATCACTGTAAAGTCTATTTGTAGATCGGACATGGGGAGTCCCCCCATAAACTGGACTCCTGGTGGCTTTACTGGTCCTTGTCTTGCATTATTTTTAGCACACGTTACACATCTTCGTACAATGGCCTGAGTCAAGTTGGACAATCTTGGTATGTAGAAATGTTTTCTGAGAGATTCTTCAGTACTGTCTCTCCCAGAATGTGTCCCGTTGTGATAATTTTGGACAATTTCTACCGCTAGTGATGCTGGTATGACTATTCTTACATCTTCTAGCTGATACCACTTGTTCTCCAAATACTTTCCTGGTTCAGTCTTTAACCACTCCTCTTCTTGGGCTGTATAAACTGGAGTCCATTGGGACAGTGGAGTTGGTATAAGAGCAGCTATATGCCCCACATACTCCTGTCTTCCTGATTCAGCAGCACGCTTAGCTGCACTATCTGCCATCCGATTTCCCTTGGTTACATCACCATCTCCTCTCAGATGCGCTCGACAATGTATGATACCGACTTCTTTCGGCTCCCACACTGCTTCCAATAGTTGTAGGATTTCAGCTGCGTATTTGATTTCTTTGCCTTCTGAATTCAGTAGTCCTCTTTCTTTATACAAAGCTCCGTGGGCATGAGTGGTTAAAAACGCATACTTAGAGTCCGTATAGATATTCACTCTTAAACCTTCAGCCAATTGTAACGCTCGTGTTAGTGCTATTAATTCTGCCTTTTGTGCTGATGTTCCTTTCGCCAGTGGCCGAGCTTCTATCACCTTGTCTATTGTTGTTACTGCATATCCTGCATAGCGGATCCCTTCTTTCACATAACTACTGCCGTCGGTATAATATTGAACATCGGGGTTCTGGATGGGAAAATCACGAAGATCTGGTCTACTTGAGAATACTTCATCCATTACTTCCAAACAATCATGTTGACTTTCAGTAGGTTGTGGCAAAAGGGTAGCTGGATTTAAGGTGTTTACAGTCTCTAAATGCACTCTTGGGTTTTCACACAACATTGCTTGATACTTGGTCATACGGCTGTTACTAAACCAATGATTTCCTTTGTAATCCAACAACGTCTGTACTGCATGTGGGACTCGTACATAAAGTTCTTGACCCAGAGTGAGTTTATCGGCTTCAGCTACTAGCAGGGCGGCTGCAGCTACGGCTCTTAGACAAGGTGGAAGTCCGCTGGCCACTGCATCCAATTGCTTAGACATATAGGCAACAGGTCTTTGCCATGATCCCAAGTACTGTGTCAATACTCCCACAGCCATTCTTCTTTGCTCGTGTACATATAAGTAGAATGGTCGTGTGTGATCAGGTAGACCTAATGCTGGGGCACTCATCAAAGCCTTCTTCACATCTTCAAATGCCGTTTGCTGTTCTTGGGTCCATAAGAAGGGGTCGTGCTCTGTACCTTTGATAGCTGCGTACAGAGGTTTTGCTAGTATCGCATAGCTGGGAATCCATATCCTACAGAAGCCTGCTGCCCCCAAGAATTCTCGCACTTGTCTTCTATTCTTGGGTATTGGTATTTGGCAGACAGCTTCTTTTCTCTCTGGCCCCATAATTCTTTGACCTTCAGAGATATGGAATCCCAGATACTTGACAGTTGGCAAACACAACTGAGCCTTCTTTCTAGACACCTTGTATCCTGCTTTCCAGAGAATGTGTAGTAGATCGTGCGTTGCTTGCTGACAGATTTCTTTTGTAACTGCTGCTATCAACAAGTCATCTACATATTGTAACAATACACACTCTCCTGGGATGGACTCGAAATCCAGTAGATCTTGACTTAGGGCTGAACCAAATAGGGTAGGTGAATTTTTAAACCCTTGGGGTAGTCTTGTCCAAGTCATCTGGCGTTTTGAGCCCGTTACAGCGTTCTCCCATTGGAAAGCGAAAATACATTGACTTTCTGCGGCAATTCGGAGGCAAAAGAAGGCATCTTTGAGGTCTAAGACTGTGAAGTAAGTAGCCCCGCCCGGAATTAAAGCAAGCAGGTTATATGGATTGGGTACAACTGGATGTATACTAACAACCGCATCATTGACTGCTCTCAAGTCCTGCACAGGTCGATACTCATCTGTACCGGGCTTTTGAACAGGCAGCAATGGGGTGTTCCAGGGGGAAGTACAGAATTTTAGGATACCATACCGTATGAACTTATCCAGATAGGATTGAATGTTCTTCTTAGCCTTCTGCGGGATGTGGTATTGTCTTAGGCTCACTGGATAAACCCCAAGTTTCAGTTCAATTTTTATAGGTGGAATATTGCGGGCCAGTCCTGGTGGGTTGTTCTCTGCCCAAACTCCTGGTATGTTAAATAATGTCTCATCACTCCTAGGGTTTTGGCTAGTCAACGCTGTATAAAGTCGCCACTCTTCTTCCTTTGGTACAGATAATGTCATGATACCTGAAGGTCCATTAAACTTTAAAGATGTTGTTCCATTTGGTAGGAACGTAATCTGCGCTTGTAATTTTGATAGCATATCACGTCCCAGCAATTGGACTGGACATTCAGGCATATAAAGGAATTGATGTTTTATTACGTGGCCTCCCAATGTACAGAGTCGACTTTTAAGAACCGGTTTTTCAGCACTTCTTCCAGTTGCTCCTATCACAGTAATAGTCCTTCCAGATGGAGGAGCAACTAGATTAGTCACCACTGAATGTTCAGCACCAGTGTCGATCATGAACGCACTCCTTTTCCCCCCTATTGATACATCGACCATAGGCTCCGCTCGACCAAGGGGGATGGAGCCCGGTCGGTATCAATAGTCCTCCATGACCGTGTCAGCCAATCCTACGAAGTCCCTACCTTCTCTATCGCGGGACCTTTGCGCTGCTGGAATATACCTGTCTTCCCTAACACTTCCTCTGTTCCCATTACTCCCTCTATAACCATTACTCCCTCCGGGGCCTCCTCTACCTCTCGCTCTGCCTCTAAAGTTTACATAACCTGTCCTAGGTCTGTCTCTCTCAGACTGTTCTCTTCGCGGACACTCATTTCTCCAATGCCCTTCTTCCTTACAGTAAGCGCACTGATTTCTACTTAGAGGTTCCTCATTCCACTTACTATCGCCTCTATCTGGGCCCCGTCTATCTACGCCTGCGATCGCTACCGCTAGCATATCAGCCTTTTTACGCATCTTGCGCTCTTCCTCTTTCTTGCTTTCTGTTTCCCTATTCATATAAACCTTGTTCGCTACCTCCATTAGTTGGGTGATTGACATACCTGCAAACCCTTCTAACTTTTGTAGCTTGCGCTTAATATCTCCGTAAGCTTGGCTGACAAAGGCGGAGTTCACCATTCGGGAATTATCTGCGTCTTCCGGATTAAAGGGGGTATACAAGCGGTATGCCTCCAATAATCGGTCATAAAAGACACTGGGCGCTTCATCGCTTTTCTGAATCACCTCAACTGTCTTCGACATGTTAATAGCTTTCTTTCCTCCGGCTTTCATGCCAGCAATTATAGCGTCTCTATAGGCTCTGAGTTGAGCCATATCAGCACCATTTACGTTCCAATCGGGATCGGTGTTGGGATAATGTGTTGCGGCCCATGCTGATGGATTGGCTTGGTTTAAAGTACGGGCTTTATCCTCTAGTGCTTTAATGGCTGCTTGATTTATTCTTGTCCTTTCCTCATTGTTAAATAAAGTCATTAATAACTGCTGGCAATCAGCCCATGTCGGGTTATGTGTCTGTACATTTGAGGTGAACAGATCAGTCATAGCTTGTGGTTTCTCAGTATACGAGGAATTGTGGGTCTTCCAGTTTAAAAGATCGGTTGTCGTGAATGGGACATATACAAAGACTGGGTCAGCGTGTGCCATTTGACCTGCGGCATCGATATAGGCTGACCCGGGATTCAGACGAAGAGGCATCTGATAGTGCTTTAATTGTTGGGCACCGGTCAACTGTCGGGTCTGTATGGGGCTACGTGGAGGGGCGTCAGTCATAGGTTCCAGTCGGGGAGCAATAGGGTATGGGGATGTGGGAGCTTGGTTTTGGGAAAAGGTGGTAAATAAAACACTTCGAGTCGAGCTAGATGAAGCTTGACCGGAAGTCTGAAGTGGCGCCAAATCAGGATATTCGTTTTTAATGGGGGTTGGTTCTGATTCCGGAAGGGGAGATTTAGTACGAGGGGGGGTGGATCCTGTACTGGAGGAGGAAGCGGAAGTGGATGGGGGTAATGAGGGGAGGGTTGCAGGACTTCCTGCGTTTGCGTCACTTCCTCTTAACGGAAAGTAAGGGGGCGGCAAAGGGATCTCGGACTCAGGGGGCGTGTCCAAAATGGGCCTAACACCAGTCCTAGTGGACGAACAAGTCCTAGCTACCATGAGGCGACATTGCTCCTCGTGGCATGTCCGGAGCCATTTTGGCGAGTCATTTACGGCCTGTCTCCAACAATCAACATAAGGAAACTGGCCGTAAAGTTCAGGCCTACCTGATACAGCCACGTGTAAGCGCTGTAGAGTTGGATCCAAACTGCCACGTGGCGGCCATGCCGCAACCAAAGTAGGCCACTCCCTAGTGCACAAAGTAACCAAACGTACAGGAGACATCTTAACCCCAAAATCACAAGTTTTGAATCCCTTTTTAAAATTCTTCACCATACAACCTAAGGGATCCGGGATCGTTGACTGCGACGCACCCATACTTAACAATGGAACGTCGTCGACAACGAATACTATACACGCGTACTATTCAACAGTCACACCCGTTTCCTCTGGCAACAGCACCACGTGGTACGGTTACCAAGTGAAACGTACACAATAACAATAAACACTCAGGGAATTCCCGTACACACACAGCTGTTACACCAGTCACTATATAATCAATATTATGCCCTTTGGCGTAACTATACAGTCACCCACGCTATAATTCTCTATATACGAATTACCCGTCTATAACACACCCCAGTAACATCGTCTTTTACAAATAGCGGTTACAGTACGGTTAGCATAGGTCAAAGCACAAGTTAAGGTCACAATACAATTATTAGTGGTTATGGTGTTAAACATGCAATGGACGACAATGATTAGTACTTATATACAGTGTCAGTAAATATACAGGGTTATGGTACCGTGCACTATGATACAGCAACACACTATTAACACTCTCGCTAGACGGCTGAGCTCGCGCTATCTAACAAGATATACACTTTACTAAACAATCGTTAACACATTTACAATTCCCAACTAAACTATTGGCCAGTACCTTGAATGGACTACCTAAAAACAATCTACATACGTTTTGGTTAGCCACACTGCCCAATCACCACATATATAGCGAGCTAGAGGACCGAATTTACACAGACGCCTCTTAGTCGCACTATCAAAAGTCTAGTGGGTTCCAAATTTACACGCCTTCCCACTTAGCCCAGATAGGATGAGAACTAGCGAACCGAATTTACACAGACGCCGCTTAGTCTCCCGGTCCCTCCGACCTAGCGAACAAAATGTACACCCTAGAACGCTAGTCTAGACAAGACACCGGTGTCCGGCTAGGGCTATTTACACCAGAGCCCCGCCTGACTAACAGAATCAAACGGTCTGACTAAAGAGCGTTCGATCGAGCGGTGCGCCTTCGCTCCTTCCCTCCGACAGAGGGGGCAGATACACAGATTCAAAACCCCTTTGGGCCTACCGCACAATCGGTATACCCCTAGTGGGTCCTGCCGTCTAAAACAGCAGTTGTCTTACCTCCTCGTTCCTGAACCTGAGTTCACACTCATCGACGGGGACACCCCAGCACTTCTCACGTAGAGGCCGATGATCTCCTGGACAACAGACCAGTGGCGCCGAGACGAAGGGAGGTCCACGCAGAAGTTCAGGGGTGCAGCCGTAGAGAACGTGGGCAAAGATAGACCGTCTCACGCCTCTGCCTCTCAGCTACCGTTGAACGATGAGCTTCCCGGCCAATGCACCAAATGATACCGGAGAAACTGACGGAAGCCAAGCACAGAGAGATGGACACAGGTTTCTTCAGGAAGGAAGAGATTCTTTATTGGATCACCGATCGGGACTCAGAGGGACTAACGTCACCAAAATACAGCAAGTTCTGAGCCCCGGACAATAGTGCAGGCTCCTTATATAGGCACATAACTCCTCCCATATTAAGCTCCACCCGCACATTCTCTTAACCAATCAACACAAATAAGAATTAACTTCCTGTTTGACCGCATGGCTTGTCCAGCACAATGGAGGAGGGGGAATACTATATCCTGTATTCTCGCACATGCTCCGTACACTACTGATCGTATCTTGCCTCGTGCAACCAACTGATCGATACGTCAGCATATGCACGTACACATGCCACGTGGTAATCTCGGCCTACTAAATTTATTTTTACCGAGATTCCACCACAATAGAGGATGGGGTGTTTTGACTTCTTTCCCCCAACCATTTTGCCCCCCAAAGAAAGTGTAGTGGTAATTTCTTTATTCTGTTTTTTATGCACACGTCATCTGGTTTCGGCCAGCTGGTTATGTGTTACTGCCAGAAAACTTGTTAGGCCAAATGTGCAGGTAGCAAATGTACATTTAGCAGCAATCTTTAAACTGACTCCTGCAAATAGAATCTAACTGGAGATTTGGGGGAAGGAAACTGACTAACAAAAAATGGCTGCTTTACAAAGAAACAAAAAATAAAATAAAAATTCAGGAACTCTTCTTACAAGTGTTCTGTGTGGTACAGCTTGAAACATGTTCCTACACACAGTCCTGGTTTTGAAGGGCAATCAGGACAGTGAAAAGGGGTGTCTGTCCTTTTCCCGTTTTTAAAACAGACCCGGCAACGTTTCTGGGGGTTTTTTATTCTAGAAGTTGGCGGTAACTTAAAAATAAAATGTCTGGACTCAGCTTGCACCGTTGTTGGAACTTGGCCATCTCCATAAATTGTTAAAGAAATTATTTTCAACTGAAATTGGAGAAAGGTGGTTTTCCCTGGATGATTTTTTTTAAAAAGCAAAAATGAGTTGTGGGTTGCTATTTGCATCAGATAGATAGCCACCTTTTTATACCATGCTTTGGTTTTTCGTAAAATAAGATATGGCTGCATCAGCTGATCAGCCAAATCAACACCCCCCATGTACTTATTATACGCCCTGATGCAAACCGGTTTGGACTCTACTCTGCCCCGGACAGAGACGTCTGACATTTGTTCGTCATGGATGGTGGTTAGCATGTTGACATCCTTTGTGTCCCAAAAATTTGAGTGCAAGCACTTCAGCTTTGCGAAGTGCTTTACATTCGCCTCTTTTTAATTTTGCATCTATGAGAGATCGTGGAAAGTCTTTGGAATTTTTTCTGGCTGTGCCGCAGGCCAGTGTCTGTAAACGATAAAGTGTTTTAAACAGACGGACACTACTATAAAAATTATCCACATAAAGGTGGTAACCTTTATTAAACAAGGGGTTTAGTAGGTCCCATACAAGTTTCCCACTTGTCCCCAGGGAGTCAGGACAGCCAGGAGGGTCCAGTTGACCATCTTTCCCCTCATATACACGAAAGGCAAATGTGTATCCACTTTCGCTCTCGCACAGTTTGTAGAGTTTTATGCCATACCTAGAGCGCTTTGAGGGGATGTATTGTCTGAACCATAATCTCCCTTTGTATTTCATTAGAGATTCATCTATGGATAAATTTTGTTGGGGGGTATAAACATCCGAAAATTTGTCCTGAAAATGGTCTAGCAGTGGGCGTATTTTATAAAGCCTATCATATTGGGGGTGATCTCTAGGGTGACAGAGGGTATTGTCACTGAAATGTAAAAATCTCAGCAGTAACTCGTATCTGGCTCTAGGCATGGTTTGGGAGAATACTGGACTAGACATTATTGGGTTGGTGCTCCAGTATGAGCGAATCGATGGCTTCTTTATAATCCCCATGAGCATTGTAAGAGCCCAGAATTTTTTAAGCTCTGGGACATCTGTGGGATGCCAGTCATGCTCCCTGACTGTATAGCTACCTGGATTGTAGCATACAAGTTAGTCTGGGAAGCAATCTCCTCCCAGATGGTATCCCCTAAAAATAGTTCTACATACTGCATTGGGGAGAAGCCATCCACATTAACATTAATGCCTGCGTTGGCACTAAAAGGGGGGACGTTGGGCTCGGCTAACTGTGGAGGTACCCAGTCCTCCTCCACATTCGGCGTACAGAGGAAGCACAGCTTCTTTCTTCAGCCGGCTCACACACAGATGACATGTCGTCTTGACTAGACGTGTCAGAAAACTGACCTGGGTCAAAATCTGACGCAGTGTCAGTGGCGTCAGAGTCTGACGCCAATAAGGCATTTGCCTCCTGCAAGTTATACATACGCTGCATGTTTTACACACGACTAAAACAAATTACAAACACACACATTTTTTTTTCTACTTTTTTTTTTTACTAAAACAGACTAAACAGCAATCCCTAAGCTAACTCCTGTCACAAAAATCTAATGGAGATTTGGAGGAAGGAAACTGACTGACTAAGACAGACCAAGACCAAGACAGACCAAGACAGACCAAGACAGACCAAGACAGACCAAAAAAGACCAAGACAGACCAAGACACAGATTTATAAAACAAATGTAACCCTTTAAGGGCAAAAAAAAAAATACATACAGTACAAATGCACTGCTGTAACAGATCTGGCAGGGAAGGGGTTAAAACTGATTTTTTTTTTATTCACTTTAGATACTGTATAAAGCTATGGAACACTGCTGCTGCAGCAAACTATCACGATCTCTGTCTCTCTCGCCTCACAAAACACTACAGAGGAGAGAGGGGCAGAGATCACTGTCAAAGTGAGTGTTTGTAACACCCACTTTGACAGCAGCCAATTGTGAGCGATCCAGTGTGAAGACCCGACGCGCGTTTCGGAGTACTAGACGAAGGAGTCTAGTACTCCGAAACGCGCGTCGGGTCTTCACACTGGATCCCTCTCTCACTGAGCACTCACCCGGCACTATGCACGAGGGATTCCATTTTTGATACATCACTTATTCATTTATTATTTTTTCTTCTTTTCGTTGTTTAGACTGACGTTCATGTACCTGTTCAAATAAGTAGTACCAGTGCAGTAACGGCAGTGTTTTATGGGACAGAGCTTAGCAACAGAACAAGGATAGAACACCCACGAAGGTGTTGGGGGGAGTGTATAGGAAAGATTAGATACAGTGTTTACTTGTGGGGATTTTTACCCCTTACCCTACTATTAATCTAATCTTTCACCTATTATCAGTATCCTGCTGACCCTCCATATATATATATATATATATATATTATATATATATTTTTTATATATTCTATCCTGTCTTTTCTTGATAAGTTTAGAGTCTATCCTTTAGACATTTATCTAAGGACACTTTCATGTCCCTCTCTATAATGTGCAAAGTCTGCCTCTGTCCCACCTGCTGAACCTCCTTAAAATTTAAAGGTATCAACCTCGACTTTTTTGTTTTTTCCTACGTGGATTGTCCAAAAGGCACACTTGGAGTTTCCAGTGTTCAATATGCCTTACGGTTTAGCTGGACATTAAGATACATCCACAGGAAATTCGCTCAGTAACTAAGCATCTCCTGTGAATTGAGATTTTGTATCCTTTGTTTAATTGATTTAATAAAGTTACAGTGTTTTCACTGTGTTTGCCAGGATACACATCTCACTAGTTTCCTAATACGAGTATGCGTTATTTTTGATACCTTTACCCTTATTTGGACACATCTATAGGTATAGCACCATAACTGTCCTTTTTTTACTCTATACCAGGTTGATTGGGAGCTTTTTCCCCCCTCTTTTTCTAAGGGGGAGACGCTACCCAATCTATTCATTTCTTTACAAAATTTACGTTAATACAGGGTTCAAGCCCATACTTAGGTGGACCTGGTACCACCATCCTGACCACTCATCCCAGTCACTGATTCAACAATTTGTGGATCGGTGACGACGGGATACCATATATAGTCTTTCAACTGGAGTGATGTCATATTCTGGCTCTGGCATCACTGCGGTGCGCGTGAGGGAGCGGAGTAGGAGGGAGCTCAGGGGAGAGTGTTCCCTCGCCGCCCTGTCTCCATCCCAAGCAGATGCTAGCCTTGGGGAGGGCCCGCTCCTGGGCCCCCCAGGACAAGAGGCTGACAAGGCATCTGCCAGGGCTTTTGGGGGGTGGCTTTTTTTGCCGTCCCCCTGAAAATGCCACCCAAGGCAAATGCCTTGTCAGCCTCACACTAAATACAGCGCTGCCTGTAGTCACAAAATTCTAAGGCACCCCCTGCTCCCCAATCCCAAAATAAGGCAGATAAAGTATGTAGGTATAATGATTTTGTTAACTGGACATGGCAGGCTTAAATACATCTAAAAAATATACTTGTATATGACAACTGCATATGTATAAATATATGTATGTGCATATTTCTGCTCTGCTTGTAATCTATTTTGTTCGAATCTGTGAGTATTGTGGGTGTATGCAGCTGTGGAAATGCGTGCAGGGTCAAAGAAGTAGTTAGGGTAAAGGGGTGTTTAGTTTTTTTTAGATGACAAACATAGGATTAAGGTAAAGGGTTTATTTTCAGTTGTCGTTATTTGAAGGGTTATTTGCAAAGTACTCACCCTCCTATGTCTTCTGTAGACATATATCAGAGCTGCAGTAGTGGTTATAGAGTGTGTATCACTGAGAGCTTTCCCTGCTCCTCTTGCAAGGAGGCTGTTAGTGGGCAGATTGGATGTTGTCCCTTCCACTTCCTGTCCAGCCTCACATACAGATACTGGAGGACCTGGAACAGCACTCAGTTTTACACCCTCTAAAACTGTTTCTGTATGTCTAGCCAAGGCTCCAGGTACTTATCTCTTATCACCAGCCTATTTTAAGGGATACCATAGTCATCAGAACCACTACAGCTTATAGGGATTCTACAGTCCCAAGACAGTGTTTACTGCCTAGTAACACCTAGTAAAATGGCATCCAGCATCTCCATACTCTGCCTGGAGACTCTGAATGTTCCCCATAGAAATGCATTGCTTACATTTTTGCCGTATTTTGTCATGCATGTTCAATAGCTTCCTAATGCTTTGTTATGGGAAAGCATTGGATTTGTTGACATCATCAGAGTAAGAGTCAGCTGCAGTGAGACTGGCGTGCAGTGGGAGAAAAAGTAGGCAAGATCACCTTTTTACTGCTCAGGGGGTTTTGGGGTGTTAAATAATGGCTTTGGCCAGAAGATCGTCCGCCTCCTCATCCGGAACGGGCAACTAGGCCGCAGATGGCAGGATACAAAAAAAAAAAAGTGAGTAGACGATTCTTAACAGCTGATGGAATGTCACAGCCAATTATGGAGGAGTTCCAGAGAAACATGCCTGCACAGCAGGGCAGTGTGGCCACAGCCCACAAAACTATTTTTTAATATAATAATCCTTGCATCAAGTTTTGAAGGAAAACATATATAAATATACATACTAGAAAAACTCATACCGCTCTTTAGTATATGACAGGATCCTTGAGTCATGTACATGCACCTTCAGTCAATGTTTTTAACCCCTTAAGGACCAAACTTCTGGAATAAAAGGGAATCGTGACATGTCACACATGTCATGTGTCCTTAAGGGGTTAAAAAAACCAGCAGGGCAGGTCAAAGAAACTATCTGCCAGATTTCAAACACTGTCCAAACCAAGGTGCACGTATAAAGCTTAAGGATCTACAAAAATGTATTTCCTTTCAAAAAAAGCATTTTTGAGGTAATAGAACAGGCACAAAAACAAAATGTAAAACCTTTATTGACGCTTATGAATTGAATGACGTGGAATATTTCCATAAAACATTACTATGCCACTTTTTCTACAAAATCAAGGCATGGGAGGCACAGGTGGTCCACATAATACCAATGTAGATATAAGTTATTTACCTTTTATGAATCATGTTTGCAAATTTAATAGATGGCTAGACTTTAAATGATATTGTGGTGCTCACCAGAGTAATAACAATTTATTCGAACACTTGTCTACAGATAAATATTCTTAACATTTTCTTCTCTTGAAAGGGATGGGGATAGGATCAGCTCATAAAATCTTCAAAAGCACATATTGTTTCAGAAATAGCCCTTTTTAAAATACCATGTATCATTGATATGATGTTTGCAAAGAAAGCTCCCCACAAAATAGGTGATCAAAACGGCTTTGTTTTTAGGACCTTTTTATGGGACTATGTTCTGGATGGAGTAGCGCCTTTCTCAGATGATGATAGATATGTAATGAAATAAAAGAGAAAAAGTAAAAAATATAGTGTAGTAACACTGGTCTGAGTGGGTAGAGAAAAAAGAAAATGCACTTACATGTGTATAGAGCTAGAATTAACTCTGCTTAATGCACTTAGGCAGTACAATGCCAGCTTGAAGATATCGTAAGGGATCTTTAATCCAATGGCAAGTGCTCCTGCGGTATGAAAATGAAACAGAAGAGAAATCCCAATCTAGTATAATATGTTAGGATATTGAGGTAGAGTAAAAAAATATGTGAAAATACACTCACAAATTTTGTAGCCTCCACATGGCTCACAGAAAGCAGAATAAAGTGGTATAATTCCCTTAAGAATCTTGTTTGCTGGTAGAAAATCCCATAATGTAATATGTAGATAAAAACAAGAATTTAAAATTTAGTAATCACTGTTATAAATACTACACAAATCAAAGTATTGTAGAGGTGCTCACTGCAAAATATAGGTTCTGCTCAGTTTACAGGACTCAGGTGGTATGTTACCCACCAAAGAAATAGGTAGTGCACCTTCACATAAAATTCAGGGTAGGTCCAGAGATACTGTAAAATGAACATATTTATTTACTCTTTAGAAATAAAAGTCAAAGCAATATAGTAATCAATAACATTGACGCGTTTCACCTTCACCAAGGTGTTCTCATAGTGAAAAAATTGCACATTTAAGCTGACTTTTTGGTAGCTGGTCCATTTGGTGGAAGCAGAGTTTTGTGATCTCAAAGTCTTGATTCCTGGCCACATTTCGATGATACAATAAATTGGGTAATATTCAAAAAACAATGTCATATTTTCAAACCCTTTTGGATTAAACACTTTGTTCTTGAAAAATTGCCAGTGATACTAGCCATAAGAAACAAAATGTTGAACCTGGTAAAATTACAGTTTTGTGTAGAATAGAAGGTTGGATCTGGTAATACCTAATAGTGTCATTTTTATTTAATTATTTATTTTCAAACGCAACCTTAGACTACTGTAAGGGAGCACTTGAAGAATAACATAACATGTGTGATTTTAGCTCAATTAAAAATGTATAGTCTCCACACAAACTATTTAGGAACACCAATGTCAGCATTATCAAGTCAACTTTAAAGCTTATTATAGATATTATTATTACTTGACTTGAATTTTCCAGTATGAATACTTTTTAAAAATACGTTTTTAAATGAGAATCTCAGGTTATATAACTCCTTTATTGCAGGGCAAGTATTAACTGTGTGACATGGCAAGTTTAGGCAGGGCAAACTATGAACACGTATATATAGTTTAATTAATCCCTTAAGAGTCCATGAGGCAGTTCTTCTACAAGGATATTTTTTGTGTCATATTATTTTTTTATTTTTTTTTATTTTTACAAAATTAAAGAACTAAGAGTTATTTGAGTTTTGGCATGTTTTATGTTTTTTTGATACACACCTGAATAATATAATTGCTGTATTTTGCTGAGATAATTACTTATCAAACACCTCTTTTGTTTTTCCAATTTTGACAAGGAGCATGCCAAGAAGCTTCTAATTAAATTGCTGTCAGAAAATGCGCCTTAGTAAGAGAAGCATACAATTTCTTTGAAAGAAATGCACTTTGTGAGAGAATACATGGAGACACGCACAGACCTCGGATTCCCTATGAGTTTACAATACAAGCAAATATCAGACATATCTTTAAAAGAATATAGTTCTTCTTTACCCAGCTGTATCAATGCAATTAAAGCACAAAATAATGAAGGAGCTGTTTGAACATCTAACGGATGAATCTAGTTCACCAAGAGAAAATTGCAAGTTCAGTTGTGTCCACAAAATTGATGAATTGAGAATTATTTTCAGTACCAAGGTTGGGTACCACAGATACCGAGCGATGTCTTGCACCATATAAAATATACCTTAAGAACTCTAAAACTTTTAAAATTATATGATGACATCATAGAACAATTTTACTATCTCAATACTTTTCTGTATATCATTTAGGCTTTTACAGTGCAAACTACAAAATAAGATCAAGGAAAAAAATTTCCATTCTAAGATCAGTGGAAAAGGCATCTAGCCTATCAGGTGTGATAAACTCAGGAAGCCTTTTAAGTTTTGACTATGATCCTATGAGATCCACGACTGGTCTGATGCAATATGATTCAAGTAATTAAATATTCCTTTTGTTTATCCAACTACTGTCATGTTTTCCTGAGATTGTTTTATAATAATAGCACAACCACCCCCAGTCTAATCTTTCTAAGGTCTCTTACATACCATAACCATACAAATTCAATTCCCCACATCCTATAAAGTTTTATTATTGATATTTAAAATGTACCCGTCATGAAAATACTAAATGGTTTTCAATTGAAAGAGCAAAAAAATCCAAATAAGTTCTGTTCCAATATCTAAGTGAGCAAAAGTACAGAAGATACCAACCATGAATGGACACACCATATAACTTGAAAACCATTTTTACATGGATCAAAGGGTCACTCTTTCCCTATAGAGAATTATCTATGTTTTGTTTTATACTTGTGTGCACAGTTGTGATTTACACAGTAGACCATAATATCTTGCTCTATATAATTGTGTAAGGGATAGATAGCAGTGACACTCACCCTTACGCAGGTTCCACATATTGCCCTTGCAGCCTAGAGTCATAATAATGTTGTTCACTATTCAGACTCCATGTAGCCTGCAGCATTGGCAAGATGCCAACAGCAGCCTCTGGGTGCTGCAAGGTGCCTGTCTTAAATGGACTGACATGATTGTATCTGGTATTGTGCATTGTTGCCATGTGGATCCTCTGTTGCGTCTGCACATGGACTAGTACCCAGACATTAATCTGAACTTGAACCTGAACCTGACTTTGCTCCAGCGTTCTTTGGATCCTCAGCTCCCTTATTCTATGCTTTATCTCTAGAATTCCTGCTTCCGTCAAACGTCTGCATACTGCCATATCTTGTATGCCACGTGACCTCTAGCATCCTGATTGTTATATGCCACCTGCCCAGATCCTGGGATAAGAATGAGACTAACACACCCTCTGCGGCATACCATTTATTCCTGAATTCAGTTCTTCATCTCTTTTTTTTCCGGTCAGGAATAGCTGATGCCCAACACGCAGAACTTAAGTAGATATAAAGGAAAATCCTAAAACATATTACCGGGCCTTAGAATGGCCGGATTTAACGTATAAAGGAAAAAAAACACAAGACAGGATAAAGACAAGACGCAGAAATCACAGAAACAATGAACAAGCCAGAATACAGAATAGTATAGTCAGAGATCGGGTAGTCAGAAGGAAAGCCAAGGTCAAAAATACTAGAATACCAGGAACGCGCTCTCGGATAGCCACAATGGAAACCAGGACAAGGCACAGAGAAATGGACAAAACAGGTTTAAATAATCTAAGGCACTCCCTGATTGGCTGCAGGGAAGCATGTGTTCATGGGCTTGTGTGTGTGGCACACCCACAGATTAATCATGATATGGCACTTTAGGGTTAACTAAAAAAAAAAAAAATCTAACAAATCTGCAGCGGCCGGCGTCTCCAATGTTTACAGACCCGGCTGCTCTGAGAGGAGGAGAAGTCATCACCAGGGGGAGTGATGGGCGACATTCCCATAACCATGTGGGACTGAGATGTGCCCGCTATTCCAGACCGCTCCTTGGCATGAGCGAACCCGGCAGGGGGTCGGCCGGAAAGGTAAGAGACTGGCGGCATTCCCCTTAGCGTTTGCGAATGCCACCGCAACTATTCACGCCCGGTGGGACCCATACCGCCATGACAGTACCCCCTCCCCGAAAACCGCTCACCGGGCGGGAAGGGGCCGGCTTATTGGGAAACCGGACATGAAAAGCATGCAGCAATCGAGCAGCCCCTCACCTGCCAGTCCCTGTCAGCCACCCTCCCTTCCCATTGTTAACCCTTTCCCTGTCAGCCGACCTCCCTACTCAGTGTTAACCCATGCCCTGCCAGTCCCTGTGAGTCAACCTCACTACCCAGTGTTAACCATTCTTCTGCCAGTCCCTGTCAGCCATGGATATATAGATAGAGAGATAACACAAAGCTCTATAGGTATTTATGAGTTTGTCTGTCTCTTTATATTTATTTATAATAAACATATGACAGTATATGACATCTAATGTGTTGAGGAAATGTTTGTGTGTGTGATGTGAACACACTGTATTTGTAGTGTAACTTAGGTTGAGTACCTCTTGGACAGGCAATGTCAGTCCAGGATTTAGGGATTACTCAGTTATGTTTAAGATGTTTTTAGAAAGGAAAAAAAAAACACTTTAGTCCTAAATCCTGGACTGGTAGGGGGTACTTGAGGACCGTGTTGGGAACCCCTGTCAGAGAGAATCACTGGAGCATGGCCATTGGTGGACAGACAATGTTAGTGTGTCATTACTGAGTCTCATAGAGACTCACTGGAGCATGGCCATTGGTGGACAGACAATGTGAGTGTGTCATTACTCATTCTCATAGAGAATCACTGGAGCATGGCCATTGGTGGACAGACAATGTGAGTGTGTCATTACTCATTCTCACAGAGAATCACTGGAGCATGGCCATTGGTGGACAGACAATGAGTGTTTAATTACTGATTGTCATAGAGAATCAATGGAGCATGGCCATTGGTGGACAGACAATGTGAGTGTGTCATTACTGATTCTCATAGAGAATCACTGGAGCATGGCCATTGGTGGACAGACAATGAGTGTTTAATTACTGATTGTCATAGAGAATCAATGGAGCATGGCCATTGGTGGACAGACAATGTGAGTGTGTCATTACTGATTCTCATAGAGAATCACTGGAGCATGGCCATTGGTGGACAGACAATGAGTGTTTAATTACTGATTGTCATAGAGAATCAATGGAGCATGGCCATTGGTGGACAGACAATGTGAGTGTGTCATTACTGATTCTCATAGAGAATCACTGGAGCATGGCCATTGGTGGACAGACAATGAGTGTTTAATTACTGATTGTCATAGAGAATCAATGGAGCATGGCCATTGGTGGACAGACAATGTGAGTGTGTCATTACTGATTCTCATAGAGAATCACTGGAGCATGGCCATTGGTGGACAGACAATGAGTGTTTAATTACTGATTGTCATAGAGAATCAATGGAGCATGGCCATTGGTGGACAGACAATGTGAGTGTGTCATTACTGATTCTCATAGAGAATCACTGGAGCATGGCCATTGGTGGACAGTCTGGCTGAAATACAGGAAGCAGGGAGATATGACATGCAATCAGAGGAGGAGCAGAGAATCTGATCATGGTAAAGATTAAAACAGGTACTTCTAATGCTCATTTGTACGGAGAAAAGGCAGTAAGTGACAGTAGATTTACTGTTGAGGGGAGTGGGGAGGATATGCATTTTTATGCCTCTACAGTTCTTATACGCACAATCCACATTATTAGAACAGTTGTGACTTATTCTCATAAACTGTCCCTTAGGACTATTAAAAAAATACACAGATAGGATAAGTGCTAGAGTGTCAAGTAAGTATAGATATAGTAGCAGGCAGCAAATGCTAATAGTAAGGGTCACCCTCAACCCCTCACTGCAAGATATAGAGAAAACAATACATACAAAATATAGGTTGCACCAATATAAAGCCCAATTAGTCCACAATTGCTAGAGTGTGTTCTTAACTGGTAACCGTCCAGACTTCAAATGGTGGAAGTATATAAAACAAAAGCAGAAGATAACCAGTGATGGTGCAGAGCATATGGAACTAGGTGCAGGACATACAACAATAATGTATATGGTATATCACTCACATTTGAGAGAGCTATAAGACCAGCTCTGAGTTTAGCAGAATGCAGCGGCACAATCCCCACTGATGGATATGTAGATCTTGGGGATGGTCCCTTAATGTGTGGTTTGATATATAAAAGAAAAAAAACCAGCAAACAATAGTGCTCACTGTAATCAATATAATGATGGTTGCAAAAGTAATAATGTTCTACTCACATGTGGTGGAGCAGTAGATCCTGCTCGGATGGTAGCGCCTGGGTGGTATAATCCCCACCAGGGATATAATGTTAAGTAGATTTTCCAAGGTGTAATATCCAAAATATCCTTATTCAGTATGTTTCTTAGTGCCAGGAACAGAAGATGATACAAAAAATAATACATGCAACTAAAAGCATAAAAAGCTAAATAAATGGACAAAGACAACTAGTAGTGAATGTCAGATGTACTTTAATGCTTTAAAAACAAAAGTTAAAACAACACAACACGTTTCGTCAACTGGGGGTCTTTCTCAAGTGTAGAAATCTGGATCTACTGCTCCACCACATGTGAGTTCCTTCAGCATATATTTTAGCCCTGTCTTACTCTGGCACCTTGCTGCACACTTCTTCTTAAAGCCAAGGGCTGTCATGGTGGATCAATGGCATAGGACCCAGTGTCCCATCTAGGTAGTGTGACAATACAAGCAGATCCTAGTTAAGAGTGTCTATCTGTCACATGGCTCATACAAAGACCTACAGCATAAATGCTTTGGTTACTGTACTGGAGAGCAGGAGAGCTGTCTAGTGAATGGTTCTCCTGCTCTCCTCCATCAGTCAGTTGTCAGCACAATTATATATGCTAACTGTATGCCAAGGAATTGATTAACAGGTGGAGAAAGAACCTATTTTCAAGCAGGGTTTCCTCTCAAGCTATACACTTGCTATTCTGCTAGCACAATGTAGAGATTGAACTGAATCTACTTTTACACTAGGCAAACTTACATGTACAGAGATACATTTTATGACAGGTACACTTCAACAATGAGTACGATTATCATTTTACTATCCATATACTTATTCAATCTGTACAGCTGTAAAGGTTTCAATCTGTTTAAAAAAAAAAATTAAAAAAAATTAGGAGATACTTGTTGAGCACTGACATTGGAGATTTTTAAATACGTAGATAAAGTAGTTCAAGTATTAAAATGACTTTGAGCTTTTTCCAAGGCCATATATTTAAGGCCGCAATTTATATTGGATCGTGCTTGGCATTTTCCTACAGACAAAGCTTTAATTTTAGGGCCCTATAAATGCTTAGTCACGTTTATCTTTATATAGCAGAAACAGCCTCAATGCCTGGCCTGCACCATAGAATGGTATTTAACCTCTATGAGTCTGCAAATTACAAACACACTTTCTGCTTTATGCATAAAACTGATGTTCAGGCCAGCACACACTGAGTTAAGGTGTGATGCAAATATAGGTTGGAACTTGCAGTTAAACCTGCCCCCTCTGAAAGCAACCCCCTAGTACTGCACTTACTGTTAATGTGCTGTTCTTTGGCCATAATGCAGTTACTAATATTATAGTTGGTAAAGATGAGTGTTCCTGTTAATGATGATGTGAGGATGATGTGATGATGGTGAGGTGCTGATGAGCCTGATTGCTGCTTCTGCTGAATCACGTGGGGCCCCTTTAAGTTTCCATCGAACAGCCTGCGGTGTCACATGATGGACATGATATAATGTAACCACATAAGGGAGGGAGGCAGAGGAGAGGGTGTCAGATAGACAGGGGAAACACAGCATGCTGCGCAGAGGAAGCTAGGGGACCACTGCAGCACGCACTGCAAGAACAGGGTACCACATAGCTCGATTAGTTCTAGTGTGCTTTTTTAATATCCATCCACGTATAAAAGGGCTGGAAATGTAGTAAGAAGGAAAAAGGCAGAACCAACTCCCACCAGGGGCCAACTTATGGGAAGAAGCAATAAGAAAAAATGTTAGATGATAGCATAGGAACCCAACCACACAACAAGAAAGGAGGAAGAAGTAGAAGCAACATCATCGTCAGTGTTTGTGCAAGGCCACAATCAGCTGCGCAAACACTTTCTACAGACCAGAGGCTGAACGCAAAACACAGCCTCCTCCAGTAGAAGTAGGAAGCGGGGATTCTATCTGTATCTTGTTTGCCTTGTCTCCTGCACAGCACTGGGCTCTGAAAGGGAGCCTCTGGAGCTCAGGCACAGCACTAACTATTGGGAAAAGCAGCAATAGCCACATCCAGCACTGAGGAAAGGGAAAAAAAATACATGAGGGAGGAGCAGGGGCAGCACCCACTTCTAGCACAACACATGGACAGGGAAGGAACACCCACCTGCAAAGGCAAGCAGAGGAACAGCCACCAGCACTCCCCTCCACTATAAACACTAATTGCTGCACACTGACTATGTGTGCCAGCCATCCTTGAAGAGGAGCTATAGGACCAGCCAGGGCAAGGTTGGCAGCTCATCCTACTTGGATCTGCTGGTAAGTTATATGTAGGATCAGAGATTCTATCTGTATCTTGTTTGTTTTGATGTAACTGAGTTAAGCATGTGTACTGTTACTAAACGATTTTTAGTGCAGTTTCAATGTTTACAGTATACAGTCTGCCAGTTTATCAGTATGCATCAGTGCAGATTAGGGTATGGGAAAAAAACGAAAATAATTCCGTCCAGTATGGTCTTCTATGGGATGGGATGTGAGGTACATGGGTTATGTTTTTCTACAATTGTGATCTTGGCCATAATCCCAGTGTGTGTCATGGTGATCCCCTCCGTGCTGTGATGTGGCTATGGGTGGGGGAGATGGCTCTGGGTTATCATTCCATGCATGGAATGATTGCAGTTATATGATTCACTTTGATAGTTACATTGATCGCTTTTACCCCATTGCATCCGCTTTGTTTGGAAACTCACTCATCGCTCCACGCCCCCTTCCTGCACTTTGCGATCCCACCAAATGTACCCACCTGCAGACCGAGACAGTGATTCCCTGGGCTAACGGTGACTCTAATAGCTAGATCTGACAGTACAAATACACAAAATTAACACATAATGCCCCAAAGTGCCATCAGAACCCTATAGTGACTATGTCTTTAAAATGTGGGTGGGTGTGACGAGGCGTACTTACAGACACAGTATGCTCACTAACCTACGTAGTTAGTTTTGTGCCCCGTTGACACTCAAGCTTCTATCCAACTGTGTACGAATTTTGTGTTCCACAGCGGGTCAGAAGGTACTCCTTACCACTCATATGTATGATGTGTGCAGGCTGTATTCAGTGCTGCGTAGGTGCATGTCTCAGTGTGTATGCATACTGTTGGCTGTGGAGTGCCTGCTGTATTAGTGTGTGTTTGTTGTTGTGTGTGCTGTAGGTTTGGTGTTGTGCTGGATACAATCTGCGTATTATGATCACTTCTCTTTTTTCAATGTCCGCATTCCAGCTCATGTTGCGCAGATAGAATTCAGTACTGATGTAAACAGAGAGGAGGAGCAGAGCTCAGCTTCATCCTTCCTATTCTCATGTGCTCCTCCTTTCACAAAGCCCAGTGCTTACAGTGTATACAGGAATGTATATTCTTTTATACATGGTGCGTGTGTATGTGTGTTGGAATGTCTACATACACGTTCCTGTAAATACATAAATATAGATATAGTGCGCTGAGAGAGTGGTGTAAACAGAGGGGAGTGTCCCCTCTGACACACTTGAGGGCTGACCCTTTTCTGATCGTCACACTCCTCTTACAATCACATAGGACAAGTGGGTGATTTATTCTGTTTATATCTAGTTGACTCGCTCCATAAATCAATGTAGTTGAGGGAGTATTGTTTCCACCTTTTGCATATATATAGAATCATCTTAAAACAACATCACTGCATAAGATACGTTTATATTATAAATGCTAATAGATAGGCAAGTACATAGGGCTTTAATATTTTATATATATATATATATATATATATATATATATATATATATATAGTTATAGAACTTGGTCAGAAATGAGTGGATTTTGCTAGAGAGAGGCAGTTAATTTATGTCTGAAAAAAACATTAATAGGGTTACTCCAAGTACCATAGCCATTTCACAGATTTGAAGTGGTCTTGGTGCCTGGAATCTGTATGCGTGGCATTTCGCTATTAAACTGCACATACTAAGTAACTTCATATTCGGCAGTGTCATAAGCCTGCTGAGAACCACCTCTGGGCTGTCTAATGTCAATTCTGGGCATATTTCTATGCTCCGTGTGTCATTCATTAACTTGAGAGCGGTGAGTTGACAATCTTTTGTTTTCCTTTCCTTATGCCCTCTGTATACTCTCTGCCTTGTCACTTGCCTTTTTTTATGTATATCTATTTTTCCTTGTGATCTCAATATCTGGTACTAGCCAGTGTGTTCTCTGCCCATGATGTCAGGTGTTTTATCCCCTCTGTGAGATTGAATTTATTGATGGTTTGTGGGTCAATTTGATTGGTAACTGAAACAGAACCTTGCTTTAAGCTCAGCCCATTGTCTTCTTTTGCCAGCTTGACTTTTATGCATAAGGAACGTAGTCCCTACTTTTTCCCTATGTATATTATGGAAACTAGAGGGATTCTGGGGGGAAAAAGTAAAAAGAGATTCAGATTCAGGGAGCTATATAGAAGCAAATTACGGTAGATCATTTTTATTTTTAGTGAGAGATCTGCTTTAAAGGGACTCTCCAGTGCCACGAAAACAAGCCGTTTTCCTGGCACTGCAGGTCCCCTCTCCCTCCCCTTCAGTGACTTACCTGTATCCAGCGCCGATGTCCCTCGGCGCTGGGTCAGGGTCCGCCCACACTCCTGGCGGGGGAGACCTATTGAGCATGCGTGGCCGCTGGCGGGGGAGACCTAATGCGCATGTGCGGCAATGCCATGCACGCGCATTAGACCTCCCCATAGGAAAGCATTGAAAAATGCTTTCCTATGGGGATTTCAGCGACGCTGGAGGTCCTCACGTAGCGTGAGGACATCCAGCGACGTTATAGCTCACTTTTCATGTGCTATAAACACGGAAGTGCCCTCTAGTGGCTGTCTAGTAGACAGCCACTAGAGAAGGAGTTAACCCTTCAAGGTAATTATTGCAGTTTATAACAACTGCAATAATTACACTTGCAGGGTTAAGGGTAGTGGGAGTTGGCCCCCAGACCACTCCAATGGGCAGAAGTGGTCTGGGTGCCTGGATTGTCCCTTTAGGGCTGTTTTGGAATTTCTGTGAAATCCAGTGCAACCAGAAGACAAACTAGTGACTTGTTTGTTATAAGTACCAATGTTTGCCAAAACGTGGCCATGAGATGGATAGTGGGAACAGGTAACTTCTCACACATTACACTATTTATACATCTTGATAAAGACCCTGAGGGGTCGAAACGTTGATGTAGGTTTATTAACACTTCTGTCATAGAAAAGTCATATGTTTTAATATATATGGAAAATCTTATGTAGATCCTTACCATAGATACTGATGAAAATACACCAGTATCATGGCTTCAGGAAAATAATTCCTCCAGGAGCTGAAGTTCAGACTGAAGAAGATAATGGCTCGAAAAGGAAGAAATTCATGTATATTTTGTCTACTATCCTTCTCTTTCATAGGTGCAACCATGTTGACCAGTGGTTCTTCATGAGATTCTTAGCAGCATGACCACTGCAGACAGCTGTAGTGGTTATATAGTGTGCATGCCCCAGACGCTATCCCTGATTGGATCTAATGGACCACTTGTATAAGTAAGACGTATTATCTTGGCAGTCACAGAGAGACCTATTTCTAGTGGATGCCACCATAATGTAATACAGGATTAATAGAAAGTTAAACCTTCTCACACTGAAAAAAAAGTCCTAATGGCTAATCTTTACTCTCTGTTCATTTATGCCCTCCTGAACTTTTAGTACAGGCACCTGTTTTGTTGTTTCGAGCCCATCTGTGTTGTATATGAACCTGACCCAAACTCTTTCGAAAAGACCTGTAACTTTTTATAGAAAGTTTTTATAGAGAGTTTTTATAGAAAGAATATTTATAAAAACTGTATTGTGTTTCACTGTATTTCACTGAAAAAAATATGAAAACATATACATAAGACATGAGAGACCACCATTTTTTATGCATGGCACTGAAAATATTAAAACAGAATATTGATTAATTTCTGTCTGCTTGACCATTTCCCATCATGTTGTGTCAATAAAGTTTGACAGGAAAAGGCATCTTCATTATAAATGTGCAATAGATGCTTAGGATCTTTAAAATGAATATGTCAGCTCCTAGCACACCCATCTATAGATTAGTAGTGAGAACATTGCTCTGTTATGAGTAATAAAGACCATAAAATACACTATATTTAAGTCCTGTGCTACCTGCGCACAATTCCAAATACCTACGAACATTTAAATAACAGGAGGTTGTCTTGACGAGGAAGTTGAGTTTACACATTAATGACCATTGAAGTGGTACAAAAAACAGGTTGCCCGGCTTGGGGAAGCATCACAAAACAGGGCATATCAAAGAAGACCAGAAAAGTGGGGGACAGACTTGAGCTGGGTGTTACATGAAGATTAACACCAACAAAACTCTGAAGATGGCGGGCCTGGAATGGAGTTGAGTATATCTTGACATTTTACATTGAATATATCATGCGTTTATGTGATCTATGATCTATTCATTGTGTATGAGGGCAATTTAAAGTAAGTTGATTCACTAAGCTGATTTACTTAACATTATGGGTTAACTTTAAAGGTACACTCTAAACCAGGGGTTCCCAATTAATTTTTCCTGTGAAACCCTTTGACATAATGAATCAACATCGTGGAACCCTCTCACCTCCCCCCCCCCCCAAAAAAAAAAGTTTGTGCTGTTGCATAAACCTTTTTATGTATGTGCTAGTGTGTATCTGTGTGTCAGTGTATATCTGTGTGTATGTATCTAACACACAGATACACACACACACACACACACACACACTGGCACATAGTGGCATACAGATACACACACTGACACACATATACACACATGCCTTGACATACAGTGTGTATCTGTGTGTGTGTGTGTGTATCTGTGTTTGTATGTGCCAGTGTGTGTCCTTGTGTTAAAGTGTATGTATCTGACACACAGATACACAGTGGCGCATAGTGACACACAGATCCACACACCTTGACACACAGATTTACACAGTGTGTATCTGTGTGTATGTATCTTTGTGTATCTGCATGTCAAAGAGTGTGTATCTGTGTTTGCATGTGCCAGTGTGTGTATATGTGTGTCAGTGTGTATCTGACATACAGACACACACATTGGCACATAGTGGCACACGGATATACATACTGACAGATACACACCTTGACACAGATATACACACACACACACACACTGGAACATACAAACAGATACACACAAGCACATACAAACACAGATACACACAGACACACATATACATACACACACCTTGACACACACAGATACACATACAGATTCACACACATTATCAGATACACACACTGACACAGGTACACACACATAGACACAGACACATACGCATTTGTTTATATTTGCTGTTAACTTACCTTTTTTTAATACTTTAGTGGTGCAGGCTGCTTGCTGAGGCTGGTATGCTAGGTGCTCCATACCCGCTACTCCCATTCTCCCTCCAGCCGGTGTTCTAACAGGAGCACTCTCTCAGAGAAAGTGCTATCACATACAACAGGGGTCTGGTCGCAGTCTTAGATGCCCGTGGCGCCTGACGGGACCTCTGTTTAGCGATACCCATTGGGTGGCCACCGGACGGGCAAAATCGCTGTGAAACCCCAATTTTGTTCTCCAAACAACACCAATTGGGAAACGCTGCTCTAAACAAAATAACCGCGTTGTGTAAACTATTCTTCTGGCTTGTTAGCCCTGTACTCTTGGACCATCACTACCATCCTCATTTACATGCTTGACTCAATTATAATCACATTTTTGTAAAATTGCTTAAACACAATTGATCAATGTTTTAAGAATGGACACTGCTGTACTTGTGTCATCTCCCTCCGGCTTCGATAGTCTTTTAACCAGGACCTGAAATTTTAGCTTGTTCCTGGGATTTATCTGTCCAGTACAGAAGGGAGATTTTGGGTCACAGGAAGAAATCTTGCTTTTGTACGTAATGAGTAAAGGCTCCCCGATGCCTGACACGGCAAATGCGACCTCTGTGCTGAAGAAGGCTGACATAATAGACATCCTGACAGCAGTGGAGCCATGGTTTCTATTGGGACCTTCGTGTAATGGGCCACAGGGTAGATGTTTCAGTTCTTAGGATGCTTTAGAGTCAATCTCTTTTCTGTATGCCTGTCTGTTTTTGTACGGCAAGAGGAATTGGACAATACATGGTGAGACACAACAGGAGAACCAAACATAGGCTTCAATTTAATAAGCGTTTCCAAATTATTCTATAATGATAGAAAAACTTTCCAGATGATTTATCTGCAGAAATCACCCTTAACGTCTATGGGGATTTTTGTTGATAACTCATTTGGAATTTTTTAACAGTATTGAATCATTTTGAAAGCTTATTATATTGAGGTCTTATGCAGCAATCCCCTGGGAGCCAGTAACATCTCTGGGAACCTATAGTCTAAAAGCAGTTAAAACATGTTTGTAAAGCAAGGATTGAGCTTGTGCTGTTCTGGATTGTTACTGTGTGGTATCAGAATGTGCAATATTAGTTTATATTCTCTTCCCATTATATGACTCTATATGAAAGTTTCTCTGGGTTGTTTTGCGCTGAGGAAGTACAGGTCAAGTTCAGGATGCAGACAAATGAAACTTCCTATATATGTTCAGCCTAATTCATTGATGGTTACATAATCTTTTTAAATGAGTGGTAACATCCGTTCTGGAATGTCTCTTAACATGTTTCCTCCTATCTCTTCCCTTAGCCCTCATCCTAACCAGCCCTTTTAAATAGCTTCTTGCACCAGCAAAATGCAGAACTGGAAAGTCCCATACATTTTATTTACATATTTGATTTTGTTTTCATGGAAACTCATAGACTTATTATCCACACAGCCCGATTTATGCATAAGGCTGTCTCTTGCCGAGAGAAATAAATTCTCCTTGTTAATAATTGACTGAACACATTTTTAGTGTTACTGTTTCCGTTGAAAGTGCTAGATCCTAAATACCACATTTTAGTTTATTTAAAACGGTGTAGTAGTATTTACAGATCAACATAACCAACATATATAATTGAAAAAATAATATCAATATTAGTACAACCAAACCTAACCAAAGTACATAAGACAATAACCTAAGGTTAATAAAACATATAATGCAAATTCATACCACTTGTTGATCTTTGCAAAATACAGAGTTTAAGAAATGTAAACAATTAATAGAGTTGTGGGAACACTGGAAAGATAAGGGCAGAGTCCATAGTTACAACCAAGTAATTTGAGTCAGAGTAAGTCTTGAAACATAGTCACTGTTTGGGAACACAAGCTAGCTATGTCAGGAAGCAACTCACTTGATTTTCTCTCTTAAGGCAGTCACATTTACAGACATTTTAGAGCGAGAACATACTAACTTTTTAGTTCATTACCTATCCTGGTATTCACTGAATGGATAAGAGGTATTTATCAAATTATTCTCTTCTACAAAGAGGTCTAAAGTACTAAAAGTGGAGTCGGTTTTTACGGACACTTCCTACATCTGGTTTTTATTCCATGTATTCCTAAGTAGGCTGGCCTGTGATGTCACTGCCAGAAGCACATGGCTTAAGGATTCCTACACACTGCCCCCAGTGGTGCCTCTAAAGCATTAAACTCATTATGTTTTATTTCATTACGTAAATCATAATATTAATACTATTACAAACCACCCTTTGACTTATGTCATAAAACAAGCATTTATAAAACCAGTAGATCTTGAATCTTCCCCATTTCAACACTACCTGCCCTACAACAAAACCCACCTTTTGAAGAACCATACCCATTTACCTGTAAAGTTATGACACTTTATTGCTTATTCAAATGTTTACCATTGAGCACATGCATCACCAGTTGGGAAACTTTGGCCTAAAATAGGTAAATACCCACCCTTATAATAATGAACAACTCAAGTTCAATCATTGAACTTGACGCACAGAGACAGAGATAAATGAAATACAAAACAGGAGCCAACTTACACAGGCCCCCGCCTGTGGGGCTGGGCCTAAACAATTAGCTGCTACACTTTTAAGCAGTCAAGGGGAGAGCAAATCCTTCTTACATCTGGTTTTTATTCAGTGTATTCCTAAGTAGGCTGTTCTGTGATGTCGCTGCCAGAAGCACATGGCTTAAGGATTCATACACACTGCCCCTAGTGGTGCCTCTAAAGCATTAAACTTATTATGCTTTATTTTATGACGTAAATCATTATATTAATACCATTTACAGCTAATAACCCCCATATTGAGCAATAACACTGTGTTTTTTTCATGAATTTAACTGTGTTTCATAATCCATGATATTTAGGAACTTTTTTAGCTCCACAAAACAATGAATGTACCATGGATATTTAAAGTTTTATTTGATTGCTGTATATTTTCAGGGATACGTTCACTAAATGAGTGACAGATAGCCTTTATGAAAAATTACAATCATTAGTGAAAGAATGTAATTCTTATCTAAGTGGCACAAAGCTGTTAGTAATTGAATGTCAAGACAAACAATTGAAAATGATTATACATGGCTTACAGTGATGGAAGTTTTTTGCATTCGTTCATACTCCACAGCAAAGGACAAATTACTTTTCTTTACGTGAAATATGCATTTTTTTCCCAAGGATGAAGGAGAACTTATTTTAGATAACTTTTTGCTTTCTCAGAACACCTTATTAAATAGTAGTTTTGTCTCCAAAGGTGTGGTACAGTAATGGGGGCAAAACTTGCACCATTAAATGCAGATTCATATGTGAGCTTTTGAGAAATATTTTAAAGGTATGAAATTCTACAATGAACTTGTCTTGTTATACGAACATATATGTACAACATCCTATTATATAGTATGATCAGAACACACAATATACAAGAAATGTTGAGGATGTTTAACAACATTGTCCAAAACTGTAAAAAAAAAAAAAAAAAAAAATTCTTAGACCTAGTGTTCAAACAGAAAAATTGTAATATAGAAAACCATCAACATGTTGTTAACACGAACTAGGGGATACCATAACATACATTATCAGGTATACCAATAGGAGAGTTTAAACATTTTAAAAAATTATAGTATTTGAACAAGAAAGTTGATGTAATTAAACCCTTTTATGACAGGTGTTTTGAACAGAATCAATTTTGGCATTTTTATTATATATTTTGACATTGATTTTGACATTGTTATAAATGTAGTCATATAAATACGTACATGCACACACACGAAATATAGTTGTTGTTTTTTATCTTTCGTTATCAAGAGCCTGAAAAAGACTGGTATTGTAGTAGCTTTATTATTATTATGGTGGAAGGGACTTTATAAATATAGTGTCTCTGCTGGTGCTTGCCTCCATTTCTATTGGAACAGAGTTTTAAGAGAAGCATGCAGCATTCTCTGTTGTCCTATAAACCTCTGAGCACTGGTAAGAAGGAGAGAAGCGCAAAGGTTTTGTTGTCAATAATACCAAAACTCCGAATTGTTTGTTATGATGCACTTTCAGTCGTACTGCAGGATTATGTTTTGCATGACATACTTTCAAATACATTACTATTATGGTATGTCCACACATGTCAATAAAGAATGTACTCAATTTACTTTTTATAGTACCCTATTAAAGCTGAGTCTGTATCTGCCTATCCGACTAGGTCATGCAGCTAGATGAGATTAAATGGATTCATCAGTGCATTTGAATGTGATATTCTATGCACTTTTTAAACAATTTTTTCTTAAAGTGGTAATGCCACGTATGTGTGTGTGTCTTTTATTTTTATTTTTTTGCAAAGATCACCACTATCACCCCCACGCAAACTGTCGTCTTGCAAAGGAGGAATAGGTAAGGATGTATACTTGCCTAAAAGTCTATCTCCTCTATGGAAGGAGGAGATCGGTAAGGAGGTATACTTACCCAAAGTCTATCTCCTCTGTGCCATGCTTCTTCAGCTCCTGATGCCTTTGTTCATCTGTCAGGAGTCTTGTTAGTTGTGTACTCTTGTGCATGCCTCAATGTACAAAATTTGGGCCTATGCAAGATTTGCAAGACATGCTCCTTATAAACCTCTGATGCATACATAATAAGATGCCATGGGCATGTTGCCATCAGCTGTTGCTTGCAGAGTTTGGTGAAAGAAGCTCCATTCATATCCACATTTTGCCAAAAATCGAGTGAGAAAAAGTAGTCCCTACTTTAGCTCATTTGCATCTTTTGATTGTGTTGGAAATGCAAAGGAATTACAGCACATCAACAATAGTTTTTGTCGAATCTACATTAACGAAAAGCTTAATCTGGCTGATTTAGATACTTTGAGGAAATAGAATCCTGTAATAGTGGCTCTGTCCTAAGGACCAGCTGAGCTTGATCTAGAATTACTAACACCGCCATATGAAAGTGTACTACAAGGTTAGTCCATCAGTGTCAGGACTGCCAGCAGGCATTGCAATCAGCCTGCACAAAGGTACTTACACGGTAAAAGAATCCAATATACAGGAAAACTATTAAGAAAATGAAAGGGATAGACAAGAGTATTCAATCTATTTACTTTAAAAGCAAAGCTCTTTTATCTCTTTCCTATGCTGATCACTAACAAAACATTAACCAGACATCTCTTCCATGCTGCCAAGTTATTGATTTCCACCTGTCTGGAAGTAGTCTGTCGTCCTCAACCTCCAACAATGGATTTTCAAAGTGGAAGAGTTAAAGCTTCCCTTCAGGGTCATTCAGCTCAAGTTGGTCTAATTGGGTATCCCTGGACTGGATTTCTATCCCGCACTACTTCCACTTTGTTTTAATATTTCTTGCGTTGACACATCTTCGACTAGTTCATAGTGGTTGGCTACTCTTGAACTCTCCTCTCCCTTTTTTTTCCTTCTCCCTTATTTTCGCACCCCCCGTCCTCTCCCTCTTCATTGAGCCCTTTTCTGATTCTTTCCTTTCTTTATGATCTCTTTAGCTGTTCTTGTTTGTTTGTTTACTTGCTCCTCCTCATCCATTACATGACATACTTCTGATTTTTACTGAGATGCTCTTTGTTGATGAACTACTAGTGGAGTGTCAACACGCCTTGTTTAACGTTAACATATCGCCCTTTTGTCACTGTTATTTTGATATTCATATTCATACTAGAAAAATGTATTTTTTGCGCTTAAGTGACACTAGAGGCACCCAGACCACTTTATCTCATTGAAGTGGTTTGGGTGCAGTACCCCCATCTGTTTAAGCCTGCAATGTAGAGGCGCTTTCTGGTGCTTCACGGACTATGTCCAGCGTCTTGTATATTCCCATAGGAAATCATTGATTCAATGTTTTCCTATAGGGAGGCCCTAATGCGTGCACCATGGCATCATGGGAGGAGGAAAGTTCCTTGGCGCTGGAATCAGGTATTTGAAATACAGAGTTTTTACAGTTTGTATTCACAACACTACAGTGTTTCTTTAACAAAAGATAGACACGTCTCTGATACCTGGCAATAAGTATACAAATAAGAGTGTAGGGCACTATTTCACTCTAAAATCCTCAATGCTTGTACCACAGGTGGGGTCGTTGTTCCATAAACCAGTTGTTCCATAAACAAGTAGAATTTCAAGAAGAGAGCCTCAGCACACAGTGTAGTGATACCTGGTGGTTTATATAGCCATCAAACCCAGACTGCCACTCTGTTTGATGGCTGAATAAACCTCCAATGTATCTCTACGCTGTGTGCTGAGGCTCTCTTGAAACCTGGCAGTAGGTAACAGTTAAGTATAAACAGGTTTAGGCAGAGTTCAGGATACCAGAGAACAGGATGGTCAAAATAGAAGTCAGAGTGTGGGAACCAGAAGACAGGAATTCTACATACAAGGCCAAGGCAAAAACCAGGAAACCGGACACAGAGAGACCTCCCAGCAGAGTTTCAAGGATAAACCCAGTGCTCTGTCACATGACCCAAACAGTGTACATAAGATACATTGTTTTTGTTATAAATTACATTTTAGTTTCCTAGATTATTAGTAAGTCACTTAAAATTTCTTAGGACAGCCCTGCCCCTGACCACACCCACACTCCCATCCCTAAAATAAAAGTCTCCCTCTTTGTCTATTTGAAATGTTGGAAGGTCCATCCCCAATGGCCAAAGCTGGTACTGCATGCAGGATATAAGCAAAAACCTGGATTCATCCAAAATGTGACTGTCATATGGCAAAGGGGTAATGGACTCTGTTCTGTTACTGTGCATGCCTCAGTTTGGGCAGTACTGTTCTCTCTGTTCTAAAAAGTGATGGAAAAAAATGTAACAGAGGAACAGTCACCAATGGAATATGCCCAGACAAGGATTATGATCTCACAGGGCCCTAGGCAGGCTACTGGTTTGGAACCCCTTCATTCTTCATGTATGAGAGGTCAATCGAGACACCTAGCCCCTGGGCCCTAGCTGGCCGACCAATGTCACCATGTGTTTATTCCTGCTCTGGCTGTGCCTCATGGTTGTTATAGGGGTGGGAATGTTCCTTTAAGCACTGCCCTGACAAGCCATATTGGTTTGTTTTTTTCAGTCACATTGTTTTGTTTTGTTTTGGAGGTACTGGTAGTTTTATATTTCTAGATATTTTATTGCTCAAACCACTAAAAGGGGAAACTCCAACAAACCAGTTCCGCCTTTGCCCTTGATAGTGAGATATTTAGCACCACCAACTTGGCATAATTGATCTTGGAATTGTATAGAATGCCATACTCCAACATTATATTGTACAGAGACACGTCAGGGGTTGTGACATAAAACAGCAAGTCATCTGCATAAGCGGCTACTTTGTGATGGGTATGCCTCACCTGAAGTCCCTCTAATCGCATTAAGAAAAGGTTATATGGCAAGGACGATCCGGGGACAACCCTGACTCTTTAACTTTAATCGCACAGAGCAGGCTGCTTTGCACTAGCAGACAATTAACAGAGCATGAGATAAGAACTTCTAAAGCAAACATACTCCCTGAAACCTTTTTTAAGGGCGTGTATAAGAAGGAATGTATAGCTATGGCTGTAGAAATAAAGTAGTTTAACTCCTAAACTGCAGAAAATAAAGCATGGAAACTGCAGGGGCGTGATTTATGCATTAAAACTGCTCAATTAAGCATTGTTTTGTGTGACGAACTGCCTGACACCCCGACCGGGTACCTCTGTTAATGGCTGTTTCCTAGTATTTGCGAGCACCAAATGGACAGCACTGGAACACCATAACCACCGTAAACCCCACAAACCGCCGGTTGGGGTCTCGCTGTCCTCCACCCACCCTGGACCCAAGACCAGGATCCAGCTTCCAGTGGGTAGTCCTCTCCTGGTCCAGAGAGCAAAGCATGCTGCTCTTATAAGAGCAAGTGTTGTGATCCAAGGGAGTATAGTGATTATAGCAATCCCCAGAGTGTGAATATAGCTCTCCAATCCCCCAAAGATGAGCCTATACTTCATGACGGGTAAAACGAATCTCAGTTTAATGGTAGCCTTTTATGACAGTCCACATGCAAGGGGCACTCTCCCCTGGACCAGAGAGTAGACTACAGTAAAAACATATACAAAATTACATTGGCTCTCAGGTCCAGGACACTCCAATACAAAATCAGACAATCTCTCCTCTGTGCCTGGGAGATAATTGATTCAGGAACTCTACTAATCCAATTATCTCCAAGCACAGAGAAAAAAACATAAATTTTTACAAACCCCCCAAAATACCTTAAAAAACACAAAACACCCACAAAGTTACATCCCCTGATAGCCCTGATCTGGGTGACCAACATATCCAAAAATCACCCAGTTCAGTTCAGGGATTCAGGAATTTCCTGGAAATCCTATTTTTGACTGACCGTGCACATGGTCCTAAGCCCTGATTCTCTGGAACTGTTTTGGGCAAACAGTCGGTCTCTCTGTCTGGAATACAAGAGTACATAACTCACATGAACAAAGTCTTTTCAAGTGCATTGGGCAAAGTATATTGCAGGGCCCTTAGTCCTGAGGCAAGAGGCTGGCCAGCAGGCCCCTCCAAGAACCTGTGACGAGGTTCAGTTCGTCACATTTCTTCCCCCCCGAAGGTAAGACTAACCAGGTACCTGATTTTCTGTCGGTCGGTACCTGAGTTAGTCGAGTAGCTCACCCATAAACAAGTACTGGACCTGATGACTTCTGTTGTCCGTCTCTGTCTTGTATGTCCCAGGTTGCTGAGTGGATGTCCGTCGCCCACGATCTCTCTTGTGCTCCCCAGCATGGAGTTGGGGGTACTTGGTGGGCAGAAGCCAGCGGCGCTCTGCCCAGTAGCCAGGGTTACAGCTGAGTAGTACAGTGAGTTGTCCGGCCCCAAACCACATGGGCCGGTAAGGCAGAGGCCAACTGCTCTCTGCCCTGGTGCCAGCTCTTCCGCTGGGAAGATGTCAGGGGAGCGGCCACTGTCATCCTCATCTTGATCAGGATTCCGCAGTTGGGGATCTGGGGGCTCTGGACGACAGTCCAGAGAGTATAGCAGGAACAGCTCTTATAAGAGCTAGTGATTATAATTTTAGGGAGTATAAGGAGTAAAGCAATCCCCAGAGTGAATATAGCTGCCCCTCCACACATGAGAAGAGGCTCTATGTTGAGGGTGAAGAGGAACTGATTCTAATGGTGCCACACTTGGCCTTATATGACAATCCCAATGCAAGGGGTTCGCCTACAAAAACCTGATGGTAGACTGATTTACAACGTCACAGACCAATAACAATAAGGTTACAAGGCACAACACTCCCACACTCAGCACACAATCCCTCCCCTCTGCATGGGAGATAATTGAGTCAGATACTGTATTACTCCATTATCTCCAGGCAGAAAAGATACATTTCTATAAAACCCCCAAAGTACCCCACAACACATAATTTCTCCACAAATGTTACATCCCTTAATAGCCCTGATCTGGGTGACCAACATATCAAAAAATCACCCAGATAAGTTCAGGGGTTCGGGAATTCTATGGAAGTCACATATTTGACTGACTGCATGCATGGTCCCATGCCCAAAACAGTTCCAGAGAATCAGGGCTTGCGGTCGGTCTAGTTCGGTAGTTTGAAAACGAACAAACTACCGAACAGAGTCAATAGTCTTACCCTGGAGCTTAGAATAAAATATGGCGTATACTGCGCCCAAAAGTAATACGTACATACACCTCAGGGAGGGAGAGTTGGTAAATACCTCAAAGTAATAAAACAGAAAAAAACAATAATAGTGCAATACAGTATATTAAAGTGCAAAATTTTGTGCTGGATAACTATAGGAAAACCACTCACATAGGGTAGAGCTATATAAGAGCTCTGCTTTGTTCAGCGTGGACGGTATAATCCCCGTCTAAGGATACAGGATGGTAGGGATAGTATGCAAATGCAAATAAAAGAGAGAAGCACTCTGATAGTGTAGTATGTACTATAAACCAGGATAATAGAAGAAAGTATTGTACTTACAATTGTAGAGCAAGACCTGCTCTAGTAATCACAGCATGGGTGGTACTATCCCCACCTAAGGATATGGTGGCACCAGGTAGTCAACAGGATATAAAATGTAGGATAAAATAATAAAGAATATATGTCTAAGTAGAATAAAATAAACTATTTATTGTAAATATAACATATAAAAATATTTGTACCTAAACAAATCAGAGGCTCCTGAAAATATTTTTTAGACGTAATTTACTACTGTTCTGGATCTGGAGACATAAATATGACAAAATTATCCAGGATGTCCTTAGGTGCCAGTGTCCCATTAATTAAGTGCCACTAGAAAGTAATAAATGCTGTACAGATTTTATACTGTTTCTACACTTCTCAACCACTACACTAAAACCACCTTCCTATTATTATGTAGAACCCCCTCGTGCAGCCAAAACATCTCTGATGTGAAGACATTAGCAGCAGATGCTTTAAGTCTTACAAGTTGCAAGGTGGAGTCTTTGAGGATCACATTTGTTGTTCCAGCACATCCTCACAGATGCTCAATTAGATTGAGATCTAGGAAATTTGGAGGCCTAGGTAACGCCATAAACTGTTTTTGTGTTCTTGAAACCATTCCTGCACAATTTTTGTGCATTATCCTGCTGAAAGAAACCATTGCCATCAGGGAATGTGGTCTGCAACAATCTCTAGGTAGTTGGTATGTATCAAAGTAACATCCACATGAATGTTAGAACCCAAGGTTTCTCAGCAGAACATTGCCCAGAGCATAACACTGCCTCCGCCGGCCTGCCATCCACCTGATCTAAAAGAAAACATGATTAATTAAACCAGGCCACCTTCTTCCATTAGTCCATGGTCTAGTTATGACACTCAAGTCCCTATTGAAGGCGTTTTTGGCAGTGGACAGAGGTAATCATAGGCACTTTGACCGGTCTGTGGCTACACAGCCACATATGCAGTAAACTGAAAAGCACTGTGTTCTGACATCTTTCTATCATGGCCAGCATTACGTTTTAAAGCAATTTGAGCTACAGTACGTCTTCTGTGTCATTGGACCATGCCTCAGGCCTTGTCATTGGACCATTGTAACAATATAATCAATGTTATTCACATATGCAGTAAACTGAAAAGCACTGTGTTCTGACATCTTTCTATCATGGCCAGCATTACGTTTTAAAGCAATTTGAGCTACAGTACGTCTTCTGTGTCATTGGACCATGCCTCAGGCCTTGTCATTGGACCATTGTAACAATATAATCAATGTTATTCACTTCACCTGTGAGTGATTTTGATGTTGTGACTGATTAGTGTATGCATCTGGAGATGTGTTTAATATTCTATCCACAGGATATGGGCACACATGGTAGGGAATAGATCAAAACACCGTTCATTGTATGTAAGTGATATAGTTGCTGCTGCTGCGTGTTTATACATTGATTGTATATCTTGTATATGTTCATTATATACCGGTGAGTTTTAAAAAGGAAATGTCACTTCTCAAGAAGTAACAGTTCCTTCCTTGTTCCTTCACACCTGTTTCAGCTTTTTTAGTGTTCCAGGGGGGAATAAAGCAGCAGAGGTAAGCAAAAAAACTTACCTCCATGGCACTTCTGTGTTGTGGTGACTTCACCTTCACATGGTTGGTATACAGCACAATAAATGTTAACTAATTAGCATACGTTAACAGGCTTTGCACAGCAAATTACATGATTTTTCTATTACATGACGAAAAGTCATGATTTTATGAAAGACACGGAGGCGAGTATTGCTTACCCCTTTCTTTAATGTCCACCAATAGCAGCAAATAATATAAACAGTAAGAAAAAACGGTAACCATAGTGATAGACCACTCCCATACCAAGTCCCAGTATAATAGTCAGCACCTCCCCACACAATTCCTCTTTCTTTGGAGATGCAACACCGAACCAGCCAACAGGAACCGGAGAACAGTCCAGAACAGCGAAGGGTAAAAACGTCCTGAAGTCCATCCGGATACTGTCAGGAACCATCTGCGAACTGGAACTAAATCAACGATAAGTGACGAAATGTCAACGATAGGGAGTCCATAACAGCACCATCCAGAGATCTCCAGCTAACGTGGTGAAGTCTTGGGAAGAAGTGAGGATCTCTGAACAGCCTCAAAAGCGCAGAATCAACCTGTGAAAACATAAGAACAGGAGCCCAAATGTTAAATCGGTACTTAAACCAATTGCGCATGCCAAGACACAATATATTGGAAATCAAAGACAACATAGTGTCCATAATGCCCGACTAAGAACCCCCCAGGCATACATAACATAAGTAGTACAGATGCACATAGCAGGTCATTAAACGCGGAGCACAATGCAATACTCACCGACCTGGGATATAAAAACAGGGGGGGGGAAACAAAGATAGAAAGAACAATGTATAGGGTGGGACAATACTCGCCTTTGTGTCTTTCATAAAATCATGACTTTTTGTCATGTAATAGAAAAATCATGTAATTTTATGTCAAGACACGGATGCTCATATTGCTAGTTTAAAGCTGAGCAATAACCGAAGAGAAAACATGTGGCGGAGGCCGAAAGTAAAATTCCCTGAAGGTGGATTCTCTGGACCAGTCCGCCATCCTCATCAGGTCTTCCAGGCACGCTTATGCCATAGCTGTGGCTGATGCCCCACGCGTGGAGTGAGCGCTAAGGATGGATGTATCCACACCAGCCAGGGACATTATCCATTTCACCCAACGAGCCAAGGCAGTGCTTGATACCGGGACAAAGGGTCGACAAATCAAGAGAAAGAGCTGAGGGGACAATGCCGACCGATGGGCCTTCGTCCGAAGTTCATATTCTCTCAGACAGGCCACTGGGCATAACATCGGGGTAGTTGGAAAACTCGGATACGAGACTGAGCGTATAGCTGTCTTAGTCCTTCTGGAGATGTTAAATGTCACCCCGTCCGGGGTGAAAGACCTAGCATCGTAGTCCAGGGCCTGTACGCCCGAGACCCGTTTGCACGAAATGAGGCAGAGCAGGGAAACCAATTTGTCCGACAGCTGTCGCAGGGTGAGTTCCGAATTAGGAGGCCAGGAAGTAAACAGGAGACGTCCCATGTAGCCGTGTATCGAGGTCTGGGGGGACGCGATAGGTGTGAACCCTAAAGTAAGAGGCACACCAAAGGGTGTTGGCCTGCCGGACAGCCGTCGAAACCGTGGTGAGCCGAAGAGATGGCTGATCTATACAGATTAATCGTGCGATATGCCCGACCCGCTTCGAATAGTGAAGTGAGGAACTAGAGAATTGCCGTCACAGGAGCTGAAACGGGATCCAAGTCCCGAGCCAGGCACCAGCTAGTCAAAGCTCTCCAAGCGGTCCCATATGATCGTCTAGTGCCGGGAGCCCATGCATCTGCCAGGAGGCGTTGAGTTGCGTCCGAAACACCTTGGATTTCCCAGGGGATCCCGAAATCCTCCACGCAAGTAGTCGCAACGAACCGTCCTGTAGGAGAGGGTGTCGTTGGCCCGATTGGTCCCGCAGAAGGTCCCGGTAGGGTGGTAGAAGTCTGGGCGCATCTATCGACAATTCCAGGAGTTGTGGGAACCATGACTGGGTGCCCCAGAATGGGGTCAGCAAGACCAAGTCGGCCATCTGGCGTCGTACTTGGAGTAGAACCCGAGGGATCATGGCAAATGGAGGAAAGGTGTACAGGGGTCAGCCGGACCATTCTTGGAGGAAGGCATCCACTGCTTCCGCGGCCGGGTCCGGGCGCCAGCTGTAGAACCGGGGCAGCTGGGCGTTGAGCCTGGAAGCGAAGAGGTCGATGGCAAGAGGTCCCCAGAGGTACGAGATAGTGGAGAACGCCCATACATCCAATTTCCAGTCGCTGCTGTCTGACAGATAGCGTGAGCTCCAGTCCGCATGGGTATTGTGGAGACCGGGGAGGTATTCCGCCTGGACCATCAGATCCCTGGCCAAACAATAGGCCCAGAAGTCCTTCGCCAAGCGGGCCAGCATAGCTGAGTGCGTGCCACCCATGTGGTTGACATAGCGAACTGCTGAGATGTTGTCCATGCGCAGTCTGATGCACGCACTGACGGTCCCGTTTGCGATGCTCCAGATCACGAAGGAGCCGGCCAGGAGTTCCAGGGCATTGATGTGGAGCCGGGATTCGGCCTCTGACCAGCGTCCACCAGTAGTCACACCGTTGCAGTGGGCACCCCAACCGTGGAGACTTGCGTCCGAATCCACCGTGAATTCCGGTTGTGAACCGAAGATGGCCTTGCCATTTCAAGCGGATAGGTTGTGGATCCACCAGGTCAATTCGTCTCGGGTTTCCGAATCCAGGGAAACCAAGTCTGCATATGAAGCCCCGTTGCGAAGATGTGCTATCTTCAGGCGTTGGAGGGCACGATAATGGAGAGGGGCTGGGAACACCGCCTGGATTGAGGAGGCCAATAAGTCGTGCCAGGTGCTGCAGCGACAGCTGGGGGCACTAGGGCGCGGCGTAGTTCCTTGCGGATGGAGCGTATTTTGGCCGGAGGGAGGCTGAGAGATTCCGTTTCTGAGTCCACAGTGAACCCGAGGAACTCCATGCGTCGGGAAGGGGATAGGCAGGATTTTTCCCAATTGAGGAGGAAACCCAAGCGAGAGAGTAGATCCATCGCCCACTGTAGGCGCTTCAGGAGGACCACACGGTCCTGTGCCATGACGAGGTTGTCGTCCAAATAGACTAACAGTCGTACTCCTCGGCTGTGCAGCCAAGCCATGTCCGGGCGCATGAATTTGGTGAAGCACCACGGAGCTGACTAGAGCCCGAAGGGGAGGCATGTGAATCGCCAAGTGTCGCCTTTCCAGAGGAAGCGTAGTAAGTCCCTGGATGCCTCGGTCACTGGGACCGTTAAGTAAGCATCTTTGAGGTCTAATTTCGCCATCCAGTCTCCTCGTAGGAGTAAGTCCCGCAGGAGATGAATGCCCTCCATCTTGAAGTGGCGGTAGCGTACTAGGGTGTTTAGGGCCCGAAGGATGATAACTGGGCACATCTGGCCGCCTTTCTTTTCCACAAGGAAGATGTTGCTGAGAACACCTGTGGGGGACATCGGGGCCCGTTCTATCGCTCCCTTTGTGAACAGGGCCGATAGCTCCTCATCTATTAAGGCGTGGTCTTCCCTTGAAAGAACAATAGGGTGAGGGGGAGGAATATGACACAGGGTGTCTACCAGTTCTATGTGAAACCCCCTCACTGTGGATAGAACCCAGGCGTCTGAGGTGATGTCTAACAAGGCATGGAAAAAATGACGGATTCTGCCCCCTACACAGAAAAAAGCTGAGGTAGGTGTAAGCTTACCGTAAGGGCGTCTGGAACCGAGGTTCCCTCGGAAGCCTCTGGAGCGCCATGGTCTTCCACGAGAGGGGAAGAAAGGGGACTGGTGTCTCGTCTCCTGATAAGGTGGTCTCTGGCTGTAGGAGCCCCGTCCCGATCCACGGGCGTGGGAGTTTGACCGGCCGGACAGACGGCCCCTGAATCTGCCGGCCCTGGTAGAGACCCGTCCCTGAAATACCCTCTTCATAGAGGATTGGGCCTTGTCCAGGGCTGTGAAAGCACATACAAAGCGCCCAGATCCTTAATAAAGGATTCTCCGAATAACAGGCCCTGGGCATCTTTGCCCGCCTCAGTGAGGGCGAGGTTAGCCAATTTGGGCTCAATTTTAAAGAGGATGGCTTTACGCCTCTCTAAGGACAGGGATGCGTTCACACTGCCTGCTCTGCAGATCGCCCTCTGTACCCAGCCGCGGAGTTCCTCTGGGTCAACCTGCCTGTTTTCAGCTCTGGCTAGTTCAGCCAGGTCAAATAATTTAGCCAAAGGACCAAAAATGTCCAGGTGTTTGTCATGACAGGACTTTAGTGCGGAATCCAATCCCTTGCGGGGGATTCCAAGCCATTTTTGAAAGAAACTGTGTAATTTTGGGGTCAACAATGGGGGTCTTCACAGACTTTACTGGGAATCAGGGGTCTAGGACATTCTCCCCTGAGTTTGTTGCACGCCGCCTTACTAAGGGGGCGCTGTACCCAGTTCTCAAGGTACTTCGCTACATGGGCAGCTGGGAGCCATTCTGCCGACCTCGGATGATCGAGAGCGTCCGGGTCAAACATAGGTTCCCCAGATGGATCCATGAGGGTGGAACCCGCAGTAGCGGGGGAGTCGCTGCGAGAGGCACTCATTATTAACCCTGATAGGGTAGGAGCAAAGGGGTCAGTGTCCTGCCCGACAGTTTCATCATTGGAGTCATCTACGGACTCAGTTTCAGCCTCCTCACAAGCCCCGATTTCTGAGTCGGAGTCGCTCTCTGCATGTGCTCTGGCACATTTCCAGTGCCGCGCCCGTTCTGCCTGGCGCGGAAAGGCTCTCTTGCGTGACATAGGCACGCTGTCATGGGTGGATATATTCACACCAGTCGTATTGGTTCTGGAGGCAGGGGGGCTTAAGTGTCTGGATTTGGCCGTAGTTTCTAGGAATGTCCCCTGTAGGATTTAGAGCAGAACGCGCTAAGCGCGTTGGCGTGGCCGATCCCTCTGTGGGCACAGGGCGTGCCAGTAAGGCCTGAGAGAGAGTCTGGAAAAGGGCCGAGGACATGGATCCCATGGCGTCCGTAATGGAGCGTTGCAGTGCCAGGGCTTGGGCATCATCAGGTACCAACATAGGGTCACCTGCAGAGGAAGGGGGGCCAGAGCTGGCCGAGTTGGGGTTATCCAGCACATGGGGTACGTCCATTTCCCCAGGGGAGAGTGGGGTGGCAGACCCTTTAGACTTGGGTATAATAAAAAGCTGTGAGAACGATCCCAATGACACAAATGTAAATAAGTGGTATAATATATTAATATATGCTGCTGAAATGAATGATCAAGTTTAAACTGACAGAGATAGCATCAACTAGCAGGAGTTAATCACCCCAGGCTAGCTATACTCTATAGAATGGTAAAGTTAGGGAGCTCACCAGGGTCCAGACTGGCAGACAGGAAGAGGACACGAAGAGTAGCAAAAAGACAGTGAAACAGGATGTTAGAAAATGGCTGCCGGCAATCTCGCGAGATTCGCGGCAAAATTCTAACAATTCGCCGAATAACGGGTCGAACGTTCGGCAAAAAGAAGTGAATTCGAGTGATAAAATGGATGAAAAACCATAGAAGGGGAAAAACAGACGAAAATCGCCGGCCGTTCGCATGAAAAGTCGAACGCGGCAATAGGCGAACTAGGTAGTGAATGAGGAAAACAAACGAATAGTAAGGGATTTGTGAGAATAGCCGAACAGCAAGGTACATTCATGAAGAAATAGGCGCAAAGGGCGCCAAAGAGACAGGGGAAGGAGTAATGGAGGCACAAACAGCCTGAGAGATGTAAGTGGAAACGGAGGGAGTTCAGTAATAGGTGATACAGAAAATAATAACATAATAACATACACAAAAAAAAATCCACAGTAGGAAGAAGCATAATATATGGAAAGATAAATAAATAAGTAAACCATGGAGCTACAAGCAATAAGACAATTGAATGGTATAAGAAACCAACTGAGATGAATGTCAACAATGCAAATAAAACAGTATACATAACCATAAGGCAATAGTAATATGGAATAAAATTAGTCATGTACTTATCTGTTTGGTAGCAGCAAAGAAAGAGGAATTGTGTGGGGAGGTGCTGACTATTATACTGGGACTTGGTATGGGAGTGGTCTATCACTATGGTTACCGTTTTTTCTTACTGTTTATATTCTTTGCTGCTATTGGTGGACAGTAAAGAAAGGGTTAAGCAATATGAGCCTCCGTGTCTTGACATAAAATCAAAATATCTAAAGAATTTTTGAAGAAAAAAAAAGCAGAACCAATAGCTGAACTTTTGTTAGCTATTACATTGTGCTTAACTTTAGGAAGTGACATTTCCTCTTTGGCTGTCTTTATTAATGCAAAACTGAATCAATTGTGACTGCTTGAATATGGTGCTGAGCCAAGTTTGACATATTTTTAACATATTTTTAAACAGTCTAGGTGCCAGGGCTAAAAGCAACATTTATACTGTAAGAATGGATATGATTAGAGAATGTTTAAATAGCAGCAAACAATAATAGCATAGGTTAGGCATTAGGAATGTATAATCTGAATGATAAAATAGCAATAAAAGGCAAACTATTGGCACCAAAACCACTACACCTTAACATAGGGGTTCCAGTTTCTTGAGCGTGTACCTGCAGGCTGAGCAGTATAAATGCTGTCTTTTCTGGAGTGTTTACATTCCTGGCTTGGTTTTTACATTTTGCTTATAGGTTGCCACTGGAGGGGACTTCCTGGGTTTGGACCTGCAACGATTGCAGGACGGACATTCAGCATACCCACACTCTGCATAGACTCAGTGAGGAGATACTGATTGCCGCAGTGGTTTGTCGCACTTTGGCACTAGCCTTCCAATGCTTCCCTATGGTAAAAGCATTGGGTTGGCTAAAATTATCAAGATTAATGATCTCATCCTTGGATGACTGCGGCGAGACTGGCCACCGGGGGGAAGAAAGATATGTTAAACTACTTTTTGGGATGCACACTGAGAGGGCCCACACATAAAGAGTTAGTAGTGCACTATAAGGTTAGAAATACATGTTTCTATTCCTAACACTATAGTGTTCCTTTAACAAATGTCCGTTTCAGGATTTGTTTGGGGATTAAAAACCCAGCAAATCACTCTAGATTTATGAAAAATGTAAAAAAGAATGAATTGATGACAATGCTTATTGAAATGATACATTAGATCACTTACAATGTTAGATAAAGTAATGTATTTTTCCAATTCTAACTCAAGCAGATTAAAGAGACCCCAAGTGCCATAATATTCTGTGATTGGTGCCCTGCCTTCATGTGTAGAACTATTTATAGTTGCAGAAATGTTAAACAATTATTTCCCCATTAATTCACTCTCTGTAACATGGTTTCCTGCAAGGTATTCTAGAAACTATGAGAAAATAACACGATAATCATGGCTAGTAAAGAATAATTTTAAACTGATCCTGAACTTTTTACATGAAGGGGCACATAGGTGCAGAAGGCTCATAATTCCTTAAAATTGTCATGATTTTTTTTCTACTCCATAAATGGGCATGCCACCCGAATGATTTCGGCAGGACAGTCCTGATATTCGGGTTATGACTTTGTTCCCTGGTATCATTCGACTATCACGCGGAAATTGGGATGGGTTAAAAGCCTGCATCTATTAGCAAACACCACAAGTGTGGTTATATATTATGCCGAACTTTGTTTACGTAGTGGCTTATGAGGAAGTGCTAATAGCACAAAAACATCAAGCATTTGTTTTTGTTTTTCTTCACCTTTCTTCTTCACATTATTGCACTTTAAACAAGTACGGAATAAAATACAACAACATTATATGATTGTGTCCTTTCCTCAATGATTCGTTGCTTGGAGCATCCTCCTTCCACTTGGAAGATGCTTGCTGGTTGGTACTCAGATTGCACTAGCATTGGGTATTGTCAGGGGCGTTCTAAGGGGAGTGCGGGGCAGTCCGCCCCGGGTGCCACCGATTAGAGGGGTGAAGAGGGACCCAGGAGTCATCTTGCATCCTCCATCAGCAGCATGTCTTTTCCTGTGGCAAACCGGGAGAGCATTGCCGTAGGTTGCTATGGCAAAGCTCTGCGTGGCACGCAATGCATGCGGGAGCATTGCCATGGCAAATCACTGTAATGCTATCACAGCTCGCGAGAGGAAAGGGCATGCTGCTGCTGGAGGATGCAAGATGACTCCTGGGTCCCTGCTATAGCCACCAGGGAAATGTGACCCCCCCTTCCTGGCCACAGGTAGAGGGCAGGGAGAGTGGAAATAGTGTGATGTGTGAGTGTAGTGCATGTAGTGTGTTTTGTATGCAGTGTCTGTTTGCATAGTGCATGTACTGTGTGTGTTTGTTGTGTGGGATTAGTAGCAGGGGAAAGGGGGGGAGGGGCAGTTTTTTTTAATTTTTAATTTTATTTATTTTTTATTAGTTGTGCTTATTCCCCCTTCCCTGCCTCTTGCCTGTGGAGGGAAGGGGGGAAATAAGCCCAACTAATTAAAAATCTGCTTTTCCCAGTATTTATCACACACAACAGACACTACATACATTAGACAAACACACACTGTATCCACTACACACACACTACATGCACTTCACAAACACACTGCATCGGCTACACAAACCCGCACACTGCATACACTACAAAAACCTGCACACTATAGGCACTACACACAGACACAGCATCCACTACACACAGTGCATCCACTATAAAAACACACACACTGTGTACCTGTCTGCATGTGTATCTGTGTGTGTTTGTATCTGTGTATCTGTATGTCTGTATTTGTTTGTGTGTCAGTGTTTGTATCTGTATGTGTGTTTGTATCTGTGTATATATGTGCAAATGTGTCTGTGTATCTGCATGTGTGTACCCAAGTGTCTTTGTATATGCATGTGTGAGTATGTATCTGTGTGTGTCTGTGTATCTTCATGTGTGTGTCTGTGTATCTGTCTGTGTGTATCTGTATGTCTGTATATCTGCAAGTATATCAGTGTGTGTGTATATATATGTGTGTGTGTATATATATGTGTGTGTGTGTGCATACATCTCAGCATCTTGCCAACACTTTACACAAATACACCCCTGTATTCAAACATCAACACTACAAACAAGTATTAGAACACCACCATTATATATAAACATACCACTGTACTAAATACATTCAAAACAGTTTGCGTTTCTTTTCTTTACATTTTAAAGTTCGGGGGTGGGGTGCCAAGTTTAGGATCTGCCCTGGGTGCCAAATGCTCTAGGTACGCCCCTGAGTATTGTGGAGGATTTTGCCTCTTCTGTCTGGTCAGTACAGTATTTCTTGAGCTCCCACTATATGATTTAGATTTATCCATTCAGTTATTGCTTCAAGGACTGTAACCGACCAATCTGTACCTGCAATCATCAGTTGAGGAACTGTAAGCAAGAAGAGATTGTCATAAAAATGGGCATGGCAATAGTTTCCACATAGCATGTACATGTGTTTTATGTCTATATAAACTTTTTTTGTTTTTTTTATTGTGTCTGCTTTCTAAAATTTGCCCCTGACTTCTAAAATCTAAGGAAATGTGTCCAGCTCTGTCAGTTAGTGAACATATTTATTTGGTAAATTCAGCAAATTCTTTGCCTTCTTGTTACTTTTTTTTTTTTATAACCTCTCCAAAACCATTTCTACTAGAGGCTTCAAACTCAATTTATCTCTCATTTCTGGCGTCATCATCCCAGCTATCATTGAAGGCAATATTAAAAATCTATTCATCAGTTGTACTGTACAATGGTTATTTCAATTTCCTCATTGCTGGACTGCTAAAACCTTCTGTGTATCATGAACACCTGTGCAATCTTTGTCATTTTCCATCCCTAAGTGCAACAGTGTTTACTCGTTTTGTTAAAAAGGGTAACATGTAGTTGAAACACCAGATTCATGTACAGCACTTGAAATTGACAGAACTGCAGTTCTTTTCGATATATATATATATATAGCTATTTCATGTTTATACCTAAAAAAATTAGATTAAATAAATTAAAATATATATTTTTTTTCATATTTTAATTTTTTTAATCTTTGAAAAATATTAGAAATGGGGTATAATGTAGTAGAGATTATATGCTATACTTGTCCTGTATATTCTTTGTAAGGAATATGCTGGCATATTGGGGAATGAGATTTTTTTTCTTGCAAATGTAATTTTATACTTGTATTGTTACTTTTGTGATCATAGCCCACAACAGTGCAGAAAGGGGACAAGAGCACAGTCATGTGATATACTACAGTGTTTTACTAATGATGGGCCAACGGTTGCTAATTACTGTATATTGATTGATAATAAATTGGGAGATATATATCTCATAAACTCTAGCTATTGCTGGATAGGGAATTATGGGATAAGATTAATGAACCCACAAACTCCCGACTGGTGTCTTGTTCTGCTTCATCCATTTAAGGATCAATTTTTTTCATATTTTAATGCATTATCTAAATAATACATTAAAAGCCTAGGAGAGGGTTAGGTCCAGCCCTTCAATCTCCATCTCAGCATTATTCAGGGTACTATTCCGAGTCTGTTATACTTGAAGGAACACCCCAGTCCCTTAAATCACTTCAGCTAGTGGGGTTGGACCATCAATATGTAAAAAGAGCCTCCTAATTTCAGAAAGAAATGATTTTTTGTTGTTTAACATTGTTAAAGTTGTTTTGCTGTGTTTCTTTAACCACAGGCAAAGAAAGCCCCAAACAAACCTTGAATGTGCATAACACAATTGTTTACGTGCTTTATTTTAGTTTCATTAATACAGTGATTTTTGAAGGAACACTATAGGGTCTCGAACACAAACATGTATTTCTGACCCCATAGTGTTAAAGCCACAATCTAGCACCTCCCCCCCCCCGACCTCCCCATGCGTCCCTGAATATAGTCAAATCTTACTTGTATTCAATCCTGCAGCTCCTGCCTCTGCCCCTGATCTGCCTGCTTGTCTGAAATCATCAGAGGCGATTCTCTAAACCAATCACAATGCTTCCCCATAGGATTGGCAGAGCTTGTCAAGGAGGCAGATCAAGGACAGAGCCAGAAAAGTCAACCTCAACCCTGGCCAATCAGCGTCTCTTCATAGAGATGCATTTAATCAATGCATCTCTATAAGGAAAGTTCAGTGTCTCCATACAGAGGGTGGAGACACTGAATGGTAGTGCTGCACAGTGTGCAACACTGCCCCAGGAAGCACCTCTTGTAGCCACCCGAGGAATGGCCAGTGGAGTTATCAATAGGCTGTAATGTAAACACTGTATTTTCTCTGAAAAGACAGTTTTTAATGCAAAAAGCCTGAAGGGAATGATTCTACTCACCAGAACAAATACAATAAGCTGTAGTTGTTCTGGTGACTATAGTGTCCCTTTATTGTTATTATTTGCTCTCCCTTATATGTAACGTAATATCTCTCAGCCTCCATTTTACGGTTCTTCACAAAATGTTTTTGTCAAAATATTTATAGACACTTCCTGTGAACAAAACTGTTGAAAAAGTTGAAAAAGAAAGAAGCTTGAAGGACCAAAGTTTGAAATTGTAAAGGAAAGTCTAGACCAGTTTCTCACAGACCTTTTTTAAAATTGTTTTACTGAAATCTTATAAAGGTGATCTCCAGTGGTATACCGTATTTATTCGAGTATAACGCGCACATGTGTATAACGCGCACCCCTAATTTTCAATTAAAAATCGGTATAAAATGTTATACCGATTTTTAATCTAAAATTAGGGTGCTTGTTATACTCGAATAAATATTCGAGTGGGTGCTCGATAATACCGACCGCCGGGCTCATTACAAGCCCGGCGGTCCTGGGGGGGCGGGCAGCAAGCGTTTACTCACCTCCGTGCAGCTCCTCCAGCTTCCCAGTGTAAATCTCGCGAGACCCGCGTCCAGCTCTGACGTCAGAGCGTCAGAGCTGGCCGCGGGTCTCGCGAGATTTACACTGGGAAGCTGGAGGAGCTGCACGGAGGTGAGTAAACGCTTGCTGCCCGCCCCCCCAGGACCGCCGGGCTTGTAATGAGCCCGGCGGTCCTGGGAGGTATATTTATTCGAGTAAAACGCGCACCCCTAATTTTAAATTAAAAATCGGTAAAAAAATGTGCGCGTTATACTTGAATAAATATGGTAATTCTATCTTAAGACAAAGGAAACAGAAATCCATAAAAGGAAAGTACATTAACTAAAACAAAGTACATTAACAACAGGCCAATATTGCTGTTTTGGTCCGAGATGCCTATAAAAATAGAGATTTATGGAGTTCAGGCTAGACATTCAGAACGATTTTCTTAGTTTCTCATAAAAAATACTGCAGACAAAGCAAACCGTGAGACAGGTACAACAGGAAGACTATAGGACAACGGCGGCAGGAGGTGTACACCTATCTTGTTTGTTACTATGTTTAGTCATAAACCAGCTTCTATTCACTTGCACAAGTTTTTACCTTGAGTGAATGAGACACTGTTTCTTATATTGGTCACAGACAACCAGTAGTGGGATTCTTTTTGAGACTGGGAGCAGTAGTTTCTGAGATGGAGGAAGGTTTCATGTTTTTCAATATGATTGATTTATTAAAGGGATCCTATAGTGCCAGGAAAACAGGTCAGGCTCCGCACGTGCATTTGACCTCCCCAGAGGAAAGCTTTATTCAGTGCTTTCCTATGGGGAATATCTGATGCTGGAGGTCCGTGAGGACGTTCAGCGTCAAATAACGGACCAAAAGTCCGTTTGGATTCCGGAAGCCCTCTACTGGCTGTCTGGAAGACAGCCACTGAGGGCAGACTTAGTGCTACAATGTAAACATTGAAGTTTCTCTGGAACTGCAATGTTTTACATTGCAGCACTAAGTGCAAAAGGGTCACAGCACCCAGACTACTTCCATTAGCTGAAGTGGTCTGGGTGCCTACAGTATAATTTGTGATTCTTTTTTTTTATTTTTTTATTTCTTTTGTACAAACATTAGTCATGGAATGGGAATAGGGAACAGTAGCTGAAGGGAATTATCAATCCTTATATTGCTGGCTCTTATTCATTGTGGATTATCAATGTATATAAAATCCACAATTTTATAACTCCGGCACACATATAACTTAAAGGACCACTATAGTGCCAGGAAAACATACTCGTTTTCCTGGCACTATAGGGTCTCTAGGTCCCCCCCACCCTCAGGGCCCCCCTCCTGCTGGGCTCTAGGGGGTGGAAGGGGTTAAATCTTACCTTTTTTCCCCCCGCCGGGCTCCCCTGGTGGTGGGGACTCTTCTCCTTCTTTTCTGTCATCGGCTTTATGCGCATGCGCGACACGAGCCGCACGCGCATTCAGCCAATCTCATAGGAAAGCATTCTCAATGCTTTCCTATGGATGCTGGCGTCTTCTCACTGTGAAAACACAGTGAAATCACAGTGAGAAGTGCGGAAACGCCTCTAGCGGCTGTCAATGAGACAGCCACTAGAGGCTGGATTAACCCATTTGTAAACATAGCAGTTTCTCTGAAACTGCTATGTTTACAGAAGAAAGGGTTAATCCTAGATGGACCTAGCACCCAGACCACTTCATTAAGCTGAAGTGGTCTGGGTGCCTATAGCGGTCCCTTAAAATCAAAGTTGATTCACAATTCTTCAGTCACAAATGAGTTAGCACATATATTTACAGTTCCTTGATTCTGGACTTCTCATTACAAATACCCCCTGTCCTGCAGTATTAAGAACATACATACATGCTGATGGCTCAGTAGATTTTTACCTATTCCTTCATTGTTATGGTTTGTATTCACCCCATTTAGTCTCAAAGTATAAGCACATCAAAAATGTAGATACTTAAGTCATTCTCTTCATTTTCCAACCTGGGTCAGTCTACTATACAACCATAAAAGTAACAAAATTGCACAGTATCAGAACTAGGGAATTAACAGAGGAAATTAATAACTTAAAGTTAACTATTAAGGAAAAAATGTATGAGGAGATTAATAAAAATCTAATCTTCCTTAGACAAAGATGGTACCATAATAATAACAAAATTAATAGGGATCTCTCCAATAAAATTAAGAAACAACACAAAGATAAATCTATAAAAAAAAACTGATGACAAATGGAGGAAGGGTTGTAAATTGCCTAAAGACATAGCAGAGGCTTTTGCAGAGTTTTATAGCTCGTTATATAATTTAGGAGAGGTCAAGGCAAGTAATGGTGAAATTGATGGATTTCTTAAGAAACTTAAACTTCCTAGGTTAGGTCAAGAGAAATTAGAATACCTAAATGCCCCTTTTAGAGAATTGGAAATTGAAGAAGCGATAGAGAAACTAAAATCAAATAAGGCACCAGGCCCGGATGGATTCTCTGCTATTTTCTATGAAACATATATGAAAACTATTACTCCAATTCTCTTAGAGATGTACTCGTTAATATCTGGGGATGTCTCATTTCCAAAAGAGATGATGTTAGCAACAATTATACCGATCCCTAAGCCAGATAAAGATAATACAATAATTGCTAACTATAGACCAATATCACTAATTAAGATTGATATTAAAATATTTTCGGGCATTTTGGCTAATCGCTTAAAAGTATTATTGAGAGATTTGATTAATTGGGATCAGTCAGGATTTGTGAAAGGAAGAAGCACCTCTGATAATACACGGAGGATTTTTAATATAATAAATAGAGTAAACGGACAACACAAGGAATCTGTTATTATTGCTCTAGATGCCGAGAAGGCCTTTGATAGAGTCAGTTGGAGATTCCTGGACTCTGTCATGGGCCATTTTGGACTGGAAGGAGCATTTAGAAATAAAACCTTATCCTTATATAAAAACTCCTCGGCAAAAATCAGCAGCCCTTACTCTGATTCTGATCCCTTCGATATTAAGAATGGAACTAGACAGGGTTGTCCGTTAGCCCCGCTTTTCTATATTCTTACAATCGAACCTCTGGCTACAATGATCAGACAGAATAACAAGATAAAAGGGATAGAATTTCAAGAGGAATATATTAAGATATCTTTATTTGCTGATGATGTTCTACTTACTCTTGCTGATCCCCTATTATCAATCCCACCGTTACTAGAAGACATTTCTATATATAGTAAATTTTCTAACTACAAGGTCAATATTAACAAATCTCAAGTGATACTATTTTTTTTTTTAAATTCTTTATTTTTGCTGTGCACGCAAATTGTACAGAGTGGCGGGAGGTGCCCCATAAGCAATCCTCTGGCCTTTCCCACACTTGACATGTGGGGCACAAGAATGACAGGCACAATTTTTTTTTTTTTTAACAGACTTAAACACTTAGCTTTAGACACATATGAGTAGTTATAAGTAAGTTAGCATACACTTAGCTTTAGACATATATAAGTAGTTATACGTAAGTTAGCATACACTTAGCTTTAGACATATATAAGTAGTTATAAGTGAGTTAGCATACACTTAGCTTTAGTCATATATAAGTAGTTATAAGTAAGTTAGCATACACTTAGCTTTAGACATATATAAGTAGTTATAAGTAAGTTAGCCTACACTTAGCTTTAGTCATATATAAGTAGTTATAAGTAAGTTAGCATACACTTAGCTTTGGACATATATAAGTAGCTATAAGTAAGTTAGCATACGCTTAACTTTAGACATATATAAGTAGTTATAAGTAAGTTAGTATACACTTAGCTTTAGTCATATATAAGTAGGTTAGTAAACACTTAGCTTTAGACATATATAAGAAATTATAAGTGAGTTACACTGATGCTATAACCATGCTATAAACAAGAGAAGAGAAAAAAAAAAAAAAAAAAAAAAAAAAATCAGAGTAGGATATCTGTTAGCTTAAGCTAAGGTGGCAAAATACCCATAGCAAATAACGAGCAATGTAATAATAAGACAAATGATCAGTGAACTCATTACAGGCTGGCCCTGCATATACTGTAAAAGACTGCAGTGTTGAGACATGAATAGGGAAAGCAAGTCAGTGAACGAAAAATGAATATAATGAATGCAAACTGAGTTCAGCTGCAGTTAAGAGTCCTTTCTGCTGCAGACCTTCACCCGATGCCGTTAGTGTGCTTGAACAGGTAGTCCATTCTTTGGCCCGGTTCCTCCTGCCGAGGTGAGAGTCGATCGTTTGGTGATGAATTGAGGCCCATAGGTATATCGGTTAGGCCTGCGGGGTGTCGCGGTACCTTTTCCAGTGTGGTTTCTTGGTTTGTCGCTGCTGTTTGGGAGCGTGGTGTCGCGCTGCGTAGGGCTCGAGTGTGCAGGTCAGATGGGTTGCCCGTTTCTAGTGTTGTGTGTTCGGATGGAGTATTTGGGGCCTGCCCGGCTGTCTCACACTTCTGAGGATAATAGCGAGGGTGTGGGCCCAGATCATGTGGCTTTGTTGCTCGCAATGCCTGCTTTTGGTTTCTGCTTGGTCGGGTTGCCGCCTGGAAAGCCCGGGCAGGGAGATCGTAGTGGCGACGACGGGTTATAGGTCGAAGCCATGTGGCCACTAGTAGAGCTGCTTGCCGATAGGGTACCCCCTTGCTCTGCAGTGTCATGCAGAGGCTCAGGCACAGCCAGTCTAGGGTGTCCAGGGAGCGGTGGGGCTTGTGGCTGTCTGTATTCTTTGTCCTGCTCCCTTGCTGGGAGGCCATCTTTCGTGCTGCTGGGTCATTCCGCGCCGCCATCTTGGAGGCCGTCGCCGCCACTTTACATGAGGGGCTAGCAGGGGCCATCGCTTGGTGTGACGTGCGAGATCTCCCTCCTGGCGGGGACCGGGATATCCCCCACCGGTCCACAGAGGGGGGGGGAAGCTTTTGCCATACGCTTGTGGGTCGCTGAGTCGGGCGGGAAGGCGGCCGTCCTTCCCCCTCACCTCCTCCGGTAGGCCCGAGCCGGCCACTGCGGTTTTCGGGCATGCCGGGTCCCGATTTGGGTGTCGCCGTGTGCACAAACGCTGCAGCTTTCCAGTGGGCTTGGTTTCGGGTCGTATGCCGCTATTTTAGTCGGTTTTGGGGATGTTTTGTCGTCCGATCGTCGGAGAGCTGCAAGGATGCGACTGATCGGGCTGAGTGCTGGCTCCGCCCCCCAAGTGATACTATTTTTATTGACCAAGATACAGTTAGAAATCTTGTCCTCTCATTTTCATATAGAATGTATAAAATATAAAATTGATTGATTACCTAGGTATAAAGATATAATTTGATACTGCTAAGATAATTTCAATTAATTTCGATAACTTATATAAAGATCTACAATCTCAGATACACAATTTGAGGAGGCTAGAACCATCTTGGATAGGGAGAGTTAATATTATTAAATCGTATCTGATGCCAAAACTCCTATATTTTTTTAGGATGATCCCATATAGAATTGAACGGGGGATTCTCAAGCGCTTTCCAAGTTTATTCTCTAGCTTTATATGGCGTGATAAACCACCTAGAATAGCGGCGGACATTCTCGGCAGAAGCTATCGGAAAGGGGGTATAGCATTCCCTGATGTGATCAAGATGTATGAAGCAAGTAGGGCTTCCCATCTTATGTTATGTTTAAATTTGGATCAAAACATATCCGAATCCTGGATTAAAATAGAACAGGAATTAGGACCAGGACAAAAGCTATACATCTTAGGGTGGCTAGAACTTTTGAATCTAGGGGTTTTGTAAACGGATCAATTTTCTAATAAAATTATAAGAGACATGGTTGTTTTTGCAAAATATTTGAATATTAAGTTGGAACTTAAAGGAAAATTATTATCTAATACACCAATAGAAATACTTCATTATGCTATGTCAGATATGAATATTAAAACCTGGACACATCTTGGAATAAAAAAAAATTGGAGATTTATATGAGGGATCTAAACTGGTGACATTTACACAACTACAATCTAAATATAATCTATCTAGGGAAATATTCCAATATTTAAGGATCAAGAATTTTCTATTAACTAAAACGTTAATTAAAGATCAGTATCTTAACCCTTATATCATTTGTAGTCAAAATAAGGGAGGAATTTCCAGATTTAATAAATTGTTTGATACACTAGATAACGTTACCCATGTTCCTTCATTTGGTAAATGGGAAAGGGATATAGGAAAATCCTTCCCCTTGACAGACTGGACAAATGCTACTCTGCTAGTAAAACAAAGCATACATAATATACCGTATATACTCGAGTATAAGCCGAGTTTTTCAGCACATTTTTTGTGCTGAAAAACCCCAACTCAACTTATACTCGAGTCAATGTCTGTATTATGGCAATTTACATTGCCATAATACAGACTGGGGGCTGTGTGCGGTTACTTACCTCTCCTGCAGCTCCTGTCAGCTCTCTACTCCTCCGCGGCGGTCCGTTCAGCACCTCTGTCAGCTCCCAGTGTAAGTCTCGCGAGAGCCGCGGGGTCATAGTGCGGCTCTCGCGAGACTTACAGTGTGAGCTGACAGAAGAGCTGCACGGACCGGCGCAGAGGAGAGGGGAGCTGACAGGAGCTGCAGGAGAGGTAAGTGCTCTCTGCCAGCCCCCCTCTCCTCCCCACTGAACTGCCAATGCCACTGGACCACCAGGGAAGGAGAGCCCCCCTCCCTGCCATGTATAAAAAAAATAAAAATAATAATAATAATAATAATAATAAAAATAATAATAAAAATAAATAAATAATAATATAACAAAAAAAATTAAAATAATAATAATAAAAAATATTAAAAATGCCCACCCCCCACCAAGGCTCTGCATCACTCATACACACACTGCACTCACTCATACACACTGCACTCATACACACACACTGCATTCATACATACACACTGCACTCATACACACACTGCACTCATACACACACTGCACTCATACACACACTGCACTCATACACACACACTGCACTCATAAACACACACTGCACTCATACACACTGCACTCATACACACACACTGCACTCATACACACACACTGCAGTCATACACACTGCAGTCATACACACTGCAGTCATACACACTGCAGTCATACACACTGCAGTCATACACACACACTGCAGTCACACACACACACTGCAGTCATACACACACACTGCAGTCATACACACACACTGCAGTCATACACACACTGCACTCATACACACACACTGCACTCATACACACACACACTGCACTCATACACACACACTGCACTCATACACACACACTGCACTCATACACACACACTGCACTCATAAACACACACTGCAGTCATACACACTGCACTCATACACACACACTGCACTCACACACACACTGCACTCATACACACACACTGCAGTCATACACACTGCAGTCATACCCACTGCAGTCATACACACACACTGCAGTCATACACACACACTGCAGTCACACACACACTGCAGTCATACACACACACTGCAGTCATACACACACTGCAGTCATACACACACACTGCACTCATACACACACACTGCACTCATACACACACACTGCACTCATACACACACACTGCACTCATACACACACACTGCACTCATACACACACACTGCACTCATACACACTGCACTCATACACACTGCACTCATACACACTGCACTCACACACACTGCATTCATTATACACACACACTGTAAATAAATATTCAATTAATATAATTTTTTTAGGATCTAATTTTATTTAGAAATTTACCAGTAGCTGCTGCATTTCCCACCCTAGTCTTATACTCAAGTCAATAAGTTTTCCCAGTTTTTTGGGGTAAAATTAGGGGCCTCGGCTTAAATTCGGGTCGGCTTATACTCGAGTATATACGGTATCCTTGCTAGAAATACATTTAAAGATTATTTATAGGTGGTATATGGTCCCGGCTAGACTCCATAAAATATCCCCAATATATCCAAAAGAATGTTGGAGATGTAGAAGAGAAGAGGGTACCATGTTTCATATATGGTGGGCCTGTACGGGTCTGAATAATATCAAGATTCAAATGTTAGGTCTAATGAAAAGTATTTTTAAGGAGGTTGATGTAATTAGTCCCGAAATGTTTTTGTTTAACATGGATTATAAATCAATTGATAAACAACAAAAATATATTATAACACACATATTCCTTGCAATAAAAATCAATATTGCTAGAGCATGGAAATCATCTAATCCACCACTTTGGCAAGAAATAATGGAACAGATAAGGTTCCAATATAAGATGGAATTTAATTCGATATACAATTCCTCAACTAGAAACCTAAGAGAACTTTGGTTACCCTGGACTTCCAAGTTTCCTATATAATAATGAATTGTTAGTTTAAGGCCCGACCCACACCGAGTCTCATATATGTGCTAATTTTTATTTCCATATATAAATATATATATTTTTTTCTTGCCTCTGTGAAATTTATGTAAGGCTATAGATGATTAATATGGCTAATATGATATTGATATAATGTAAAATAGATAAGGTTCTAATATAAGATGCAATCTTGTACATAATTTCCTATTTGAGAAATTTGTGGTCTACTGGACTTTCAGATGTCTTATATAATAGTGAATTGTTAGACTGGGAATTGGACATGCACCGATTCTCATAATTGCAACTTAAAGGACCACTCTAGGCACCCAGACCACTTCAGCTTAATGAAGTGGTCTGGGTGCCAGGTCCCTCTAGGATTAACCCTTTTTTTTTATAAACATAGCAGTTTCAGAGAAACTGCTATGTTTATACTGAGGGTTAATCCAGCCTCCAAATCCTCTAGTGGCTGTCTCATTGACAGCCGTTAGAGGCGCTTGCGTGCTTCTCACTGTGAAAATCACAGTGAGAGCACGCAAGCGTCCATAGGAAAGCATTGTAAATGCTTTCAGATGCGACCGGCTGAATGCGAGCGTGGCTCCTGCCGCGCATGCGCATTCAGCCGACGACGTCGCAAGGAAGAAGGAGATGAGGAGGAAAGCTCCCCGCCCGGCGCTGGAGAAAGAGGTAAGTCTAAACCCTTCCTCCCCCCAGAGCCCGGCGGGAGTGGGTCCCTGAGGGTGGGGGCACCCTCAGGGCACTAGAGTGGTCCTTTAATGTGTTTTTTGTTTTTGTTTTGTTTTTTCCTTTTCTCGTCTTCTTTTTCTTTGGATTGTGATATATAGTTAATGCTATAGATAATCAATATGAATGTATATTAATATTGCATTATGGAAATTTTGTATAACTATTGTGAATACGATATACATATATTAAGAAAATTTATAAATAAAAAAAAATTGTGTGTGTCTCAAAGTGACTTACTTATCACCTCTAATTGGCAACGCTCACCTCTTTTGGGTTCAATTAGCACATATGTAGGCATATACCCATTTGAGCTCTTCTATAAACAGCCAGTCACAAATAGCAGTATTCCATTCTAAACAACCTCTACCATTACACTGTACTGGAAAAAAACTCTCACCTTCTATAGGGACATGCAGTTTGTCAGTTTTTACAGATACTACTATAAAGAACCAGGAAATATTTTTATATAGGCATAATATGACCAGAACATTTTCAAGATTGACTTGTGAGTTGAAAGAAAAAATAGCAGTGGGTAATCAAGTCTTATGGTAAATAACCCTAAAAAAAACTGGAGAAAGCACTCTAGACACCCGTGTTATGTCAGTGCGAGCTTCATTTGTATATCTAGTGTCATCTTCACTGCAAGTTAAATTGGTGGCACAATGCTCAAATTGGGAAATCATACAAAATCAGATACCACACCACGACTCATAATAGGAGCCACAATTTGGTTTTGAATTTGTTGGTTAGGTAATCAATAGTGGCCTTGATGTGGCGTACCAGCTTTTGATTTCACTTACATTGCCAATGTAAAAAAAAAAAAGAATAGCATCAATTATTTTCTCTCTTTTTGCATCTGCGTGACTTCATAAATGTTACAAGAAGTAATGTTTATATTTCTCCAACTCATTTGCAATGTATGCCTTGGCCGTGCCTCGACTGAACTGGATTGTGACGTAATATGCTAATCTGTAATATAAATTTAAAATAAAATAAAACATCACATGAAAAAGGTTAGCGTAACAGTTACAGCAAGTCGTAGTGATTAAGGTGCCAGGAGTGCCCTGGTGCCCTCCCATTAGTGTTAGGATGGTTTGACTTCTTACCTGTAGTCTGCAGGGCACCGATACCTGCTTTCCCTACAGACAACAAAAAGCCAAAAGGTCCTGCTTAGCTTCCACTAGTTATTTTGGGCTAAGTGGGCTAGCTTCTTGGCTAAAACAGTCAATTGATAGCCCCGATTACCTCAGACAGATTCCTGCTTGGAGCTTTATTGGCTGTATTGAATGTGGTGTGGTTCTGTGGATATCAGGTAAAAAAAAAAAGTACAACTGTTTTAAAATTAATTGACTACTGACTTTGGGGGTACCAGGGCACTAGTGCTTGATCCTTTACCACAAATCATACATGACTTTCAGTGCTTTATTTCATTACATATGTTCCAGTGATGTGACCATTCCCCTAAAAGCTCAAAGGGGCACTTTAAGCAACATCAGAACTTGCCCGACTGCAAAGTTGATAGTTCAGAGAATATCCTGCACCCTGCTGCACCCTGCTGCACTGTCCTTCTTTCCTGTACCTTGTTTCACTAAATATTGAACTGGGCTGTGTGTAAGCTGATAGCAGTCTTGGTATGGCTGCTATCACTGTCACGATTCTGGGAACCAAACACGCTAACACACACACAGAGAAAAGGTGCAGTACAGGACCTTAGAGTGGCCGGGCTAAGCACACAAAGAATGGTCAGGAAACAAGCAGAGTAAGGGGAACCAGAAGACAGAATAACGAGAGACAAGCCGAGGTCAAAGGGTAGGAGAAAGTCGCAAAGTCGGATACACAAGCCAGAGAGTACGTAACCAGAGAGAAACACAAGTTCAGTAGCAATACTAGCAAGCAAAGACCACAACAGGGCAGAGAGAGACAGGAAAGGTAAGTATTTAAACCCATTGATTAATTCTGATTGGATAATTTCCAATCAGAATTAACAATCACACGTGGGAGATATCTATACCTCCCACTGTGATTGAGGCACTGTGCCTTTAACGCCGGGTCAGGTGGCTGACCCCGGCGTTTATAAAACTGGGCGGTCTCCCAGCGTGCAGCGTCATGCATGCTGCCGCTGGGGGACGGAGAGGAAGACGCGGGCGGCATCCGAGGCTGGGAGGATGCTGCCCGCCGAGCGTACGCCGGGAAGGGGACCGCAGACGGCTGGAAGGTGAGTGCCGCGAGCGGACTGAAGCCTCCCCTCGCAGCCGCCCGCAGGATCCTGACAATCACTTTGTATGTGATGAGTAGGACTGTTTTGGGGGATTACCTACCTATCCCATATACCGCTGCTGGGTGGGTTTCAATGGAATACAAATATCTGCACAAACCCAAAAAAGATACTCCTAACTAAATACATTTCCTGAGGAGGAAAGAGTCTACCTGTAGCTGCAGGATACTTAAGAGATTACAGTCTTATATTATTTTTTTTAAAAATGTACATTTTTATTTTTTATTTTGCATTTTTTAAATTAATTATCTGTATTGCGCATTAAAAATGATGGTTCGTTTTATAGTTTCCTTTTGAACATGTTTATTGTTTCTGATGGTTGATAATCATTTAGCTGCAAAACAGTTAAAACTCTCTGCCTGGTTTGGCAAACCTCACTTGTCAACCCTCATTTGTTATTTTATTTCCTGTTTTCAAACTTTCTTAGAATATAAGTACTTGTGAAGTGGTTTATTTGTTTTTAAAACTTTTTTTGTGTGTGTGTTGTGACATGGTATACAGTAGACGTATATATTCTCTTTGCGTTACATAGATACGGTGAATATGCCTGGGAGATCACGCAGTATTGTGCAGAATATATTAAGGAGTCGTAAAACCACCGCAAACTCCCCTGCTTCCACTTCTTTTTCTATCATTCAAAGAAAGCAAAGGTACACCTTTCTTCCATCTTAAACTGGCAATAAATTGTTTGCCATACGATCATTCACCAGTTCAAAATCTACCTATAGCTAATGTTGAATTAATAATGCTTTTGTCATACCAACTACGTATATAAATATATTTTATTCAACCATCAGAAATGTAACTTGAAAACATCTCAGCCCCTTGAATGTCTTTTTAAAACCTCTTTCCATATAGTTAGACAAAGCTCTTTATAATATGATTTAGGTTATAATTGTAAGTAATGTAAAACGTGAATTGGATGTAGTAATAAGACGTTTCTACTTCATTATCATCAATTAGCACTTATAGAGGGAACATACATTTTAAAGGATTACTCCATGCACCATGACTTCTTCACTGATTTGAAGTTGTCACGGTGCCCGGAGTCTGTGTGTGAAATATTTTGTTATGAAATGCTGAACATATAGAGTTTAAGCTTGGCTAATGTGAATCCTGCACAAATTTGGAATTTGACGCCAGCATGCAAAGCACTCCGTGCCGCCTTTGTCTTTCCTTCAGCTAGTTCTCTCAGACATTCTTCTCCCTCCGGCAAGGAGGTGTGAGGTCAGCCGAGGCGCTTTGGGCTGCAGGAGGAACTTGGCCTCTGCAATTTAACAGAGATAAGTTTGAGTTATTTTCTTCCTTTCTTGCAACAAACACATTTTTGTGTTTTGCTGGAAATCTAAATGTGTGTTCTATACTGAATCAAATCAGCAGATGCGGTTGTTGTTGTTTTTTTATTGTTGTTTTTTTTTTTATAAAAAAGGAAACAAACGCAGAAAAAGCGAAAAAGTTTCTACAAGAAAGGTAAAATGCTAAAATAAAGCAAATTTACATCAAACACAAAATCATACGCATTCTAAAAGTAAACTATATATTCATATGATCAAATATTATCAGAGAAAAAAGTATAAAGCTTTGATTTTGTAATTCTTAGCAGAACACTCCAAGCACCATAGCCATTAGAGTGTTCTATAGTTTGTTTGGTACATGGAGTGACCTGGCTCCCTCCCATTGTAAGCTGTTAAACCTATGAAGACTTCACACCTGGGGTCTGCCAGGTTCAGGTCATTGGCACTGTGACAAGCAGGAAGTACTTGCATGGAGTTTCGTTAGCTGTCCTGCACTAAACCCTGGCGTGCAGAAACAGCTAATTTGCTCCCAGACAATGAGCTAAGCAATACCCTGCTGGGCTTAGCCCAGCGCATTGAGCTTCCATTTGTCAGAGAGGCAGTAACCCAGTGGACCTCAGGGGAGAAGTCAAACCATTTGCAAATAATCTCTACAGCAGGCTGAACTTTAAAGAGGTATTGTAAATGCATACAAAAACTGCAACCATTCGTGTAAAATCTTCCTTTAAAAGTATTTAACCATTTCAAGTATAAAATATATGCCTCAATGTTAATCATCATCAAAGAGGAACAATTACAATCCATGATTTTTACTGCCCCCTATTAAAATATAGAAATCATGTGTCCTTTATTTTTAGGGCAGCACTGGGACATATACAGGGACATCTTAACAGCATTAAGGCCCCCGGGCAAAGCAATGCACTGGGGGCCCTGCCTACACAGCCACTCACCAAAATGAAAATGTAAATTATCAATATAATTAAGCTTATATTTATTGGTACCTCCAACAAAATTATAAAAAAAAACCCTACTGTACAGCAGAAATCAATCTACACAAACGTTCAGTAGGTAGCAGGCGGAGGCAACTGACAGGAACTGTTAAAAATAACTTTTATTATAGCTTTACAGCTTTAAAAAATAGTGTGTTTATGTACAGCTAGTACATACACATTGTTTTTGTCAAGGTCAAGATATGCAACAGCACGATCACATGTACCGATAATAGCTGATACTGAGGTGATTAGTCCACATAAACAAAGATGGTTTGAAGGTTCTGAATTAATATCCTGGAATAATATACTGAAAAGTTAGCAAGCCTATGTTCGTGCGGTCCCCAGGCAACTGCCCAGAATGCACACGCGTTAAGACAGCCCTGGACATACCGGTATATACATTTTAAGTAAATAAGAACTTGATAAAGATGGAATTATTTTTGAGCAAAAACAAAAAGAACCTGACTTACTCCTTTTGAGAGGTAGGTGAGTTTTGGATATTATGTGTTCTATGATGAAGATATGGCATGTAAGGTGCTTAAAATTCTAACCATACATTTTAGTCTTTGCATTTGCAACTCTTTTCTGATATGTGATTTTTTTTTTTTTTTAATTCTTTATTTTTGTAGTGCATATTGATATAACAACGCGTATGTGGTGCCCCAACGGCAATCCAAGTACGCTTCAACGACAATTATCACAATGGGGTACATGGTAACTGTTGCACAAATTTATAATAATAAGTGAGGTCAGTTCTAGTGCGAGTAACTAGTGTGTAATTCGACTACGTGAAACAAACGAAAAGTTAAAATAAGGTTATGCATAGAGGTTGTATCATGAGTGACATGAACTTACTTAGCGAAACTTACTGTGTATATGGAAGTTGTGGCTTGTTAATCTTGTATGCTTAGGTTTTTGTTCATATATAAAATGTTGTCTGTTAAGGTGATCTAGGCAGATGGCACATAGTTTTAAAGATTCACACTGTGTAAGTGATAGCTTAGTGAGCCTAGCGCTGGTGTTCTCATGTGGTCTTAAAAAGCATGTTTGCATGTTGCATGGAGGATTAAGTATGTGGTATAAAGGGCATCTCTGTGTATAAATCGTTGTTAGCGGCAGGCTGTGTGAGCATATAAAGTAGCTTTCAAACATAGAAATGTGTGCTTAAGCATTTAGTTGCGTCATCTTAGTAAAAAAGGGTTCCATAACAGTGAGTCGGCATCGACAGAAGGTGATACAGCTCCCAGTGTCCAGTGTGGGGCAGCGGGACTCTGCTTAACAGCGGTCAGCCGATTCCCCTTTTCAAGTCCCGCACCGTTCTTGCTAGGCTGTCGGTGGGGGTATCATCCTGTTGGAGCTGACAGGTTTCATGCTGTGGTCTGCGTAGGAGCCATATGGGGTGATAAGGGTTGCCAGCATTTAACCCCTTAAGGACCAAACCTCTGGAATAAAAGGGAATCATGACATGTCACACACGTCATGTGTCCTTAAGGGGTTAAAGAGTCTTAATAAAGTAAGCTTGTGGGGTAGACCGAGGGTGTCAGCCGGCACCGTGCGGGTGAGTAGGGACAAGGTTTGTCATAACCTGAGTCTCTGAGTAGCTGGTACGGGTAGTCAGCGGTGGTGCAGGGTTCAGCAACAGTTTGGGAGCGCTGGCCTCAGAGGGCCAGAGAGTCAGCCGATACCTCTGGTGGGCCACGTTATGCAGACTCTGTCCAGGTCGGCTGTGGAATGTGCGCGGTGGATCAGGCCTCTGAGGGCTCCAGATCTTGCTGCTGGATGGAGGTTAGGCGAAGATGCTCCCCAGTCCCCGGTGCCTCGTTGGGGTTGTGCATCCCAGGTGCCCCTGGATTGTGACTTTGCTTCAGAGTGTTCGGCTGTGCGGCACCCTGGTTTGCAGCTGTGGCTTGGATGAGCTGCACCAAGCGCCGGCTCCCAGACCAAGTAAGTCGCTTGTGTGAGAGGCTGATTTGGAAGTCCCGTTCTCGTGAGCATGGGGGCAGGTGAAGTGTGCTTAGCCTGACGGCTTTCCTGGACGCCTGTGGCGGGTGCCTGTAATGGCGACGTCGGTTTGCTGGGCGAATCCACGTGGCTACAGTTTTCACCGCAAGGTGGAAGGCCATTCCGCGGTTGCACAGTATGGTCCAAAGGCCCGAGCAGAGCCTGTCAAATTCCCTCAGGGGGTGCGTGGGTGGTTGGACGTTTGTGCTCCGTTTCTTGGGCCCTCGCTGGGCAGCCATCTTAGCTGCGCCTCAGTGGCTTGGTACCTTTTGTAGTCAGTTTTATCTGTGTGTGCGCTGTCTGTCCGGGCCTGCTTGTCCAGGGTGGACCCGGATATTTCCCCCGGTCCAAGGGGGTGGGGGGGGGGAGGGTTAGGCTGCTTATGTCGTCGCTGGAGGGCTCCGGGTCATGGAGAGCGGCCGTCTCTCCACGGTTTCTGCCCCAGTAGGCCACGCGCCTGGTTTTCAGCGCCCCTGGCCCCGACGGGCTTTGGGATGGTGTCAATCTGTTCACTGGTGCACCCCCGACATGGGTAGGGCAACCTGTGAGGTGTGTGAATGGAATATCTGCGGCTTTTGCCCCAATTTCTGGCCGCCAGGCAGGAGCTCGTGCCACACACGTCTGCACAGCTAGGTGGTTCGGCTCCGCCCCCATGTGATTTTGTTTTTAATGTTGGTTGTTTACTGCATTGTATAGAGACTAAATAAAAGACGTATGTATTGTTTTGATATGGCTCATTTTATCATGCTAGAAAAAAGAGTTTGCCAATCTGAAAATATGACCTTGGAACCAGCAGTTGGCATATTTGAGAACTTTTGATATCATTATTTATCATGCCAAGGACACACTGATCTGGAACATTTTGCACAAAAGACACATGAAGTTCGTTATCACACTGTACCTGAGCAAATTACAAACACAATAGGATCATTATTTGGTTTTTTTTAGTACTAAGTCTTAAAAAGAAACCAGCTACATTAGCAATTTGGGGGAACACAATCTTTAGGACCAAGACATCCAACATTACATGTGGGTGACAAATATATTTGATGTATTCTGCTAGGTGAAAGAGACAGACTTCCTGTTAATAGTGTAAGATTTGATTACATAATATAATCACAGAGATACATGATGTATTCGATGTAACATTTTGAGATATCACTCACCATACACTTGATCTTCAGATAGTGCAGGGGTAGGCAACCTTCAGCACTCCAGATGTTGTGGACTACATCCCCCATAATGCTCTTAATGCTCTTACACCCATAATGCTACCAACGCATCATGGGAGGTGTAGTCCAAAACATCTGGAGTGCCAAAGGTTGCCTATGCCTGAGCTAGTGTTTTTCTCTAGCACCCACATTCGGTCCATCTTTTGCTACGCCTAGTCACTTCTTAGCTTTGCCCTGCTTTTGGACGCTTCCACTAGCAGGACAAACCTGCTCTGTGATGCTAACACTCTGGCTACACTCTATAGCCAGTGCTAGCAATGTTGGCTAGGGAGTTACCAAAGCAAGCACAGCACTTGCACTGTGGTTGCTATGTGGAGAGAGCAGAATAACCACCAGTGGGAGGAGGTCTTTTCTGCGCTCCCTTCTCAGTTAATTATTTATTTTAGAGCCTATGCAAAACATTGACTGACAGGTGGGAGAAATGTCTATTTTAAAAAAGTTTGTTCTCCCAGTCTTCGCATTTGCATTTGCTAATACCATATTTGGATAACATTTTATGATCTTTAAAATAAGCATGAGTTTAAATACCATAACAGGTACCTTTTAATGAAAAATGATTTGAAAGGCGACATAATGAAATTTGGAATGTTATTTCAATACAGCATTTCTTGTAAAATAACACCCTACTCAAATAGTAAAATAACCAGTAGCCAGTCTAAAATAACCAGTAAAGGTAGCCAGTGTAATTCAGCATACCATGGTAAAATATTCTCCATTGATATTCCTGTTCTATAGTTGATAAGTATGTAGCCTCCTGATAGATATTTAGTAAACAAATTGGGACAGTATTGCATAACACAATGCTTCTCATAGGTAACCTTTTTATTTCACCAAATCAGGAAACTGTACTGTCTGTTCCCTAATTAATTTATAAAAATGCAGATTTGTCTTGAAATTGGTATCTTTCTGAATTGGGACAAGCCTATGCACAGTGTGAGCATTTCTAATGATGTGCTCACGCTGTGCTGTCGGAGAACCTTAAAATCGTGACTGTCCCGCCGGCAACGAGACTGTTGGGAGGCGTGCCGCATATTAAAGTCACAGGTTTCAGTAGTAGCCTAGGAATTCCTCCATGCAAGGTTGAAATAGTGAATATAGCTAATGGGATACAGCAGATAACCCATTCTTGTTAATGTGTTTTGTGAAAATATTAAATAAATCAATTTTGACATGATGCTCTTGCATTTGGAAATTCCCATGCTTTGCAGATTCTGCAGTGTATAGGAAGTAACTCAGGCATTCATGACACTCCTATATCTTTCTTTGGCACTGGTGGGTTTACAGGGATATTATAGCGCAGTAGTAGTTAAGTCGAGGCTTTTTGCTGTAGAAAGCTTTGAGATACTACCTATTTGTACCATAACCCTTTAGGTTTAGAAATAATAACTTGATCTGAGATGTAATTGAAAACTAGCAAACCAACGTATTCTGGATAAATACTCTAAAATTATAATAATTATTATTATTAAACTCAAGTTATGTTGTTTAGTCCTTTTCTCAAGTTGGAGAACTTTAAATTAATATGAACACCTATAGTCCTCCTCGTGCTATATGTATTAAAAAGTAATTGTCATATAGTAATCTAAAGCTGGGAAGTTAGGAATTTATTTTCTTGTAATTGTGAAATATCAGTTTGTTTCTAGATTCCATTTGGTATGTAAAATCAGTATTTAATTTGTCACAATACTGAAAATGCAAAGTACGGTAGTTATTAAGAGATTACATAATGCGTCATACCTCCGAGTTCTCACCAAAAGACACTTTGTTCTGCTTGTTTCTGGGATTTTTTAGTATTGCTGAAACATTTTGGTTGTTTATAACCAATCCACTACATACTTATACAATCTAAGCAAGTACATTTTGTTCATGGAAATATAAGTTTATTATTATATTATTAAAGGGCTAAGATGTTATTTAAGCACCACCCAACCCAATATGAGTATTTCATAAAAAATCTTTGACTACACTTAGTCTTGATATTTTTCCTCTGCTTGACAAAACTTGACAAAAGGGCTACCTTGGTCAGGTTTTGTCACTTCTCCCTGTCATCACTAATGACAGCCGTAGGGGAAAATGCACGGTCTATAATTATTATTATTGTTTTTGGCATTTATATAACGCCAACTTATTCCTCAGTGTTTTACAATATTATAAAAAGGGACATTTTTTTACAATAAATGGGACAATTACAAAATGTTACAGGAAAAGTAGATTGATGAGGACCCTGCTTAGGTGAACTTACAGTCTACAGGACTTGCTGTCTTGCGTGATCCTCCATAGCCCTTACTGTCGTACTCTTGTGCATGCTGAGAATACAACACTAACATGGACTTCTGGCTGCTAAAGCTTCAGGAGCTGAACATGACCATCAAAAAGTCCGTGATAGCAACCGCGAGGCACATGTTCCGGTATATATAACTCACCTTCTCCTGCACCCTGTGGCCACCGAACACCCAGCTGAGCGATCAGAAACAAAGCTACTTTAAGGTGGCATTTGCTATATTTTTAAGCTGTTCTAAGGTCAGCAGAGTCTGTCAGAAACTTAGAGCAGATAAGAGAAAGTTTAGGGTTCTCATTGTGAAAGCATGTGACTGCAGGAAGGAATTGGCACTTGGCTATTTAAAGGGCCAAGCACCAAAATATGTTTTGATTGATGAAGTGGTTTTAGAAAACCTGCAGACTAAATGGTCAGTGCACTGCCATTTAAGAGATACATATTTGTTTATGCAGCCCTAGCTACATCTTGCATGGCTTGGAGTCACACAGTCCTCCAAGACCCTTCCTGAAAAAGATTCAGATTCCCTTTTTTCTCAATGTTTAATTTAGAATTTCCTTTATAAACCTATTTCTCTGTTAATTGGTTGGTATTGTCTGCAGCAGACTCCTGTATGTGATTTAAAGTTTACTTGCTAGAATAGAAGAAACTCTATAGTAAACCCACTACAAAGAGTAAAACATTTTTTTTATTGAGGCTGTGAGTCACAGACAGGGGAGGTATGGTTAAAGCTGCATAAACAAAGTTATATAATTGGTAAATAGTAGAGCTTTGAGCTGTTAGACTACAGGAACATGATCTATACACCAAAACTGCTTCATTAAAGGAACAACTGTACTCATAACAACTTCATCATATTGAACCAACCTTCATATCGATATATTGTAATAATTAGAGGGCTTGGAAGTGTGGCTTGGACTGTTACTTCCTTGCTCTTATACCGAGGGATAATGTCACCAAGGCTCCTCCATTAGGAGCATTATATTGGACCATTATCCTGGAGGCGTACGTCAGGGTTGATGTCATGCGAGGAGGATTGGAGAAAAGATTAGTAAAAATTATACATTACTTTTTATAGTGCACACTGGGGGTTGGAGCTAAAACTAACTAGGGTCATGAAGAGTATATCAATAGGAGCACATATTAATATTCCTAATGCTCTAGACTCCCTTTAATCTAAACCTATTTTGGGGACTAGCATATCCTTTTAAGGTTCTGCACAAAATCATTGCTATAAATTATCCAGATGTTCTGCTTCACCTTAAATAACAATTGTCCCATTGTATATTTTAACACAAGTCTGCATCTATTTAAATTAACTAAAATGAACTTACATTTTCATATATGTTAAAAATAAAATAAAAATATACATGCACCTTTGTTAGACACTGCTTGGTAACCAACAATTAGTCTCTATGGTCTTCCCTGCTATTCCGCAGGGATTGAACCAGGGAAGGCCATAAAGACTAGCTGTTGGGAAGACAATAAAGACTAACTCTGTGCTTCCTGAATCTGAAAAGTCAGAAGCCTGATGCTGCCTGGAAAGCAATGGACATCGCCGCTGGAGGCAACTTTGGGGTAAAACCGTTCAAGAACAGTTAAACCCCTTGAGGTAAGAGTGGCTCTTCAATGACGTTGTTTTGGTGCCTGGAGTGTCACTTTAAATAGATTGAGGAAATATTATGCCTGTAGGGAGTGCCACTAACTGTAGCAAATTAATTTGATGATTGAAGATACCCACTGTATAAGTCAATCAAATATAAACTTAGCAACTGATTCTACAAACTATTGAATATAGGCATCACAGTACTGTATAAGAAACTGATTACAAAGTATTGGCTAATAATATTACTCATCCTACGGTTAGGTTAAAATGCAATCCAGATTAAAATATAAAAAGGACAAATCTATACTTTCTGAAGAACTCCCTTTGACGTCTGTGTTCCTCAGAATCTGTACAAGCAAGTATTTTTCTTTTCCTTTTTTAATTTATCTTAACCAATGTAACCACGCTGAGTGCATTGTACATTAAAAAAAACAAAAAACAACCTTTTACGCAATGCAATCTAAAAATATATTGTCTTTCTCAGAAAAGCCTAGTTGCTGTACAGGCTACATTATTATGACTAATGTAGAGACACTAGACACAAACAACGTCTACTTCCTATTCCCTAAACTGATACACTAGGATTTTTGGGAATTTTTAGAGTAGTTTCAGATGTCATTTGGCAGTGCTTTAGGGCTCTATTCCCGGAATGCCTATAAAATGGAATTTTGATGAGCAAAAAAAGTTTAGTTGCTGAACCTGAAAAAAATAGTAATTTGACATGCATAACAAAAGCATGGCTTAAAGGGACACTCCACTGCCCAAATACAAGAAAAATTACTTTTTAGTAGAAATACCCACAAATGAACACGTGCATGCATTTAACAATGCATTTTTTCATTAGGGGTATTATATCTAAAAATGTTGCAGATCTCTTGTTTGCAGCCTTTGCAAACCCTCCCCTTGATCGCTAGCCTAAACATTCTGTGGCTGTCCCAATGCTGCTCAATGAGAAGTCTTTGCAAGGCAGGTGCTCTTGGTAATTGCTGCTTCATGAGCTAAACAGGATTGTTTGTCTGTTTGATTTCAACAAGGTTCTTTTATAAGAGTATTGAAATCTACACTTTTTGTAAAATGAAAAGAAGAGCACATACTCTTCACACGTAAAACACTTAAAGGAACACTATAGTCACCTAAATTACTTTTGCTAAATAAAGCAGTTTTAGTGTATAGATCATTCCTCTGCAATTTCACTGCTCAATTCACTGTCATTTAGGAGTTAAATCACTTTGTTTCTGTTTATGCAGCCCTAGCCACACCTCCCCTGGCTATGATTGACAGAGCCTGCATGAAAAAAAACTGGTTTCACTTTCAAACAGATGTAATTTACCTTAAATAATTGTATCTCAATCTCTAAATTGAACTTTAATCACATACAGGAGGCTCTTGTACGGTCTAGCAAGCTATTAACATAGCAGGGGATCTTAATTAAACAGAACTTGCAATAAAGAAAGCCTAAATAGGGCTCTCTTTACAGGAAGTGTTTATGGAAGGCTGTGCAAGTCACATGCAGGGAGGTGTGACTAGGGTTCATAAACAAAGGGATTTAACTCCTAAATGGCAGAGGATTGAGCAGTGAGGCTGCAGGGGCATGTTCTATACACCAAAACGGCTTCATTAAGCTAAAGTTGTTCAGGTGACTATAGTGTCCCTTTAAGATAAAGTGCTTTAGGGGTCTGGATTGTTCTTTTAAAAAACTGAGAAAACATACTGGTCATCTCAAGATAATCTACAGTATATTAACCATGGGTTCTGTGTATAATCTAGAAAGAAAGAGAAGTTTTATAAGAAGAGGAAGCTCATAATGACACTGACTATTTCTGAGCAGCTATTAAACATGCCTAAAAACTAGCCAATATACCAAATTTCCAATAAATTTTATGCATGTTGCAAGTTTTCCTACCAACTTAATTTTAGCTTATTAAAAATAATCCACCATTATGTGTTTTAAAAAACACATTTTCATTTGTTGGTAGGTCTGATTCCTGTAATAGGAAGATAATATAGGCTTCTTATTTTTCCGCTGATCAATATTCAGAAACTGTTCAGTTCAACAACATAATATAGCAACAGGCAGGGCCGGCCCGTCCATAGACCACGCTGGAGCCATGGCTCCAGGCGGCACTCTGACAGGGATGGCATTTTGCCGCCACCTGTCATAATCTTAAACAGGATTTCCCAACCCTTGGCGGCTGTGCAGTAGCACTGCACGGGTTTAGGAACCTGTGTGAGGGTCCATAGGGTGGCCAATGCCGTTAAGGCCACCCGATGGACATGTGCATTGAGGGGCCCTGTTGTGCGCTGCGGCACTTTAACAGTGCAACTGGGCCCCTTCCTATCTACATGAAGAGATGGGAGGATGTGACAGCATATCGCTGTCACTTCCTCCCAGCTCACACAGAGCCAGCTGTGCGGGAGGAGGGAGCAGCGAGGATGGGGCCGGATCGGCAGAGCATCCTATCTGGCCACAGCCAGCAGAAGGTAAGAACCTGCTGGGTGGCTTAATTTTTTTTAATATGTGTGTGTGTATCTATCTGTTTGTATGTGTGTAATGTGTGTGTGTATCTATCTGTTTGTATGTGTGTAATGTGTGTGTATCTGTTTGTATGTGTGTAATGTGTGTGTGTGTATGTGTGTATCTGTTCGTATGAGTGTAATGTGTATGTGTAGTGTGTGTATCTGTATGTAGTGTGGGTATCTGTGGGCACTCAGACTACTTTATCTCAATGAAGTGATATGGGTGCTTTGTCCCCTGTCCTTTTAGTCCAGCAATGAAAAACACTGCTGTTTTGCATATAGGGCAATGCTTAAATTTGCTGGCTTAAAAACATCTGTAGTGGCTGTCTTCCTTACAACAAGTAGAGGGTGCCTCCAAGACAACAACAGATTTTTACTTGGTCACCTGACATTTGACATTCAACATTATCAAATGCTAAATTCATGCCAGGCTGCCTGCCAGGCAGACCGGCCTACTGAGGGTTGACCAAGGCAGCGGCACTGTTTCATTGCTCTCTGTATATACCTAGTGCCCTGAGTGTATCACAAGCATGTCTAATGACGTTATTGTGCTACAGTTTTTAGGGACAGTTCCCTGGTGCCCCAAAAGTGGGACACTGGGGAACAAAGCCAGGATAGCGGGACAGAACACTAGAAGCAGTACTGTTCTACCAAAATTAGGACGATTGGGATGCCTGCATTAGTGAGCATTAGCATAATGATGAACAAGTAACATGCAGTATGTATTACACATCATGAATGACAATTGAAATCAGAACAGTTTACATTAAAGCGGCACTGCCACTACCCCCTCGTTCCCCCCTTGAAAATGTGTATTTTATAAAGAAAATGTTTATGAAATACTCGTACTGACTGAGTTGGAATGATTACATTGCAGGACTGAGATTGCCTCTAATTGCAGTCAATCAGACAGCCACTAGATGCTTTTCATGGCTGCTGGGGACATCCAGCGTCCGTAAAAATCCCCATAGGAAAGCATTGAAGCCAAACATGCTCTTTAGCTCTCCCTCCATCGGCGGAAGCAGAGCACTGACCCAGCGGTGATGAAGATCAAAGCTGGAGTCGCGTGAGTAAACAAAGTGTTTTTTTTAACCCTTTCCATGCATGTCTGTGGAAGGTGAGGCAGCGGGGGCACAGATGGAGAGGAGGGCCAACTTTGTATTCCTTACACTATAGAATCCATTTAAGCTATAGTAGTTTTAGTGACTATAGTACCCCTTTAAGAATAAAAAAAAAAAAAAACCTGGTTCCTAACTTTTTTAACTGGCTGCTAGATTTAAAGCAAATTTGTCAAGCTCTGGTGTAGTGTCCTGTTTAGGCAGTCAGCCTTCCCTTTTTAAGGAGTAATTAAGTTAAATTAAGTATTAAGTAAATTTACTTACCTTTTCTGCCTCCTGGTGGTGCTCTCTCTACGACTGGCTTCTCTTTTTGGATGAGATCATCAATCTCGATCAGCCTATAGGAAAGCATTGGGAGGGTAGTGCTCATATGCTGCAAAATGCTGCGTTGTACCAATCAAAAGGTTGCTATGTGACCGTCTGATTTTGGCGAGAGTGTCTCTAGTGGCTGTCAGTACAACAGTCACTAGAGGCATTTTAACCCTGCAGTGTAAACATCACCATTCCTTCAGAGTGGCAGTGTTTTCATTTGCTGGGCTAAAACTACAGGGACATGGCACCCAGACCCCTTAGTTGAAATGAATTTGCTTGGATGCCTATAGCGTCACTTTAATACAAACCAACAGATTCTGTTAATTATCTCTCTTTAACTGTTTGAGTGGTAGAAGAGTGAGCCTTAACTGTGCTGCCCATACTGAAAGGGTTAAATAGTAATTTAAACCAATAATAAAGTCCATCTGTTTCAAATAAGACATACATTGGGACAGGCCCATAAGACTTCATTTGGGACAAGCCCTTCACTCGACACCTGTATAGCACAGAAAATCCCTGTGAATTGAAGATTATGCTAGCTTTAGTGTACAGATAATCTTAATTTTAATAATGACAGGAGGTGAGTATTTTGCATAATCTTTCTTTACTAACTCCATAGCAGCAAAGAAAAGAGTGACATAACTTTTAACCAATCACAATATAGAATAGGGTGTAAGAGGTGTGACCTATGACATAATTTTCTCTTTAAAATTGCGACATCACAAGGTAATAATGTAGAAATAACAGAACATTAGAAAAGTCCATAAAATAAGAAACTGGAAACTCAATCAGAAGAAATTGAACCGGAACAGGTAGAATGCAGATGAAGGTATCCCATTTTCAAACGATGGTCTCCCTAGACCTGATGATAAATCTCCTGATGCGATGATGACGACATCTTGTATGGAGACTTTAATGATTCTGTGTAACTTCTCTTTAAGCTGAAACGAGAGTATAAGGTGCGTTAGAGTCCAGAAATGATTGTCTAAAACAATGAGTGTCTGTCCCGTAATTCAACTCAATATTGACTAATAAAATGTGAATAAACTAAACGTCCTCCCCTAATGGTGTTAAATAAGTATCCCACCCCAAACAGTATATATATATATATAGAACCATAAGTGAATGAAAATAAGGCATTGAAACAAGTGTTACCAAATTATGCATTATACCCCCATATGAGAGAGCGAAGTGTCATAAGTAGAGGTGAAGATGAAAGAGAACAGGGAGGGAAAATACTCGCCTCCTGTCATTATTAAAATTAAGATTATCTGTACACTAAAGCTAGCATAATCTTCAATTTTATCACATGACAGGAGGCTTCGTATTTTGCAATTTCAACGCTGTGAAAGAAAAGAAAAGGCTGGGTTATCAAGAGGACGAAAGTAGAATGTCCTAAAGGTAGATTCTCTGGTCCAGTCCGCTGCTCGTAAGATGTCCGAAAGGGACGCGCCTGCCGCATAAGCGGAAGAGGCCGCTGCCCCACGCACGGAGTGTGCTCCGAAAGCTTGGTCAATACCGGCAAGGGATAATAGCCATCTAACCCATCTGGCCAGTGTAGTGACCGAAACCGGACCATAAGGGCGGACGTAAGAGATGAGAAGCTGATGAGTGGAAGGCTGCCGCAACGCCGCGGTGGCTTCCATGTATTGACGGAGGGTTGAGACCACGCAGAGTTGAGGGTCAGAAGGGAAGAAAGGGTAGAAAACCGAGTGAGAGTTGGACTTAGTGCGACGAGAGATCCGAAAGGTGACACCCGCCGGACAGAAGGTAAACGCGTTGGCGTCAAAGGCACGTACGTCCGATACCCGTCGGAAAGAAACCAGACAGAGCAGGAGGGTGAATTTTGCAGTAAGCTGGCGGAGTGACAGTTCTTCGTTGGGAGGCCAATTTCGTAAGAATTGGAGGACCACACCAACGTCCCAAAGTCTAGAGTATTTGGGTTCCGGGGGGCACCGTAGGCGCATGCCGCGGAGCAGTCTGCAGATGAGCTGGTCCTTACCAACAGGAGTCCCCTGAGTCGGAGTATGAGCCGCTGAGATGGCCGACCGTACCACGTTGATGGAACGGTATGATTTTCCGGCAGTGAAGAGTGAGGTCAGGAAATTCATGATGGAGTGAGTAGGTGCAGTAAAGGGATTGAGGTCCCGTCCCACACACCAACTTGTCCAGGAGTGCCATGCTGATAAGTAGCACCTCCTTGTTCCTGGTGCCCATGAATCCCATAGCAGGTCCTTAGTTTCCTGCGATAATTCCTCGGTTCTCCAGGAGCCCCGGAAAGAGTCCAGGCCACAAGGGGCAAGCGTTCCTGCAGGACTAGTGGGTGAGGTAGGCCCAATGTGCTCCTGAGGATGGTTGGGACATCTGGTAGGAGGAGGGGATCTTCGATTGAAAGTTCCAGAAGGTCCGGGTACCATGGCTGGCTCTGCCAGAGCGGCGTGATGAGAATTATTCTCACTCCCTGTAGACGGATCCGGTGAAGGACCCTCGTTATCATTGCGAAAGGAGGGAATGCGTAGGCACCGTCCCTTGGCCATTGTTGGAGAAACGCGTCCGTTGCGAGGCTCTCTGGGTCTGGGAGCCAGCTGAAGAAAACCTCTGTCTGTCGATTGTAGCGGGACGCAAATAGGTCTATGGAGAGAGGGCCCCTCTGTGCATCCAGTAGCGCGAAAATATGAGGGTCTAGCTGCCAATCGCTGGCGTCCCGCCTGTGGCGTGAGTACCAATCCGCCGTCGTATTGGAGTCTCCTGGTAAGTGCTCTGCCAGCAAGGTGATGTTGCGTGGAAGGCAGTAGTCGAAGATCTCTTTTGTGAGATCCGCCAGTGCTCGAGAACGAGTGCCTCCAAGGCGGTTGATGTATCTGACCGCTGAGACGTTGTCCATGCGGAGTAGGATGCAGCAGTTGGATCGATCCTTTGCCAGGCTGCGAATGGCGAAGGACCCGGGCAAGAGTTCCAGGCAATTTATATGCATCGAGAGCTCTTCTGAAGTCCAGACTTCTGAAGTCCAGAGGTGGTTCCGTCTGTTGCTCCCCAGCCTGAACGACTGGCATCCGATTCCAGCACGAAGTCTGGCTGGTTCCCGAATATGGCCCTGCCATTACAAGCCTGCATGCAGTTCAGCCACCAGTGTAGTTCTTCCCGAACCTCGGCCGACATTGGAACCGGTTGGTCGTATGTTGGTTGCCTGCGAAGGAAACTTGCCTTGAGGCGCTGCATGGCCCTGTAGTGCAGGGGTCCGGGAAAAATGGCCTGGATGGATGCGGAGAGAAGGCCCACGATCCGTGCCAGTAATCGTAGGGGTATGGTAGTCCGACGAAGAACTTTTCGGATCTCCCTGCGGATTGCCGTAATTTTGGTAGCCGGGAGGTGGAGAGTGCATGATGTGGAGTCTATTACGAATCCGAGGAATTGGACTGATTGAGCCGGGGTCAATGCGGACTTGGGACGGTTGACGACAAAGCCCAGAGAGTCCAAAAGGTGTAGTGTGTTTTCCGTGTGTCTCCGCAGAGTCTCTGCATCCTCGTCGAAGATCAGGATGTCGTCGAGATAGATGATGCATCTTATGCCTTGGGATCTGAGCTTCGCCACTACTGGCTTCATAATCTTGGTAAAGCACCACGGGGCCGAACTGAGGCCAAACGGGAGACAGGTGAACTGCCAGGGAATCCCGTGCCAGAAGAAGCGGAGGTAGGGAAGGCTGCTTCGGTCTACCGGAATGTTAAGGTACACGTCTTTGAGGACAAGTGAACCAGTCGTCGCGTCGAAGCAAGTCCCGGAGAAGATGTATAACTTCCATTTTGAAATGACGGTATACCACGTGAGAATTGAGCTCCCTGAGATTGATAACAGGGCGAAATTCACCGGTTTTCTTCCTGACCAGGAAGATATTGCTGTAGAAACCGGTGGCATCCGGAGCCGGTTGGATGGCACCCTTGGAGCGAAGTTCTCGGAGTTCCGCGTCTATGAGGCGGGCATCTGCCCATGTAGTCTGGATCGGACGTGGAGGGGCCAGCTGGAGCGGGGTCGAGTCGAACTCTATTCGATAGCCCTGCACCGTCTGGAGTATCCACGCGTCTGAAGATAGTTCTTTCCAGTTCTGGAAAAAAAGAGAAACACGACCTGCGATATGACAGGAGGTTAGAGACAGAGTAAGATTCCGACTTACCGTTGGAGAATCTTGCCCGTGAGCGTCCTCGGCTGCCTCGGCCACGATCAGATCCCCTGAATTGGTGGAATCTATGTCGGGTAGATGAATCCGGGTAGTACATTTGCTGAGTCCTTGTTGTACGGGGGCCAGATGGCCAAAAACGGCTGGCGGCACGGCCCCTCTGCCGTCCAGCCCTTCCAAAAACACCACGGGTATGAGAGCCGCGGAAGACTTTCCGCATCGAAGATTGTGCCTTGTTAAGGGACGTGAATATGTTGACCCTTTTATTTAATTCCTTAAGGAAGGCCTCTCCAAATAATTTACCCTGTGCTAAGGGTCCTAATTCCTTGTCCCCCAGTTCGACCAGTTTTTCGTCGATATGGTAAAGTGCTGCTCGGCGCCTCTCCGAAGAGAGCGCTACGTTGGTGTTCCCTAGGAAACAGAAACACCTTTGTGCCCATTCCCGGGTATCTCGTGCCCATTCACGCACCGTATCTGGGGTAAAAGTATCAGCCCTCTCGTAGGCTTCATCCGCCATATCCATTATTCTGGCTAGTGGCCCAATGGCATCTAGCAGTTTGTCTTGCGCTCCTTTGAAACCGCGCTCTATGCCCTTGCGCGGATCCCGACCCCCTCGGGACATGAATGTAGTCATGAGCGGGTCAAATTCGGGGGTGTGCATTACTTTGTTTTGGGAGACTAGGCCGAGGGCATTCGGATCTCATCCGGTTTCTAACTTCCTTGTCCAGCGATTTTCTGAGCCAGAAGTGCATAAACCTTGCCAGATGCTCAGGTGGTGACCATTCTTCCGAACTTGGGTGCCGGATGTTCCGTGGGTCAAACATTTGGAGTCCCGAATTATCGAGGAAAATCTCCATGCCCTCCTGTGGGTTATCCATGGGTGTTGCCATGGAGTCCTGGGGCTCACCCAGACCCTGTTCCCTTATACAGTAAGGGTCAGAGTTGGCCGTTGAATCCCTGTCTGAGTCCCCTTGGTCGGAGGCTGCCGCCTGCCATTCATCCAGCACAGCTAGTGCCTGAGTGGGTTCTACATCTTCCTCACCTGAGGAAAGTTGTGTGAGCTTGTGGGTTTCACGAACCGTGGCTTTCCTGCGATCAGCAGGGGCTTTCCCTTTAGCCTTGCGTGGGGTTACATTGCCCTTCCAATGGCGCTTTCGCCGTTGTGAATGTTCCCTGGAGGAGTCGGAGTCCGCTTTATAATGAACCCGTTTGGAGATGGGCTTGGGGACTACAGAGTCTGTCTGGAGCGACTTGGAAGCGGCTTGTTCCATAGCTGCAGCCACGGCTGCTGTTATCATGGCCTGGAGGTCTGAGGTTTGTGATTCCTCCATTATAAGGAATGAGAATTCGGGGCTCACCCGATAAATTGCGTGAGGGCACTTAGGCACAATAAGTGGAGAGGCCTGGGGACCGGGGTGGTATAGTATCAGGACTAAATAACCTGAGGTTAGAGACCGGTAGGTCGTAAAGAGGAGAGGGCTGTTTACTGGGGCTCACCCAGGTAATAGGAATCCTGCATAAACAGGTCCGTTTAGCAGCATAAAATGGGGGCTCACCCCGGCCAGAATAAGGTGCAGACCAACTGGCTAAACCAACCCCTAAAGTAAGGCACTAACCTGGTCCCACTGAATGAAAAGATATTCAATTGCTTGCAGGATTGCTGGAGCAGAAAAATCAGGCAGTGTTTATCCCTTTAAGATGGCCGCCGGACTGACAGCCTTAGTGTGGGGAGGATAGTACCTCCCCTAGTTTGGGCGGCAAAACTGGAAGTTTACCGTTCGTATAGTTAAACTGCCGAACGTGCGAACTGTAAAAAGGATGTGAATGCCTTAAAAAGGCGAACGCGTCAAACTACCGAACGAAGCGTTCGGTAGAAAGAAACGAAAGTCAATGAGCGATTGCATAGAAGAACCGCGGCATTCGCATAAAACAGGCGAATGCGCAAAAACTACCGAATAACGCGTTCGGTAGAAAACTACCGAAAATTTTGTGCGCGAGCGCACAGAAAAGCCGTTGGCAGAAATGGAGACATGGAGGGAAAATATAGACGGCGGTGAAGCCGTGAAAGACACCTATGGAGCCCGTCAAGGTCCCATGGTATACAGATAGGGTATGAGAAATAACAGTGTAAATATTAAAAGGTACAGTAATAGAACAAATGCATGAATAAAATATGTTAAGTATAGAGAACACAAATATAGTACTTAGCTTGTGATGGAGCAGCAAAGAAAGAGGAAATTATGTCATAGGTCACACCTCTTATACCCTATTCTATATTGTGATTGGTTAAAAGTTATGTCACTCTTTTCTTTGCTGCTATGGAGTTAGTAAAGAAAGATTATGCAAAATACGAAGCCTCCTGTCATGTGATAAAATTATCTGTGTTGGCACTACTCTCAATCTGAAACTTTGTTGTACCCTAGTGCTAATTGAAATTATTTAAAATAAAGATTTTGTTAACTATTTAAAGCTGATGTCAGCATCTTTCATACCAGTACTTACATGGGCTGCTTTTATTTAATAGAGTCTGAATTTGCTGCAGTGAATATCAAGATCAATTATTGGATACTCCTTTTTTTTTTTTTTTTAGTTTTTTTTAGTTCAACCTGACTCTGCTTAGTTTCTCAGCACCTGGCACCTGAAAATAATTGAAACAATATTTGAATTTTTAAACTCTATCTGCAATGTTTGCTGTGGCTTTGACCTAACCTTATTCAATGCTTTCCTATAGGGATTCTAGAGTGACACTGGAAGTCCTCATGCATAATGTGAGAAAGTCCAAAAGTCGCCTAACGATGCTTTCCTATGGACGTCCGTGTCTTCACACTGTGATTTTCACAGTGAGAAGCGCGGAAGCGCCTCTAGCGGCTGTCAGTGAGACAGCCACTAGAGGCTGGATTAACCCTATTGTAAACATAGTAGTTTCTCTGAACCTGCTATGTTTACAGCAGGCAGGGTTAATCCTAGGTGGACCTGGCACCCAGACCACTTCATTGAGCTGAAGTGGTCTGGGTGCCTACAGTGGTCCTTTAAGTTACTTTGAAAGAGCCATGAAGACCTGTTGGCACCTGTGTGCCAACTTAAAGAATAACCATAAGTAACATAACCAGCTCAATGCAGTGGTCATGTTGCCAAGAGACACTGGGCACCAAACCGTTGTTCTTTGTCTTATCGCGTTGGCGTAAGTTGAGAAAACCAACTCTCAGAAATGTCCTCCTGCTGAGCAACATTGATAATGTGGAATTTATGTTTCTGCATTATTAGTGTCAATTTTGTCCAACATGGCTCGTGAAGATTTTCTGGGAGCACTAGGTGGAGGTGTAGCTGCTGCATATGGGTCAGACTCTAGGTAAAAATAGTATCACATAGTATCTCCTAAAAACCCAACTAATTTTACATGTTATCGGGTGTGTAACTGAACCATTTAACACTGATAGCCACTTCAGTGATTCCGTGATCACCAGAAGTGATGACATCCAGGACAATTTTGCAATAGTTTACTCTCATACTTAAGGCTCCATGCCTGACAAGGACCCAGGTAAGAGAGCAAAATGTTGCAATATGGTTTGCCCCATATCTGAGAAATAGGGCCAGGATACAGCTGGTGTTATAACCACTACAGCGGGCTGTAACCCTTTAACTCCTAGAGTTGCTGTACAGTACTAAATCCATACCAGATTTATGTAAACTCATTCGAGCCGGGCCCTCAACACTCTCTGTTCCTGTGCGTCCAAGTCTTCTTGATGCAAATACATGTCTGTTAGTCCACCCATTGTACAGCGCTGCTGAATTTGTTGGCACTTGATTAATAATAATAATAATAATAATAAAATGTTAAGGATTGTAATAAGCAGTTCACATTTATAGTTTATTATAAGAGTTTATGCGTCAGATAACCATGATAGCCATGACCAGATATTATTAGTGAAGCATCTCTGCAAAGTTAGACTGTGATATAATCCCTTCCTGCTTTGACAATGTAAATGAAATGTTTTTATGCAATCAATACAGGGGGATTGCAAATGTTTGTTTCTATGGTAGTGAATTTGATGTGGGTGCAATGTTCCTGGGTTCCTGAAGATTGGCACATGAATCATATACTAAAGATTTGCTTTCACAGTTTGGTCTATTATACAGTACATTACGTGCTATCTATCTGTTGTATATGATCTATTATTATCTATCTCCATTTTATTCTGGAATATCTTTCCAGATTACATTATATAACGTGTCCATACCGTCAGTTTTCACAATATCTCTATGGCCCTTTTCTTTAAAGCCTTAAATGTTTGACTTGATAACTAGCAATAACATTGTTCTTAATTCATTTAATTCGTAACCTACTATTGGTATATTCAATGGGTAGAGGTGATGGTTGTTGATGTGATAGGAAATTTAATAAGTAGATAATACACTTTTAAAGCCAAATTATGAAACCCCAGCTCTGCTCACCAGGTGGCAGCAGGAGACCTAAACACAGCAGAAAAACAAATTCACAGCAGAAAGGCAAAAATAACAAGATCACATCTACGTTCTGATTATTATTATAATATTCTCATTATATGATTATATCTAAAGTTCTAATATATTACCTGGTGTTTTACAGCGGTGATGTGTGTTTACTTATTCATTTTTACTTGTATTGTAATTATAACTATTTTCATTTAGAAACCTGACGCATTTGAGTAGTGGATTGTTGATCAATAGATTGTAATTGCAACAGGAGAAATTGGAGATTACTGTCATCCAAAGAGATTATATTTATAGTACTATGAAAGTAAACTGTCTATTTAAATTTAGGTTTTAAAATTGCATAGGTCTTTATAAACTCAAAGAGTATTTTATAGATGAACCGTGACTTTTCTGGAAATTACGCTATTGTGTTAGCTTTTTTTTTGAATAATGCTGTTTTCTAAATTTACATCAAAGAGTTATTAAATGACCTTTCTGTCCAGTTCAGTCCAGGCACAGCCAAATGGAAATAGTTTCATTTCTCCTTTTCTCTGTATACTTTATCTATGCTGACAAACAGGTGGAAAGTACAGTGCGTAAAACAATGAATGACAGGGAGCTAAGCTGACAGACAAAGAGATGTTGTTTTCAAAATGTAGTTATTTTTTTCACACCTCACAAGTACTATTTGTTAAAGAGTTACTCCAAGCAGTACGACAACCTCAGGACATGACGTGGTCATGATGCCTTATTTCACTGTGAAATGCTGCACATGCAGAGTTTAGCCCCCTCAGCTGCTGGAAGTGTAACTCCACCGCCGGCAGTGTCACGGTGGTATCGTAAGCCAGCCTGAAACTAGAGTTTTGGGCTGACTAATGTCAATTATTTTAATATTCCTGAGCACAGCTTTGCATCCATTGCCTGTGAATGTTCAGCTGGTTATACACAATATCTCTTTAAATACAAGGGATAAGTAAACATAACATTAAGTCACTTCATTTTCTACCGGTCTGAAAGGTGCCAACCTGCTTCTTTATTGACGGAGATTCGTGCATTGTCATACTATAAAATAGCCTATACTTGATGCCAATAAATTTCAATTCAATTATTCTCATAAAATCTATTTTGTTCATTGGTATCTGCTGTGTTTTGGGATGGTCCGTGCCATGAAAAAGTATTACCTTTGTATACTTAGTAACTGAAATACATATTAGAATTTTACAGAAGAATACCGTTTCAAACCAATAAATGACTAGATTATCAATAAAATACGTGCATTAATCTAACTCCTAAATGTCACCAGCAGACACATAAATAAGAACATGATTAACTGTGTACTATATTTAGTGTATTACTATTTGTTTGGCCAAATCTTGCATCTTTAGACATTATTTTGCATAGACGTTTCCAGGTCTACGTCTTTTAGAGGTGAATTAGCTTATGAAAAAAGAACATTCTTTGTGCTTTTTCTACTCATTTAATCTTTGTGCAGAAACTTGTCTGGTAATACATTTAAAAAGCCGTAATCCACACAGGTAGCTTGAATCAGACATGTACCACCTTGTTCAATTATTTTTTTGCATTCTTTTATTTCCTGCTGCCTCGATTTATGTTTCCAAACTGAACCAGAAAACATGATTTTATTAGATTGTTTGCCTTTATAGATAAACTCTTACTTTATTTAACATTTCAGTTAAAGTTCTCTATACACATGGGATATAGGTCTAAATCTTCCATACCTGCAGTAACATGAACATTTTACAAAAGAGTCTGAAAAGAATGAGTCCGTACTGTATGTATGCCACGTGAACACATTGTATATGATATATAAACAATCCTTTTGGTATTTTGCAAATCCATGTATATTATCCCAGCCTTGTTGAGTCATTTGTAATTGGGAGTTTAATGGGGTCCTGTAAACACCACCACAGTACACTGTTATATAGTGTAAATAAACTTTGGGTACCATCCTTCTGGCTTGTGTCAAACGATTTTCAAATGTTTTGACAAAAAAAAACAAAAAACAGGGCTCTCCTACTACCCAGGCCCGAGCCCCACCCAACGACTTGGATAATGCAGGAGTCCTTTCTAAATAGTGTTACTGCATTTCGAATTATTTTAATATTTCTAATATACTAATATTTTTATATATGATTTATTTTTATATTTTCATATTTTGAAATATTCATCGAAACATATTAAATTATTTGAAAAACTTATTAAAAATATGAAATCAAGGCCCATATTATTAATATCCATTGCAGTTTCACTTTTTATTATGGGAGTAAGGTTGCATATAAGTGGAATTTTATATGAAGAATTTAAAGGATCACTATAGGGTCAGGAACACAAACATGTATTCCTGACCCTATAGTGTTTAACCCACCATTTAGGTGGCTTGCACCCCCTATAAAAGTTTAAAACTCACCTTATTTCCAGCACAGCGTGGGTCTGACGGCACAGGCCCTGCCCCCTTTGTGACATCTTTAAAATGGGTGATTTTTTACTAATCCAATGCATTACCATAGGGAAAGCATTGGATTGGCTAAAATCAGCACGGGACGGGGCCAAATGCCCTTCTGGCCAATCAGGACCTCCTCATAGAGATGCATTGAATCAATGCATCTCTATGAGGAAAATTCAGCGTCTCCATGCAGAGCGTGGGGACGCTGAACGGCAAGGCAGCTTACTGTGCAGCACTGCCCCAGGAAGCACCTCCAGTGGCCATCTAAGGAGTGGCCATTTGGCGATGTCCTTAGGGGCAATGTAAACACTGCCTTTTCTTTGAAAACAGAGGTGTCGACAGATATAAAATTTTTAGCGCTGATACTGATTATCGGTGACCTTTCGTATGGATAGCCTATAACTGGTACAGATATTCTGTTCATTTACATTTTTGAAGAAATAAACAATTTCTACACAAATCAGCCATTAACTGAACTTCATTCTTAAGATCCTATGTGATAATTTTTTAAGATATACTGTTATGCGATGTGTTAATTGTATGTACTTTGATTAAAATATTGTTAGCTGGAGAAATTTAGTTTTTGACTATTCAAATTCTGCCCCAGCTCTATTGGCTGTTTACAGCTCAGAGACAATAGCTCTAGTTTCTGCAGAATCAACTCTACCTTTCATTATTCTGAGGCTGGAACATGGTTGTGGGGATTCAGTTTCACAATGGGCCATATTGTGTCAAGCCCACCACTGTGTTTTGTTATCACATTCATTTTGCATTATATATATTTACAATGCTGTAGGGATCGACCGATATTGATTTTTTTAGAGCCGATACCGATAATCTGTGAACTTTCAGGCCGATAGCCGATAACTTGCCGATATTCTGTACATTTACCATTTTGAAAAAATTTACTATTTCTAACGGTAAATGCACAAAATATACATGCCACATGTAGTGGATGAAGTGTATTTAGACAGGGGAGCTGTGTGTGTAGTGGATGCAGTGTGTATTTGTGTAGTGTGTATAGTGAATTCAGTGAGAGTGTGTAGTGTGTATATAATGCAGTGTGTGTGTTTGTGTAGTGTGTGTGTGTATGTAATGCAGTGTGTGTATGTATGTAATGCAGTGTGTGTTTGTGTGTGTGTATGTAATGTAGTGTGTGTGTATGTAATGTAGTGTGTGTGTGTGTGTGTATGTAATGCAGTGTGTGTGTGTATGTTTATAGTGCAGTGTGTTTGTATGTATGTAATGCAGTGTGTGTGTAGTGTGTGTATTTACTGCAGTGTGTGTTTGGGTAGTGTGTGTGTATGTAATGCAGTGTGTGTGTTTGTGTAGTGTGTGTATATAATGCAGTGTGTGCGTTTGTGTAGTGTGTGTGTGTAATTCACTGTGTGTGTGTGTATGTATGTAATGCAGTGTGTGTTTGTGTAGTGTGTATGTAATGCAGTGTGTGTTTGTGTAGTGTGTGTGTGTATGTAATGCAGTGTGTGTGTGTTTGTGTAGTGATGTAATTTGTGTAAAAACGGGGGGATTTTTTTATGTTAATTTTTTTAAAAAAATATTTAAATTGTGTTTTTTTTGTTTCTTTTCGTCCCCCCTCCCTGCCTCTTACCAGGGAGGGGGGCTATAGTATTCCCTGGTGGTCCGGTGGCTTGTTAAGTCCTGGGGGGGCGGGCAGCAAGCGCTGACTTACCTTGCCAGCAGCTCCTCCAGCTCCCCAGTGTAAATCTCGCGGCCCTTAGTGCAGCGCGGAGCGTTGCCATGGTAACCCGTGGCAACGCTCTGAGGCCGCGGGTCTCGCAAGATTTAGACATGGAGCTGCTGGCAAGGTAAGTCAGCGCTTGCTGCCCGCCCCCCCAGGACCGCGGTCCTAGGAGGACCGATAATCGGTCGATCCCTACAATGCTCGTACAACGGTTATTTATATTCCATTTAGCTCATTTAGCACTAGCACTATTTAAGATGTCTCCGATGTTGGAATTAGTTTAAATGCGCATGTGTATTAGGTAATCTATGAGGAGCATTGAGGACCTAACACACATATAGAACTATGCCTCCTCCGTAATGTCATGGGAGGTGGGGAGGTAAACAGCACCAAGGAAGTCTTGGCACTGGAAAAGGGTAAGTAAAACTGATTTAAAAAACAACCCAAAAAAAAACACATTTATACCGAACGGGTGGGAGAGGAACTGAAATAGAATGGGGACAGAAATATTGTAGCGTTAGGAATACAGATTTGTATACCTAACACTATATAGTGCCCCTTTAAATGAGCATCACAGCTGTCTGAGACACTTCCTGGTTTGGTGAGCGTTAACTGCAGCAGTGTTTATTTTTATTATTAATTCTGTTACATATTGTAATCCATTCTTTAGACGGGTTTACGTGGCATGCCATTGGTCATTAAGGTGTTAAACTAATTCTATTCTACAACAATGCTTTTTATGAAATGTGTACATTTGTAATGTATATGGATAAACGCTGTGAATATTACATTAGCATCTTTATGAGATTAGAATTCCGTGTCTATACGTTTGTTGCAGACCTTACTGTGGCAATAATTTGAAATGTATTCTAGGATTTCTGCTCGGCCAAGCATGGCATACAGATTATAATGATACAAATCAATGGATCCTAGTTTGTATTTCAAGATTCTGATAATGGACAGAAAACAATGATTTTCTCATTTGCATATGCCATATCTGGTCTTTTCATACAAGCACCTGCCTTCGTTTTGAGAGCTCTGTTTCAACTACCTGCTGACAGTTTGACTGAAATACTAATTTTACAGGGTTATTCACTAAACACTGTATTTTATCAGATCGACATAATCTAATGAAAATTACCAAATTCCAAAGAGATAGCATTTCGCATATTTACTAAAGCCAAATATGGTCGGAATTTGGTTGGTCTGAGCGAATCTGAAACAATGGCTCTGCTGCATTCTGTGTCCAGATTAGAATCTGTGGTTTTCGCATCCAAACAAATTATAGGATTAGGAATATTCGCAATGCACCGATTTTCCGATATGCACTGATATTCGCTAATGTCTGAATGGCCCCATTCTGAATGTGGTAAAACCATCCAACTGATTGCTGGCCCATTTGAACTGCAAACCAGACATTGTTCACACTTTTTAACGGCTGAATTAGTTCTCTATCTCAGCGGGACCGAATTATGCTGGGAAACTGAAATCCATACTTGAATGCTTCCAATCTGGGCTTGGATGCTTCAAATCTGTCCTGGATTTAAAAAAAAAAAACTATTTAGCAGGCATATAGGCAAGGGTTAATCATGTAGTGACTGGTCAGCACCTGTCACATTTAAAAATGAAAATAAATACAAAATATTAGTGTGGTCAATAAGTCCCCATAACTATAGGATTTACATCTCCCAATACCCTCATCTACCTGAGTGTCAAGGTGGGAATAACCTTTTATAAACGCTTTCCCACTCTTTGAATACTTAGTAGAGGGTAAGCAACCAAGCCAACGAATTAGAGCACTTTGACAGGCTAGACTTCCCGACACTTGCCATACAAATTCCCATTATTATTTAAATTAGTTGCCCCACTGTGGGGGACTGGGGGGAGCAGTGTTTTATAAGCCATCCTGTTTATTGGATTTAGTTGCTAGAATTTCGTCTGAGATTAAATCCAGTCAATACTCATTAAAAATATCAGACGAAACCAAACAATAATGTTCGACTGGGTTTAGACGATAATATTGAATCAAGACCACAGTTAGCGGAAGAGGAGAAATTGATACAATATTTATTTTTGATGTCTCATTAGGATTGTATGCTCTAGCTGTGCTTGCACAGGACTGAATTGTGATGTCACTTAAAAGAACAGTATATAAAAATGAAAGATGTATTTTGGGGGGTTTCTTAAAAGGGCAGTTTAGCAGCTATAACCACTGCAGCCTTCTTTAGTAGTTATGGTGCCAGTAGTTTTCTGGTGCTGTCCTACAGTAAGTAATCATGCCTCTGTTTCTGAAATTGCTAATGCAAAAACTCTTACTTCGGTATTAGTGACATTGACTCTTTCCATGGATATTCCATCCATGAGCAGATTCAATGTCACTAATACGGAAGTATACGGAAGACGTCAGAATATGGGCTGATGCACTCAGTCAATGAAGTTTGTCAATAGGGACAAAATGTATATATCTAATACGGAAAGGGATTTTCCACTGTAGCTGTATCTAAAAAAAAAAGGGCTGGACCTGTGGTGCCTGGTCCACCTTTGTAATTGTCAGACTTATCATGGCACATTGTAGAGTATATAGGTAAGAGGAAGATGAGTACCTTGACTTTATCAATTTCTTGTTACGGAGTTGTCATTTTTTAAATATAACAGATACTCTAAACACACCCCATGGTATAAAAATTTGTTTATCACGACCATGGACCACCGGTTGTTAATCTTGCCCTACTGATGAGTTAATTTCTTTGCAATCATAACGTGCTCTTATGTTGTTTTAGGTTGGTCTCTTTGTGGAAGGGGTGGGGTATATTAATCTGTCAATGAAATTCTTATAGGTTTATTAACTTTTTAAGGACTTTCCTCTTTCCTGCTTTCTAGAATTGCTAACATTTGCTGTAAAAATGTTTGTTTGTTTTTTTAAATCTAGAGCAAAAAACGTTCTCTCACAGTACTGCCAGTCAAACAATGGATATTGTATGCATGGCAATGTAGAGGAGAGGACTTTTAATGGGGCAAGCTATTACAATATTCTAGAAGGCTTTTTAAAATGAATAGAGACATATCTGTTATATATTTTGGGAAATTATAGAACCTCTGATGGAATTATTATCTTTACCCTAGGAAGAAGTCAATAGTACAGAACCTTTTACGTAGCAGCCATTTGTGGAATTACACCAAGTTGAAGGATCTATACCTTGAAGACTAATCGTAACTCTATGGCTATTAATTACCACAACTCCAGGTAAGATTATTACTAGTTTTTCTTTTCGCTTAACAAAGTAAAAACCCAAGTATAAACTATTAAACATTTTCATCCTGGTTAAGTATTTTCATACTTCTGAAAAATGCAGAAACACTTCTAAATCAAATGTGGCTGGCTCATTGATTGTTACATTTATTCACAAAAAAGTAATGTGTTTCTACTCAAGATATCTTAATAATGACATGATGACGTGACTAAACATTGTGCCCAGAACCTTAAAATTCCCTATTAGGGTTTAATTAATTGTCTGAGAGCGTCAGCTGACACGGTCAGCCAGTGAACGGTGTCCAAAGCTTCACAAAATGTATATTGCTAAAGAAAAAAATGGTACCGTATATACTCGGGTATAAGACGAGTTTTTCGGCACATTTTTTGTGCTGAAAACTCCACACTCGTCTTATACTCGAGTGAGTGTCTGTATTATGGCAACTTACATTGCCATAATACAGACAAGGGGCTGTTGGGGGCTGGCAGAGAGCGTTTACTTACCTTTCCTGCAGCTCCTGTCAGCTCCCTTCTCTTCTCCTCCGGTCCGGTCAGCTCCCTCTGCAAGTCTCGCGAGAGCCGCTGGGTCACGCTCCGCGCGGCACTCACACCACGAGACTTGCAGTGGGAGCTGACCGGACGGGAGGTGAGAGAAGGGAGATGACAGGAGCTGCAGGAAAGGTAAGTAAACGCTCTCTGCCAGCCCCCTCCTACACAGTGCACACCACTGGACCACCAGGGAGTGAGAGCCCCCCTCCCTGACATGTATCAAGCAGGGAGGGGGGACGAAAAAAAATAACATAACAATTTAAATAATATAAAAAAATATATATTAAAATAATAATAATAATATAAAAAAATATTAAAATAATAATAGTATAAAAAAAATAGTAAAAATGCCCACCCCCCACCAAGGCTCTGCATCACACACACACACACACACTGCACTCATACACACACACACACTGCACTCATACACACACACACTGCATTCATACACACACACTGCACTCATACACACACACTGCACTCATACACACACACTGCACTCATACACACACACTGCACTCATACACACACACTGCACTCATACACACACACTGCATTCATACACACACACTGCATTCATACACACATTGCATTCATACACACACTGCATTCATACACACATACTGCATTCATACACACATACTGCATTCATTATATACACACACTGTAAATAAATATTCAATTAATATAATTTTTGGGGGATCTAATTTTATTTAGAAATTTACCAGTAGCTGCTGCATTTCCCACCCTAGTCTTATACTCGAGTCAATAAATTTTCCCAGTTTTTGGGGGGTAAAATTAGGGGTCTCGACTTATATTCGGGTCGACTTATACTCGAGTATATACGGTACATTCATTTTACATTATATTATAATTAGAAGACCAGAAGCAGTGTGTGTACCCATGTGACCCAGGCAAGTGTCAAACTGTTAAAAAGCAGTTTGACCTTTTACAGTGGGACAATGGCAGGGGATTCCTGGCCCCATAAACGCCATACTTTAGTGGTTCTGGTGCTTGGGAGTTTCTTTTACTATTTATAACCAGCTAATTGAATTTATGACATTGGTATTTGGTGCCTCCTTAATGAATAGTGGCATATTGTAGGAGACAATACATGATAGTTATGCTGATTACAGCTGCAGTCATATACATAGCTACCCAACAATCAATAATACAGTAGATAAGAGGAGAGGATAAGGGCATACATTAAAATGTTTAGCAGTAGATTGTCGTCCTTGTTTCCTTGTGTGCCATCTCACAAAAGAAACCATTATGACTATTGCTGTTTGGCAGTTAGTACATTATTCATATTATGATTGAGGTTTCCAGATAAGGAGCGTGGCCTTTCAAATGATTTTGAATTTACATAATGCTACATTTCAGTGTCTATTCTTTTACACGAATGTTGCAGGATTCTGTTATGCTGCTTGGATGATGGTTTTTTTTTTCAGCACAATATTTGCTGAAATTAGTTTATTGAAACAGAATATGCTATAGTAATGCAATAGCTGTGTTATATTTAGTTTTGCTTTGTCTCGCATACCTTTCTTGTATTGTTTGGGGCTTTTTTAATTAAAATGATAAACCTATTAAAATAAGTGGAACCTTTTAGCCTAGCTATTTATGAGTAAATATTTGGCAAGAGAAAGAAGAAAGGATTATGCAACTCTCCAGTTGGGACATATTTTTTATTCAATTACCTAAAGGTGAAATATGTTGAGACAAAATTTATTTGTTGTGTATTCTACCAGATCAGGGGTCCCCAACCCAGTCCTCAAGTATCCCCTAACTGTCCAGAATTTAGGGATTACCCAGCTGTGTCAAAGGTGTTTTTAGAAAGAAAAAAAAAACACTTTAGACATAACATGGTAATCCCTAAATCCTGGACTGTCAGGGGATACTTGAGGACTGGGTTGGGAACCCCTGTACTAGATGATGGGTAGGCAACCTTTGGAACCTCAGATGTTGTGGTCTATATCTCTTATAATCAGTGCCTGACTGGGAAAAAAATTGGCCTGGGCATTTTTTAAACACCTTTGTTGGCCTTGGCCCATGGCCATCGGCTGATGGCCAGTTTGGGCCTGCCCATAATGCTTTTACAGCTATTATGCTGGCAAAGCATCAGTGGAGATGTAGTCCACAATATCTGTGCCGAAGGTTGCCGACCCTGATGTTATATGATTTTCAAATGCTTTAGACAAATTAACTTTTTTGCTTCCTAATTGATGAATAATGCCTCGCAGAGGGGAATGGCGACAGTAAAGTGAGGATTACTGTATGTGAACATTTGTTGTTCGTTTTCTAATGCTCAGATGTCGGACTCTTTTTTTATACACCAAGGTCACACATTTCAATTATACTACTTGTCCTCTCTCACTTAGAGTATGGGTTATTGCTGTGTATGTATGTAATATTTTTTAATATACACCATGGTTTGTGTTTTGCTTAAATTAAGTGTATTTTAGAGTGAGTCTACTTTAATTAAATCGACTTTCAAATGCTGTTGATTCAAAATAGTCGACTTTCATATGCTGTAAAAATATGAGCTCATTGCAGCATTGTTATAGAGAAAGAAAACACATATTTGAAGAGTTTTTAAAATCATTTTGTAGCAGTGATTAGTCAAGTTTTTACAATTTCCCAAGTAACAGAAAACAAACACATTATGGAATGTTGATTACATCATAGAAGAGCATGATTAGTTTGACATTTTTATAGGGATGCATGTATCATTACTTTATTTAGGGTTAAAAAAAAAAAGAAAAACCAAGTAAAGTAGGACTTCTTGTATGTAAAAAAAGAAGACATTTTAATATATATATTTACTATATATATATATATATATATATTTATTTATTTAATATATATAATTACTATAAAAGATAGATGAACTTGTCACTGGTTGAGTGCCGTGGATGTGAACAAGGACTTGGGATTCGTGATAGCATCCCTTTGGCTATTCTCCATATAATGGTATTTGTGCAGAATGAAATACAGAGATGTGAACATGATTAGAGTGCATACAAATCAAAACAAACCCTTTATTCTATAAAGTTAATTACCGTACATTTTTGATGGGTCTTCCTCAGGGTGGATTTAATTTAAATCTCAAGTCTGTAAGATTGGGTTTAAATCATGATTTTTAAAAATAAAGACCCATTCTTGCTGGTTGTTATACTATTTAATATTTACAACCAGATGAAGATTTAATATTTAGAATAATACGTTTTCAGGTAATTTTTAACAGTTATAGCAATTGTAATATAGGATGTAACAATATAAAGACTTCAATATCAATAAGTACGAATATCAGATAAGGTGCTCACCATGACCATGACACAGGGAATGAAACACAATACAATTAAAAGACATAAATAGTGTTGGTCCAAGAATTATGTAAATAAAAATAAATATTCAAAATCCACACAGCACGTCAATCAGAGAAAGATTAAAGGAACACTAAGGGTTAGGAATACAAAGCTGTATTCCTAACGCTATAGTGTCGCTCTGAGCCTGGTCACCCCCGGCCATGTAAAAACCTTCAAACACTTAACTGATTCAAGTGTCGATGTACCTCGTCACTTGGTCAGGCTCCTCCTCCTCCAATGTCAGCCAGTGGGGGGAACCTAATGCACATGGTGCTTGAGTGTCGATCACATTAGGTCTTCTCCATCCGAAATCATTATCTAATGCTCAGTGCTTTCCTTTGGGGTTTTTCAACACACTTTATCATTTTACACAATTTCTTGACTATAGAAATGTAGCTGGAATCTTGAACTGTGCCCTTCCAGATGTTGATAGCCTACAACTCCCAGAATTATTTGAATGCAGTAGACAGTAGTAGGATCATATTAGTTGTAGCTCAGAAAAATGTAGAAGGGCATAGTTTGAAATGCCTGATCTATAGGAGAGTCAACATTAAGATTAAACGCATTTTATAGCCCCTATTGTTTTCTTATTGACTAATTTAGATTGCATACTTAAAATCAATTTCCAGTGACTGGCATGAAGCATACCAGGTTCTGCATGTTATCTGAGTCTTTTTTGTTTTAATTTTTTTTTTTTTTATTTAATTTAGCTGTCACTATAAATTTGTGATGTATTTATCTAAAAGCCCCTCTCTTGTTCAACTGAAGTGAGTGCACACAATATGTAGTAGCTTTCAGTGGGGGAAAAAAAAAAACTGCTGTACAAAAGAAATATAAATTAACTTATTTAGTGTAGTGCTTTCTTCCTCTATATTCCCATGGCTTGAAAGTTGCAGGTGGGTGACAAACGTGCCATAGCAACTTGCAGGGCAGCAAAGGATGGAAAATCTCAGTGCTAAGGTACTCTGTGCTATTGTACAGTATCTAATTTACTAATATCCTTCATACTTTCATGTTACTATGTTATCACCACAAAAGTAGGAGGCTTGGGTAGAACCTTTCTTGTTCCCAGACTCACATCAACGGCAATATGTTAAACGATATGCATATTAACAGTATTTAAATCTGTTTATTCAAGGTCGCTGTGCTGTATAGCCAATGAAGGCTGGTTTGCTATTGCCTAACGTTAGGGTGTTTTTATCATAGTATCTAAAAATTGTAAAGCATAATTTGAGTATGCTGCATTCACCTTTTTACCTTTTAATCTATGTGTTAGGAAACATTTTGATATATAAATAGATCATTAGTTTTATAAATAATATTTTTAAACATCTTTAAAAATGTGAAAAATAAAAGGCATCATAAACTATAATTGATTAATGATATATAGAGCAGAGAATGTGTTATGTTATATACATAGTGATTTATAGCAGTAGTTAACAACCTATTATGATTTAGAAGTTAAATAGACATATTACGGTGCATACCTGTTGGTTTACATTAATCAGGGTGTAGGCGCAATAAACTATATTATTGCATATACACTGCTCAAAAAAATAACAACACAAAGCCAAGTCAATCACACTTCTGTGAAATCAAACTGTCCACTTAGGAAGCAACACTAAGTGACAATAAATTTCACATGCTGTTGTGCAAATGGGATAGACAACAGGTGGAAATTATAGGCAATTAGCAAGATACCCCCAATAAAGGAGTGTTTCTGCAGGTGGTGACCACAGACCACTTCTCAGTTCCTATGCTTCCTGGCTGAAGTTTTGGTCACTTTTGAATGCTGGCGGGGCTTTCACTCTAGCGTGAGACGGAGTGTACAAACCAAACAAGTGGCTCAGGTAGTGCAGCTCATCCGGGATGGCACATCAATGCGAGCTGTGTCAAGAAGGTTTGCTGTGTCTGTCAGCGTAGTGTCCAGAGCATAGAGGCGCTACCAGGAGGCAGGCCAGTACATCAGGATACGTGGAGGAGGCCGTAGGAGGGCAACAACCCAGCAGAAGGACTGCTGCCTCCGCCTTTGTGCAAGGAGGAACAGGAGGAGCACTGCCAGAGCCATGCAAAATGACCTCCAGCAGGCCACAAATGTGCATGTGTCTGCTCAAACGGTCAGAAACAGACTCCATGAGGGGGGTATGAGGGCCCGACGTCCACAGGTGGGGGTTGTGCTTACAGCCCAACACCTTGCAGGACGTTTGGCATTTGCCAGAGAACACCAAGGTTGGCAAATTCGCCACTGGCGCCCTGTGCTCTTCACAGAGGAAAGCAGGTTCACACTGAGCACATGTGACAAACGTGACAGAGTCTGGAGATGCCATGGTGAACGTTCTGCTGCCTGCAACATCCTCCAGCATGACCGGTTTGGCAGTGGGTCAGTAATGGTGTGGGGTGGCATTTCTTTTGGGGAGCCGCACAGCCCTCCATGTGCTCACCAGAGGTAGCCTGACTCTGATTAGGTACCGAGATGAGATCCTCAGACCCCTTGTGAGACCATATGCTGGTGCGGTGGCCCTGGGTTCCTCCTAACGCAAGACAATGCTAGAACTCATGTGGCTGAAGTGTGTCAGCAGTTCCTGCAAGACGAAGGCATTGATGCTATGGACTGGCCCGCCCGTTCCCCAGACCTGAATCCAATTGAGCACATCTGGGACATCATGTTTCACTCCATCCACCAACGTCACGTTGCACCACAGGCTGTCCAGGAGTTGGCAGATGCTTTAGTCTAGGTCTGGGAGAAGATCCCTCAGGAGACCATCCGCCACCTCAACAGGGAGCATGCACAGGCATTGTAGGGAGGTCATACAGGCACGTGGAGGCCACACACACTACAGAGCCTAATTTTGACTTGTTATAAGGACATTACATCAACGTTGGATCAGCCTATAGTGTGTTTTTCCACTTTAATTTTGAGTGTGACTCCAAATCCAGACCTCCATGGGTTGAAAAATTTGATTTCCATTTTTACATTTTTGTGTGATTTTGTTGTCAGCGCATTCAACTATTTAAAGAACAAAGTATTTCAGAAGAATATTTAATTCATTCAGATCTTGCATGTGTTATTTTTGTGTTCCCTTTATTTGTTTGAGCAGTGTATAAGTTTTAAGAGTCATGGCTTCCTAGCCATTGCGGTTTGTCAAGAATAGATATATAGCTAAAAGTAGTCATTAATAAGGGCTACATTTCATGAAAAGCAATCCAATGTTGTAAGTTCAGTATGTTGGTGTTACTATTAAGTTTCCAGAACAGTCTGACATTGTACTGATTAAATACAAACAAATGTTTTTATTATCAAAAATGTGTGATCTAGCTAACATGATTGGTATTAGGATAGATGTCTTTATATATGTTTTGTTATTGTGGGCCGCCACTCAATCAATAAAAAAAAAATCCTTTCTATTTCTACATTTTAATGAAATCCGTTCCTTCATATTATGTATATATTTTATTATGGTATTATTTATATGTAATACCGGAGCTTGGCAATCAATGTATCCCAGCCAAATAAAATGTGAGTAACCACTTGGTATTTTATTACTTCACCTCTAGCTTTTATACAATAAGCACTATTATTGTTTATTTTACATTTCATATGGTCCTTATACCAACAAGATATCCATCTACTACAAAACTTCACGTATCCCATAAGTGGGGATTGTACCACTGTATGCCATCCACACTAGAGCTAGTCTTATAGTTCTGGAAAACGTGAGTAGGACCATATACACCTCTAAAAATAGTACTTAGTACCTGTTGGGATATACTGCACCATTATTTGCTGTCTTTTTATTTTTTCATATGGATTTCAAAATTAAACCATGTCCATACGTTACTGAGGAATACTTCCCCTGACAAGATTGTGATTGACTTCTTATACAAGGTTTTATTTGGACTTTTTTTTTGCTGCATTTATCAGGCATAGACTCTTTTGGACTTAATCTTTAGACTCTTGATTATTCTTCATTATCCATATTCCAAATCTTTTTGGTTTTTTTTTATCTTGTATGTATTTTCTCTTATATTGTGTCTTGTATATGTGCTTGTATATTTTATAATCAGGTTTATTTATTTATTTATATTTTATTTCACCTGTGGCGCCGCCTCCCCTTCATCTTATATATAAGCCTCTGTATTGTTTGCATATATGTCTCAAATATCCACAGGAAGCTTCTAATATTGATGAAAGAAATGGTTAAATGTTGTGGGTCCAAAATATCAGTCTGAACATATGGGGCAGCATATTTCCCACATATGTTCAAATGAAGCTGAAAGGCTAGACCCACCATTTTTCTTTTTTTTGTCTGCGAGTTTCCTTTATTCCATAATCATTAACCATTAATTCAAGTTAAATTAAAATCTTTCTTCTGGACGTTTCATTCTGGACATTTTGCAATATGGCTTTATTTTTTTGTGCAGGCTACTGTATAAAATATTTATATATCATATAGTAGTCTGCACAAAAAATAAAGATATTTGTTGGTTATAATAAATATCTATATTTGGGGTTATTATTTGAAGTTTTGCCTACTTTTTTTACTTTGTCTTGATAAAGGTCTGTCTGTGTGTCAGACCTGCATTGCATTGAAGACCCGTTAGTGGTCTCCTTCTTGGGATTATGTGAATTGCCAGAGATTCCACCGTGGGCATAAAGATTTAAAATATATATATGCACTGTTGTCCTTGTTCAAATTGTGCTGTATGTGCATATTACTTTCAGCACATCATAAACATCACATTTAATTTACAATAAACAAATATGAAAGATCTAATTTCCATTAAACCGGTATTGCAGCTGCATATTAACATTTTGACCTTAAATCAGCTCTTTTTCTTTATATCTTGAATACATGTTGTATTAGAATGCCACAATGCTGATGTATCCCATGACCTATCCTAACCCAATAATATTAACCCTCGCCTTGGCAAATTGATCCTCTAAGGTTCTCTGCCATTACAATTATTTTTCTTTTGTTTAAAAAAAAATAAAAAAATCAAAAAAAAAAATCTTTATTTGACCAGCCTGATTTTATGTTGCTGATAATGCTGAAAAAAGAATGGTAACATTGCACAGTGGCTTAAAACTTGAATAGTGCATTAGAATCAAGGATCCATGTACAATTTTGTTAAATGTACTTTTGTCTATTCTTAAAAAATGAATGTATGCAATAAATATTTAGATACATTTGTAAAAGCATAATTATTTAGAAGATTCTTCACGTTACGAAACAGAAATGTATTACAAAATTCTGGAATATAATTCTGACCACATATAATATATATATATATATATATATATATATATATATATATATATATATATATATATATATATAAAATAACCTATTAGCCACAGGAATATTTTTATATTTTGTAGTCTAATGAATTCTACGTACTAGACTGCTTTCAGTACTATCAGTGATCATCTGACGATTCTAATGCAAACATAAAAATCTAAAAAATACAAAAATACAAAAAAAAAGCTTCAACATTATTCAATATCAGAAATTACAATAATAATAACTACTTTAAAAATGCTATATCTAAATAACTACTTAAAAAAATGCATATGCAATGCTATAGTGGTAATATGAAAAATTATCATAAAGCGATTACTAAAAACTAAATTGTTGTTTGAAATTAATACGCCAGAAATGTCTGTTTGATAATTTGATGTTATGTGTTCTCTTACAGGTCTTTTTTTAGTTGGCTTTATAGCAGAAACAATAAAAAAATAATGCCTTATTAAAAAATATTAACTATACCAATACTTAGTATTTTCAAACTTAGACTGAAACCCAGTGCAATGAAATTTGCAGTTAAAGAATAGGTAAATAATATAATATATATAACTTTACAGCTGTTGGTCATTACCGAGGCAAAAGCATACACAAGACATGTAATTACAAGACATTTCCAGATAAAGAGGTATAAATAGTATGTGGAAATAATTAAAGCTATCAATATTTTACTAAACTATGACTGAAAACAAACTACAACTTTTTATAATGACAAGCATAAAATCAATTGTTTAATTTAGCTGAATAAATAATTCTTAATGTCAGAAATAAATAAAACCAGATACTACTTTCACTTTCAATACGTTGTTCATATAAAGCTTTAAGTAAAAAATTGGTATGCCATCAGACTACTGTTAAAATTATAACAGATTTTCAATCCTATTTCTACTATAAAAAGCTGTCCTAATGCAAATACGGTGGTGATGAAGTATTATTTCCCATGTGCATTTGCAATTTTCGACAACATTGTCAGTACAGATATGGGCAACGAACAAGTTAGTGATTAAAGCCTGTGTAAAAGACAATAACATAAGTGGATGAAGGGAAACGAAGGGCTTCTTGTCACGTTTTTACCACAGTCCATAAAATTCTGTTCTCAACTAAATATTGGCGAGTGAAGAAAAATAATTTGACTCCGTGTATGAAGTAAGTACAGGTAGTGTTTTAGACAATGCTATTTTTAATGTGTATGCGCGCAGTCGGTATATATCAGTGTGTGTCAATTTAACCATATATTGTAACCAGGACTTTATAAACTAATTGTCTTCCTTCTGTTACTGTGCTAGCCACTTTGAGGCTAGATCTCCATTGGCTCGAAATTCTTAATTTCTGCCATTCTCCTGGTGTACCCAAATCAAATGTTAATTATATGGTTCTGCAGGCAAACATTTTTTATATATTTTTAGGTTAAAGTAAAATCAACATAACATTGAGATAAACGTTGAGATATGTCTTTTAATCCACTTTAGTTTATTTGTGTTTATAGGAATGTAAGTAGTTGTAAGACTAGGTTCTTTCACATAAAATTCATATCCCCATGATATTTGGATACTGTTTACATTCTAGAACGAGAAGGTAGAGCATATAATATCAGTACAATATTTAAAAAAAAAAAAAAAAAAAAAGATTTTAAACAAATATTGATTAAGCAAGGGATTACCAAAACATGGTATACCTTCACAATTGTAAAATTACTATAAAGGTTAATAAGCCAATGTGGATGTTATATATTTTACGTTTAGATGGTTGGGGTCTATGCATGATGATGATAAACATCTCATACTGTCAGCTGTAATATAATTCCCCTTTTCGCAGCCCGTACAGTATATCCAAATAAGTGCAACCACAAAAGATCAGAGCGTCCTGTCTGCAGGGTGGGCCACTCCCCACGTCGTCATCACACTCAGAAAGAACAACAAGTCAGTGAAAAGTAACATTTCTAATGTCTGTTTAGAATCACAGTGATAGGGAAGTGGTTTATATGTGATGTGAAATCTTCAAAATACCTGAAGAACCAAAAAATTTGTACTATTTGTGTAGATAGTTTACAGTATTGGGTGGGTGGGGAATCTTGAATCGGTGAGCACAGTGGACTTTTTGGTTCAGCTGGGAATCCTAATTACAGATAAATATTAAAGAGACCGTTTATTTAGTCCTCTGCTGTGACAGCATTTTACTGCTTACGATAGATTGCTTACAACATATAGACTAGGCATGGCACCTGTGCTGTATGAAGAATGTTGAGGCTTTTCTACACTATTTTGGCTGGTTTGTGCATGATCTCCTGCTATGGCAGGAATCCCACAAAGTGAGACACTGGAACGATAATCATAATAATAATAACAAAGTGTTTAACCAGGAAAGATACATTCAGATAACTCTGGTTTCCAGGCACGTCCTGGGGATGTTACTTTTGCCCAACATCCAGGGGATGTTACTATTACCAAATGTAATGGTACTTATTGTATCTACCTTGGAAGGATGAAGGGCTGAGTCAACCCTGCCCTTTATTAATGTGTCCTGTTCTGAAATGGTAAAGTACTAAAATTGAGGTAATCACTATGAACTCCAGGGGAGCCAGTAGGGGCATTCCATTGGAGACTCCTCCCCTTTTACATCTTTGCAGCACTAGAACAGGACACCGATAAGTCTCCAATGAAATGTGTGCTGAGATCTCCTGCTGCTTTTGATAGATAGATTGATAAACTAGACTGGTGGATGAGCTTTGTAGGTACTGTAAGCTTATTTGAGCAGGGTTCACATCAAGCACTTGACTATGCAAGAGCAGCAATTTGAGGAGCTTTAACAGTAATTATTTTTAAAATGTTAATTAAAAATGTTGTTCTCACATTTGCAAGATCTTCATGTCACACATTTTAGAACTTTGTGTTTTACATTTCCTTACACCTTTAATTTAACCTTTCGGGTAATTATGAACTTCATGAAATTTGGATGAATATATCCCCCCAAACAGAATGAGGTTACAAAATAGATTTTTACTTCACCAATGTAGAGTTTCCACCTCCGCCAATTGACTTTTCTCAAAAAGAGGACTTGATGAATCTCGAAAGAGCTTGCACAGAAAGCATAATCACTACAATGAAGTGTTGTGGTGTTTAAAGTCCCATTTAACTGTAAAGTGACAGTATTAAAGCATAATGATTTAATGATACTCAGTGAAGCTCTGCGGTTATGAATTCTTGCTAACATATTTCAGCCATAATTCTATTTTTAAAATAAAACCTTATTATCTAATATTTGTTCCTATAATTGCCTCCAAAATCCAAGTATTATGAAGATTCATGGGTTTAAAATTCAAAGTGCAATTTGTTTGTGGCTGCATAAATGCAAAATCACTTTAACCATACTGCCACCATCTGTAAAATGACTACACTGCCAAAAAAGAAATCAAATGGCATATAAGTATTTAAAGATAGCATATGTATACTATGATAAGATGTGCCAAAGATAACAATCATCCTAATGCTTTGAACATACACTGATAAATCATCTTGAAAATGACTGAAAATTAAAAAAAATAAAATAAACACAATGCAAAATGGCTCTCTAAATGAAGTAGCATATAGTGTTAAAATGACTTGCAAAATTGGTAATTATCAGTTGAGATGAATTAGACTTCAACGTCATCCCAATACTAGCACTTAGCATATTGTATAGAATGCAGAGCAGACTTGCTACTTTACAGATATGATGGACCGTGTCTGTTTTAACAACTTTTCTTACAGTATCATTGAATAAAGTGCAGTATCTGACCACATTGACCGTTAAAAGTATTTGTTTTAAGCCATAGAAAGGGTTTTCTGACTCAGTTTATATAGTTTGTTTCTACGTGATCATTTCCAGAGTAGTACTACATAGCTACTGCCAGTTTCAGTTCACAGCAGTTGACATATGAAGTTTTAATTCCAAGTAAATGGTGAACCACACCATCTCATTTATTACCTCTTGTTAACTGAATTATAAATTATTGGTTAAACAGACTGTTGGCGAAACAGTGTTAGCTAAACCTGCATTATTACTGACTCAAAGTGATCTAACATTAAATAGGCCTCAATTGTAATATTTTTGAATAAGCTTTTCAAATAATCACAATTTGTAAGAAAAAAAATTTCAAATGATTTATCTACAGAAGTCACTATTGAAGTATATGGGATTTTTTGTAGATAAATCACTTGCTAAGTTTTCCTAATAGATTGTGATCATTTGAAAAAGCTTATCCAAAAATCTTAAAATGAGGCCTATGATATTTAATAATGATTGCTCGCCACCATACTGTTCTGATCTCTTCTAGAAAACCGTAGCATTTCTATAGTAGCTACAGGTACACAGAAGCCGAACTCCCACTGGGCTCTATACGGTCCAGTTGTACTTATTGAGGAGAAGGCATAGTTGAGTCCAAGCACAGCCTGGTGCAGATTTGCCCCAAGTCTGTTTGCCTATGGACAATCAAGGCTAGAGTTCACCTCTCTTTAAAAAAATACAAGTGTCTGGATGCAAAAAAAAAATCCACTAAAAATGTATTCAACATCTGTATTTGACATGTAAGGTACACCTATACCTATACCTATAACATTTTTTTGTTTGTTGATATTGAATTACTTTAAAGGAACACCCCCAACTGCTACATTGACCTACAGTGATTATGGACCCAGGAGTGCCCTGGCACACTGCTGGGTTACGCTCCACACCTGCATTCAACTAAGCCTACTAGTACAGGCGCACTGTCTGCTCTGCAGGGCTTAGTTCAGGAGAGTTAATGGAAGCTCCAGCTCCTCTTCCATCTTTCTGTAGTCGTTATAGTGCTTTATTTATGTCATGCAGTGTTAAAACATATACCATTGGATATACATGTCAGATGTATTAAAACAGGTAGAAAAAAGAAAAGGTGATAAGCCTTTAACAGGTAGAGTATGCTGCATTTTTGTATTATAGTAAGATGATGAGATTCATGCTTGGCAATCATGTCTACATTTGGAACTTAAGTAAAACATACTGTCACTAGCGGAACTACCGCAGGGGTCGCAGCAGTGACTGGGTCTGCCATTCAAGGGAGCCTGGCCGCAGTGTCGACCCCTGAGACCGGGGTGCCTGCCAACATTTTAATGCGGCCCCGACCGCACGGAAAAAACGCGGGGCCGCATTAAAGGGCCACCCGATAGCAATGAATTTCCTGAGGACCTGGTTATTTTCTTATAAAAGCTTTTAAACTATTTAACAGTTTTATCCTGTGACATATCTAATACATACATGTTGTATACATGTAATTAAATGTATGTGTAGTTTACTTGAAGGGCATTGTGTAAATAAATATTCACTTAAAGGAGCATTGTATTCCTGTCACTATAGCTGTGAAAACCGGGTTTAGGCCCCCGGTGCCACCTTTCTAGAAGGGTAAATTCCAGTGCTGCGCGAGTTTCCTCGTGACTGGCCAAGCCCACGCTCCGCCTCCCTAGCTGAAATCATCAGAAGTGATGTTCTGTGCCAATCACGATGCTTTCACATAGGAAGCAAAGCCAAACGTCAACTAGGCTATGAGGAAAGTTCAGTGTCTCCATGCAGAGGGTGGAGACACTGAATGTCTGTATTGCTCCCCCAGCAACCACCTCTAGTAGCCATCTGAGGAGTGACTAGTGGAGATTTCCATATTAACATTACCTTTTCTCTGAAAAGACCGCGTTTACTGCAAAAAGCCTGCAGTGACTGACTATACTCACCAGAACAAATACAATAAGCTATAGTTGTTCTGGTGACTATAGTGTCCCTTTAATTTGACATGCATGACACATATATCATCACATTTACCTATTTACCCTAATCCGATGTGAAGTACATTTAAGCAGCTTGTACATGTGACACACTGAAGCTGACCTCTGGATTATTCCCTTAGATGTGCACTACTTGAAGGTGCTATGAGCTCTTTAAAGAAACACTCCAAGCTTCATAACTACTACAGCTCATTGCAATAGGTATGGTGCCATGGTGCTTTTCTACAATCGTTGTATTTGTTGTTTTGCTTTTATTTTGCATGATAGCAACGAATCCTAGGTTTAATACATGAGTAATACATATCTTCCCGTGACACTTTAAAACCCTGGATCAGACATTCTTGATTTTTTTCACCAGTTAGTGAAGGGGTTAAGCATTATTGTTTCTTTGCTGGGGGCATTGTTATCTGGTTCACATTTGGTTCTGTATCACCACAGGCCCAATTGTCATCGTTTTGAAATACAGTACACGCAGATGCTGTTTGACTCGGCAACATTTTCCATCATTTCTGTACTGAAACTTCAGAAAAGGAGACTGGTTCATGACAGTAGTTTTGTGTGTGTGCGACTCCATTGACATTTCTAGTTCGCAAAAATAGAATTCTTACAGAACTGCAAAGAAGCATACTTTGCAAAGTATCAAAATATTAATGCAGACAATAGAATTATAAGATAATTCAGACAGGCAGTGGTGGATCATATCTAGGGGGTAAAAAGACCAGGGGTTTAATCAACCCCAAGTCGTTCAGTATTAACCCTTCACTCCACTGCGTGAAAATTTTGCACCAACAGAAATGCTCCCACACAGTGCTCCGTGATTAAATCAAAATATTGTGTATTAAACTGGCACTGTCACAAATATATATTTGTTATTTTTCTCTCATTATTACAGGAGACTCAAAGATAGCAATGAAATTCTGCAAAAATTAAACCTGGGGTTTTTCAGAAACACACTTAAGGGTTAAATTTTCCTCTTTGCAAGAACACCTGTTTTGGAAAAATTCAGAGCAAAAAATTGACACACAATTTAGGCATTTAATAAAAAATCCACTTACCTAGGAAAAAATTTTTTTAGCTTATGATTAATCCCATTAACATGTCTCTTATTCACTTAACTGGACGCTATCTTGTTATATCATGTTTCACATATAAGGTTCCACTTCTTTGTTTAAGTTTGGGTTGCTATAAGAAATATTAGGACATGTTTGTCATATTTTATGTAAGAAATCACATCCTTAAAAGAGCTATTTTGTGATTCAGGATATGATATAGATCTAATATATCCCATTATCCAAATGTGAAATGTTCATGTACAGTGCTCTTCAGAACGTTCATGTAACGTCTTGAGATTTTTAAATATATATAAAATGTTGCTAGATAGTTAGTAAGTGCTACTTAAAATCCGTTTGAGTTATTTACTAAGTACTAAGGTATCCAATATTTTTGGATAAGCTTTGCAAATGATTTCATATTTTTGCATAACCTTTTAAAATATTGTTTTGCAAAATATGAAAGTATGCAGAAAAATCAATATATCCAAAAACTTTAAAAATATGAAAAACATTTTTTCACAATGCTAAATAAGTTTAAAAGTTTCTTAAAAAATATAAAATAATTGAAAACGCTGATCAAAAAGTATTAAAACAAGGCTAAAAAGAACTTATTCCTAACGCCCAGATGCCTGTTATTAATATGGTCCCACCCATATAAAAATGAAAAAACTAAATAATTAAAATCAAAATAATTAACTCACTGTTCCTCCAGCACCGAGTCTCACCTTTTCTCCAGTAAGTCTATGGCGGATCGTGAAGGCACTGCGTATGCACAATTTACACCATAAGGGACCACCATATACCATAACCAATTCCACCATTAGCTGTTATGTTTCTTTAAGGGTCCCTTTAAAGCATGCTTCACACCTTTAGACAAGTTACCACAGTCCAGTGCTTATTGCAGCCATAATTATTTATTGTTCAATTAATGGGGTTCATCTCATAATTGAAACTCAATGTAAAGAAAATCAATGTAATTTCTAAAAATGGTAAAAGCCAGAAGGTATTGTATTTACAGTTTCCAGGAGTGCTACTAACAAAAACTGTAAAGTAGGGGCCATTAATGCAAACTAGTGTCTCTGCAACTGTCTAATAATCTACTATTTTGGTTAACCACGGACATGCATGCATATTTCCAATTATTAAAATTTTCTAAAATTTTTTTTTTTTTTTAATCTACTTCAACAAACAAATTCAACCTAAAAACCTGTGATATAGTAAAATTTAAAAAAAAGAATTATTAGCAAAGGTCTAAAAAGGAGACTCTAGGCATTAGAAACACGATAGGACTAGCATTTGGCGTCATTAAGGTCAGTGGATCTGTATGAGCAGATGCTGTTTGAAATGCTGATTCCCTATGGGGAAACATCGAATTGGCCAAAATCACCATTAGGTCATGATAATTACCCGGTTTACGGTTTGCTCCGGCTTTTCTTAGGGTGCTGAGTGCATCTTTCGGATAAGTACCAGCTCCAGTTTCACTTTTGCCTTCCTGATCAGCGCTTTCATTTGGACTTCCAGAGTGTACCGAAAGCGCCAATTGGGAGGCTGCCTCTGTACTTATACCAATATGGCGCCTTGCATTATTTCCTGTTCTGACAGTGCCTTGTAATCACTACAACCCTGTTCCCGCACTTTTTGGGGTCACAAGGGTGATTTGGACCAATCATTGTCCACCCCAGTGTTTAAATAAAGTTTTAGCCCCGTTGTCATTGCTCTGTTTACTGTCTCTTCTGACCTCTGTAATCCTGACCTGTATTGGTATATTGTATTTCCGTATTTCTGGTATCTGATCTTGGCTAGTTTTATGTTTACACTATCTTTCTTATTTATGTAAAACTCAGCCGATCTAAGGTCCAGTAATACATCCTTCCTGTTATCATATTCCTGACCAATACTTGTTGTAAGTTAGGTAGTGTAGCTGTGACACATTATTGAGGAGAAAAATGAATATCCAGGCACACCTGAGGTTTCTTCTAAAAGGCAGTCTTTTTATTTGGAACAAGAAAGTGGAGACGACTTTTTGGCTCCTCTCTAAACCTTTATCAAGGAAATAAGGTATGTTTAGTTGCTTACTTTAGTTATTTCGTGGAGATATCGGAAGTGTTAGAGTGTTCTATTATATCAGAAAGATATGGTGGTACTGGGGTACTACAGCATTTAATAAAGCCAATCAGGTTTAGAAATATGTATAATGTCATTAAAAAAAGAGCAGTGTAGTCTTATTCGAGTGGCAATACTACGCAAAACTGGGCAGAGATGGACAGTATGCCCTAGTGCTGCATACTAATTAAACTAATTAAACAAACCCCAACTTTAAAATATCATGCGCTATAAAAATAACGTAATGTTGATCTTTGAGATAACTATGCTACCTTGGGTCTACAAATGTATAGAGAGAGGGAGAGAGACAAAGAGTGAGAGAACTCTGTTTGTCTAAAGAGAACTCAGTAGGAGTATCTTGAATGCAGAAGCAGTGTCAGAAGAACAAAATGAAAATTTCAGAGGTATAGCAAACATGGAACTGGATTACTTTGACAAAGACCTGGGTACAGGTCGAAAAGTTTTGGATCCAATAAAACTTTCTTGAATATATCACAGTGAGTGCCTGAGATTTTTTTCTTATATGTACATTATATGGGGTATGCTGACCCATGCTCAGTCTAGCACCCTGTGTTTATTTCTGTGATTGAGTTCAACCCTCTTCTTTATTTTTGATACTAGAACAAACAGTGTCAGTAGAACACAATGGGAATTTCAGAGGTTTAGCAAACCTGGAACTGGATTATTTTTTTAAATCATGTTATATCCTAGCAATAGATAGGTATAAGAGAGAGATCACAAAGAAGACCAGTTCTACTACATATTCTAAATTAGTTTAAAAAATATATATTTTTTTAGACTTTAATGTGAAATTTATATAGATAAATATAGATTTGATTGCCACTATATGCCATATTATTTCCACCCTTTATTTAAAAAGGGCCAAGATATTCTGTAGTACTGTAAATTAATTATTTGGACTGTGTAAAACACTTCCTGATCATCCTCACTAATTAACCAAGCAGATTCATCTTCGTTAACCCTCCCAACTCATGCTCTTATTGAATAAGAAAAAAATCCAGAAAGTCAAATGAAATGTGTTTTTTTTTTTTTTATGAATCTTCCCAAAGAAAGAGGGTGGGTGACAGTTGGATGTAAAGGCACACCCTACTCTGGGCATATCATGTTGTAATTTTGTAACAAGTATATACAGTTGTAATAAAAATTATTCAACCCCCATTGAAAATCAGGCTTACTGTCAAAATGTACAGACTTTCAGCTGTTTGCAATGAACAAATCAAACAAAAGCAATTGAAATACCTCAACACAACGAATGCTTCAAGTGGTTTTCCCAAATCAACTGATAATGCAACTTATCATGACTTCACCAGTCTCAAAATTATTCAAACCCCTGAATAGAATCCCTCACAACAATACAAACATGCAAAACAGGTGTTGTCTCAAGCACACCTGATGGAACTAATCAAGGGTTTCATTAGTTGCGCCGGGTTTGTATAGAGCTGGAACACTTGAAATTGCTAAACTGGCTAGGGGTTTACTGAATGGCACATTTGACTGCATGTTAGAAATATGGCTAAGTCAAAAGAATTGTCCACAAAGTTAAGATAAGAGATCATGGCCCTTCATAAACAATGAACAGGATACAAAAAATCGCAAAGGCACTGAATGTTCCCAGAAACACTGTTGCGCTTGCGCTATTCTTGTTGGGGTCAGTTCCCTGATGTCCCCAAAAGCGGAACACCATTGAACTAAGTTTTGATGGTTGGACAGGATCCGAAAATTGGGATCTTTCAGACGATTTCGGGACAGTTGTGGGACCTGTGATCTATGCTGAGTGGAGCATATATTCACTGCAGCAAGACACAAAGTCTCTTTTTGGCAGGCCCATTTGAGAAAAAAGGAAATACTGTTTAAAGGAACACTATAGTCACCTAAATTACTTTAGCTAAATAAAGCAGTTTTAGTGTATAGATCATTCCCCTGCAATTTCACTGCTCAATTCACTGCCATTTAGAAGTTAAATCACTTTGTTTCTGTTTTTGCAGCCCTATCCACACCTCCCCTGGCTATGATTGACAGAGCCTGCATGAAAAAAAAAAAAACTGGTTTCACTTTCAAACAGATGTAATTTACCTTAAATAATTGTATCTCAATCTCTAAATTTAACTTTTATCACATACAGGAGGCTCTTGTGGGGTCTAGCAAGCTATTAACATAGCAGGGGATAAGAAAATCTTAATTAAACAGAACTTGCAATAAAGAAAGCCTAAATAGGGCTCTCTTTACAGGAAGTGTTTATGGAAGGCTGTGCAAGTCACATGCAGGGAGGTGTGACTAGGATTCATAAACAAAGGGCTTTAACTCCTAAATGGCAGAGGATTGAGCAGTGAGGCTGCAGGGGCATGTTCTATACACCAAAACTGCTTCATTAAGCTAAAGTTGTTCAGGTGACTATAGTGTCCCTTTAAGCCTTACTCTGCCAACTTTACTATTACCAATATGGGGTAATGGGAGGAATGATGTGTGGAGTATATCTACAGTGTGTAGGGAAATTCTGTAACTTACAATTCATGACTTTACCTTCTACATTTGGAGGTTTGAAAGCAGTGTAAATGATCAAAGTGGAAGATCGCTTGTGTCACAGGAAGAATCATTTTAAAAAGAGTCTGTCCGTCTGGTGCTCACATACTAAGCTGACATTTTGCCTCAGCAGTCAATCAATGTGGGGCTGCACTTGCGCAGAGCATTGTCTTAATACAATTTTGCAGTGTTGAGAGACATGAGATATCATGGGAAATTAATGCTGGAGTAGCATTTTTTTTTTTTTTAAATATAAAACCCTTGTACTAGTTTTACATTTCCATGGAACATTTCAAAACCCTAACCACTACAGCCTACTCCCTTCTTGATATTGTTTTGACTAATTACCTGGGGTTCTGGTAGAAGCTTACTGGCTTAGCTGCAGGGCTTGGGTTAGTTGAGCTAATAGAAAGATCCTTGGAGGGGTTTACTGCTATAGAAGAGGCTGTGGTGCCCTACAAACACCAAGTAAGTTGCCAGACTGTTCTCAGACTACCTACTATGGTAAGGAGCCAAGGTATGTGTGGCACCATAACCACTACAGTGGCTGCATTGGTTAGTGTGCGTGGAGTTATGCAAAGTACTTCAGTAACATAACTCAACAGCAATTGAGTAAATGTTTATTTTGGTGTACTGGTTGTATACAAATAACTTCAGGTACACACATATTTTTTGTATTCCTCCTTTTGTAGATCAGAAGACTTATTCCACGTGCTCTGTTCTTGGGCTCTTACAAGAATTAAGATACTGATTATATTGTGTGTTGAGAGGAGTGCCTGCGGCACTCTTACATGTCTGCAGATTACAGCCTGAACTTTGCTTTTGCGGGGGAAGTATTTGACAACAGAAACAAAATCTGTGGGATAAGTGAATATTCTACAGGAGAGTTTCTTATCACTTAGAAAGTTACTCATTGATCTGGGGCCTCCGAGATATCGCTTGTTATGTGATTGTAGGAGCTGTGGAGACCTTTCACTTTAGTAATCAATCAATTCTGTTAAAATGACACTCCCAGCACCCGATAGAACATCAGGCAAGCTACAAGAAGCTGCACCGTGGCTTCTGTTAACTTGCTCCTGAATACTTTAACAAATACTTTTCATGAATGAAATTACTTCCTAGTGATGAACTACACATTCCAGAAATCTGTGCTGCATTCCTTTTGCAAAACAGTGGAGAATCTTGTTTAATGCTTTAAAAAAGTGAACAATTTCAGCTTGAAGTGTCCCTTTCAATTCAGCATGTCATGCTGAATGGCAATTTTCCATCAGTTTGCTATTTTCCATAATCCCACTACTGTAGTTTGCTTTGCAATCATGATAATGCATGTTATAATACAACCCGAAAGCAAATATCAGAGAAAAGACAGTGCTTCCTTTACTGCCTAGGAACACCTCTAGTGGCAGCCATTCAGATTGCCACTAGAGGTACTTCCTGAGTCACTGCTGCAGAGCATTAAGGTTCAGCGTCTCCAAGCTCTGCATGGAGGTGCTGAACGTTTCTCATAGAGATGCACTGATTCAATGCATCTCTATGAAGAGATGCTGATTGCTGCAGTGCGGCGCTTTGCTGTGAATCACACAATCACTTCCCAATGCTTTTCTATGGGAAGCATTAGATTGGCTGAGATCATCAAGTTTGAGGAGACCTGCGTGGTGCTTGAAAAAAGTGAGTAAATAAAATTTCTAACAGGTGACAAGGGGGAGTCGGGTACCTAAACGGCACTATTAGAACTTTAGTGACTGGAATACACATTTGACACTATATAATGTTTCTTTAAATCCATTTATTTGAATGATTTCAAGGACAAATGAGTTTGGGAGACATATGGAAGTGTTTTATCCTTAGCACTTGAAAACAAAATACTTGTGGAGCTGCTGCAACTAAAACAGAATAGTAATCTGATTAGAATTTTAAAGGTGTTTGTGTGTGTGAAATCCTGTATGTTGTGTTGTGTGACTTTTACATGCCCAAATATATTTTAAAATGTCAGGTTTTGCCTACAGGTGTGTCTGTTTTATTAATGCATGTTTGGTGCTGCAAGTGCACAATACTTTTGAATTGGTAACTGTGCTGTAACTCTGCACCCCAGTGGAGAATTGGATAACTGCATTCACATTTTGTCCACATAGGGGAACTGTCATAACTAAGGTTTTTTTCCAAAACGCAGAATCACCAACCTGTTGCAAATTGAATCACAATAGCCAACATTTGTGAAAAACATTTGAAAATGTTTTGCTACAGGATCCAACAATTTCCAGTACTGAAAACATTTTGCAAATTCAGTCTGTTTCTTTTGCACCCAACAGCTATGGGCTGTACTAGTTTTCTTTTATTCTTCGTTGTTTTTTTTTTGTTTTTTTTTAATAAACAATTTTTACTTTTTGTTTATTTGTATCCCTGACTGCCCTGGCACAGACAAAGCATACAATGGAAAAAATTTTGTAACCGCCATTGTGTCATATATGCAGGTGCCATGGCGGTGTCTGTGCGTGAATGTCACTTTGGAAGGAATGCTCTTGCACGCATATGCACGCTACTTTCTAATCAGATGCCCGAGGACACAGGATTGCGCCCAAAGCTTAATGGGACAATTGACCTGGAAGAGCTTTGGAAGGGTTTGATACATACCGCTGCACTTGTATTCGCTACAATAGTATTTACGGGGGTGAAGGAATGAACAACTGTCAAAATCAAAGAAGTAAATGTTACTCTTTAACAGTACCTATTATAATCACTGATCTGAGTCAGACAAGTTGGAGCAGCTAAAGAGGAGTTAGTTCGTAGGAATTATTAATTGCATTCCTATGGCTGTTAGAACATCACAGGCATTTATGATAAATCACATACATTACTCACATGGCATTCAACAGAACCCCCCCCCCCCCCCCCCCCCCCTCTGTTGCTTTCTTCAAATAATTTGGTTTTATAGTGCATACAAAGTTTGAATTATACAATGGTCAGTGCAAGGTATTTTCACTGCCTTAGGCAAAAATTTAGAAAGATGTTATTTGTCATTTTATTTTCTCTACTTTTTTTCCTGCTTCCAGACTATCTCTTCGGTCTCTGTTATCCAAATTTCTGTCAACCAATCTATTTCTCTCTAATTTTACAACTAACCCTTATTTCACCTTCCATGAGTCTGTTTCAGCCTAGCTCTTACGGTTTCCCCATCTCATCACCTATCTCTTTTTATATGTATGGTAGGCAATATTTCACATAAATAACTTAGACCACACAATAAACATAGACACAGCTTATTTATATTTCAATGGGCTAGGCAGTGGTGTTAATTAAAGCTTATAAGGGGGACATACCACTTTACTTCCAAAAATGTTAACTTTCACCATCATTTAATTGCCAGTCAGTCATAGATAACCTGACCACCTTTTATATACAACCATTTAAAACATATCCTTCCTCAGAACTTGAACCTGAGGATGACTTTGCCCCACCGCCTCAGCTGGGGTAGAACTACCCCAGCTGAGGCCCCCCCACAGCCAAGTCTCTTTCTATCATGTTTTGCAGATCCAGATTAAAAATATCCACACCGATATTTGACAAATGAACCTGGTCTTTACTAAACAGGCCCCGTTAATTCTGATCCAATTCTAAATGCCTGTATGAAAACCCACCCAACCATGGCAAAAATCTTGACATTGCCAAATTCAACTTTCTACGCACTCTCTCCAACGCTTTTAACTCTCGGTTCACTAACCATTGCCAGCGCTGGACCATCTCTGACCAAACTAGAATGGTGTAAGGAAATCATTTTTTTCAATTTCAAACAAACATTTTTAACATTACGTAATAACTGCATGGATTTAACAACACCTTTTTTTATTACCCACCATTTGAATTATTAAAATATCTGGAGCAGGCCAAATCGCTGCACACTCTAATATGAGCTCCATTAACTGATGTATTTGCAGACCACCAACACCTTTCCTATATATTGCAACGTCATCACCATTGAAGTCCAAATTCAGTCCATATATCCTTGCTCCTGCATGGCCCGTTTTACAAAGGAATGACCTACAACCCAAATATTTCTTACGATACCTGAGGAAAATAATAAGAGTGAAAGGAGGAAAACAAACATTACATCATGTCATTGCGCACATATAACTTAAAACAGTTTGACTCCCACCTCCCAATTTTTTTAATAGCATCTGCTCCAAAACCTAAGTATGCTGCTTCAGTTGCTGCCCCAATTCTGAAGGAATGAGTTGTAAATTTGCCTTTATAACCAAGTCTTTCAAAACATAACTGCAAAACCCTCTGAAACTGAAAACGTGTTAGAGGAGAGCCAGAGATATGCACCAGCAGCGGACCATGTACCACAGGGCGGATAGCTAAATAAGCATGCAGTGTCTCCACTGGGCAGACTCTACCCTCCTTGATACTTGACAAATGAAGCCATCTGCCTTTTCCAATTTTATTGTTTTTTTGAGGAATGCAACCAAATATCTACCTGTGAATCCCTTATAATCACATTCTTAAACCGTAAACCTGACAGTCTGAATCTACTGAAAGAAACCAAATCACTGATCCTAAATGCTGCAGAAAAAGCCTAAAGAAAAGGCTGCTAAAAACAAATATACTTTGAATTGAGAATAACAAACCGTGTTTAAAACATCAAGCAAATCTCCTAACACTGAATAAGTTATGGGATGCCTAACGTCAGCAACTCTTTAAAATTACCTTTTAACAACAGTTTAATCACAAATGCATTCACTACTACGGGCTTACCTAAAAGCCGCAAAAATATGTTACACCTGCTAAGAATCTGGAGATGGCATCTTTTGATATTCCATTGTTAATACATTGAACCACAAAAGAGAAGGCAGCTTCTATATTACCACCTACTGGATCAACCCGGATTAGCTCATAGAATTTATACCATTCATTCCATGCTGACACATATGCCCTCCACGTGCCCTGTGCAAGTGCTTTCATGAAATTGCCCGGCTCTTCCCAGATTAATTGCCAAAGGCATTTTGGCAATTCCATGCTTTTTTCCTCTGCGTCCGGCACTAAACTCCTGAAAGCGCAAAGCTGAAAACGAGAAATAGCATCAGCATCTCCATACCTGGAATATGCATAGACTTGACCCAAATATTCTGTTTTAAACATAACAATACTAGATTTTGCAACAAATTAATAACAAAGGAACATTTAGAATGCATGGAATTAATCACCTGTGCCACCGACTTATTGTCATAAGCACTGGTTTGTGAGCTCTCTCTGCTCAGCTCATATTCCGGCTCCTAGCATCACTCTTTGGCACGCCCGCCTTGGAATTTAGCTAGCCGCCCAACTGCCTGCAAGCCTGCCTCCCTCCCTGCCCAAGCAGCCTGGCCAGCAGCCCACTGGACCCAGGTAAAAAAATCCATCCAGCTCTCCCAAAGCTAGGGAGGCTGGGTGTATTTAAATTAAAATTAAAAAATAATCTGTGAGTGTTGGGGATGGGGGAGAAGGATAGGGGGGGAGTGTGTGTCTGTGTCTGGCTGGCTGCCAGTGTGTGTGTCTGTGTCTGGCTGGCAGTGTGGGTGTCTGTTTCTGGCTGGCTGGCAGTGTGTGTGCGCCTGGCTGGCAGTGTGTGTGTATGTCTGTCAGTGTGTGTCTGTGAGTGAGTCTGTGTGTCTGAGTGATTGCGTATGCCTGTCGGTATGTGTGTCTGTGAGTGTGTGTGTATGTCAGTGATTGTGTGTAGGTCAGTGTGTGTCTTTGAGTGAGTCTGTGATTGTGTGTGTCTGTCAGATTGTGACAAATCAGTGTGTGTGTGTGTGTGTGTCAGTGTATCTGAGAGTGTGTGTCTGTCAGTCAAAGTGTGTGTGTTAGTCTTTAACAGGAAGAGGTGTGGCATTGACAGGAAGGGGTGGCGTAAATCTAAATTAGGGGGTGCCCGAGTTCCGCCATGCCTAGGGCAGCACAGATCCAAAATACACCACTGTATGTGATGTGTCCCTGATGAAAACTTGGTGGATCTGGTAACCTTAATGAAGTCAGTGTGTGGAAGCCTGAATGTGTATGATATGATAGTAATTCTAATGTCCAATGTATAATAATGGAATATGTGATGTCATACTGAGAGAGTGTTGATACAAATCAGACCATCATAGAAGCAGCAGTGGTGAGAAACACATCCCATCACTCTGCATGTTCCTTCAGCGTTTATATACAGCCCAACATTCCCTATACTACTAATAATAATGGCAGTGAATTGCAGTGAAATTTCAGAGGCATGATCTATACACAAAAACTCACTTAATTAAGCTAAAGTTGTTTTGGTGACTATAATAATAATAATAATAGAAATATCCCTGTTAACTGTTACAGATATATTTCAAGGCATACTCTAAGCACCAAAATGTTAGCTTAAATGAACAATGTATCGTGAGGAATAGATACATTTAATCCTAATGGGACTGTGTAGTTTATGGGCCCCGAGATTTTTTTTGAAAAAAAATACTCACTTTCCACAATCTCCCCCTCAAGCGACATCATCTTGGAGGCGTACCTTAGGGTAACAGTCCTATCGTCATAGGTGAGCATTGGGGACCTTTGGCGCCGCAGTGTGTCTAAAGATTCTGCTAGAGAATCACAACACAGTATGTTATGGTATGAGAGCTGGGAAGTAAGATTTCCGGCTCTCATTCTCAGAGGTCTTGAATACGTGGCTTAGAGCCGCACTTCCAAGCCTTCTAATTAGTGAAATAGAGTTTTAGTGGTAGGACATGGAGAGCCAAAACTGCAGGCACTATAACAACTTAAATAAGATGAAGTTGTTGAAGTGCCTACAGTGTTCTTTTAATGAATGGTTTGATATTATGAAAATATATTTTTAAAAATTATATTTTGATTTTTTTTTTATTAAATATTTTATTGATTTTTTATATTTACAAAAAATAACTTTTTAAAGTTTATCATCAACAAGTATTAAATAAAAAAAAGATTATGAAAACTGGGAACGAACAAAAGCTTAGAGAAACTCAGTAGCTTGCCCTTCAGTAAATCCCTGTTCAGGTCTCAAAATAGTTTCTTCTCACTTGTGCCATTACAGAGAGAACATATTCTGAAGCATATCAGACCGATCCCACCTGTAATCGTAATGCCAGCAACTTCTCTCTTCATGAGAGATACAGCAACTGCAGATGATCGTTTCTGACTTCTTTGGGCCTCGTCAGTGAGATGTAGCTGACACCCCTCTAAGTACATCCAACAATATTAAGGCCAAAGGCCTTAGTAAGATTATCCCATGTCAAAGTACACTCCTATCATAAAAATGGAAAACTATTGCTTAGGAATACACTGTGCTTAATTCTGACACTTAATACAATCAAAGTAACCTCAAGATTCAAGACTTAAGCTTAACAAATAATGATACAAAATAAGTTATTTTTAGATTACACATGATCTAGTTTAAACTTTTCAACATGTGGTTTTTGAGTCTGCAGCACACACAGTTAATCAGCTGGAAACCTGGGCTGACGGCAACAACAGGTGCAAACAACCAGTCCAGACACAAAAAATGTTAGTAGGCAATTAGCTCTCACAACTTCTTAATTTAAAGGAAAACTCCAAGGACGATAAACACTACAACAATCTGTAGTGGTCACGGCAGGTCTGGTAAGGTGAAAGTGTACCCCCTCAAACATACAATGGGAGATGTGCTTCTTGTCTGGACTTACTGTGGGTGCAGAAAAGCAGCACATCTCCCACTGGACCACCAGGGATCAGGATCCCACTTCCTTTTTTTTGTTTTCTTTTCAGCACCTAACCCCACAAATGCAGCCTATACCCACCCACTACAGCTCCTCTTCCCCACTACAGCCCCTAATACACCTATTTCAGGCCCATTCCACCCTACATCCCACATCCCCCACTATAACCCATATCCACCCTCTTCAGTCCGTATTCCCCCAATACAGCTCTGATCCTCCCAACAGTCCGTAATCCACCTACTACAGCCCCTAACCCCCCTACTACTGCTCCTATGCCACACCATTGCGGCCCATTTCCTGTACTACAGCCCCTAAACCCCCAGTTGCATCCCCGATCCACCCACACTAGTCCCTATCCTTCCACTCAGGGCTCGCGCCACAATTTGGACGAACTAGGCATTCGTCTAGGGGGGCGGCCCACCTGTCTGAGGTCAAAGTGCTAGGAGAGCGGCTCTTGAGCCGCCCCCAGCGCCGGGCCGATCCATAAGGCGCCAGAAGGTTGGGGCGCCGAGAGGAGCCCTGTCACAAAGGGCCCAGGAGGTGGCCACCTCAGGGCGCCCCCGAACCTGTATTAGGTAAGGCAGAGCTTACCGGCTTACCTTGATGGCAGATGCCTGCTTTGCTATCAATTGCCGGTGCCCGGAGGACAGGGGGACGGAGCAGGCAGGCGGCAAGGGAGGCTGTTTGTGCCGCAACCCTCCCCCCCCAAAAACATAATAATCTTCACTTGTGTGTCTCTTAATCCCCATTTGAATTTCTTACCTCTTTACCTCTTTTGCATTTCTTATCCCCTCTTTTCAATGTCTTACCCCCTTTCATGTATTGTATCCCCCGTATACCCCCCTCTAGTGTATCTTATCTCATCCATTTTTTTCCCTTTGTGTGTCTCTTACTTTTCCCCTACCCCTTTGTGTGTCTCTTACGTCCCTCCAGCCTGTGTGTCTCATACTTCCTCCAGCCCCTTTGTGTGTCTCTTACTTCCCTGCATCCACTTTGTGTGTTCCTTACTTCCACCTGCACCTTTGTGTGTATTTTTCTCCCCTTCCCCAGCCCCTCAGTGTGTCTTTTCCCCCCAGCACTTTTGTGTGTCTCTTTTTCCACGAGCCAGCGTCTTTGCATGTCTATTTTCCTCTAACGCTCTGAGGGCCTCTGTGTCCTCTTTACTGTGTCCTCGTGTTTATACTGGTGCCAAAGCATTGGATTGGCTGAGATCATCAAGTTTGTTGATCTCAGCCAAGGAGGCGGAGCGCGGACGGAGCCAGCCACGCCAAGAGCGTGTCTTTGTCCCTCTTTTGTGTGTCTCTTTACCTCTCTGTCCCTCTTGCATACCTGCTCACCTCCCTTTTATAGCATGCACCAGGCAGACTGCTGTAGAGGATCTTCTATATCCTCTACCCGGTCTGAAAGGAAGCTGTTGATCGTTCTCGGTGAGCAGCTTCCTCTCCGACCGGGTAGAATATACAGAAGATCCTCTACCGTGATTTGCAGATGTGCGCACCCCTCCTGACGGTCACACTTGCCTGTGTGCATTAAGAAGTGCCACCTTATAGCTTCACCGACCCTGTGTAGCACCATAACCAGAACAGATTGTTGTAGTGCTTACGGTGCTTGGAGTGTTCTTTTTTTTTTATATTCTTTATTTTATCATGACACAACGAGTTGCACACACAAATCAGTATCATATGACATTGGTTGACATCCTCGACAAGGTATAACAGGGTTACAAAATCTCATACACCTGACAAACAGTAGGGTTACCACTATCTCCTTGTATCCCCGTTCACACAAGTTTACGTTACGGCTAGAATAGGGTAGTCTGCTGCGCTTGATGCTAGATCTTAGCGGAGTGTCTAGTTGGTCTATTTAGAATAGATCAGTTAATCACATGGAAATTCTATAAATTCCAAAACATAGGACAAAATAGCTGGATGAAAAAATTCAGCGATGGTTTCAGTTTGGGAGATTTGGTCTAAAATGTTTCACTGTGAATTCTTATTAATTGCCACTACTGGAAAATGTTGGATCCTGTTGTTAAGTTGTTAAAATGTTAAATAAAACATGTCACTTCTTTACATGTATTATTTTTTTCTCTATTCTTGATTGCTTTGAAAGATAACTTTGAGGTTTAGCAGCAGTCAAGATAAATATCCACCAGAGTCTAATAACTACAATATGAAAAACAACTGTATAAATCCCTTGCAAGAACACTTCCAAGTGCCAATTTTCCCATGTTTTTCTTTTTTGGCTAGTCATTTTGCCCGTACTGCTGGGAATTTTATAAATTAACCCCTTAAGGACACATGACATGTGTGACATGTCATGATTCCCTTTTATTCCAGAAGTTTGGTCCTTAAGGGGTTAAATCATCCTAAGATTCTTCATAATGAGTTTTAAATCATGTGATAAACAATGATCACAGGACTAGTCCTCATTGAAACCTAACCCTAAACTTTTCAAGATATATTTAATTGAGTCACCTGTTGTGATGCACCAGTTTATTCCTTTATGACAGATGCTTTATATAATGATTGCCCTAATCATCTGTTACAAACAACTAAATCTACGGGCATTTAGGCTAAAATATCTGGTTTAGAAAAGTTCTCCATATACATATTGTGTCTTGTTAGTTCACTTAAATGTATTTTTTATACTGAATAAACCCTCCAGGGTTAAAAAGCCATCCTTCAAATTAAAGGACCACTATAGTGCCAGGAAAACATACTTGTGTTCTTGGCACTATAGTGCCCTGAGGGTGCCCCCACCCTCAGGGACCCCCTCCCGCCGGGCTCTGGGGAGAGGAAAGGGGTTAAAACTTACCTTTCTCCAGCGCCGGGCGGGGAGCTCATCTCCTCCGATCCTCCTCCTCTCCTCCCATTCGGCTGAATGCGCACGCGCGGCAAGAGCTGCGCGCACATTCAGCCGGTCTCATAGGAAAGCATTATCAATTATCAATTAGCAATTATCAATGCTTTCCTATGGATGCTTGCGTGCTCTCACTGTGATTTTCACAGTGAGAATCACGCAAGCGCCTTCCAGCGGCTGTCAATGAGACAGCCACTTGAGGCTTTGAGGGCTGGATTAACCCAAAAAATGAGTTAACCCTAGCTGGACCTGGCACCCAGACCACTTCATTAAGCTGAAGTGGTCTGGGTGCCTAGAGTGGTCCTTTAACCCCTTAAGGACACATGACATGTGTGACATGTCATTATTCCCTTTTATTCCAGAAGTTTGGTCCTTAAGGGGTTAAAGGGGTTCTTTAGTGCTCTGTTAATAATAACGTCAGTAGGAGATGGATTTTACTTAATCATTATATTATTATTGCCCTTGTTATCTCATTATTTCATGATTATTCTTTTCATAATGTTGCTTTCTGTTTTTTGACTAATAGTAGATTGCATTGTTTTGCCTCATGATGCCAAGCAACGTTACTGGGTTGTGGTTGATTAATTGGCTGAATGTATCAAGTTGAATCTCAGTACATGAGCAATCTTTTAAACACCAAAAGTCCTTAGAGATGACATCCTTTTCAGTAAATAGACTGCTTTATTTCCGTGTTAGAATTATCCAGCAAATATGTAATTACTTATATTTGGTGACTTAATTTGAACATTTATTAATTTCAACACTGTGTTTCCTGGTTTTGGATATTGACCATATTAATTCCCCATTCAAGTACCTCTGTTAACTGGTGATCAGAGTCTTTTAATTCCACTACTTGAGAAATTGGAGGGTTGGAATAAAACCTCTTTGGGTAATTAATCACTAATTAACAGCAATTTGTGGTGAATAGGAAAACACTTGGCCTGAAAAAAAGTGAATTGCTAATTATCCTTTTCTTTTTTTTTTACATTTGTTTTGCAATTGCCACAGTCTGGAGTTTAGTGGATAAATGTGCAAAATGTCTAACTATGTTCATTAAAGGTACACTATAGTCACCATAACAACTACAACCTAATGTAGTTGTTCTGGTGTCTGTCTCTGTCCCTGCAAGCAATTGAATGTAAACACTGCCTTTTCAGCATTGGATTGGCTGAGATCATCAAGTTTGATAATCTCAGCCAAGGAGGCGGAGCGCGGACGGAGCCAGCCACGCCAAGACCCGCACGGCACTGGAAAACAGGTGAGTAAAACACCTTCTTAACAGGTGAAATGGGGAGCCGGAGACCTAAATGATGCTTTTAAAACAATAGTGTGAGGAATACCTGTTTTTATTCCTAACACTATAGTGTTCCTTTAATCTATGTCTTAGTACTGGCTTATTTGTTGGAAAATAAACTTTATGACATTGACAACAAATCTACTTATTTAGGTGACTATAGCTGAATTGAAAAATTGTAAAAACAAATTGCTGTTTTAGCTTCAGTGGAGCCATTCAAAGTTAATTAGCTGAAACTCTTTGTTTAGTGAATAATTGTGTTAGAATGCCTTTTGAAAGTGACAGTAATAAAATGATGTTGGGCATCAGTGTCTCAAATCTGACTGCCTCTCTGTTCCCAGGGCAGTACTTCTGTGTTGATCATCTTTATAAAACATGTCTCAGATCATTACAGCCACTCCACTCTTAGGGTAAAACTTCAGTTTTGAGCTTTCTGAAACCTAACCTTGTCTCTGCATGTGTGCTAATGAATTTAGCTATATGGTTGTTCAGTGATGTTTAAAAAGTGCATGGTCAGAAAACTGCATGACATTCAATTTTCCTTTCTGCTCACAGCACTACCCATTTGTCAACTAGCAGGTCACACACAATAATTCTGGATCCTGGCTGTGTGTAAGAATGTAACGTGTGTAATGACCCATTATCCCAATGAGAGCAATAGGTGTTAAATGGTTAACTATAAAGCCTTTTGACCTTTTGACAGTTCATCTGATATGTTCAAGGTACAAACTGTTTTTCAGCAAATCTTATAGTGAGTCCCAAAAATAAGAAGTGACGCACAGTTATAAAATTCTAGCTCTCCCTCCCGCTTCCTCTTCAGCCACTTCTAACAGTTTCATCAGTTCCTGATTCATTCTGCCTACAGCTATCATTTTATTCAACTTTCATTTTTGCCTCCAGGCAACACAAAATCAGGTTTTGCTTAAAAGGTACCACATTCTAAGTTGTAGCAATCCAAATATGAATGGCACAAGTCTGACTAAAAAACCTGTGACTATAGCTGAATGCGAGAAAGTTTACACAGATCTGTTAATTTAACATGTGGTTTTTGTTACTCGGATTTCCTTTTGTTACCATTTAGAGTTTAGCGAATAAACCCTTAGATTGTTTTCTTGTTAAGGTACTATTTTGGAAAAGATGATCATATTCATTCAAAATAATGTTCTAGAGGAGAGTTAGGCAACCTTTGACACTCTAGACGTTGTGGACTACATCTCCCTTGATGCTTTGCCTGCATTATGGCTGTAAGAGCATTATGGGAGTTGTAATCCTCATCTGGAGTGCCGAAGGTTTCCCACCCGTGTTCTAGAGTAAACATCTGTCTTAAACAGACATCTTGCATTGTTTGCAAATTTAGCTATTTAAACTATATACGTTCTGTGGCACTCAGTAAAATGTTTTGCTACATTTAAAATGTCTAAATAGGTACATTGCAAAGTAGATAAAATACATTGTTAGGTAAACGTTACACTTATCATTGGTCTGGGCTACTTTGTTTAAACAGTTAAGATTTTTTTATTTTATTTTTTTGGATATTTTTGTTGAAATAAAATGTTTTACATAATATGTTGCATGTAAAAGTACTAACAAGGAAAAATAAGTTATCAATGCCAGGAGGAGTACCAGGGTGGCAATATTAAGAATAAGAACACAGAAACCCGATTTTTAGTTAAAGCCCATACGCTATAGCGATGTAACGAGTAATAGCAGAGGATACACAAAGTTACGTAATGATATCAAGTAGCAGAGGCACATCAAGAAGAAATAACAAGAAATGTGATAGGGGGGGAAAAAAATTATCAAAATTATGTATAAAGAATGGGAGTGACAGAAAAATGGGGACCTGCTCAAGGGTTTGTATGAAAAATAAATTCTTCAGAACTGTGCTCAGGAGCCAAACCGCATTTTAAGATATGCATAAAAACAAACTTGACCTTTTACCAAGTGTCCCACAGTGCACTATTTATTGGGTCCGCCTGCAGCTGCAGGTAGCCCAGTCCATGGTCAGGAGGAAACTCTTATTCCACAAAACTCTTACTATAATTTGAGTAACTTGGATGATTAGAAGAGCTATCCATTTACACACCGCTTAGTTCACTGTTTAGTGACCTCTGAGAAGAGTTGTCATCCAAACAGTGGTAGCTCTAGACCAATGTTCCCCAACAGTTCAGGTTTTGTCAGTATATCTATTGGAATAAAACAGGGAAATACATAAATCCTGAACTGTTGGTGGTCCACGAGGACTGGGTTGGGGAATACTTCTCTAGACTTTGCGAGTCCTTAGGTGAAACATGAGGCCCCCACTAACAAAGTTTGTGAAAGATTAGGGTTTGCCTTCTGTGTGTATAAGGAGCTATAGATATAGTGAAGGGAGGGTTTGCAGTGTTGGATACAGAGAGCTAGTCTCTGTTGGGGTGACAGGGTGTGTGTAGTGGGTGACACAGTGTGTGGAAGGGGTGACAGAGTGTGGGGTGAGGATGACAGTTTATAGATGGGGTGACAGAGATTATGGGGTGATGATAGAGTGTGTGGTGTGTGGAGTGAGTTACAGAGTGTGTGTGTGTGTGGTGGTGGGGGGGGGGGGGGGGACAGAATGTGAACGGAGTTGTACTTTTTTTCTAAACCTATTCCCTGTTGGTCTAGTGACCTCTCTCTCTGGTGGTCCGGTTGGCTGGCTCTTTCTTTGGTCTGGCTCTCCCTCAGAGCAGACTATGTGTAGGTCATGAACCGAGGACCTGACAGATTAGTCTGCCCTACGGTGATTTAGGTGGGCATGAGGCCGCAGTCAGCACAAGGCCTTAGGCGGCAGCTTTAATCGCCTAATTAGAGAGCCGCCTCTGCATTCATACATACTCAGCCTGAAGCTTTGCTGTCTGCTGAAAGGTGCCTTGCACCATAACCACTTCAGGAAGCTAAAGTGGCTGTGGTGCTCCAAATAACCATTTTATTTCTGACAATTATTTTTGTCTTTTTTTTTTCTTCATACTCATTTTAGCATGTAGAGTGTGCTGTCCTCCATTTTTAAATATGACAATTTTTCACATCTAGTTACTAAATCATAAGGCACATAATAAGCTGTAATAATGTTTTTTAAATTTCTTAACTTCTCATAATCTAGCATTTTTTCATATCATATCATCTTTATATCTCAATTCTGCCCTAATTACCACTAAATAAGCACTAAAACCTCAGAATCTATACACAACAACATTACCCCATCTCTGCCTTGCCACTGTCATACGGTTGTGACTATAAAGAAGGTTTCTGCAATGAATAGTGGGCCACTTGCTAGGAGTGATTCAAGGGGAACTGTTAGAACAATAATCGCATAATCACTTTACAATCCCTCCCCTTTTAACTCTGCTATGACTTTATGTGTCTGTCTAATCACAGACTTCCCAATGCAGCTCAATGAGAAGTCTTTGCAAGGCAGATGCTCTGTGCTATTGCTGCCTCTTGAGATTAGCCTCACTGAGCTATCCAAACCAGGAAGAAAAAGGAACTGTTGTCTGCTTGAAAGCTTGTGTGGTGTAACCAAGTTAAGATATAAAGTGGGAATTTCTAATGAAATCTGCACTATTTCCAAAATGATAAAAGTTACCTATAAGCATATTGGAATTGTTGGCGCTCAGGTTAGTCAGGTAGGTTAGGGTTAATTTATTTATCTATGTAGCCCGTGCTGTTAGTGTAGGGCTGCTTGGCTGTAGTATAGCGTGAGTGCTAGGATGCCAGTTATTTTTTTTAGAAAGCGCGTTAGTTATTATAATTTTTTTTTAATTCTTTATTTTTGACTCTGGTCATGGTCTCAGCATAAAAAGTTAAATGTTACAGAAGAAAAAACTTTATCTGCGTGTCATAAAACATTTACAATAGTGCATAACAGACAGGTAAACTCACATGTAGTGGCCTTGGGCCATCAGCTGAGGGAATTTAGTTTTGGGTAGTGGGAGTCAGCGCTTGTTTGGAAGCCTAGTGTGCCTGGAGGTGTGGTCTTATAGCCGGTGGGTCCGGCGTTGCAAAGGGCTTTTAGGCTGATTGTGCTAGCGTTAATTATTTAAAAAAAAAAAGTAAATACAAGTTTTAGTCAGCCGGCAGACCACCTCCCCTCCCTTTATTTATTTATTTATTTGTCATTTCTTGTGATCTTTTAAGATTGGGTACAATTCACCCTTCAATTAGACAAAGGGTGGATATTGGTGGTTATTAAGTGGGATTTTAGGCATTCGAGGCAGAACTGATTGGTAAGAGATTTGGTATATGTTAAGAGAGTAATGCAAAGGAGTTATGATATAGTTTTGTTATTAAAGGTTAAACCCTACCCTTGTTCAATAAAGATTATGGCCTTTCTCCAACATAGGTCTTGGCTTTTCAGCAAGCTATAGTGCTTTAGGGGTGTGGAGTGTCCTTTTAATATACCTATTTCGGTCCCACCCCCATTTTGATGCAAAATGCCTCACTGCGCTAATCCAATGTTCCAAAGGAGAGTCATTTGATCACATGACTAGGTTTCACTTGGCTGTAGCAGCAGAAGCACCTCTAGCGGGTGTCTGGAAGAGGTGTGTTCACCCAACAATGTAAGCAATGCAGTTTCTATAAAACTGTAATATTTTATATTGCGGAGTCAAAACTACAAGGCCACTGCACCTGCTGTTGTAAAATATATACAGCACGCCTATCCTGATGTGATATCAGTCTGGGCTGGAAAATTAGACTGGAACGCACTAGTTACCTACACAAGTTAAGTTCAATGTGTAGGGTAGTGTACAACTAGCTATGCTAGTTGGATTCTTTGATGATTGATCTTGTTTTTTTGTTTCTTCCTCTCAACATTCCGCTTTTCCCCATCTAAAACAGAAAGCTGACAATTTAACTACAACTCACATAATTACCTGCCCTGTCCATAGAGCATTTGTGTGTAGGAATTTGTGTTATAAGTTTAACACTCCAATAAAAAGTTACGCGAGCACCATGATTGGCTAAATCAGTTTCTGGTCTGGCCAGACATCAGTGCAGAAGATGCAAAGTCAAATGAACAAATTCAATAGTGTTCATTTTGTTGTTTTTGCCACAATATTGCTTCTTTAATGTTGCCATATTATTTCTAGAAAGTATTAAATGAGCTCTCTAGGTGGTCATGCCAATGTATCAGTTATGGTGCCATTAAGCTGTAGAATCTGTCCTTTAGTTCTTGGTAAACCTGCTTTCGAGCTTCGGTAAAGTATGTATAACATTGATATAGCTAATGCAAAAATGGATCACCTGCATTGGCAATTCTATCAAGCAGGACCTCTGGCTTTGAGTAGACCACTCATAAATAGTTTGACCAAGAACCAGGACACTGTTCCTGACCTCATGGCAGCATAACCATGACATCATCATCATGTAGAGATTATGGTGCCTAGACTGCGCTTATAAAAATGAATGCACATGCTAGCATGAAGTGTCTCTTTAGTAATTTAATGGGGTTACATTTATCTTTATTGATCTGAAAGAAAAACATTGTTTAAATATTCAAATCTGTTTCAAATGTGTAAAATGTCTTCTCAACTTAATATTTATTTTACTCTTACTTGTCAGAATCAAATTTGGTTGCAGTTACAGCTAATATTTGTTTGAGTTAAGCCTACACAAGCTTTACCCATATGTAGTCTGCAATTTTGACCATTCTGTCCAATTCAAAGGTCTTTCCACAGATTCTAGTTCAGGTGAAAGCTCTTGGACTCGCAAGCTGAAATACAGAAGTAGTTATGGTGCTTTGGATTTTTTTTTTTTAAATCATTTTAATAAGTGGCCTCTTAAACTCTCTAGTGTAAATATCAGACAACTCTCCCCCATAGAGATATATGTAAAATGTGCGCAAAATAATTTTGGGTTTTGAGGCAAATTGTGTTTTGAAACCCTCTATGTGAAATGCTAACATAGGGCTAAATCTGTATGGAACTTTTTATTTACACCTGTCGTACAGCTGTGTTACAGTGTGATGGACTTGTTTTGCAGTGTTTCAAACTTATAATATGTGATTGTATACTGTATGGCATTCTTTATAATACAGAGAGGACATAACTCCTTATTGATTCATAGTGATACATTTCAAAAGTATGGCATTTATTTGCTTCAGCTTGTATCTGTCATGTGTTACTCATATTTCACAAATACCTTCAATCCACCAAATTCTTGCAGATAGATCGAGCAGTTACTTATTTTAAGGTGATGCAGCTCAGTGTGTGTGGAATCCCGACAAAACAGTAGCTGTGAAAATAAAACAAAAACTAGGTGCTTAAATAGGATATACGGTGTTGAAAATTGCTTCACACTCTGGTATAGTTCCCAAGTACTACCAACAAGAAATAGTGTGCAATAATGAGTAGAGCAAAGAAAAACACCAAATATAGAGAAGATGAGGAAATGAAAAATAAAGTACAATACAGACTTTATACTTGTATGCAGGTTCCTCCAAACGATGTAGTTATATGTAAAAAAGACAAAAAAATATACAATGATAGTGCAGATGGTTAACACTGACAGAAACCGTGTTTCTCATCGATTCAACAGAACTTATTGTTACTTTCTGCAACCTTTCCATAATAAAGTGCTTTCAATATATGTGCAAAATGACATAGATTTATTGTCTGCTACATGCAGGGAAAAACATCAATACAATTAAAATATAAAAATAGTATAAAAAAAAAATATATATAAAAAAATATAAAAATAGTATAGATACTATACGTGTTCATAACCACCATGTTGGTTATGGGCATATATAGGGCAATGTCCTCCGTGATAGGTTACTTCATATTTGCCCCAATTACACTATAACGATTATTAAAAAAACTATATAATTAACTTTGAAACATATATAGTTCCTCCAATATATGTCAATTATGAACACGTCCTGAGGAAGCCACAATACGGCGAAACGCGTTAACGTCACGTAAGGGGGAGGAGCTTGCTGTGCACGGAACTCGGAGCTGATCTTTGGAAATCTACACAGACCAGCTGATTCACATACCGTCCGAGCCCGGGAAGCAAATTGCAGCCTGCCTGCCACCATACTACTAAAAGCGAAGATTGTGAGTTACAGCATACGCTGTTTAAACTCACCACCTGATTCAGTAAGGGGCCAACCACGCTTGTTTTTTATTTAGTATCTATACTATTTTTATATTTTAATTGTATTGATGTTTTTCCCTGCATGTAGCAGACAATAAATCTATGTCATTTTGCACAAATATTGAAAGCACTTTATTATGGAAAGGTTGCAGAAAGTAACAATAAGTTCTGTTGAATCGATGAGAAACACGGTTTCTGTCAGTGTTAACCATCTGCACTATCATTGTATATTTTTTTTGTCTTTTTTACATATAACTACATCGTTTTCATTTCCTCATCCTCTCTATATTTGGTGTTTTTCTTTGCTTTACTCATTATTGCACAAAACAGTAGCTGTGTGCAGAGGTGTAGTTACCTCTAGATACGGTTGATTGCTTATTATAGCCAGGGTGAAATATTGTGGTACTTAACCATAAAAACCATAGGGCATGTATACTCATGTAAAAGTGGCTCTTCTCACTCTGATATTGCATTATACAGTTATTTTCTTTATTAACAGTTCTAGTGCCCTTAGAAATAAACAATACAGAACCTTGGCCTTTTTGCTCCTGGGTTTTACTCTAACATTTGTAGCACTTTCATATAAAGTTATTTGCAAGAATGACTGCGAGCGCGCAACCTGGAGCGACAATACGCACTGGGGTAGAAGGGAGAAAATACAAAGGAGGCATCAGAGAAAATGTATTTCAGGTGTCAGCACTTGAAGAGTTGATCGACTAGTTAAGTAGCTTATGACGATTTCTCACAGATGTAGACTCATGCTATATAAATTAAAGTAGAGTAAGGATAAATGGTGGGTGTGACTAAGTGCCCTTCGCCACTTGTGCTTGGAGAGGACTGATGGCCAGGCTTTTGCCTTGTGACTATGGCACACTTGTGTATTTCCCTTTAAAAACTCAATTTGTTCAGTTTGGATGCTAAAAGACTGTTTCAGGCACTTTAAATCCAATGGGAAGCTGCACTTTTGAACTGGCACTTCGGATACAGCCGAAGTAGTCGAAGTGGCTGCCATTCGACAAACGAACATGTGGTGGCGGCCATTTTAATTCAGTTGAACGCATTCAGCTGTGTTTTGCCGTCGAGTTCATGGAAGTCAAATCGGATAGGCGACGGCACAAACACCGTTGAATTTTACCTTCTCCAGACTTCAATTCATTCGACCGATCGAATTCGACAAATTCGAACGGCACTTTTACATCTATTTGAACTGAACTTAACATGGGAAATAGACCGGCCGCACAGCTCAAATCTCTGGAACTGTTTTGGGTATCAAAATGTGTGTGCGGTCGGTCAAAATAAGGACTTCCAGCTATCTCCCGAACCACTGGACCAATTTGCATGATTTTTGGATATATTTGTCCCCTAAGTATGCTGGTTCGGAATATGTAACTATATTAATATTGCATGTATAGTATTGGAGTTATAAAAATTGTATAAAAAGTGTGTTTTGTGCTTGGAGATAATTGAGTTGATGCAGCAATTAACTCAATTATCTCCCAAGCAGAGGGGAGGACTTTTACAGTAATGAATGGGAGTGCTTAACCGTGTGTCTGTAAATGATTGGTTGTTGGATTTGTGTTGTCGGTGCCCAACAAGGTCCATGTGGGTGGTAACCTTGTGGGAAAAACTGTATAAAAGAAATGCCCCTTGCACTCAGATCTTCTTACCCTCAACTTGTAGCCTTGTCTCTTGTTGTAGGGAACAGCTATACCAGCTATATAACTACTAGCTCTTGTAAGAGCTCTCTCCATGAGGAGAGCCCCAGCTATACTCTCCTGGAGGAGAGCCCCACCTATACTCTCTTGGAGGAGAGATCCTTTCCACACGCTCCTGGATCCAGAGGTTGGAGTCCCAGGGTGGGAAGGAGACGGCAAGATCCCAATCAAGCTGCGGCGGTTCGTGGAGTCTGTGGTGCCTATGGTGTTAAGTGCGGTGCTGATCCTTGAGCAGCGCTATGAGCATCCTTCAGCGGAGGTGTCCGTCACAGTGGGAAAAAACTGTTAGGGGATGCAGACTTGTAAAGAATCCTCACAATTCAGCCCTGACTTTGAGCTGGCTTTTTGTTTGGGGAATGCAGGCAAGTGGTACACCTCATCTCAGTCAAATACATCTGGGAGCTTTCCATTGTAATACAGGCATGACCGTTTAGACTTGAAGGTTGAAGCTCCATAGCCACCTTTGCTATTTCGATAATGTAGATTATAGCATATAGATCACCCTGATCCAATCTCACTTCATTGTATTTATCATAGTTTTAGCACTATAAAAAATAAAAAAAAAAACGAAAAAAAACGCTGCTGCTCTATGTCCACTCCAACTCTGTGCTGTAGTAGGTAACGCATCATTTCACACTGACAGGTGTAAACCTATGCAGTGTATGGACAAATTACATTCACATGCTGTACAGTGTGCAAATCCTGAGTGACTTTCATGGGTTCATTGTGAATTTTTCAGCGGGAGATTGTGCACATACACGACCAGAAACAACTACAAGGAGAACATGAAGGATTCCTTGCAGATGCTGTTAGGTTGATAAATATTTTCGTTCATGGATTTTCATGAATGAACTGTGTATTTCACAAGCTTGCTAATCGGAGCCAAAGAAAGTGTTTATCAACGTGTATCTGATTAGTAGACTTATACTAGATATCTAATTGCAGTAAACTTGTTTCTGAATTTCCTGAGTTTACATAAGAAAATAATTACCTGTTTCTAATATATAAAATTGTATTAAAAAAACGGTATGCTAGATTTCTGCACTACATAATCTGCAACACAATATCATTGTTCAATCACCCTCCTCGCTGAATAATATCAGAATAAAAGATGTATGAAGTATTAACACAAGGAAATGCTGTTTTACCAGTGAGTCATACAGAAAGGCCACATCACTAATGGGTGTATGGTCACGGGAAGGCATACAAAAGGTCCAAATGAGTTTTCAGTTTTAGTTTAAAATATCCTGTAATTGTGCCTCTTCAACCCTTTCACCTTATATTTAGCTACAATAAACAAATCTCAGCTAATAATGGAAAGAAAATCTCTTGACATTTCCCTTAAAACTATTGTTACTGTTCTTACTGTAGACAAGGTTCAACGGGGCCTCAAAATTGCAGGTTGATGAGTCAGTAGATGCCTTTGTTAACCCCAAACTATATTTATATGGATCTGTCGTCAGCAGTTACCAAGGTTCCGTTCAGGTAATAATAAAATTGAATAGTTTTTTTTTTCTGCTAGAAATCACTGTTAAATCGATTCAAAGATAGACTTACTTTAAGGTTGCTTCCCGGTTTATGCTGAGGGATGGCTGCTAGTTATACTATTTCAAGCCTTGTGTTCCCACAATACGTGTGATTTATTTCCACAATATATCCCCTTCAGGACCAGTGTAAGGCATATCACATTTTCTAAACCATCCTGACTTATAACAATACAGTTTAGAAAATGTTGTTTTAACCATATTGCCACTATCACTTCAGTGCACATCCACACATGACCTGGCTCGCGGTTGCAGGGTGACCAGCAGAAAGGGACCGCATAGCACTCCCCTCCTGCCAGTCGCAACAAGTAGCATGGCCGATTTGAATGCGAGTAGAAGGACCTGTGTTTCCCTCTACGACAGGAAGGGCTCACTGAGAGCATTTCCTGACAGACTGGGTACCATGGTGGTTGGACAATTGGAGAGACACGGGTGGAAGATTGAATAACATTGAAGGGACATGGGGGAAGTGGGGGATTAAGACACATGGAAGGGACTGGGGGGAATTGAGATACATGGAAGGGACTGGGGGGAATTGAGATACATGGAGGGGACTGGGGGGAATTGAGATACATGGAGGGGACTGGGGGGAATTGAGATACATGGAGGGAGTGGGGGGAATTGAGACACATGGAATGGAGTGGGGTGGGAATTTGCATATTGTAGAGACTGAGGGGAGACTTACTGGGGAAGTTGAGACACATGGAGGGACTGTGGGTAATGACACATAGAAGGGACTGCGGGGAAATTAAGACATGTCTCTGTCCCTGTCCCTGCATGCTTTTCAATGTAAACACTGCCTTTTTCAGAGAAATGGCAGTGTTTACATTGCTGCCTAGTAAAACCTCTAGTGGTATTCACTCAGTCACTCTGGAGACACACTCTCAGACAGACACACACTCACTGACATACACTCACACACACATTTTCTCATACACTCAACAATTAAAAAAAAAAAATAAGTCCACCCATCCTTTGAGAGAGCTAGAGTGGATCCTTTCCCTAAGGTCCAGTGCAGCAGTTGTGATCTTGTAATCTTTACGCTCTTGTTGCTCTGCTCTACATGACTGCACGGCGCATGAGGGAGCAGAGCAAGAAGATTGATGCTCCCTTCCATGCCCATCTCTATTCTCCCTTGGCTGGACGGTGCCTCCTTGCTGCCTGGGCTGGCCACCTCCTTGCTGCCAGTCCCTTCCATGTGTAAATCCCCCCTCCCTTCATTGGTCTCAATTCTCCCTCCGTCCTTTCTATGTGCCAATTTCCACCCCTAGTCCTTTCCATGTGTCTCTTAAAGAATTGTATTTTAAAATGACTTGAGAAAGATACATTCCTTTGTCACACCCTTTCTATCAGTGGGGAGCTACTGAATGGCTTAGAGCGTCAGCTGGCCGCTCTATGGAAGTCCACCCTGTCACCAATAACATGATTAACAGCTTAACTAGAGCACCCCACTATTGGTCCATCCAGCCCACCATTCTACAGCCATACCTCTCAGTGTTGGTGGGTATGTAAGTATATATGAGGTAGGTATGGAAGTACATGTTTGTCGTTGCAGAAATATGGCTTCAGAAAACTGCACAAATTGTGTGCATTTATTAACCCCGGTAGAGATACAGTTGCCTTTCTATGCTGTGTGGGTTTAGTTTAAGGTTCCACAGACCTATGCTACTGAACACAATAGTGTTTAGTTTATGGATTTGTTCTAATTAGGAATGAATGTTCCTGTGGTTAGGTGTGTAAGAGCAGTAAATCTATTTCTGTGGTTAGAGAAAAAGATAAATGTTTCCACAGAATTTGAACAGAACAGATAAAAAAAAAAAGTGTAAAGAAAGTGTTAAAAAGAGGGTCATTCTGATTTGATAGTTTGGGCGTGCCCCCATTCACCCTGTGTGTATAATTTCTTGCTATTTTAGATCCTCAGTTGTAAAGTGCCGTATAATATGTTGGCTCCATATAAATGGTAATTATTGATAAGAGAGAAAACCAGATTACAAGGGTGTGGGTGGTGTCTTGAGGCAGGGTTTATGACTTGCTGAACATGTTACCATTTTGTATCCAAATGTTATGTTAAACCAAACGATGAACCAGTTATTTATGTAGTAAAAACTTTTTCCTGATATCTCATAAATACAGAAAAAATGAAAATTCTTATTTTTTTTACTCAGGCAAATAAAAAGTATCTGCATCTAATCCCTTATATGAGATAAATATAGATTGAGATATGAGGTGCATGTTTCTAGACTGAATCTTAAAAATATGTCTGTGAATTCACTTAGGGGAGTGAAAGGGTTACTAACTAATTAGGGCTTCAGAAAACTGACTCCAGTTATTATGACTAACTGCTTCTGCGGAAAGCTTAACAGGTGAATCAGTGCAGAGGTCGACAAGGGAATAGTACAGTTAGGGAACATGCTCTGTGCTTACAAAATCCATAAATGTGCCCCCTGCTCTTAGCGAGCTTGAAACCTTTGAAGAGATGGTAGGCATTAAAGAAAAAAAGAGACAAAAGGAAATGTGTCAGGGCGACTCATATTATGAAAGGAGTGACTCAGACACCATTTGTTGGTGGTCACAAAGACGCGTGCCCTCCGCATAAACCAGATCACTATTCTAAAAGACATGTCTTTTATATAAAAGCATGGACTCTGATTCTTGGTGGGTGAATCATTTCCAGTTAGGAATAGCTGTGCTGAAAGGAATGGAGATTGTGAAATAAAGTGTTTACTGCAAACTTCTCACATGAGTGACTAACAAAGCAACATCTAAGTTGTTATCACAGCGACTCCTGGCTGAAAATTGTCTGTGCTGGTTAGAGAATGTCTTTTAGCCTGTGGGTATCAGCACAGAACACAGGATCACAACAGACTCTCACACAGGTACCTTCTACTCTATGGATATGCTCACTCTCAAGCATCTACAGCAGGTAAAATACAATTTGATATCCATCAAGAAGGACACTGTCCTGTGATCAGGGTCAGTTAGTCCTGGGGGCAGTTACCTTCCTGCCCCTTTGTCAGCCCTGATCTTTATTTATTACACACAGTAGGTTATACATTACACACAATGTCTGTGTATTATTGCATTACTTTTGTTCACAGTAGGGCTTCTTAACTAAACACCACAATATAGTGACCTGTAAAACAAATACCAGTGACTTCCAAATCCGCACTTTCCCCCTAAATATTGCAGTTTGGTTACTATTTCAGTGCAGTTTGAAGTTTAGTGAATAAACCCCCACTGGATGTATGATTAAATATATTGGCACCAGACTTATATAAGTTGCACAGATAATAACTCTTACTACAAAGCTGTATTTTTATGTATTACCTGTCCTCTTATTATATTAACATTATCTACGTGAGAGAAACATTAGTTGTAAGATTTTTATTTGGTAGGGAGTGCACAGTTTGGTGACATTTTGATAGCAGTGATGATATATTTTCCTGTGTCTTCTATATTCATGAAAACCAAATGCCTCTAAGAGGGTTAAAGATTAAGAAAGTGACTGCTGGCAGATGTTCAGTTAATCTGTCATTTTACCTAATAATTTAGAAATCTGTACATGCTGCTGGGACTTTTATTGGCTCCATGTCAGCTGCTCATGATTCTATCCATTCAGAAATCTAAATGCTCATTCACGTTTAAACCTCTTCCATGTTTGATGGGACAGCACATAATACGGTCCTCGGGAGAACTGGTTAAGATGCAGGTGCTGAGAGCTGTGGGCTGAGTCTCTTTCTTGGAAGAGGCAGTACTGGCAGTTACATTGCAGTTTCCTGCTTGCTCTTTGATTGCACTGTGTAAATGTGAGTAGGTGGGACAGCTCAGTTAAGTAAGAGGCTGTTGCGAAATATCTGGGTTTGTACTAATGGATCGGATAGCAGAGCATAAAACAGACGACAGAGCTTCGTTAGTCTTCTTGTATGAAAAACAAGGCAGAGATGCTGTACACACATAGTGGAGCTCTTGGGATCTGCTATATTTGCTTCTTGATTTAGAACACAGTGGGATTTATTTTTATTATTCTATTTTTTGATTCACATATTTTCTTCATACATCATAATGTTTTTGTGGTGTATTGAACAATCTTTAGAATATTTAGAAGAATGTGATTTTTAATTAGTTTTTTGGCTGGGCAATTATTCTACAAAATTAAATATACATGAAGAAATGGGGAATCAGGACCAAGTGCTTATTTCTATGGATACCTTTAAAATACAGATGGTGATGGAATGCTGGTATTTGGTAAAGAGTTTCACCTGTGTGGAATGATGGACATCACTGGCAGATATACACATGGCTCTTTTTTTTTTTTTTCCCAGAGTGAAAGCACACCAGTGACAGACTGACTCAGCTTCCAGGAATTAGGAAAGCATCTCATTGTGGTTTTCCTTAAAAACATTTTTTTTAAATCTCATTCAAAGGATTGAGAGGAGGTCATGCTGAATACAGAAGACAGCAGATGAATTCTGGGCTTCAAGGAAAGTGCTTGTTATATATGCTGTGCACAGAAACCTTACACTCTTATTGGCACCTGTGTGATCATACTAACTGCGAAGGAGGAAAGTAAGTTCAGATTTGTACTGGGTTTTCCTTAATTATAGCTGCATTATCTGAGAGCTGTTTTAGATTTATGTACAGTGTGCAGGTGTAACAAGAATAGCAGGCAAAGGTCTTTGTACTCTGATATAAATGGACAAGTTCATCTGTTTGCACTGTCAGGTTAAACTTTTTCAGGACAAGAGGGATATAATAATTGATCTTGTGGCACTTACAGGATTGATTGAGGTACTATGTGTGTATGTATAGAAGTGATTGGTGTGTGGATGTATACCTCTGCCATCCTTGTATATTTATAAGAACTTAAAGTGTTAAGAATTTGCAGCTCCCACACCACCCAAATTAAACAAACTATTAGTGTAAATATGTTTTATATTCATTAAAAATTGTTTTGTTTGTTCCTTGATGTGTACTTGGCATTTAAAAAGTTAACATACGATGCTGTTCCATCTGGTACTCTGTTGTGATAACATTTGCAATGCTACACACACACACTCACTCTCTCTCTCTCTCTCTCTCTCTCTCAAGCGACAGACAAGGGGATTTGTGACATTTTGAACTTGACGGGATTATGTGTTGGGCTTTAAGCCTAAATTATGTTACTGCTGTCAGGTTGCCTCTTGGCACTATGGTACGCAGGTCTGTGGACACCGAGTGACATTCTGTAATGTGACTGGCTAGCCACCAGCAAAACATCACTAGATAGTATTTTACGTCTTCTCAACGTTACCCTGTCGAAATGTATCAATCAAATACATTGTAAAACCTTCACTGTAATTTTCTGTTTTGCACGGATAGCTTCAGACGTGATTGATTGTATGAAGGGTAGAAACTATACAGGCTTGTAGACTTTGTAAGAAAGTCAGAGACTATGAATTGTACAATCTGCATTAATCAAAGTCAGAATGATGGCTCACACAATGTAATATTCTGTATGGATGTTTATATTTATTCTAATTTGCAAAATCAAGTATAGTTCTTTATTTTTCTGCATAAGACAGGTGTTTACAGGTGTAGACACATTACTTAACCCCTTAAGGACTGAGCCAAATGTACATGTTGTGATGAAAACAAAACGTAAACAAAAACTCGAATTTGCGCTATATCTCTGTTCAGGCGTAATTCGCCTCTTTCATATTATGTGCACCCACACTTATTATATCATTTTATTCAGGGGAAACAGGGCTTTCATTTAACATCAAATATTCAGGTATGAAATATAATTTAATATGAATAAAATATAAAAAAATGGGAGAAAATAAGAATTTTTAGTTCTACATTACATTCTAACTGTGAATGTCATAATACTGTTTGCTTTTACTGCATTAAAATACACATATTTGTATTCAGCGATGTCTCACATGTAAAACAGTACCCCCTATGTACAGGTTTTATGGTGTTTTGGGAAGTTACAGGGTCAAATAAAGGAATGGTAAATTTTTCAGTTTTTTCACATTGAAATTCGCAAGATTGGTTATGCTGCCTTTGAGACCGTATGGTAGCCCAGGAATGAGAATTACCCTCATGATGGCATACCATTTGCAATAGTAGACAACCCAAGGTTGCAAATGGGGTATGTCCAGTCTTTTTTAGTAGCCACTTGGTCACAAACACTAGCCAAAGTTAGCGTTAATATTTGTTTGTGTGTGAAACGTGCAAAAAACGAATTTGAACGCCAATTTTGGCCAGTGTTTGTGACTAAGCGGCTACTAAAAAGGACTGGACATACCCCATTTGCAATACCTTGGGTTGTCTACTATTGCAAATGGTATGCCATCATGGGGGTAATTTTCATTCCTGGGCTACCATACGGTCTCAAAGGCAACATAGCCAACCTGGCGAATTTCAATGTTAAAAAACTGAAACGCAAGCCTTATATTTGACTCTGTAACTTTTGGAAACCCCATAACACCTGGACATGAGGGGTACTGTTATACTCGGGAGACTTCGATGAACACAAATATTTGTGTTTCAAAAAAGTAAAACGTATCACAACAATTATATAGTCTGTGTAAGTGCCATTTGTGTGTGAAAAAAAAAAAAGTCACTTTCATTGACAATATCATACAGTTTACTGTTTTAAAAACACTAATATTTGTGTTCAGCAAAGTCTACCGAGTAAAACCGTACCCCCCATGTACAGGTTTTATGGTGTCTTGGAAAGTTCCAGGGTTAAATATAGTACTGGCAAATTAAATTCCTTGGACTTTTGGCCTGGGTTGTCAGGCAGGTCCCGTAAAATGTAATTAATAAAATTACCTAATTATGTAAAGTTATTACATAAATCTATACGTAGAATTATTATATATATATATATATATATATATATATATATATATACACACGTGTGTGTATACATTTTTAAATTATTTTTATTTATATACAGGGAGTGCAGAATTATTAGGCAAGTTGTATTTTTGAGGATTAATTTTATTATTGAACAACAACCATGTTCTCAATGAACCCAAAAAACTCATTAATATCAAAGCTGAATATTTTTGGAAGTAGTTTTTAGTTTGTTTTTAGTTATAGCTATTTTAGGGGGATATCTGTGTGTGCAGGTGACTATTACTGTGCATAATTATTAGGCAACTTAACAAAAAACAAATATATACCCATTTCAATTATTTATTTTTACCAGTGAAACCAATATAACATCTCAACATTCACAAATATACATTTCTGACATTCAAAAACATAACAAAAACAAATCAGTGACCAATATAGCCACCTTTCTTTGCAAGGACACTCAAAAGCCTGCCATCCATGGATTCTGTCAGTGTTTTGATCTGTTCACCATCAACATTGCGTGCAGCAGCAACCACAGCCTCCCAGACACTGTTCAGAGAGGTGTACTGTTTTCCCTCCTTGTAAATCTCACATTTGATGATGGACCACAGGTTCTCAATGGGGTTCAGATCAGGTGAACAAGGAGGCCATGTCATTAGATTTACTTATTTTATACCCTTTCTTGCCAGCCACGCTGTGGAGTACTTGGACGCATGTGATGGAGCATTGTCCTGCATGAAAATCATGTTTTTCTTGAAGGATGCAGACTTCTTCCTGTACCACTGCTTGAAGAAGGTGTCTTCCAGAAACTGGGAGTTGAGCTTGACTCCATCCTCAACCCGAAAAGGCCCCACAAGCTCATCTTTGATGATACCAGCCCAAACCAGTACTCCACCTCCACCTTGCTGGCGTCTGAGTCGGACTGGAGCTCTCTGCCCTTTACCAATCCATCCATCTGGCCCATCAAGACTCACTCTCATTTCATCAGTCCATAAAACCTTAGAAAAATCAGTATTGAGATAATTCTTGGCCCAGTCTTGACGTTTCAGCTTGTGTGTCTTGTTCAGTGGTGGTCGTCTTTCAGCCTTTCTTACCTTGGCCATGTCTCTGAGTATTGCACACCTTGTGCTTTCGGGCACTCCAGTGATGTTGCAGCTCTGAAATATGGCCAAACTGGTGGCAAGTGGCATCTTGGCAGCTGCACGCTTGACTTTTCTCAGTTCATGGGCAGTTATTTTGCGCCTTGGTTTCTCCACACGCTTCTTGCGACCCTGTTGACTATTTTGAATGAAACGCTTGATTGTTCGATGATCACGCTTCAGCAGCTTTGAAATTTTAAGAGTGCTGCATCCCTCTGCAAGATATCTCACTATTTTTAACTTTTCTGAGCCTGTCAATTCCTTCTTTTGACCCATTTTGCCAAAGGAAAGGAGGTTGCCTAATAATTATGCACACCTGATATAGGGTGTTGATGTCATTAGACCACACCCCTTCTCATTACAGAGATGCACATCACCTAATATGCTTAATTGGTAGTAGGCTTTCGAGCCTATACAGCTTGGAGTAAGACAACATGCATAAAGAGGATGATGTGGTCAAAATATAATAATTCTACTTAGGTATATATATATATATATTATTTCGTTCTACATGTATTTTGTTATCAATATATATATATATATATATATATATATATATATATACATATATTAATTTTAAAATACAGTTAGAAATACAGTTATAATGAAAATTATGTATATTGAATCAATATAATTCTATTTGTATTTTGATATTAATATACATTTATAATTATATATATTAATATTAAAATACACTTAGACAGTGTATGTGTATATGTATGTGTATATATATATATGTATGTGTATATATATATATATGTGTATATATATATGTATGTGTATATATATATATATATATATATATATATATTCAATTGTAGTAAGGTGCACTCACAGGTCTTCATAAATGACTTGCTTTATTCTTAAATGTGAATTACATGTGTAGAAATATAAATCGACGTTTCGACCCATATAGGGTCTTTTTCAAGATCAGATATATATATATCCCCGGCGACTGGGTAAGTACATAGGACGGATTGGGCGTTCTATGCCGCCCGCCGGCGTTTAGAGCCAGGTCCACAAGGACGGCATAGACCGCCCACCGTTCTTAAGGGGTTAAAGTGCACCTGTCATACCAATCATGATCTGTAGTCACATTAAAGATTATGAAATACATTCTATATGTGTGCTAGCGGATGTATTATTATTATCGCCATTTATATAGTGCCAACAGATTCCTTAGCGCTTTACAATACTATGAGAGGGGGGATTTAACTATAAATAGGACAATTACAAGGACACTTACAGGAACGATAGGTTGAAGAGGGCCCTGCTCAAACAAGCTTACAGTCTATTGGAGGTGGGGTGTAAAACACATTAGGACAGGAAATAGCAATCAAATAAGGTGGTAGTGAACCAGAGCTGGAGGAGAGAGTAGAGTGCTGCCCTTTAGGAGAGAGCAAGAGACAGGTGTGTGAGGTAGAGGTTACTCTGGGAGGCCATAAGCTTTCCTAAAGAGATGGGTTTTAAGGCACTTCTTAAAAGATGCAAGACTAGGGGAGAGTCTGATGGCGGTAGGCAGGCTATTCCATAGGAAGGGAGCAGCCCGCTAGAAATCTTGCAAGCGTGAATTGGCCGTACGGGTGCAAACAACGTACAGGAGAAGGTCACGGGCAGAGTGGAGAGACCGAGAAGGGACATGCCTATGGATCTGTGAGGAGATATAAGAGGGGCTAAAACTGTTCAGTGCTTTATAGGTGTGAATTAATACCTTGAATTGTCTCCTAAAGAATACAGGAAGCCAATGTAAGGACTGACAGAGGGGTGAGAGAACCGACTAGAGAGGAAAATCAGACTGGCGGCATCATTCATTATAGACTGTAGTACGGCTTTTGGGAAGACCAATCAGGAGAGGGTTACAGTAATCCATACTAGAGCATGGACAAGCTCCTTGGCAGCATCTTGCGTAAGAAAGAGGCGGATGCGGGCTATGTTTTTTTTTAATCTACAGGATTTGGCAACATACTGGATGTGAGGCTCAAAGGTGAGGCCAGAATAAAGTATGACAGCAAGACAGCGCACTTGCAAGGATGGACTTATGTGAATACCACTAACTTGATTTGAGAGTGAAAGAGAAGGATCAGTATTAGGAGTAGGAACGATAAGGAGCTCCGTTTTTGAGTTTCAAAAAGCGGGAGGACATCCAGTCAGAGATGGAAGAAAGGCAAGCAGTGACACATTGCAGGTCGGCAGGAGAGAGGTCCGGGGAGGAGAGATATATCTGGGTGTCATCAGCGTACAGATGATAGTGGAATCCAAAAGATTGCCAAGAGAGGAAGTAAAAAGAGAAAATAGAAGGGGACCAAGGACACAGCCTTGGGGGACTCCAACCGAGACAGGACGAGGGGAGGAGGTATCATTAGAAAAGGAGACACTGAATGAGCGTTGGGAGAGATAAGAGGAAAGTAATTGAACGTAGTTTGGAGGCTGCTGAGATCAAAGGTGGGTTAATGGGAATATTGAAGTCTCTGAGAACTAGGGATGGAATATTAGAGAGGAAATAGGGTAGCCAGGCAGCAAAGTGGTCAAGGAAGAGGAAAGGGGAACCAGGGGGACGATAAATAACGTAGGGATGAAACTTTATTTTGACCTTCCAGTGCTTCAGTGCTATGTTGCCTGCCAAGTAACCTGGATTTTCCAGGGACAATACTGTTAATTGACACATTGGCTCCACAATCTGTCATGCCCTTAATGATTGCAATGTAGTGTATCTCATGTTAAAATGTGTGTGTTAATTACTAAAACATTCTCAGAATATTCTCTTACTAAATTAAGCTTTTCACAACTCCATCGTGCTTGCTTTTTATTTTATAAACACAAGGATGTACGATAATTGTTAAATCACTGCGCATAATTGTATCCTATCTGCACCTTGTGCTTTCCAGTGAAGAATTAATGCATGCCAGCTACATTAACTGTACAGACACTGGAGTGGTTGAAGAAATTGACATTGACTTTGCAAAAAAAATATCTAGCTATACCAATTCCACTGTCCATGCATCATTTCCTATCAATGTCATTTATTTATCATTATTGTTGAAAATAAAAGATGACAGAATTATTTTGCATATTATTTTTTAATGCATAAATATGAGTCTGTACGTATTTTCTGTGAATCTCCTGGCTTACCTTTGGATGTGTTATCTTTAAAGTGGCACTGTTATGCATTTCTTCCAGTTTTCATTTCCTTATGCCACCTGTATCCTAATAATATTACTCCCCCTTTGACCACTTGCCCTTATTAATATTTTATTATTGTCTCTTTCTTGTGCCAGATCTTAATACCCGAACTCCTCCATTTTGTTCTCCTCTCTCCATAAAGTTTGCAGTTTGCTCTTCTGTGGTATTCTGCTGACTGATGGATTGTGGTTAAATCAGTTTACCAAGTATAATGGAACGTTGCTGAAGCTCCGCCCATTGCCAGCATTTGGCAAAAATCTTGCTTCCCATGGGGAAGGAGGGATCTCTACTTTTTCTTATGTATAACCAAAAAAAGTAAAGTTAATTTAAAAATAAAAACAAGGAGAAATAGAGGGTTCAAAACAAGCATTATAATAAAAGCAACACCTTTAAAGTGACAGAGCCACTTTAATTCCACAAACACTTCCTGAGTCAATATAAGATATCAATTGCATATAATTTGTCAGATAAGTGCTTCTCCCGACAAGAAAGAAGGGGCAAGGTAAGTCTTGAGATGAGTTCAAAAGTGGCTTTTACATGTATGTTTCCATTGCATAGTAATGCACAAATTAATTAGATTACTTAGATTAGTACACTTTTAATTTCAATAATGATAGAAATAAAGCAATTTTCCTTTACGTAATTCAACCATCCATAAACAGACCAAGTTTTTACACCCACACTGTTTTTCTTGGAATCTTGAGTACAGAGAATAGAAATTGCTCTTGAAGTAAACATACGGTACTCTACTATTTGCTCCTTATTTGTTCATTCCTTTTTATTTTGACCAATTCTTTCATGGTGTAATGTTAAAAGACCAGTAAATCACAAGTGCCTCAATATTTAATGTATACGTTAAAGAGGCAAAATAATTAATTCCATTTATTCTGTTAAATTGGCAATATTTATTATAGTGTGTTTTATTGTTACGAGCAAATATTAATTATGTTTTGCTTTTTTATGGAATTCCAAGGATACAAAGTCACAAGTAAATATATTAAACTCCCTTCCCCCTTCCCATTGTAGATATAAGGAAACATTGCGAAGGTTGTTTTGTGGTTAGGTTAGCCAGGGATTGGAAAGGGAGCACTCATCTTCTGTTACTTGTTTAAACATCGATACAAAGCAGTAAGTTACTCTCTACGGAGTGCCAGGCGTAGGCGGCAAGGTCAGAGGCAACTTGCTTACTGTAGTTGCTATGTGGGTGTAATAAACTGAAGAAAAGGAAAGGGTGTGGAGAAATGTCTGATACCAAAAAGAATGGAAATTTCTTGCTTTAATTTTTTGTTTATTTAACTGTGTATTGCAGTACTTTGTCCTAATGAAGGCCTCTTGGCTTCAAGTTAAGTACACAGAACCTTTTTTTTTTTTAACTTGAATTTACTTTCTCCTATTTCAAAGCCAAATTGCATGGATGACCTATTACACTCAGCAGAGTGTATGATAATTATCAGTTAAAGGCAGTTAGAGTATATGGTATTTCATCGCTATCCAATTCAGTCTGAGAGAGAGCACTTTACCATATTCAGGGTTCATGTTCACTGTAAATGTCCACACAGAGAGAGGCAACAAATCTATTATTTACTATAGCAATAAGTTATATACTCAAATAAGTACCTTCACTCCAGCACCTCCATCAGTGCAGCTTTGTGGATGGTACACTAGTTTACCACCCACCCCTGCTATTTCCTACCTTCTACGTTTTGATAGGAATGGTCTTGCTTGAGGACACTTATAGGCACTGCTTTTAAGAGGGTTCTCCTGTTCTTCTCTGTCACTCAATTGTTAGCATAAAGGCCTTTGACTATTTTGTGCCTAACAATTTACAGATGGGGAATAGACCTTTTTTAAAAAATAAATATATATATATATATATATTTCTAACAGTATATAAATTTGATGGGAATTTTATGATTATACCATCCTTTACAATACCAGTAAGATATCTTCCGATCAGACTTGTATAGTACCTAAGAGAGTCAGATTTAAGAGCTACATAGGGCAAGGGCTTTTGACAAAATGTCTGTGCATCATATTCTATCATTATATCCCAGGTAATACAATGACTTGTCGTTGTTATAGTGCTTAGAGTGCCCCTTTGAAGGCAGCTAAATTATTTGCACTTCATTGTTTGAATAAACCCTTTATTAAAAACTGAAAATATATGTGGTACTAGTTATATTGAGAAAACTTTGAATGTGAGGATTCAATTGTCTAAGAAGACAATTGATGTCTAAATATTCCATGCACAAAAGCAATTAATCAGTGCATCTCTATGAGGAAAGTTCAGTGTCTCCATGCAGACGGTGGAGATACTGTATGTCAGTGCTGCACACTGTATGTCAGTGCCTCTAGCAGCCATCTGAGGAGTGGCCACTGGAGGTGTACCTAGGCTGTAATGTAAACACAGTTTTATTTTTTTGTCTGAAAAGACAGTGTTTACCGCAAAGAAGCAAAAAAAAAAAAAAAAAAACAGAACAAATATAATAAGGTGTCAGTTATTCTGGTGACTATAGTGTCCCTTTAATTTTCTTAAGATCTGAAGCTGACTTTTCTAATCCATACCATGTAGTTTTGGGTGACATTTGCGCTTTAAATCTCAAAAGCAATTATGTCTATGGCAGTGAGTCGAATTTGAGACTCTCCCTGGAAATCATGGACTAAGAAAACAATAACAACCACTAGTTGGAAACAATAACAGTAAATATATATACATCAGTAAAACAAATAACAATCACCTGTTACACGACTCTTTGTGACATTAAAATAGAAATTATCCACTGTTATAAATTGACAGCATGAGGATTGGTATAAACCTTGGAGCTTAGACTCAGAACCTGCCAATCTCAAATAAGACTCTAGTGAGGACTACTATTAAAAGATTCATTGAGTTCAGTAGGTCAACTTCCTGATAATAATGAATGCCTAGCTTGTTGATTGTATTCTTATTGTATGACCCAAGAGAATCGCCCTCATAGTACTATAATAGCTCAAGGGAAACTCCACTCTGTAATTTTTCATGAATTCATGTAAACTAATTCTTGCAACTCCCCCCACCTCATATTCAGATAAAGAATGGTGAGGAGCAACCAGATTATCATGTATTGCTCTGATGAGTGGGCAGGACATATATGATTTATGTTTATGCATTTTGTTTTGAAGGAATCTTGTTAACTTCTTTACAGGTTAACCGAAAGGAAATACATTGAGCCGGTGTTTAGGAAAGGAGTGTTGTGTTTTGTTTTGCTTTTTTGTAGTTTATAAGTATTAATAGCTCATGCACAACCAAGAAGGTTGGAACCATGATTTCATATCCCATCTGGTAACAGTATCCTAAGTTGAAGAGGAAGCATTGCATTTGCATCACTGCACCAATGAGTCTACACCACATTATTTGCATTGTAGCACGGAGTAAGGAACTAGTTTTACACAAATATATATATATCTGTACAGAGATCCGCAAATGTTTTTTACATTTCTGTGTGTCACAACCTGCATCTTGGGTGAATGCTGCCATGAACTGTCAAATATTCATGGCAACTGTCAAATATTCCCTGCAAATTCATATTTAGCTTGCTTAGCTTTTTTATATATTCTTATTACTGCCAACAACAAGGCTGTATGACAACATCTACAATTTTCTGTTCCACCAAATTCCGTCAGATCAGTTGAAGTTCCTTAAACCTAGGGATTCTGTTGCAAATCGCAGCATCTTCGAATGTGAGTATATTTTTCTTTGTTTTACTATCTTGGATTGTTCTTTTTAAATATATATATATATATTTTACATATTATTATTATTTTTTTTTTTTTTTACTATTACTAAGCTACCTGAATAGGACCTTATTAGTTTTTCCATCCTAATATATATTGTGCTTGCATGCCACCTGATAATTTCTCAATTGACCATTTACATGTTGTTTTCCACGCACACTGCTCAATAGAGAGATTTCAGCTTATTCAGTTAAATTATGTTTATCAGTACACCATATTGTTTTGCCATGCAGTAAAGTATGAAGGCTGATGAAAGCAGTGTTCTACTGGTCTGGAGAGGTGAAAGCTGTCAACAATTCCCAGAATCTAGTTGCATAACGCTAGGATGTGTATAGAGAAAATAATACTTAGATAATACAGTTAATTTACTCCAGAAATGGCTCATTCAACTCTGATGAGTCTGTGCTAGCATTTGGCAATTAGAGTTATAACTATTGGCTCCCTCTGATTTACACCCAATACCGGTAAGTATTAGTTTTGAAAAATAGCTGTTATATATTATAACCATCTTACTTAATGCACATACTGAAACATGTACTGGATATTAAAGAACACAATGAAGAAAGTAGCATTGCCCTCTAGTGCTATACTCACAAACGCAAAAACACATCAATGAAAAGAACAGGTAAAAAGGGAGGGTTTTTTTAAGCCTAGTGAGCCGTGGCTGGTAACTCATATTGCAATGTATTTAGGAGATTATGAAATATAAAAAGAGAGATTCAAGCTGTCAGGAAGTGATATACAGAGTGAAAAGAATGACAGTAGCTCCACTTTTCTTAGGGTCGCTTTAGGTCTTGTTTTACTTTAAACATTATTGTCCACATTAAACCAGCGGTGGCTGTCAGACTATCGTGGGCTATGTTCCCAATGAGAATCATTGGAATTGTAGTTAATTTCATCTGGAGTGCCAAATGTTACAATTTTTCAGTCTCCATATGTACCTTTGTGAGTTTTCTTGGCAACACTGAGAGGAGTGGCTATAGTCCAGGCGGCAAGTTTAATGCCAGTCTAGGAGGATGAGGTTGTCACCCCCTGCGGCCACACTTGGTTATGTCACAACTATAGCCATATAATCAGCTGAATATGTAATGCTGAATTCAGCCCAGTAGTTAAGCTGGTAATCAATATTATTGCATAATGAAGATAATATACTGTAACTACTGGGGTGATTTATAAAAGCCAAAACCGGTCCTCAGAAAATTACAATTATTTATGTGGAGCCAGTATATACCACAGTGCTTTATAATAGGTAAACAAGACAAACATTTAAGTCTAAAAAAAAACACCATTTTCCTGGCAAACATGAGACAGTTGGTTACATTCAAGCATATTTAGCATATTTAGCACATGAAACAGAAAAACAACACAGGCTAATTTGACATGTTGAGGATACTGGTAACTCACCTGCGCAAAAACTCTGGATGGAGAATTGATGGATTTCAATGGATGGTTGAAGATAAGAATTGTTATCGTATAGCACTAAAGAACATGTTGGTGGTTTAAAAAATATTATTAATACTAAGCATACCTTATACACATTACGAAAAAACACACCCTGGCTTCATTATTAATATGCCTTCTAGACTCTTAACCAAGCAGTGACCTCAGTAATTCCTGTACACAGGCATGTGACACAATAGCAGTTTTTTGGTACCTTGCCATTTGTATCCATCTGGGTGTGTGCCTTCCTTTCACTTAAATTATAATCTCACCACTCCCAAAATGCTTTCTGTTTCAAATTGAATCTTCTGATGCAAACACCGTTCTCTCCTGGCCTGTCCAGGCAGGTGACAGCAGGATGGAAACCGTCAAGCACCGAGATATTTTATGCTTTGATTAAAAGCAGGATGTACATGTGTCAGGCTGTGGAATGAGATTGTGTGGGTCGTATTCTGGGGTGTGTCATTAATAAGCCAATTATATATGTATTGTTCAATGCATTCATTAACATTCCTCACGTAGCTGAGGCAAAAGCCAGTGTTCTTGGATGTTGGTGGAATATGACAGTACATTGAAAGGGTTAATAATATCTGTACATGGCTGCCTGATTCCAAATGGTATTGCTGTCAGGCGTTGGAGTTCAAGTGGGAACAGCAGAACCTAGTTAACTTAGACAATTTGCTATACAGTTGAATATATGAGTGAAAGATGTTTATTGAGTGACTCAATATTGCTTATTGAAATAAGGAACAGAAGAGCTCAAGATTGCTTGCAAGTGCAGAACTGATCAGGCTTAGAACTGCAGAAATGATTAGTAGCTGACATTAATGTTAAGCCTTTAAAAAGGTATACCGGTTCAGATGTACAATGTATATTTAAGGGTTATTTGGCAATGGACCAAGATAGCTATAAAAAACCATTTACCAAATGTAAGTTATAGTGATATATCTATGTGTACTAACTAGCTGTTGTTGGAAAAGTATAGGTTTTCAAAATGAATTGTGTAAAAAAAAGTTGCATTACTGACAATTCTGTGTAACTTTTATACATTGAAACATATATATATATATATATATATATATATTGGCTAAAATAGTGTTACTGTGCTAAACTTGTTTTATAGGTACATTCACAAATTTATTCCCAGATAGAGTTAGAAATACCTAATAGAATACAATGCCATATGTGGCACTAGGCCAATATGTTGCAATGGACTGCAATTACAAAAATTGTAGTCTACTTTATCACTTCCTTTTTGTCTACAACATGTGAACAGAGAATGACATTGCCTCAAAAACTGCTTTCACTGATGACTTAGCCATGAATCCCAATAACACATACTTTTTCCTAATACAGCTCAAATATGTTTTCTAGATTTTAGAAATGCTCTTGGGGATTTAAAACACATTTGATAGCATTAAGCCTTATAGTTAATGAGTTCAAGATTATTAGGTTTTAAAGCTTCTATATGTTTTTCATTTTTGGGTTGACACAAAAACATGGTAACAAGAGTTTTACAACAGAGAAAAATAGAGCATTTCATTTATAGGGCAGTAAATAGGATCATCAAAATGTGTATGTGGGCCTTAACAGCCTTAAGTTCTTGTTACACTTTAATATTTCAGTTGCCATTCTGGGCTTGTGGATTGTAGGCATTTAAAAAAAATTGTATATAAAATCGTTTGTATTTAGATTTCTGCAATCTTACCCATGTATTATATTGGAGAGATATTACCTGCATTTCTGTTCTAGTCAGCATTGTAGTCACAATGCATTCTTATTTTAACCCTTTATATTCTGTGCTGGCCATGGCATCTAAATTAAATTAACCCCTGCAATTTTGTATGTACACGTTTACACTCAAATAACACTGCTGAAGTAATGCACTCATGGTGTGTTTTTTTTTGGTTTTTTTTACAGGACAGGCAAGGCATCATGGGAAGGCATTGGAAGTACAACCGAAACCAAACAAGGTACAACTAAATTGACTGTTCTACTGGATTTAACCAAGCTGATTTCCCAGCCTAAGCAATTTGTCATAGAGCTTATAAAATTATTGTGACAGTTTGTTTCCTTTTTGTTTTTTTGGTTGTTTCTTTAAAAAGAGAGTAGACTTGTGGTTGTCTAAAAACAAAAAGTTGACCATTTCTACCCTATTGCCTGTGCAAATCCATGATTTTTAGATTTGTTTTACTGGAAACAAGCCTCTGTGCTTCCTATATCACTTGAAAGCTCTTTTCAAAACACCAATATTTGGTTTTCTTGACTTTATTGTAACGTTCCATCTGATTCACTCAATATGTATGTCTCATGTTTAAGGTCAACCAATTACTGTACAGCTTAAACCCGTATTTTTAGTAATCTAGAGAGTTGGCCTGTTCTTAATTCAAATGTAAGTTCATTTCTATTAAGTTAATTCATTATTTTCACAATATCCAGCTGGATGATACCGAGGAGAGTGTGCTACCAGACAACATACCGATTTGCAAACAGTTAAACTACATTTTAGACTGATCAATATGCTGTGTCTTAATCTAGAGAAGTAGTAAACAATATCTGCCAGTCTAGATAATGTTGGCTGCATTCTAAACTGGAGCATCATAGCCACACTGTTTGTCCACACTGTATGCAAAGGCAGATATTTACTGCCACTGATACAGATTAATAGTAGTAATAATGTACTTAAAGAGTAAGTGACATGCTGCCATGTTAGATGCCATTCAACGCATGTATAGTGCTACATAGCATGCTAATCTAAGTACATGAACCTTTCATAACAAAGATAAATGTGCACGTTTTATAATATTAAATTCTGTCGACATTGACTGTACCAGGCTAGCAGACCCTAAGTAATTTGACAAGCTTAAGACTAAGCCTATGTACTGAGACTACAGTAGCTACATTGATCAGCTCGCTGGTACATAACTTTTAAGCAGCATTTCAATAAGACTGTACATCATAGTCGAGGGAACAAGAGGAAAAACATGAAAAAAATGAATATTGCTAGAACGTGAGCTATTATGAGCATTAGCATACTTAGTATTTAGTCGATTGACTACATATGATACCCCCCAGTTATCCCCTGTGTTATCAACAATGGAAAAGAAATTAAACAAAAATGGATACCGACAGTGGTGTGTGGTAGTTCAGTCGGGGCATAGAAAGGAAAAAAAGAGGAGACCATTGGCACGGTATGTCCTTGATTACCAGTCCCGTGTGGTTCAGCCAATGCCTTGTTGGGGCCGGGTGTGCTCTCTCTGCGCCATCCGCTGTGGTTTGTGCAGTCTCCGAAGTGCAAGGCAGCCTGGAGCCCCTGAGCCATGTGGAGGTGTGCTTGTTGGCGCTTGTGATGTTCTCCATGTTGTGTGTCTAGTGGTATTCGCCAGTCGTGGGCCTGAGCTGCTCTTTGTTTGCCTTCCCAAGCCGGTCTTCTTGAGTCTCTCGCTCCTCCGTTGCACCTTCCCGGTCGGGCTAAGTTTGCCTTTCTTAGGTCGGAGTCGCTGCCGCCGGCGAGGGTGTTGTGGGGTATCCCCAGGGACTTAGGTCCCAGCTTGCTGCTGCACACCCTGGGACTCGAGTGTAGTCCCGGGTAGACCCTTTGTTGGGACTGGGCGTTAGCAGGTGCAGTATTCGGAGGGGTTTTCGCTTCTCCTTGCCGGGCACCTCGTGGCGAGTTGCGTGGCCAGTCAGTGTTAAGCGGTGCGGGCCTCGGGCGTTGCATGCGGACCCTCAGCTGTCTCCAGAAGGTGGTGAAGATTTCTGTCAGTCGGAGATCAGTTTCCAGCCATGCATTTTGTAAGTGGGCTGTGTGGGTAGCATCTGCCATTTTGCAGACCACTGTGAAGGTAGGTTCAGGGTTCCGCACAGTTTTCGCTTTTCCAGCGCTCTGCGGGGGTATCTTGGTGGGGTAGACCGGGATGACCACCAGTCCAGAGGGGGGGGGAACGGGAGCCCCTGTCCCGATATTTGTCCGGTCGCGGCAGCAGGAGAGCAGCCGTCTCTCCCGCGCCCGCCATGCCTGTAGGCCTCACCAGTGCGTCGGGTGAATGGGGTTTGGGTAGTCGCTTGTTTGGTATACACATGTGCACCCCGATGCCACCTCACCCTGGGTAGCCCTACTTTGTCCCGATTTTCCTGTTTTGGCTATTGAATTTAGCTTTTATCGCCTTATTCAGTAGGAGCTGCTGTGTTTAGCATCCTCTCAGCTCAGAGGTCAGGGCCCACCCCCCAATGATTTTCTTTTTTAATACAATTTTTTTTTTTTTGTATAAGTGGCCTTTTATGCATATTTTACTCTTTATCGATATGTACTGATATATTTGTCAGAGTAAGGACGAACAATAAAGTAATAAAAGTAATAAAAGCTTAGAATTAGGCAATGCATGCAGGAACACAAACATGGATGCATTTGGAGAGACCTATTAAAATGTTCTGTTCTACAAAGTGGTGCAAAAATGTAATATAAAAGTCCTCACTGATGGAATTTGCCTGCTGGAGGCTCTACCATTCATTAAAATCCATAAAGTCTCTGGTTTTTGGGCAGGTCACAGAGTGATATCAGTTATCAGTATTCTCAACATTACCTGTTTTTTTTTGTTTCATGTGCTAAATATGCATGACCCTATTGATCCAACATTATTACACTTGTGAAATCTCAGCATTACCTAGTTATGACTAGTTCAATGCGCTCATCACACAAATAATATCTCCTTACTTATATTGCATTACATAAATATTGCAAAAAGGTTATGCCTGTGATTTGATCTATTTTGTGTTCTCAGGACCATCCTGTGCCCGCTGCCAATCCCTGAAATCCAACTAAAGTAAAATTGGAGAAAGACTGCACATTCATGCAATATCAAGTTCTTGTCATGAGCTCTGCTTCCTCTAATTAAATAAATGGTAGCTGCTTATGCAACACTCAAATAAACAGAAGCCAATTACAGCCAGACTGCTCAAGTGTGTCCTTCCCATTAACTGGGACACTTTTGGACCACACACAGTGCACTCGATACAGCCTTTGTGACAAAAAGTAATGCCAGAGAGTGTACATGAATTATATAAAAAAAAAAAAAAAGATAAATTTTTGTGTAGTACTTTAGCTGTAAAAACAACTGAAAGAGACACCTCAAAGTAACAAGTAGAATCTTACAGTTTAATACACCATAGCTATCCTTGAATTTCTATGCTTTTCACTAGAGTCTCAGAGTGGATGATTCTTTTTTTTTTAAATCTTTTGTAGGATGCAGTCATAAGCACCTAATCTTTCTTCTATACTGATTGAATACCGTTTGATTCCTGTTTTCTTTCCTGTGCCTGAACTCTGTGAATTAGCGTGGTTTAAATCTGTAAAGGATTACTCCAAGCACCATGACTACTTCATTTATTTGAAGTGGACTTGGTGCATTGAGTCTTTATGTGCAGCATTTCACTTTGAAATGCTCACATACAGCTATGAACCTCTTCGCTGCCTTAGGTGTTCTCCGGCATCTTTATTAGTCAGTCCACAACAAAGTGGGGTAAAGTCTGTGCAAATTTGGCGTCTGAAGACAGCCAGCCATTGGTATCTCGCCCCCCTTCATGCCGCCTCTGTCCTCCCCCCGGCCCATCCTCGTTGATCTAATTCCCACTCCAACAAGGGGGGATGATGTCAGCTGAGGATGATCGGGCTTCAGGGAGACTCAGTGTAAGTTTCAGAATTTATTAAAAAAATTTCAAGTTTGGGGGCAGACCACCTTAGAAAAAGTTACTCTTACCAAAACCCGCATTTTATATAAACACTGGTTTATGGTTGGAGTAACCTTTAAGCTCTAAGTTGTTAGAAATAAACTATGAGCTTGTTTCATAATGGTGCGTTATGTGTGAACACAGACAAATGTTAATTGATATTTTCTTGCTGAGCTGTCCAGGGGTTAATAATTTTAATGTTTCCTGTTCCTCTAATTTGGAAAGTTCAGTAGAATGACCGTACGTTACAGCTGTCATAAAATAGTTGTGGAGTGTGAAAAAATAATTCAGTACTGGTTAGCAGTCCATGCTGAGTCCTTCTTGTCACATACAGTTCAGGTATTGCCTGTGCTATCTGAAGTACCAGACAGTGAGTAGCAGGTGCAGTCCTGAAGTTAGGTGCAGGTGCACGTTAGTTATACTGCAGATCAAACACTGTGGAAGCGTGTGCCAAACCTGCTGGGTCTTGCGTAACAATGTGCACACCAGGATCCATTATGCACAGGGCTGGCAGATACAAACCTAGCAGTTGCAAAAGGTTATAAAGTTTCATGGTGTTCACTTGATATTATTGCTTATCTCCTCGAGATCGATACAAACATGTGTTGCATCTACAAGTTTTATTGACCCTAGGCAAGTATTCTGTGCTTGGGGAGACATAACAACATTAGAGGGCATTATTGCCTAAGGAGATATTAGAACAATAGGGTAACATGGCAGTGATTTAGTTGAAAGGTGGGGTATTTCTTCTGTCTTTTGATTTACAGCTTCCTTAATTGTGTGAGTAATTAAAAATCATGAGAAATACTGTATGTACCGAGATATAATAATATTTTTAATATAAATAATGTATAGAAAATGTTATTCTGCATAGTTTAATAATTTTGTATCTGTATTTATAGTTATATGAGATGGTGTGTACATAGGATTGGTGACCTTTAGTTATTGAGGTTCTATTGTTGATCTTTGCAGTAGAAGATATTGATGTCATACACACATATTATAGAGATTTAGGCATGTTTTAATTAAGTTGTAATTCACTAGGTGAGGTTAATAGAGTGGTATATCTAACATGATCCAGTAAATGTTTTTTATCTTGCCTATCAAGCAATCATTCTTTAGGTGTTTGGGGGATATTTAAAGGATCACTATAGGATCAGGAACACAAACATGTATTCCTGACCCTATAGTGTTTAACCCACCATCCGTTAGCCCCCCTATAAAAGTTTAAAACTCGACTTATTTCCAGCGCCATTCGGGTCCGCCGGCGCTGTCTCCGCCCCCTTTGGGACATCATCAGAATGATTTTCACAGTGAGAAGACGCCAGCGTCCATAGGAAAGCATTGAGAATGCTTTCCTATGGACTGACTGAATGCGTGCATGGCTCTTGCCGCGCATGCGCATTCAGCCGATGACGTCCAAAGGAGGAGGAGAGTCCCCAGCGCCGAGGGAGCCCGGCGCTGGAGAAAGGTAAGTGTTTAACCCCTTCCTCCAACTTATCCATGATTTGGAAGAGGCAATTACCTAGGAAAGTAATGTAATAGAAGGCTGTGCAGTACAAGGTTCTGGTTTGCTATATATTGTATATCAAATAAACAGCCTTGGGATTACTTTAGACAAAATGATATGTAAGTATCTGGCGATTATCTTCTCAAATATGCTGTGGTTTCTGGTAAATGTTTAAATGATTGAATGGCCAGAAAATCTTTTCTGTGTTACTGAATCCATGAACAGTTGTTTGACTGATGCAGAGCTGTGAGCCTGATGAAATGAGACACTCATGTCTGTGGTTTGCCTGCAAGAACAATAGTTTGTTCTTACAAGCATAGTACATAATCTCCACAATTACTGTATTATTGATGTCTAACTTCCTTGTCATCTTGAGTGTTGGGAGACCTGGCTTACGATGAGCTAAGGAGGGAGAACAGGTGCAAAATTCACAAGCTTTGTGTTTTTTCTCCTTAATCACTAATGGCTATGTTCTATTGAGCAAAGCTGCAAGTATTGTAAAAAGGATTCACAATATGTCATCCCTTTCAGAGTTAGCAATACCCCCTGGAATGTCTTACTGGAAGTTCTCCCTCACACTTACTGGACTTTCCCCTCTCTGAAACACATGAAGCCTCAATGCCTCCTGGTATGACTGTTTATTAGCCTGCAAGTCACCATCTCAGAACAGAATTAGAGCATAACATGCAGGTTATAAGGCTTGTGTGTGTTCTGTAATGACAATGACTGTAATTTTACTGTTTTGCCTTGCTTAGACTTTTACAGTGTCAATGAGAATAAAACAAATCCTACCACATGCACAGTATGAACACAGTATGAGCAAAGAGTGGACATTCCAGTGAGTCTGGAGAAAGTCAGCAAGCCACAAACAGCAGCTCTTACTGACTCACATTATACACACTGACCACAGCAAGAAAGCACTTTCTTCCCTCTGCACTGTATCCATCTAAAAATAAAATTAGCAGCCTCTCATGATCTTTAATATGTAGCCACAGAAGAAAAATACAAATTCACTGGACTTTATCATAATATCAATATATTTACAAATGTTTCACCTCTATGTAGTACTTCAGTTTCTGTTAGGTATAGGCAAAGGAGAATTGAACATTCTCAGCGCATTCCGATCAGGTCTCAGCTGGGTGTAAAGTGGGCAACAAACTATTAATAAGGTCCAAAATAGCAGTTACTGACTATTAGTTTTAGATTAGATTTAAAAGGACACTTAATATAGTGGTTCTGGTGTCTATATCCTGCCCCTGCAGTCTTTTCAATGTAAACACTGCCTTATCATAGAAAGGGCAGCATTTACATTGCTGCCTAGTAACACATCCATCCTAGCTGCATCCTAGTCCAGTGCTCTGCATGGAGACGATGAACGTTTGATTCAATGCATCTATCTGAGGAGATGCTGATTTCCTTAAAACTGGTGCCACAGAAGCAGGACCAAGATTAAATTCCGCTTTTCAGAGCGATTTAAGTGGGGCCGTGGACCTTAACAGCCACATAGGGACTATAGTGTCAGGAATACATGTTTGTATTAGTGACATTGTAGTGTCCCTTTAATAAATCTGTATCAATATAGTTACATGACAGAAATAAGCCCTAGGCCAGACCATTTGGATTGAAGCATAAGCACACAGATTTGAGGTACAGAAGCAAATGGAATGATAGAACTTCAGTAGCTTGACTGTGTTGCTGATAATGCCAAAAATTGTGTAAATAAATTAATAATGTGCATCAATTGGTATTTTATGTTATTTTTTGCAAGCCGGCCAGTATGGTTATCATTTGACCACATTGTTTATTTAAAAAGAACCTCTTCATCTGTCACACTTCTGACTACTGGGAGCCTAGCTCTTTACAACGGGAACTAAGCTTCACAGTGTACAGTTCCAATGGCTCAGGTTTCCAAAATAACTCTTTCTCAGGCAGCAAGCACAATGTGCTCTCACTCTCACAAAGAAGAGGATAAGTCTTTCTAGTAGTAAGATATATGGCATAAATCTAATGCTTCCATGTGTTGTCAATAAAGATGCTATGCAGTCTTTTGCTCATTAAATCTATCACAATTACACACATGTTCATACCACAAACACCTGAATTGGAACATAAAATGGTGTCCCCATACTATTTCTGTTGGTCTCCACTGGTTGGAAGAAGCACTTGATACTTACAAATCCCCTAGCATCTGTCTGTATTAAATGGTATTACTGTTACAGCACTCTGGTGTCATTTAGACACGTTGACACTGGGGAGAGACTAATAAAGACATCCTAGTATGTTATATTATATTATTTTTAGATTATAATTTTACCAGTTAAAAATGGGCACCCCCGCTAATGATATGTACATAATGTGGCCCCTCTCAAAACAGCTCATAACTACTGCTACATACACACAAACCCTATATGTATATTGTATACCAATTCAATATTTTTGTTGGGAGGTAGATCTAGGAATCAACTGTGTTGCAGTCAAAGAGCACCCTCCAGTGGCAATTATCTATTATGTAAATGGAATTCTAATGATTTTTCATAATCCTAGATTGTAAAGGAAGGAAGACTAAAGGGACACTGCAGTCCCCTAAAGTACTTCAACATGCTCCTCTGGCTTATTTTGTAAACGAGTCAATTGCAACAGAAATCAACATTTTTCTAAATCCGCATAGTAAGACTTATCAACTGCCAAGCAGACACCTAGGATTGCTTTATGTCTCAGTCACTTTGAACTACAGGTCAAAACAAATCTGAGTACTTCTCATTGAGAAGCAATGCTTTCAATGCTTCTCTACAAAAGCGCATTTTAATTGATTTAAACCCTTTCAATGGCAAAATGGTGGACTAAAATTATATACAGATAGATCGATGTTTTTTTTATTTATTTTATTTGAGTGTTCTTATAATAACTTTGAAAGAACATGTAGACCAAACCTGATCAACGACAACAGAGGCAAATAACCATGCAACATCTGATAATTTATCTAACATCTTCTTACCTAAATCATGTTCTGCATTGTTGATTTTAACATTTGCCATGTCCCAGGCAATAGTACTCAATTTGTAGTCAGAATCCACCAACAGATCTTCTTCGAGGCAACTCTTTCCTGGGGCACAAGAAGACTAGAGGCACAGGAATCAAAATTGACATATTTTAACTTTTACTACCAATTTTAAAGCATCTCCCAAATTCTACTCTTAGTTGTTCAGTGATGTGATCGATCTTCCTATCATCCATTTGTAATTTAGCAAGCAATTATTTTCCCTAATATCATGCCATTTTCATTATCCCATATTAGTAATGGATTAGTCTTAAATGAAAAATAAACCGTGTGGAAATAACAAAATGGGTAATGCCAATAGAGTATTCAGGAACATAGGAAGAATGATTAGTGCTAGAACTACTGACATGATAATTACACATTCTAGCTCTCTAATAAGACACGGTCTTGAAAATGTCTGTCTGGTTCTGGAGAAATCACCTTTGCTACACATTCTGGCTTATAATACAAACCAAGAGAAACTAACAGCCATAGATAAGTGTAAAGTAAAGCATAGAATAGATGGTGCAACATAATGCAATCTTGCAAATATCTCAAAATGATGTTGAATAGGTGGGTGTTTTTTTAAGAAGAAGGTTTTCCAGATCTAGATGTCTACATCTAACTTTTATATTGAAAAAGAAATGGGTAAACAAAATAGCCCAGCTGTTTTTGTGTCATCCTAATACATATCTCCATACGTAATCTGAAATAACTAGATCCGTTTGCGAAAATATAATGATTAAAGAACACATATAGAAATACTAGTTTGACAGAGAAATCTTTACCACTAAATGACCTTTTTTGCGGATTCTAGCACATTGTACATCACCCGGTTGCCATTTACATCTCCTATACTGCCACAAGCAAATTAATCCACCTGTTCTCATAGGAGAACAATAAGTACGGTATTATATTTGGAAACTTAGTCAAAAGGATAAAACTATTTGTAATTGTCTGCAACAATGTACCTGACAGTTCATTGTTGGAGTATATATGTAACTATACATTTAAACCAATATTTCCTTTCTAGTATACGGGACAAGCTTATTGCCTTTTATTAGTGCTCCTGCTTCAGTGAAAGGGTTAATGATACATTTTGTCCATTCATATTGTGTAAACAAACTCTGCAATCCTGAACTGAATGGAACAATCTGTTCCCCTTAGGGCACTTAAAAGCTGTGACCTCATAGGGAAGGGCTGCATGTCCAAGAATTATTTTTTTTTTTTTTAAATCTGAAAGTTAAGAATAAAACCGTTCTTGAATCCATATTTGTGGTTTCTCTAACAACAAAAATCATAGGATGAAATGACAAGATTTATTCAAGTCCAAGATAAGATATTTACATTATAGAATATCTATAAATATGTATTTTCACCAAAACAGAATAAAGCAATTCAACAATGTTTATTTGCCTAATAGGACAGATTGAAGTGGATCATTGCTGGAGCACTCAACTCTGCTTATGTGAGAAATCTCTTAAGGAGAAGTCATTATTACTGATGTTTGAAACAACAGCTCAAGAACATTGCATGTGTTTCACAGTTCTACAATACTTGAAATTGACTAAAGACACCTAAAATAATATTTTGGCAATGTGAAACCATAACAGTTATGTATACTCATTCGGGTGTTGAGAGATGCATGTGCGACCACAAACTTGTTGGAGGATACATCTTAGATTGGACATCGGAGTTCATTGTTCCAAAGTATTCTCCCCTTATCAGTGTCAATAAATCCAACAACATTACTGACTTAGATAATATAAGATGTACTCATATATACTGACTGATTAGGGCAATATTGTGAGATTTACGGGTGTATGTATGAGCGAAGCAGAGGATGCAATTCAGACCAACTAAAGGTGTTCCATATTCTCAAATAGTCCATAAATATCCTGACACTGCCTTCTTTAAGTGTTCGTAATAGAACTCATTCACCTTTAGTAATAAGTTATGTAGTAAGAGTTTTGTTGCTCTCTGGAGAACTATATGGATGGGATAATATGGTCTTATTGAATTATATGATAGTGTAGCTTGATGCCAGCTCTGATTACTTTTGGCAGCTCTCTGCATTATGGCCTACTAGATGACCTGGGAGAGAGCGAGGCGGACCATCCCTACACCTTGTCTTGAGAGCAGAACGCCTTTGCGTAGTTCCCCCTTGCCGGTGAGGGTTATTCCGGTGCTACTGTATGTAGTTTCTCAACTGGGGAGAACACAAGTAGATAGATCTCTGCATACTCACCCAAGATGACTTGTGGGCACGTTTCGAGGATGCCAGCTGAGCGTGAGGTGGAGGCTGCTGTGGAACAGGGTAAATCTATGCAGCTCAGATCAAGTTTTAGAAGCATTTGAGCAGCTGTGCTCTGATTTCTGGGAGAGAGAGCAGCTCCACCAAAAGTCTGGGGTCCTTGTCTCCACTTGATCGATGACAGACAACGGCTCTGTTGTGATTAATGTGAAGACGTCTTTCAATGCCATACTTAAGCAGGAGACGTACAAGAGTCTATTGATTTGCTGACCAAGGCAGAAGCCACGACCACAACCACTCTCTACATGATGGGCCATCAGATGGTGTACCTCCATTCACTGCAGCCTTACAAAGTACATCTGCAGACAGAAGAAAGGGAGCAGATGCTATAAGGTGCATCCTATCGTTACTACATGGTGTATAGTGGAACAACCTTGGACAGCAAACCTGACTGATAGGCATTGGAGGCATACTTGTTTCCTGTCTATATCATGGGCGCACTCACGTGTTCTTCCCTAATTATATGCCACATGTACAAATCTGTCATAGGGGAATAGGTTGAGGGATTTGTCAGGTTTGTCGAGCTTCACTTACTTATGTACCCACTGCCATATAACCGTTGAGTTTCATTTAGCAAGCTTGTGTTGTATTCAAACAAAACAAAACTAGCCGTAGCATTTCGAGTCTATATTATACTATGTTTTAAACCATCATACAGTTTATAAGACCGAGATATGTATATCATTTACTGGTATTTTAGCATTTCCACACAATTGTTATCCCAAAAACCTTCTCACATTGCATATTGCCATGTATGCAAAATGTGTCCATCATAATGTCTATGAGAATATGATACAGTATTGCGATTTCTCTTTTGTGATGTGGGAATTTAAAAATAAATAAAAAATAAATGGAGAGCATTGCTAGAATAAGACATTTTTATTGTCTTTTATACTTGTTTTACCAGCAGAAAAACAATACAATTTGTGATAATGATGCATGTGTGCTGCTGTCTAGGCATCTAAAATATTTGGCTTACAATAAACTATACTAAATTTATTGATGTAATATAAAAATATATTATTCCCTTCCTATAGTGCTTGACAAACTTTACTACAAGATATACAGATTATTACATAATGGAGATTAGATTGATGTTATGTCATAGTGGGTGATGTAGATGTTGAGTGGGTATCATTTGGGTTCTATATGTCCGGTTAAGGATGAATCATGAGTGAAAATTGCTTCTAGGAGCTCCACAGCACCCACATTAAGTATCTCAAACATGGTTTATTATATGTAATCCACAGCCTACTATTGAAAAGAATTAATTTAAAAATTAATATTTAACATTCACGTACAGAAGTTGTATTTAAGAATGACATTGATTCGATAACTGTCTCGGAATAACTACACAGAATAGTTTGCGCCATCTATGCTGAGTCACAAACAGTCAACAGAATTATTTTTATGGAGTGCTGTCTTCTGACTGGCACGTGGCATTCCGGAGTAGGACAAACATGAAAGTGCCAAGGACAAAATTAACCATCCCACTCCCATAGTATTCTGCAGAACATCTGTCATGGACAATTACCTTCAGTTGTTTTTCTCTTCGTGTGTCTTGTTTTGGAGAAGGCAAACTTGAAACCTGAATCCTGTTAGGACATAGCAGATAAGTCCCATGATGTTTATGAGTGTGTCTTTATGAAAATCAGGGGATTAAGTTAAACTATTAAACGTTGCATTTAAGTGTTTACCTATCAAATATATATATATATATATATATATATATATATATATTGGTTATGAAGACCTAACGATTCATAATTACAAATATTAAGGTTAATTTACAGGTGCTTTATCACTGTACAACGGTCGCATTTAACGCTTGATTGTTTCATGGTGGTTTGTTTTTCATTAACTTTGTAAAGTTCAGATATAGCAATAAAGAAAAAAGCAAAGGGACTCTGAATAGCAGTCTCTTGTAATTAAAATCTGTGAACGTGGGCAGTCAGTCGTACCCTGGAAACCTATCTAGTGCCAGAACAGCAAACATCTTAATTGGGTAACTAGTATGACCTAAATACCAAGGCAAGACAACATTTAACTTTTAAGTCCCTGCTCCATCCAGCTTAGTATGTATTCATTTACCAAAATTCTGCTAATGGTATTATAAGGTAACTGTTGAAAAATATTTGGAGAAGTTCTAACTCAGTGCGACTTATGTAGTAGCCAGTTGGAGCTTTTAGCAGAATGTGGCACGTCATAAAACACAAATTAGTCAGTGTCAGTCTTACCATTTAGGGACATTAACAGTGTAATGCGTAACTGTGTACTATTGTCATATTAGATTTTATAATATCCTTGATTATTAAACGCATATTTCCAATAATCTTATGTTTAACTTTTAACCCCTTCACTTCCAAAATTGTGTATATACAATTTAAATAGAATGCTCTACAAAAAAACAGCACAGTGATAATATTATCATCTGGAGATGGACACGGAAAAATTGTATTTGTGTGCTTAGTGAGACCATCTCATTGTGTTTAGGTCCAATCAACATGCTGATTATCCTAGGTGTAGGACTTAAAGTGTGTGTTTGTGTGTTTAGAATGCAGCTGAGGGAGGGTGTGAGAGAGCAAACGGGGGAGAATGAAATCATATGTGTGTCTATATTTATGTGTGTCCAAGTATAAATGTGCAGTGTCATTATGAGAGAACATATAATAGGACAATGAAAGTATACTTGAACAATTTACAGTGCATTAAGAAAGTATTCAGAAGACTGTTTTTTCACATTGTTTTTGTTAAAGCCTTATGCTGCAATTGTTTAAATTATTAATGGTGATGGACAGTGCTTAATTTCCTCCAGACATGATGCTTTTAATGGAATCAAAACAGTTCAATCTTCATTTCACCACACCAGAGAATCTAGTTTCAAACAGTCTGAAAGTCCATTAGGTGCTTTTTTATTTAACACAAATTCCAAGTGGGCTTTCAGGTGTCTTGCAGTAAGGAGTCTTCCGACTGGACAATCTGCCATAAAGGTCAAATCGGTGGAGTGTTGCAGGGAAACTTTCGTAAGCTCTCCCATCTCCACTATCTTAAAGCTCATGCAGAGCGACCATTAGTTTCTTGGTCTCCTCTCTTACCAAGGCCATTCTCCCACGATTGAGCAGTATGGCCGGCTGGTTAGCTATAGGTTGTTACAAACTTCTTCCATTTAAGAATGATGGAGGTCACTGTTCTCTTGCGAACCTTTAATTCAGCCGGAAAGGTTTGTAGCTTTCCACTGATCTGTGCCTCAACACAATCCTGTCTCTTAACTCTACAGGCAGTTCCTTTGAACCTATGGCATTGTTTTTACCTGGTATACATTTACAAGTTAGATAAACAGATGTGTGTCTTCACAAATCATGTTAAATCCATTGGATTTGCCACAGGTGAACTCCATGCAAAATATGGAAACATCTAAGGTTTTGAATGCTAATGTCAATGTGATGTTTCTGGTTTTTCTGCATCAACATTTGCGTTAAACTTGAACAATCCTCCACGGAAAATATTTGGATTATGCAATGAGTGCAGCGTAAATAAAAGTGTGGCACAAGCGCTTCAAAGATGTTTGAGAATCTGTTGAAAGACTGTTTAAAAGCCTTTTGGCTTTTCCCAAAACTTAAAGCATCAGGGGAAGATATTTCAGACAGTCAATGAGATTCAGGTAAATATTATTGGCTGATGGCGACTCCAACAAAGGATTTTGCAGAGTGTTTTGAACAGTGGAAGAGATGCTGGGAGAACTCTGTGAGGTCTCAATGTACCTACTTTCAAGGGGACTGATGCGTTATTGTTCTATGTACAATGTTTCTTGTATCTTGTTCAATAAATGTCTCTATTTTTCACATTTCTTGGCTGGCTACTTTCCGGACATACCACGTATACCTATGAGTATAACCATCATTATTTGCAACACACATTTTTTATGTTTTAAAATATTTGCTATGTAAGCAATATAAAGAATTATTTTGTAACGGTCCAGAACATCTATGTTCTGTTCTGTCAATATGTATTTTTGCATTACTGATGTCTGCTTTCTTGTCTTTCTCAGGTCATCATAATGTAAAATAAGAAGAAATGGAGTGCAGACTTGGAGAAGATTATTTACTAAGCTCATAAATAAGTCAGTTGGGAAAGGACCAGGTTTCTGAAGATAACAAAAAACAACATAATCTAATAGCTTATAAAAAGCAAGATAGAGCGCATTGGTTTAAAGGTTTAGCCCGTTGTATGTAAGGTCAACAAACAAATCCTGATTCCAAGTATTGTAAACATCTTGTAAAAGTGTGGAATTGAAAAGAGGAGCTATAAAGAATCTGATACGGTGCACTGAAGGACAAGACAAACTGTACCCATTCTCAGGAGGCTGGTTTCATTTGGTGGTTTAGATTTAAGAGTATAATGTCTAGCACCATATGAAATCAGTGTCCTTGGAAGGGGAAATTCTGCCTGTCTAAAAAAAAAAAAAAAGGTGTTGGAATGCTGTTTCAATTAACCATAATTGTATTTTATTTCGGTTTTAAACATATTCTTGACTTGCTGTAATATCTATTTCTATTGCCCAGAGATGATCTTTTTTACAGTAGGGATCACTTTTACGTTGCATTATGTTGTTGGATTTTAGATTCAAATGACATTTGTTGCTAGACTCTTTAAAGACTTTTTGATTAAATATGAGGTTCAAAAGAACTGCAGTAATATGTAAAGTCATAAAACGGTTGATTCTCCCCGCATCATCACCTACTGCATCCAAAGTACCACGGATGGTTGGAATCCTAAAAGCTCAAACTAATCCAAATTTCAAAATACATATTTTCAGTGAGATAACCAGTAATCTCCAGCAGGGAAAAGAATGTGACAAATCCTGCTGACGATAGGGACATTTCAGTGTGAAGAGCATTTTATTATCTAGCGTAACAAAGCAAGGAAACTTCCATCTGGACATATGGATGAAGATACATCCAGAGAAGCGCTAATATGAACCCCTTTTAAAGGATGACCGATTTCTTCTGGTGTTCAGAGTCATCTGCTTTTTCTAGCACCATTTGAAATCGGTTATAATGATGGGGGAACCATTCAACCTGCAGCCGTACATACATCACAGAACATAAGGAATGCCATCCTCTTCTTCTTCCAGTAGTATTACTTTAGCTTTACTTAATTATTCTTTGGTTCTGCATGTATTATAGTAGTTCTCAAAATTTGGTAAAACACTTTATCAATAAAGTAAAGCACATGGCAATGAAGTCAAGGAAAGTCAAATTCCATAACGTGAAACAATAATTCTTCATTTGCTAGAAATTTGGGTAGCCGCCAGCTTCACAACCCAAAATGATGCAACCAGGATCCCTCACTTTCAGTAATTCCTAAGTACAGAAAACATAAAATAGCAAAAGCATTTTTGGAGAGCTAACACTTTTGCCAGTCCAATGCATGCATAGAAGTTTATCCTCTATAAGAAAAATAATGTGTGCCCATAATTAGTATTATGCTTTGATTTAGAAGGTAGGCTGTACTTTGCAAACAGAATGAAGAAAGGGTGGAGACGTTTTCGTTTTGTAGCTTATTTTCATTGCATTCAGTATTCATTAATATTCCATCACCAATGTTTTATATATCAGTAAAAATAATCTTTTTTTTTTTTTTTTTTTTTTTAAATAAAGGCATTCAAAGGGCAATATATATGTGTATTTAAAAAGTGAAATGGCAGTGCATAATGCATTGCCGGAATTACTGGCAATAAAATGTTTTCCAAATGAAGCGTGCGTATTTTGGCGACGTAAATGCCATGTTGTGCTTGTCAAGTGAAATATCTCATGAGGATTTTAAGTAAAGACATTACAGCTCCCTTCGAAAAGGAGGAAAACAAGCAGCATGTTCACGGATTTCAAGGAATTCAGCCCAACACAACATAGTAATAATGTTCACAGTCTTAAGACACAGATTGACCTCTGCATTGCATAATAACATCAACAAGTATTGCATAAACCTTACTCACTGTGTGGAAAAGTATCCTTAAATTACGGAGATGGTTTTGTTTGGGAGAAAAGAACTGCATATAAGCAGAACAAAACTCACCGTGCCCTGCATTAATAACATGAAATATTTATTGCTGCTACCTCTGATTGTGGACTAATGGTTATCTTTTTTCTTTGCCCAGACTCTTTATCTGCCACTAGAGGGAGCAAGTACATACACCACATTTCAATAGTATCTGGAAGTTCAAGCACTTTCTCAGCAATGTACAGAGACAATAGATATTATTCTAATAGAGCTTTTTTCTTTTCTTTTTTTTCTCTCAATTGTGCTATATTATAAGACAGCTATAAAGAAATGTGCACTATATGTTGTTATTTTAGGGCTTTATTAACCTTGAAGGCAGTTTTTTATTTATCAAGATGAAAACAATTATGTGTCAAATTAACGATTTCCTAAAGGACCATAACAACTGCATCAGAATGCTGAGGTGTCAATGAGACATCTTCAGACCTGGCACTGCTCATGGGCTGAGTCTCTCAGCCTATCAGTAACTCCACATTGAGAAAAGAGTGAAAATATTGTTCCACTCTTTTATCAAAAAGATACCCTTTTCACATTTCTCTACTCCCATTGTAAAGCTACTAACAGGTTGAGAACTTCAGCTAACTTGAAATGAATGACCCTTTATTAAACTTATGGTATAAATGGAGGTGTTTTGTTGTTTCTTAGGCTGTAAAAAAAAACAAAAAAAAAAACTATCTGATATGGCCCCAGGAATATACAAGGTTGATTACCTCTATCATAATTGGATTACAAACAGGAAACTAGGACATGCCTTGCACTATTTCAGAGTATTTACCAGACAGCAACAAGATTTAATCTATTGCTTCTGAAACTTAATTTGCCTCATAAGTCAGTCATACACCTCTTCTGAGTAACCGTTCCATGCATCCACTATGCAAATCAGTTATTGACAATAATATTTGCCCAACTAGCATGCTTGTAATGCTATTTAGGTGTTCTAAAATCCAGGCTTTAAAATGGCGTTTAATTTGTCCGATCTACTGCAGGTGACATAGTTGACCCTCACTCACTACATTATTCACAGACTCAGAAAAAGTGGTTGTTGGGTATTAAAGCAACCAGACATAGAACCATGTGTCATTGAGTTTTCTAAGTGCTTCTGCACAATATTTTTAAATATACATTATCCACTGATATTGCCACCCACACTGCCCACCTCATTTAACTACATTTTTTTCGCTGAAACAGTGAACCTAACAATTGGATCCTAAAAAGCAAAGGTAGGAAAGACAGAGATTGTATTATCAGTTCTTACAATAACGGTCTTAATGATGATAGCAAGATAGTCAGACAAGAATAATGGCAATGAGGGGAGGATAGATAGAACAATATAGAGCCATGGTCAGGGCAGGCAGAGAGCAGACAAGGTCAAGAGACAAGCAAGGTTCAACATAAACAGCACAATCAAACAAAGCAACTTCAAAGGCAACAGTGAAAGCCAACAGAAGGAACCAGTCACTTGTAGATGGAAGGCCTGCGTATTTATAGCACTTTGCATGGTACAGTCAGTTGGTGTCTGCAAAAGACTTTTGAAAATGGATGCTGACAGATACTGAGTCAGCAGTCGAGCAAGAATGCCACATGTTAGGGACTGGGCTTGCAGCAATCGTCTAGACGAGGGGTGCTTAATTGATGCTTTATGACTCCAGTCCACATGAAAATACTTGTTACACCATTTTTAGTAGACAATAGTTGGATAGGTTAGTGACACATCCTTCTTTGATATTTATATCTCCTTTGAGTGAATGGACGCAATGTAGCTCTTTCCTCTACTTCTATTACTTCCTGTAGTGTTGTGTTTATATTCAACACATAATATTTTGTCCATAGATGTTAGGTCTCGTGACCTCATGAGTTATTTTTCCTTATACTTTGTGCCAAACAAAGTTTAAAGACTAGCTGAAGTTTGAAGCATTAGTGAAGACACAATATCACTTATGTTACCAGTACGCAAGAATGATACATTGCAGATATTTTTATTTTTAATTTTTTATTTGATCTTCTTCAAATGCATATAGTTATTATTATACCTCCTGTTTTTTGGAATGGGAAAATTGATCTAGTAAATTGTACAAAACAAAGTAATGGTAATAACAAAAAAGCTGGAGGTATCATATTCTTCCATTTTGGCTTTAGTAACAAACTTTTGGTTCGATTAAATGCCCCATCAGCTCCAAAGAAAATGTACTTCGCAAATGTACTTCGCAAATGTACTTTTCTAGTAGTTTTATGGTAGCCTATTACAAAATGGATTTTTATTGGTTATTTGGCAGCTTTCACTTTGCAAACCTTAATTATTTTGGTATTCCACTGCAGTCTTATATTTTAATAAACTAACAATTCAAGTTTCACCCTTTCACCTCTCTGTGCTTTTAATTCATTAAGACTCATTATTCCTGCAAGAGATTTCGATTTAATATTTTTGGATAAGTTTTTTTCAAATGATATTATATTTCAATATTTATAATATATTAATATAATATATTTTTAACTGTTTTAATATGGCAATTTCTATTACGAATGTGTATTATGGTTAATGAAAGGTTATTAAAATGAGGTCTTGTTATAAAGCAAGAGGTAATATTAAATGGCTCTTTAAGGGAGGGGGGGGGGGCTAGCTGCCGCGCTGACCAGTTGCACACTCTAGAACTCTGTGTGTAATCTGGCTCCTAACAAAGTTCTAAATACAAATTTATCACTTGAATTATAAATCTCATGACACCCCGGTGCTGGGAGACATACCTTGCTCTCAAACCAATCATGTTTTTAACCGAGTTCAGCGACTTACCCCGGAGGTGGCTCTGCGGCCTACAAGAGGCCTACTAGCAGTGATTGAGATGGAGGCAGCCGATCACTCAGCCTGTTACCAAGCAGTTTTTCGGATGGTCTATCCTGTACTCTCTCTCCTGCTCGCTAGTGAGGGTCACCTCTTTGAAAGATGTATATGCTACATTTACACAGAAGCATCACATACAAACACAGCGATTATTGCATTGAAGTTTCTTGATATTCATCCATTTCACAAAAATCTGTGAGTTCTTTTTGCATTAGAGTTATGGGTTTTCCTAATTTTCCTTGACCTCCTTGGCAATATGTTCACTGTGTTTGAGTGTATCACAGAGCTCCACAGCAGGGAAAATTCCAGTACTGTACAGTTTTTCCCAGGGTCAGCCTTAGGCCTATTAAGCTCCTTGTGCAAAAAAATCTTCACAATGCACCTCCATGGCCACACTGCCTCATCCTAAACTTTCCACCCTGTAGGAAGTGCTGTTTCCATTACATAGATATTATGTATTCATGTAATTTCTAGGCAGATTATGCATATACACATGAATATTAATACATGTGTAAATATTCTAGGCATATTACATATATTAATAATACACACATTTATATACATGTATATATACACATACTACTCTCGCAAATCATTTTAAGCTGAACTTGTTATGGTGTACACAACTTCTGCTCTTTTTAAAGAGCAGAAAATTCCTGACTTAGAGAGCCCTGCTCTGGAGGGAGAACGGCAGCAGCAGCGAGTGACACACACCAGCCTCAGCCAGCAGCACTTCAAGCAAGCCACCCTCCTACAGGCAAAAGGTCCTATCTTGGCGCGCATGTGCTAGTATGTGTATCTGTGTGTCAATTTGTGTGTGTATGTGTCACTGTGTGTATCTGTGTGCCAAAGTGTGTGCATCTGTGTGTTTGTGTATGTATGTGTAAGTTTATCTGTATGTATGTATGTATGTATGTATGTATGTATGTATGTATGTATGTATGTGGCAATGCATGTGCATACATTCCGGCAATCAAACATATTCCTGCAAACACAAAAATTACATACAAAAACATTCCTGAATTCAAACTCCAAAATTATATACAAACACTCAAACAGCAATACTTCACACAAATGTACATCCACACTTAACAGCCACCACTACATCCAATCACACCACTGCACACAATTGCAAACATTACATACAAACACACCCCTGTATTAAAACTCTAAAATTATATACAAAGAACAACTACACACAAAAGCACACCTGCTCCTAAGTACTACAATGTGTTTACTATCTGTAGAATGTGTGTACATGTACATATATATCTACAACAAATTAAATATTACACAATATTGCTAATTAAAATGTTTGTGCTATGATGCAAACATTTTTGGGGTGTTCCTCACTGTTGGTACACTATATCAAAGGGTTCCATGGGAAAAATTAATGCTCTAGCATTAGGAGTACAGACTTATTCAAACACATGAGTGTAATGTTAGCCATTTAGATTCTTGGGCCCCCTTTAATTAATTTGAAAAATCTCCTGTCTCCCTGCATCCACCCTGCCTCCACCTGCTGAGATCATTAGGACTGATGTTCTCATCCAACATACTGTTTTCCCATAGGGAAGCATAGGAAGGCTAGTATGTATGCTTGGCAATTGCCTAAAAACACCAATCAACATCTCCTCAAAGAGATGAATTCAGCGTCTCCATGCAGAGTGCTTTCACACCTAACATTGGTCTTGCAATCTTTGCAGGAGTGCAACCAGGTAGACCCTCTGTTAGTGACATTAGGTAGCAATATACACTGCTGAGCTTACAGGGTCAATCTTTTTTGCTCCAGAACCACTACATTAAACCGTAGTGGATCTGGTGCCTAAAATGCCTCTTGAAAAATAGTTTTTTTCTCCCATTTGTCAATCAACTCTTCGCATAGACTCCTGTGCGAAACAATTTACCAATGAGATTGAGGTGAGATTGTATCTAAATATTTTACAATGAATACATAATATATATCTGAGGTAAATGATGTATTTAATGCAAGGTAGGGTGTTATTTCAATGTTCACCTGTCTGCTTGTAGGGGGTGTGAGTGTGAGTGTGTGTAGGGGCTGTAGTGTGTATGCATGTAGGTTATGCAGGGTGTGTAAGGAAGGAATATAGTGCGGGGTGGGATAGAGGTGTCATGTTTATAGATTTAGTAGTGTGCGTAGGGAACACATTATAGTGTGGGATAGGGATGTAGTGTGCTTAGGGATCCCATTGTAGGTTATGCAGTGTATGTAAGAAACAGTGTGGGATGGGATATGGATGTAGTGTGTGGGTTTTGTGGTTTGTGTAAGGAACATAGTGTGAGGTGGGATACGGCAGTAGTATGCATGTGTATAAGTTATGTAGTGTGTGTAGGGAACACATAGTGTGGGATAGGGATGTAGTGTGTAGGTTATGTAGTTTGTTTGTTTTTAAATTAATGATTTTACTTATTAAAATAAATTAAAGTTGATTCATCTCTACCTCTTGCATACCTTTGGAAAAAAGAGGTGGAGGGGAATACCGATCCCCTGGTAGTCCAATGGTCTCTGCCAGCATTTCAGTTTTGCACCCTCACCGGATGCAAAGCAGGAGCCTTCCTCTTATGAGCTTCTAATGGTATCAGTGTTGCCGTGGTAACTTGCAGCAACACTCTGAATGCCGAGCTCGCAAGAGAACTACTCGCCGAAGGTGCAGAACAGAAGTGCTCTGGGCACCATCAGAAAGACAGACTGAGATTCTCAATCTCCTCACCTGCCTATAAAGAGGCAAGGCTCCCTCTCTATGGATGGGCAAGACAAACATGTGGTGTGTATCAGTTTTTTTTTACAAAACTCAACAACAATAAAACTTACAGAATGTGCAGGGAGTATGAATATATCACAGAACTCCTCCACAATAAAACACACAGTAATGTGCACAAAAGAGCTCCACATCTATAAAGCATAAATAGCTGTGCATTTTTTTTACAACAGTATCAAAGGGCTCCACTGTGAGAGAACTTACAAATTTGTAATATGGGTTGCCTGTGTTTGATGTGTTTTGGCTATGTGTGACGTGTGTGATGGCTTGTGTGTAACTGGAAGCTTGACAAAATAATACACAGTGATCCAAGACACTAATGACACAAATCACACACAGCCATCACATATCACACACAGTCAACACACAACACATATTACACATATAGCCATCGGGAGGGTGCCAATCAACGCAACCAAACAGCCAAGCATTAAGTCATTTGTAGCAGTGGTAATGCCCCTAGAGGCTAATATACAGGACACTGCCCATGTGATCCTGGGCTGGGTGCCAGGAGATGACCCTCCTCTCTCACTGGTTTTGTTTGCTTGGCCTTGTTGTCTCTCAGGTCTCTGGCCTGCTCTCTCTCATAGTAAGAGCAGCGGTTGGGGTGGGGGTGCAGTGGAGGTGTCTATGTTGTGAGCCGGTGGGTGGGTGATGACCACATACAGTCCTGAGAGCACCAGTCTGCGCAAGCACATACTGTGAAGTGAGCATGTGGGTTTCATGGAGAGCTGAAACCGCAAAGGACTAATTAATATGGTCTGCACTGATCATAGGTGTAGACCATGCACTGCCCCCACTGGACCAACAGGGAGTAATTTTATGTCATATATTGCAGATTCAACAATATATATAGCACAAATTACCTTGCACATTTCAGGGGGGCAGCAGTATCTTTGAAAACAATCCCTCCCAAGCAGGTGTGACCTATGTGGCTGGGTGTGCTGCCTTATGGTAGTGCTGGCCTTGTTAACAGTGCACATGATTTAAGCCATGTAAGTGCTTACTCAACAACTTTTGAATAACCTTTACTATGGTACATTTTCTGGGCATTGATAACAGTTTGAAATGCGTAGGTCCACTGCTCTAAATATAATAGGAAATAATTTAAACAATTGTAGAATAAATCAACATAAACAATTAAGGGGTCTGAACACTTTCTAAATGCAATGTGTGTATAACATATATTGAATAATTTGTGCATCATATGTGTGATGTTTCAAAGGAAAAATTCCATTCATGCTATGTTTCCCCATGCTTTTCATTCAGGCTGCAAACACTGTTTACATCATTCTAAAAATATGAAACAAAATACCATCATGGGCATCCGCTGGGTAGGACAAGACAAGGCACTGCTTTCCCTGCTTCCCTTTTTTCTCTAAAATTTTGCCCTAAGCAAGATTATGATCCTTAATCTTCTGCTCACTAAAGCTTTGATGAGGCCATGGTGCAGTATTCCAGGTTATTATAGTTATAGGAGGGATTATTATAGTTATACCTATAATATTAAAGCCTGTCCTGGATTTATTCCTTTTGATTGCGCCCAGAAACATATTTGTGGGCACCATTGCTGATCTCGGCAATTTCCAAAACAAACTTTCATTCCCACGCATCATTTGTCTGCATATGTGAAAGTTGAAAGCAAAACAAAAGGTTTTGAATTCTTGGATTACTGTAGCTTAATTATTATTTAGCCTGTTTACACCTGTATATTGGAATTTTATGGATGAAGTCTAATTAGAAAGGGATTTTTTTTACTGTGCACATATGTTGTGCAATGGTTATATGCTTGGGCCTGTCCTACATTCTCTACGAATACGGAACTTGGTTAACAAATTATGTTACAACTTGGTGCTATTGAACAATCTAAACACCAGCGATATACTACTTTAAAACATTATTTTAAACACACCAATTTAAATGGAAAAAAAAATAGCAATTTCTATTCTGTCTTGTGTATATAGGTATATATCTATTTTAGAAAAATTGAAGTGCAGCCATTTTGCATGAGTATTGAATAAGGCTTACAATATACAAACTCTCATGTATCCAAAATGTAGTATCTCCCCCTACACACAATTGTTTGACATCGATTAATTTACTAAAGTGAGCATTGTTGAGAATTAAAAGTGAATTTCAAACGCTAAACCAAAATAAGCGTTTTGCAAGCATAACTGAATTGAAGGATATTTGGTCTTACATACGAAATTCACTTAAAATTCCTACTAGTTCTCACTTTACTAAATATCCTCAGCGAAGATGGTGCTGAATGGACAGTGCCGTTAGACACTGCTGCTTCACAGGTGTGATCTGAACCGCCACTGGAGCAGGGAGACTGGGACATTTGAATGTAACATACAGTGCCTCTAATTAGTGATGGTACTTCTCAGGGAACCAACAACATTGAGACAGTGAATATCCCACGCACAACAGCAGACTGGCCATAAGAGAGCAAATGCAATACTGCATCAGAATGACATTTTGTCTACTCTCTACTATATTTCTTCCCCCTGTTTCTCTAACTGGATGGTACTTAGTCACTTTCAAGTTGAGTTACCTTTTGGGTGGAAAGTATTGACTTTCTTTGCAACACATTACATATCATGCATTATGTATGCAGCCTCTATGTCAGAGTGTCTGTAAGGTATTATTACCTTGGCACTTGTTAAGACACTAGGTCGGGAAATAAAATATATATAAAAGAATTCAAGCAGGGTCAGCTTTGCTTCAAGTTCAGCTATTGTGGGTTTACATTTGAAATTGACTTTGAATTCCCACCAATTCTCCTTTTAGTGAAACACCCCAAAATAAAGTGCTAAGAAATTTGTTAGAAATTACTGCAACAGTTGGGGAAATCAATTTAGATTTTTTTTTTTTTTACCTTCGTTATCAAAGTCTACACACAACATGATACTAAATACTCTACTTAAATGAAAACAGAAATTGAAATACAAAGCAGTACATGGCAAAAGTGGAGGTTATGGCTGCACATGTTTCAAGTTTTAAGGAATTCATTACTCATAGAGTTGTTGCCTGGAGGCCACAAACAAAAATATTGTATTAAACTAAAAAATTAATAAATGGTTACTCAAAGATATAGAATAGGGAAAAGGTGGATATCAACAAGACAAATGAGTGGGGGCAACATAAAGTATACCGCTATTAACCAGGATAATGGACAAGCTAGATTCTCTATAAGAATCATTCTAATACAATTGAAAATATTTCTTAATAATAATTTAACATATATTGGTGCTTTGTGTGTTATTTTTCCTTTAGTTGAGTTAGAAGGGGGTGGAGGCTGCAAAGGCTTCAGACAAGAAATCTGTTTTTAGATAAAGCCCTAATGAAAAAAATGCATAATTAACCCCCTCCTGACCAAAGATGGAAAATTTTGGTCAAGCTTGTCCTTGCGTTAAGGAAACTTGACGGAAAATTTTCGTCATTTACTAAAGTTAACCCCAGATCGCCCCGATTGCGGGGTTAACGCTCCTCCAGTCTGCCTTGGTATTCAAAGCAGACCGGGAGCACCCTATCGCGCTGTCCCTACAGCTGTGATCGCTCTGACAGGCTGTCAGAGCCAGCACATGTGCTGCAGGGACTTCTGATCCGCCTCCCTGTGCTTCCGTGGTCAGCGTGAAGTGCAGGGAGAAGGATCAGCAGTGATCTTCTCCCTGTAAAAAAATAAAGTTTGAAGTTAAATCCCCCCCCCCCCCCCCTTTCCCCTGCTTTAATAAACTGACTACAGTGATCAATTGGCAGGGACTACATTTTACTGTCATCTGATTTTTACTTTTTTTTAACCCCAGAGGGTTAAAATAAATGTTTTAACCCTCAGGACAGGGGGAGCCCACCAGGAAATATGCCAGTGGGCGCCCCCAGCAGGCCAGTGCCCTAGGCGAATGCCTAGGTCGCCTAACGGTGGCGCCGGCCCTGATGCTTCCAGTTCAGCTACTCTGGCCTTAAATTTGGAATTCATTTTGATATAACCCAGTTAATCCTGTTAATCTACCCACAAAATTGTTTTATTCCCCTGATCTCAATAAAATAATAGGACCAACATCCAGCATTTGGAAACATTTCCACTGTGCAGTTTCTTCTGAGAAAATAAATGCAATTGCAAAAAAGAATGCAAGTACTTAAAAAAAAAAATGCTTTTCTAAATCCTACTAGGATGACAAAACACATCCTTGCATGCCAAAGGTGTCCTAAAGACATTTCTTATGTCTGTTACTAAGGAGATATCTGCTAGCATGCTTTTTCCTGGCTAAGAGTAATGAATTATATGTATAACGTATACACTTGGAATCTCTCTAGCTATCTTTATATATAGATTTAATTAAGTGTTCTTGCATAGCAAGACCACTTAATGTTATCTCACATATATATTATTATAGCCAAATTTGCCACCCTAACTCCTCCCACAGTTTTTACACTACATAGACAAAAATCTACCAAAACGTGCAGATTGTTCCCGATCGGATTGCTATTACTTTGTGGAACGTTTCGCCGAATGGTTCACGGAATATCGTCGTTCTTCTGGCGAAATTTGTCCCATAGGAATGAATGGCAAAGCTAGAGTGGGAGCTGGCAAAAGTTGGAAAATCCGGACATGATTTCTAAACTGCCACCGCTCCCTCATTTTCAGGCCCACCTACTCAAATCTTATATCAAAACGTTCAGCTATCCCTGCTGCCACTAAAAATGTCCACAGCTAAGCCATAGTCCTTATAGTTTTCACAATATGACCATTTGTTTGCAACTTACGCAGTCCATTGACATTCATTGAAACTCCACTCTGAAAAGCTCACATTTGAAGGGCAATTTCTAAACTGTGATTGTGCCTTCATTGTTAATATCTCAGAGACATACTATACATCAAAATGTAGGTTTGGGTCTTGTGATTCTCACAATATAAAGCTCTTCACTGTAGGATTTATAGTTTTTAAAATACGACCGTTTGAAGATGGCAACCGCCAAAATATTCTGACCTGTGCCAGGCTGCAGCAGCAAGTGATGTCATAGACAGGGCCTTTTGCACCTGCTAATGTTTTTATAACTGTATGTTTTAATGTAACTGTGAAGAACTTTGGGCAACAATGTTGCAATTAAATGTGCTATATAAATAAATAATAGTTACTCCACCCACTCCAGTTGTAGACTACTGGTGGAGGCAAGAACACTTCACACAATTTCCCCAGAAATTGTAGCTTTTCTAGTTCTAAGTGTATATTGTGTATTTATGTATTATTTCTGTGATTTTATTAATTATAAATTGGGGAACTTACCTCACAACTCAGGCAGAACGATGAGAGAATTTAATTTGCAAGCGCTATATTTGACCCTGTAACTTTCCAAAACTCCATAAAACCTGTACATAGGGGGTACAGACATCGCTAAATACAAACATGAGGATTTTAGAGCAGTAAAACGTATGATGTTGATTATATCATCGGTAATGAGGGCAGGTTTTGTGTGAAAGATGCGAAAATAAACCAATATGAAGCTAACTTTGGCCACTGATTGTGACTAAGTGGCTACTAAAAAAGACTGGACATAACCCATTTCCAATACCCAAGGTTGTCTTCTCTTACAAATGGTAAGCCATGATGGGGTTAAGTTTCATTCCTGGGCTGCCATACAGTCCAAAATGCAACAAAGGCCAAGCAAACCAATCTGGCTAATTTCAATGTGCAAAAACTGAAAATGGAGAAGCCCTATATTTAACCCTGTAACTTTCCCAAAATCCAATAAAATCTGTACATGGGGGTTACTGTTGTAAGTATGTGAAATGAAAAGCCATCTTTCTGCTGAACAAAATTATTATTATAATTATGATATTTATAGAGCGCCGTCAAATTCCGCAGCGCTTTACAATGGGTGGACGAACAGACATGTAGTTGTAACTAGACAAGTTGGACACACAGAAACAGAGGGGTTGAGGGCCCTGCTCAATGAGCTTACATGCTAGTGGATGGTATATGTGCACTTAATATAAAGGAGGTAAATTATGGTTGAAGACATATAGCTAAAATTCTAGGTTTTGTTTTAGTTAAGAACTTGTACAATTGCCTCTATCCTTATGGGGTTAAAGATGGGTAATATACAAAAAATATACATATCTCTACTTACAACCTTACCTCCCAATAAAAGAACACCCTTGTAATCATTACTGTTTTATATTTCTAATGTATATACTTGGCTTTTGTCTCTTAGTGTGCTTTGACCAGTTGCAATTTGCTACGTGTTTTTGTTGCATAGAACATTTTGAAAGGAACTTGGCAGTGATTCCGTTGAGGAGCTAAACGGAAACAAAGGCTTCATTATGTTGCCACGAATTGATCACAACACAGAAAACCTGTCTAAGACTCGGAACCAATGCAAAGACCCCTTGGAAAGCAGAGTAAAGACACATACTAATTAACTATTTTAGTTAAGGTTTTAAATGTAGTTATTGACAGAATAGAGTGAACATTATATGAATATAAAATGTAAAACGTTATATTATATAGAAATAAAAGAGAAGAGAATGGGGAGGGAAGTAGAAAAACTAGTCCCAAAGTACGAGTCAATATGGAGTTCACTTTTAAATATTTACGTGGTTAAAGGACCACTATAGGCACCCAGACCACTTCAGCTTAATTAAGTGGTCTGGGTGCCAGGTCCAGCTAGGTTTAACCCTTTTTGCAGTAAACATAGCAGTTTCAGAGAAACTGCTATGTTAACCTATGGGTTAATCCAGCCTCTAGTGGCTGTCTCATTGACAGCCGCTAGAGGCGCTTCCGCGCTTCTCACTGTGATTTTCACAGTGAGAAGACGCTTGCGTCCAAAGGAAAGCATTAAGAATGCTTTCCTATGGACTGGCTGAATGCGCGAGCGTCTCTTGCCGTGCATGTGCATTCAGCCGATGACGGAAGAAGAGGGAGGAGAGCCCAGCGCTGGAAAAAAGGTAAGGGATTAACCCCTTACTCCCCCTTCAGCCCGGCGGGAGTGGGACCCTGAGGGTGGGGGCACCATAGTGCCAGGAAAACAAGCACTATAGTGGTCCTTTAATGAAACCCAAGTGTTTACAGTGATTCTACTAATATATTTACACAATTCTAAATAGTAATTTATTTATAAGTGTAGTAATAGATTAGCATAATTGTAAGGACCCTACTTGGGTCTTTGTTTCACTATTGTAGAATTTACAAACTATGAAGACCCATAAATCAAGAAAAATATAGCAGTTCTTCTATAAATAATAAGAACATGGATCCTACAAAGCTAGTAAAGCTTGTAAAAAAGATATTTTTAAAAAATGCCACTGTAAAATATTAAAAACTAAACAAATCAAACAGAGATAGTTGTATAATTGAGGGGATCCATACCGATAACACTTATGTATACAAATTTAACTCGTGCATTTTTCCATCTCTAAATTATTTTACAGCCCTACAATTTGAATCATTGTTCTAGCCTGTCTTACTTAGTACATAGGGCCTACTGTGAGCATGCTCCCTCTCTTATAGTGTGCTTTCAGCGCAATCACAGCTTTAAGAAAGTTAGGTTGAGCAACAGTTGTCTAAATAACAGTAAACAGTAAAGTTTTGATTACTCTTTTTAGATAACAGTAAAGTCTGACCCAACATGGCTCCTCAGCCAGATAAAAAAGTAACATTTTCTAAAAAAAAAAATAATATATAAATCTATATACCGTACATCATTAAAAAATAATGTTGCGTTTCATTAAATGTGATAAACAAGAAGTAGAAATCTGTCCTTTATTTTGCTTTTCCAGACAGCCTGGAGTAGGGCATACAACGCTGTCCTACCTGTTTTCTACATAAACCACTTGTAAAGTTCGGTCCTTTGATTGCCGTATCAATAGAGAACAATATGAACATAAGATTAGACATGCTGACACACATATACCAGAATAATGTTTTCAATGTTTAGATTTTCATAAAATGTGTTGTAATGTTGACATTATTTAATTTCTATAGAAAGTAAATCCTGCTAAAAGGCCTTACCGTCTACCACCTCTATCCTCCACTTCAAGCCAACTAAATGACCATCCTTTAGGATGTAGCTTCAGGTAAACATTTTATCATCCATTGTATTGTTCCAAATATTGTAGATTTGTTACACACATTATTTAGGTGAGCGTGAGGTAAAAAAATAGTGACCTGTGGTGGGAGGGGGCGGGGGGTGTGAACATTTAGTGGAGGTGATTGCACTGCGTCGAGGCAGAGATGTATTCACAGTGGTAAGGAGAGGAGAAAAAGACAAGTTTTGTTTGTTATACATTTTATTAAATAAAGCCATACACTGATATGTTTCGAGTTAGTTTACCTTATTATACACTAAGGACCTCACTTGCACTCATACAAAATGCTAGCATCTTTCTGAGGTAAAAGCCAGCATTAGCATGTTTGAGGTAAATGTTTCATTGTGTTGTTCACTTTCTACATTATAGATTTATTTCTAGCACAGTTCGTTCCACAATGTTCACATTTATTGTTTGATGTTACTAAGCAACATAAGTCCCCGGTTGACCGTTTTTAAACATTTTTAAATTTTCACATAATAATAGGACATAGATACAAATTTGCCAGCATTACCAGCATTAGCAATGTGTTAGATATTCAGTTCAAAGGATAACTATTGTAATCTAACTGCAGTTGATCCATTATCAAGGCAAATTACGTAAATTCGATATTATGTCAAATCTGATTACTATCTTTTCTAAGCTCTCAGAAACAAACCACATAACATCTTTTAGGATGCTGAATGTCCATGTGTTCATAATGTTACTGTGAAAACATGTAATGCTTCTCTACAGATTTGCATCACAGGAAACCAATAGTGAATTTCCAAATCATTTCAGTGAGAAGAGAGAGAAAAATGGATTGCCAGCACTGTACAATAAACAACTATATGTGGGATTACCCAGTATTGATGGCAAAGATATTGGTGAGCATATTCGGATTATAAATAATTTGGACTTGCGAAGATAGGCACATGGAGCTTGACTCTGTCAGGGTTATTCACTTAAGTATGAATTCAAAATTATTTTTTAAAATTAAGGACAAAATAGCCAAACTATAAATGTGAAATTAACTTTGAATTTTCACTTTAGTAAATAACTCAGTTTGTATTAGAGTTGATTGGGAAAAACAATATCTTAATATTGATTTCATTACAATTTAATAAATATTGCAAATGAAATATTACTGTTCTTAAACTGTTCCTCTGTATTTCAGAGTTAATGAGTGCAGGCTCCAGTGGGTATAACTTGTCAGGTGTTGCCAAGCAACCTCTACTCTTACCAGATGCAATGAAATCCAGATCTTCAACTGCTATTACAAAAAAAGATGATTTTCAACATGAGCAACATGATCTAGAGCAAATATTTGAATATGTGCCAATGTAAGTAACCAATCTTACTCAACTGGCATGGGAATCTACAGAGTGTGGTCAACCATGTATTACATCTGCTAGTTGCATCATGGCAGAATCTGTTACTTAGACATGCTTTACATGAATGTCAGCATAGTTTATAACATCTATAATTATTTACTATGTAAATACCTTTCTATGGCTTATAGTAAAGGTTTAAAGGCATCAGGAGAAGGCTACTTTGAATATTCATGGGGAACAACCTAATGTCCCCTCTCCAGCTCCCAGTCTTTGGTAAAACAGGTGAACGGACATGCAATTGTTCCCCTTTCAAATAATAAAATAATAACATGTCTCTCTTCCCTGATGTCTAGGGGTTGCTAATTCCAAAGCCATCCCCAGTGAAACAAATTAAAGTCCCTACCTACCCCCTCACCCTAGCAATAGTGAGGAAGGGGCCTATAAATCTAAAACCTGCTTTAAAAAAATTATACTTTACATCAGATAAAAAGGCAGCAAAAAAATCTAAACCGAACCACAATAAAAAACAATCCATCTTCACCCATGGAGGAATTGCTGCAGAATGAGCTCTGGTAGCAGGGATAATCCTTAAATAGACTTTCCCAAGCTATCTCATCCATTGCAAAACTTGTGAAATGTTCCCACACTTTGCAATATGACCAAGAGCTCTCTCATTGGTTGGTCAGTGAGCCAACCAACCAGAGAATTCTAACAGCCAGGTCTTGAGATAAGTCTCACTTCTCATCACCCATGGGTGAGGGCCGGGTGGAACAGTAGATCCTCTCAGATTAAGATTATCGTAGCCCCTTGATACCCATGGGTAGGGGTACTATGTCCTTCCTGTTATTTTACAGCCCCCATGTCTGCCCAGGTACTAGTTTAAAACATTTTGTAGATATTTTTAGAGTACTTTTTTTTTAAATCTGGGCCCAGAGTGAATTAATCCAAGCCCTAAATTTAATTCATTTGGTCCGGATTTCAGATGTCTGTAATTCAGACCAATTTCAATGTCTGATTTACACAATCCGGACATTGTTAAATTCTACATTCTTAATGCAGCCGGATAGTTTTGCCCCATTAAGTACGGATCCATTTGGACGTCAGTGAATAACTGTGTTAGTACTCAGGAATCAGACACACTTTTTAACAATGTTAATTGGCAAAAGTTTGCAAAAGTTTGTTTTTTTCCATAAACAAATCGATATGTCTGATTCAAAATCCTTTTAATCCACGCTTAAGCAAGTAAATTCATCAAGGTAATAATTTATTTCCGGACGAATCAATTTGTTTAGGTGTGCATAAAAAGGATTTTGATTTGGACAAACTGATATATTTATGTATGTAACAAATTTTAGCAAAAATCATATAGTTTTGCATGCCTCCCAGCTTAGGACGTATGATATTGGTATGCCGGGTTACATTGCCAGTGCTGCGAAAGGAGGCAGGATCACCCACTGAAGGGGCATGTCAGTCTGTTAAGTATGTTTGGATGATAAAATGTATCCAGGCTGGCCCCCGCCATATACAGGACCATACAGAGAGGTTTGCTGAAGTACTCTCTGCACAGTCCTCCTAGTGTCCTGTGCTGCCTGGTGACAGTTCACTGGTCTTCTTGAATGTGGGATACCAGGTAACTAAAAATTGTTACAGCAGAACATGGCCCTAAAATAGGGATAGTTCCCCCGTGGCGGCCTCCCCGATGGGAAGAGGGGTTCCGCCGCCAGAGATTTTCTTTTCCCCCTAGTGGGAGGGATGCTGTAGAGCAGAGCAGGAACAACTCTTACAAGAGCTAGTGATTAAGCTCTCCAAGCAGAAGAGAGACAGCTGTTATAGCTTTCTCCAACAAACATGTGAGAGCTCTATGCTGTGAGATAACTAATTTGAATGGAGCCACACACTGCCTTTTATGTCAATCACCATGCAAGGGACTCTCCCCTCTGGACCTGAGAGGAGACTACAGCACAGACAATCATACAAAGGCATTGGCTCTCAGGTCCAGAACACTCCCATACACAAACAATGTAATCCCTCCTCTGTGCTTGGGAGATAATTGAATCGGGCACTGTAATCACATAATCCAATTACCTCCAAGCACAGAAAAAAATATACTTTTACCCAGTATCCTGAAAGTACCCCCAAAACTCATGGAAACCCCACTAACGTTATGTAATCTGATAGCCCCAATCTGGGGGACCAACATATCCAAAGATCACCCAGATCGGTTCAGGGGTTATGGATTTCCATGGAAGTCACATTTTGAACGACCGCATACAAGGCTCCTGCCCCAAAAAGTTCCATGAAATCAGGCTGTGCAGTCGGTCTATTTCGGGAATACATGAAATAGTCAAAATACCAAACATAAGAGTTCGTATGGATACCTAGTGTATGTATCTGGTTCGGGAGCTTATTCCTACCGAACGCCGCTCTTTTTATATGAATCTAGACAAACGTATGAAGGTATGAAAGTCCCAGCAGTGTTCGCACCGTCGAGTGTCCGATTATAGTTTCATGCACTCGACGACCAAACACTGCTGTATGTGTTTGCGGCTAAAGATGGTCACCACCACGTGTTCGTATACCGAACGCCGACCACCTAGCCAACTGCTTAGAATGCTTGTGGTTTAAAGGTGTTTCAGAGGTGATAGAGGTTAATGAGAGGCACACTCCACACACGGGTGGTCTGGTCGTTCGGTAGGGGAATAAATTAAGAATAAACTAAATAGAAGGCAATGTCCCGAACTCATAAGGGAATTAAATGAAGGGATTTACAATCCAAGGACAGGGTGATCCGTCACATCCACCAAAATAGGAACAGTTGGGAAGCCTGGTTTAGTGTTTTGGAATGCAAATACATTATTATAAGGATAAGTATTTTAAGATGAGCTTTTTGGTGGCTATATAAAATAGCATTTTATTTTTGGAATGCAAAAACAAAACAAGTTTTTCATAATCTAAGGCAGTGGTAGTCAACCTTTTTCTACCTACCGCCCACTAATGCATCTTTCTTGATGGAAAAAGTTCCTTACCACCCACCAGTTTTCACGCAATACAACAATAAACAATAAAGTAAATTGAAATTGCCTTTAACTAGTGATTAATGAGATCCTTGAGGCTGCGAGACTAAATATTTGATATCTAGTCCGATTTTCGTAAGGAACAAATGAAGGTCTCCTCTTTCGGTGATATTCAGACGACTTCTCTGTTTGCTCATAATATGATTTCTCATCTGTGCGTCAGTTCGGCTGTTTAACAGTATTCGTGTGTTCAGGAGTTGGTGAATTCGTGTGTTTCCTGTTCGGGAGTTTGAGTATTCATGTGTTTGCAATTCGTGAGATTGGTGCTTGCAGCAGCTGTTTGTGTATTTAAAAGGGGGATATCGCCTAAACGGTTTTTAACCTCTTGTGTGCAAAACGGTCCGTTACAGTACGTTTTTCACCCCATGACTTAATGCATGTTACTATACAGGAACATACCTTTACCTCATAGTACCTGCCACATTACTGCTTTAAACTTATAATTGTGCGGGCATCACAGATTAACGTGCAAGCTCTTTATCCTGTATTATAGAATAAATAACTGGACAGGTTATTTCCCAAATTCTAGATACAATTTTTAATTCTAAGCAGATGCTTCATTTCTCTAAACCTATTTTGCGGTACAGATGTATATATATGCATATATGTGATTGAGTAACTTGGTTATCTAGCTGTTGGTACCGTATGTGCCGTGTAACCATTCTGCTGTGATGTAAGGGATAGTCCAAGATCTAATAGAAGTAGGGCTAGCTATGACCCTTTGTGTGAAGGTGTATCGGACCTAGCAGGAGTGCCGGGCATGCCCAGGTCTAGCTACCTTCTTGTTTTCGAAACGTTTGAATAACCAAGTATTTAGTGCATACAATCATGATGTACTGGCTTACTAGGTAATGCCAAGAGGTGAAATGATTAAACTTGGTTGGTGACGGATGAGGCCCTGCTAGATGCCAAGCGGCTTTGAGAGGCTCTATCTATGCATTGGTGCGAGGTGATTTCGTGGCCACAGAACGTTGTGGCAGGGTGTCTGCTTCTCGGTGACTTTTAAGGAAGCGTAATATGAGTTAAATCTTAATATATACAACGCATTTTATCTAAGTGAAACATATAAGGAGAATGATGAGTCATGTAATTGGATAGTGAAATTGAGGCCCCAAACGAATGAGGGGAACCAATAACGAGAAGGACAATCCTAGTGTCGGGAATATGTACATCATATAAGAGAACAATGTGACATGACATTCAAGCATAAACCCGGGGTGAGGTAGTATAGAATTTGAGAGTTTAAGTGATTTATCCCATTGTACAGCGCTACGGAATCTGATGGTGCTATATAAATAATAAAATAATAATAATTTATGCAACCGACATTTGTTTATATGATAGGCTTACACCAGAAGAGTGTTTTAGAGGCGTATGAAAACAAAACAGCGTGTCGGAAGTATGATACCTAATCGTGGGGTCACCCGTGGACCCTATTCCTAGTATAATCCCGTACAAGTATAAGAGCAAAATTTCCCTTCAACTGGTGGCTAATTCCCATAGATGTAGATAAGTAACCCGTGATCTATGAAAATGACTGGACTAATGGTGTAGAGAGCATAGAATATGCTATACGATGTTAGTAAAGTAGTGTAGAAATGAGATTAAGGTGTTTGACTGAGACACAGAAAATCAACGTGCCTGGGAGATTGTTCACCAAGGCACAGTGCTCTTGTTAAAAACACCTGGGGGACCGTGGAATGGGATTCAGCAATTGGCTGTTCTCAGCCCTGGTCGATGAACAATTTATAAAACCATTAGTAACTATTTGACTTCCTGAAGTTACTGTAGAAAGGCCTGTTAACCCTGAGATTGTCAGAGGTATAGTAAGGTCTAATTATCATGTTGCTCATGCCAGTGTCAGGCGGGTGCGTGATGATACATTTGATGTACTGTGTACATGATGTTCGCCTTCGCAAGTCTGTCTCTACTGAGGAGCGGAAAACACTAAAATGATTTATTTCCCCTGTCAGTAGCACAATAATTACCTTACAGCTTGTTCCTCACTCTTACTTCACCTGCCCAAGCAACAAGATGAATGGCTGAGGTCAAACTACAATTGCCGTACAACAAATTAGTCCTCCATTCACCCCGCAGATATTCCTATTTAGCTCTCTGCATCTGATAATTATCACCAGTGGAAGTGACGGACTAGAGGGATTACGACCTGCAGACTGTCATTGCGATGGCTGGTACAGCTGCATGAGGTGCACACAGATAATCAACATTATACACAGTGTGATGCAGGGACTGAGGTGAAGCTGGCCGAAGTTGGTTTAAACATTAATTTTATCCTTACTGGGAGAGTGACATTAAATGATCACCACAATGATATGATTGCAGGCACAATCACAGAATTAGAGGAAGACTGAGGCCAGTGGAATATATACTGTCAGACTGTAGCAGGCAAGGGAAATACATTTCAAGAGACTGCATAGGGTGGTATTGAGACTGTTTAGCAATGTGTCTATTAGCAGTGTATAGAGATACTCTGAATCATTAGAGTGCTGTGTGTATTGAGACACGTTTGTCATATACAGCAATGTGTGTTAATTATCAGTGTAAAGAGAGGCTCAGTATCATGATACAGCATTGTGTAGTTCATTATTGTATAGATACTCTGTATTAGTATACAATGCCGTGATACCGTTAAATAATATCAGATTACAGAGAATGAAAAACAAAATTAATGCTTTGGGAAAATGTGAGGACGATGTTGCCCTGTGGCAAGTTGTCCCGTCGGTATTATATGTGCAAGGCTCTGAGGTCCGGAAAGCTTACGGTTTGTTGCGGCTGACCGTGTGTTGAGTGGCAGGCCCCCCGAAAAGCAGGAGGCTGACCTGGAAAAAGAATCCAGCGGAATGGTATATGAGAGCGCCGGTATCAGACAGCCTGAAATCGGTGCCTTGTGTACCCGATGAAGTATCCGAGTTGGCGGCGGAGATGCCGCGTCAGGCACCTGGCATTCTTGCATGGCTGGGTTCAGTGTCCCACGCAAAACGGCGACCCGCATGTGACCCGGAAGTGGTCACATGCAAATCACTAGACCACGGATGGTGTGGAGTAAGGTAAGGGTTCCTTTTAAGTAGGGAAATACATGCCCCTCCCACAATTACAGGCCAAACGGCCTTAATACATAACAACTACAGCTCCTTGATAAGCACACAATGCAACCCCAATACACATACTGTACAATCACAATGCAGCCCCCAGATGCACACGCACACACTTTACAGGTCCTCTCAGCATACAAACAATCTCAAAAGCTCCTATACATGAGCACATGATCCAACTACAGCCCCTAGTTACACATAGTACACCATAAACAGACTCCTCTATACACACACTTTATCACACCCCCTTCTAATCACCATGAAAAATTATCACCTGTAAAGGTTTTTCAGTTTCCATGAAAAGGTGTCTTGCTTGTAATAATCAAGGCGCAGCGGTGGAACTACAGGGAGTGCTGGTGCTGCGGTTACAACGGGGCACATCGAGTGGCCCATGCAATTAGGGTCACCCGATGGGCATGTGTCTTCAGGGCCCAAAACTGTTTTTGTACCAGGGCCCACTCTATGTTAGTTCCGCCACTGTGCAGCAGCTTCCCCGGCACACAAGCTCTACTCCTGCATGGAAGCGCCTCCCCATACGCAAGCTCCGCCCCCAAAAAGCTATAACAAAATCTGGGATCGACAGCTTCTTGTCAAGTCTAGGGTCTCTTGATTTAAGAACTACCGAGATATCTCCATATGCGTATGTGCAATTCTCGATGACATCCTGGGAGGCAATCAGAAGGAAGACAAAATTAACATCTTTGCCTTCCAGGATGTCCTTTTTTAGATTTGCCAGTAACATGTGGGCTGGATTGATAACGTGTGGTCTGGTAGCAGCAGGCAGACTATTACCCGGTTCTAACTGGGGTGTGTATGGAAGTACTTCCGTGAGAGACCCTGTTGCCATAATGGGAAGACTATGAGCTTCCAGTCTCTCTAGCCTATCGTTGATTTGCCCCATGGAGGACATCAGTGATGCTATCATTGTGTGGAGGTTGGAGTCGTTAGAGCTACTTGTGCCCTCCCCTGCGTCCGAATCATCTGTGTTGCTGCTGTAGCTGGGAAAGGGATGCGGCGATTGCGTAGCTCGGCCGTGATGCGGGGGATAGTCCATGACCTGATGGAGGCTGGGCTACCAGTATTGCCTTTGCGTGTAGGGGTAGCAGACCTGGCTGGAGTGCTGGGGACTGAAATATCGTCACCTTCATCAGGAGCTGAGACATACTGAAAAAAATGCAACAATACAACTTAGAAACAGGGACGTTACTGGCAGGCTAGCTATTGCCTAGTGGCAAACGATTCACTAGTTGGTGTCAGGTGAGCCCTCTCTAGCTGCCAAGCCCTGCAGCGCTGACCGGGCCCCCTGGAAATTCATTTCCATCGGGTGGCCCGAACAGCAATGGCCAATTACCGCGCAGGCTGGGGCCACAACACATGGCGGCTGGCACCCGGTCGCAGGGTTCCACAGGTCTGTCACTCCAGGGGGCCCGGTCGTAGCTGCGAAACCTGCGACTGCGGTAGTTCCGCCACTGATCTTATTGTATTTGTTCTGGTGAGTAGAATCATTCCCTTCACTTTTTGCTGTAAACATGTTTTTTTCAGAGAAAATGCAGTGTTTACATTACAGCGTAGTGATACCTTCTGTGGCCATTCCTCATATGGCTGCTAAAGCTGCTTCCTTGGGCAGTGCAGCAGAGTAATCAGCACTGCCATTCAGTGTCTCCACCCTTTGCATGCAGACACTGGACTTTCCTCATAGAGATGCATTGATTCAATTCATCTCTATGAGGAGATGATGATTGGCCAGGGCTGTGTTTGACTTGTGCTGGCTCTGCCCCTGATCTGCCTCCTTGACAGTCTCAGCCAATCCTATGGGGAAGCATTGCGATTGGCTCAGACCATGGGCGTCTGCAGGAATTTTTTACAGGGGTGGGGGCTATAATTGTAATGACATCCATGCTTGGTCCCTTTTTGACAGTGTCATGTAAGGGAAGGTGCATAGTCATTATCACACAAAGCCAGGGTGAATAGCGTTTTCACAACTATGGTGTCAGGAATACATGTTTGTATTCCTGACACTATAGTTTTAAGCAAATTAAAGGAACATTTGGGTCACCATAACAACTTCTTCTAAATGAAAATGCTATGATGCCAGAAAGCCCCTGGGTGCTCTCTTTCCTTTAAGGGGTTAAACGGCTCTCAAATGGTTTAACCCCAAAGGCTTCCTCCAGCTCCAGATCTCCAGGTCGCTCAGTGGTATTCGGCTTCTGAAACGGAGTCAGGTATGGGTGCTGCAGATTGGCTAGAGTGGTCAGTTGACACTCTAAGCCAATCGCTAGTTCCATAAACATTTTTATGAATGGGGAGCTACTGATTGGCTTAGAGTGCTAGCTGACTGATCTAGCCAATCAGCGACACCCTTACCCAGCGGCACTCAGTAAATAAAAGTGAACACATTAACACTGATATTTTTTACCTGGGGAGATGAGAAGGTCCAAAGTTTCTCTGCCAGGCCCAGGTACCAAAGCCTTATGATGTGGTGTCCAGAATAAAGTGGAGGGTTCACTTCACTTGTCCTTCCTGCTCCAATCTCCTTTTCTTCTCCTTCATTTGACACAGTCTTCTTTTTTCTTCTGACACTGTCTTCTTTCCTCCTGCTTCTTTACCTTTCTGCTAATTTCTGCTTATTTTGCGCCCTTCTGCTACTTTCTCTATCTGATTCCTTTCTGCTCCTTGCAGACCCTTTCTGCTCCTTCTCCTACTTTACTTTTGTGCTCCTTGCTACTCTTTTCTGCTCCTTCTCCTACATTACATTTGTGCTCCTTATGTCCCTTTCTGCTCCTTTACCTTTGTGCTCCTTTCTGCTCTTTGCAGACTCGTCCTTCTCCTTGCAGACCCTTCCTGCTCCTTGTTGCCCCTTCCTGCTAATTTCTGCTCCTTTTCCTGCTTCGTTTGTGCTCCTTCTGCCCCTTCCAGCTCATTGCTACCCCTTTCTGCTCATTTCTGTCACTTCTCCTACTTTACCTTCGTGTTCCTTCTGTCCCTTCCTGCTCCTTGCTGCCCTTTCTAGCTCCTTGCTGGCTCTTTCTGCTCCTTCTATTTTACCTTTGTGTTGCTTTACCTTCCAGTTCCTTACTGACCCTTCCAGCTCCTTGCTATAATCAGGCCCGGATTTCCCACAAGGCCACTGAGATGATGGCTTTGGTTGCGGCACAACCATTGGGGAGATCAAAGAGATAGTGATAGATCTCCCTCACATTCACTGTATTAGAGCGTTACAGCAGTATACTGCGGCAACACCAATATATTCCGGCACAGACCTCAATGCATCAGAACTGTTTTGGCAGCACAAGGGGTACCTACACAATATAGGCAAGTGATTTTAATGTTGTGACAGATCAGTGTATATTTAACAGTTTACAGACTTTAATTGCAACCATGATCTCTACACCATGGAATCTTACAGGGTTATTCACTAGAGTGAGAATTCAAAGTGAACTCAAAGAGAATCTCAAATTTAAGGTCAAAATAGCCAAATCAGAAAAATTCACTAATTCAGCTATGCTTCCAGTTCAACTACTGTGGCAGAACCAGCCTCGCCACTGGGCATTGGAGAAGACTGATTGCCAGCCTTCTGCCCTGTGACTACGGCCCCATGTTGAAATGCTTGATTTTCCCCTGCAAAGACCCGAAAGCCGGGTCATTCGGTACTTTCCCTATGTGAGCAATGTTACCCCAGATAGCTATTTCATGGAGCCCATTTTTATCACAGGCAGAGGGGAGGATTTTGTTTGGGAGTGTGTTCAGGGCCGTCTTTAACGCGGGGCAAACGGGGCAGCTGCCCCGGGCCCTGTCCCTGCTGGGGGGCCCAAGACAGCTGCTCCGTTTGCCCCGGCCCGCAGACTATGGGGGCCCATCGGGTGGCCCATGCACTTAGGGCCACCCGGTGGGCCTGTGTCAGCAGGGGCCCGGTCGGGCGCTGTGGCGCTTTAACAGCGCGACCGGGCCCTTGCTTTTCGGCAGCCGTTTGGGAGGAAGTGACCGCCGCGCGTCACTTCCTCCCACAGAAACCGGAACCGCGCGGGAGGAAGGAGGACCAGCTGCTCAGAAGGGGGCCAGGCCGGGAGAGAGCGAGAGCTTAACTCCCAGCCACCCCAGCCAGCCCACTGGACCCCAGGGAATCCACCTCCAGGAAAAGGTAAGAAACTCTGAGTCTGAGTCTGGAATGTCTGAGTGTGTGTCAGTATATATGTATGTCTATCTTGGTGTATGTGTGTTTCAGTATGTCTGTCTGTGTGTATGTGTGCCAGAATGTCTGAAAAAATTTTTGTTTTTTTTTGTAAATGTGTATATAATTTTAAAGCTGCAGTGATGTAGTTAAAATTAAATAATTCACTGCGCAAGCTATTCGGTTTGAATAAAGAAAAGTGTTTTCATCTTACAATGATTTAACTGAAGGGACTTATTGAAATCCACATACTCCTTATGAGGCATAAAATGATTCATGCCAAAATACACTGCACTGCATTGATCGAGTGTTTATGTAAACATTTAGGAATGTATGTATTATATGATTAATGATTAAATCTGTTATGTGCAGAAATATGTACAGGAGAACCATATCCACGGCTGCACAGTCTAAAAACAGCTACAAGCAATCAGTTACCATTTTACTTTTCGGGCTTTCACTAAACAAAATAAACAGCATTTGTTATGTAAATCTAGAGCAAAATCTCTGTCCCTGGCATTTGACATCATTATCGACATTGAGATGTCATAGACTCTTTTTATACATGTATTTTTTTATTCACCATTTTGGATGATATGTAAACCCACTGCGATGAAACACATTAATACATACATCATGTGCTTTATGTGCAGTCATACCTAAATATCAAACGTTTAAATAACTTGAGCAATTTTTTTTGATTAGAAGAGAGGGTTGGGAAAAATAAAATAATCACATTGCAACTGATTATGTAAAATCGTTTACTGAATTTTGGAAAACGGAGCACTGTTGCATTTGAATTTTGCATGAATGTCTGAGTGTGTGTGTGTGTCAGTATATATGTATGTCTATCTGTGTGTATGTGTGTTTCAGTATGTCTGTCTGCGTGTATGTGTGCCAGAATGTGTGTCAGTATGTGTGTGTGCATGAGTCTGTCAGTGTCCCTGTGTTTCAGTATGGCTGTCTGTGAGTGTCAAAATGTCTGTATATGTGTATGTCTGTCATTTTCTGTGTGTATGTGTGTTTCAGTATGTCTGTCTGTGTGTATGTGTGACAGAATGTCTATGTGAGTCTGTCAATGTCCGTGTGGTTCTGTATGTCTGTGTTTGTCAATATGTCTGTCAGTGTATGTGTGTTTCAGTATGTCCATCTGTCTGTGTGTATATGTGCCAGTATGTCTAGTAGTGTATCTGTATGTCTGTGTGGTTCAGTATGTCTTTGTGTATGTGTGTTTCAGTATAGCTGTCTGTGTCAGTACGTCTGTCAGAATGTGTCTCTGTATCTGTATGTTGTCCATTTGCGTTTGTGTGTGTGTATCTGTATGTGTCAGTGTTTGTATCTGTATATCTGCATGTGTGTCAGTGTGTGTGTACCTTTTGTATCTGCATGTATGTCAGTGTTTGTATCTGTGTGTGTCAGTGTCTGTGTGTATCTGTATGTTCTTGTGTGTATCTATATGCGGTCAGTGTGTATCTGCATGTGTGTCAGGTAGTGTATTTGTGTGTATCTATATGTAGTCAGGGGGGCCCAAGTAAATGCTTGCCCAGGGTCCAATCAAAATTAAAGACGGCCCTGAGTGTGTTTGTAGAATGTGAATAAAAGAGGCTGTATGAGCCAGTACAGTCAGTTCTACTTCCCCCTCAATTTGCAGTTCCTTCTCTTATTGGGGGTATTTGCTACAAGGGATTGCTATGCTTGTCATACTCCCTTGCTAAATCACTCCTAAGCTCTTGTAAGAGCTTGTTCCTGTCCTGCTCTCTGAATGAGTCCACGGTGGTTATGGTGTCGGCTGGAGTGCTTGGAGCCCTCAGGAAGCGCTAGGAGCATCCTTCAACGGAGGTACCCAGTCGGGGTGCCAGGTGATCCATTACAACTACTTAGGCCTTAAATTTGAAATGCACTTTGAGTTCACTTTACTTCAGGGATAGGCAAACTTCAAATATATACCAGGGTCAAACAAACACCGGGTAGGGGTTAGAATCTGACTCACATGGTCCAGTGCCAGGACGGACCATGTGAGTCAGATTCTATCCCCTACCCGGTGCTATTTTGTGTGATTATATACAGTATACACCAGGTTATTTTTTCTGCTCTTCTTGTAGAATCAAGAATTTTACATGAGTTTGTATACTTTTTAACTCTATTTTATGACACTTAGGTGTTTGTTTGACACTGGTATATATTTTATGTTTTGAACTGTAGCTTTTACTTAGAGTGGTGGGGAACACCCCTTAATACCAGTTCTTATTGATTTAACGTCTAGAATATAGAAGTGCCTGACACACTTTTATTCCTCTGTTTTGTGTATAGGCAAACTTCAGCACTCCAGATGCTTTTGGATTACACCTCCCATGATGCTTTGCCAGCATTAGGGCTGTAAGTGCATTTTGGGAAATTAAGTCTACAATATCTGGAGTGCCGAAGGTTTCCTATCCTTACTTTTGTTAATAACCCTTTTCATCATTCTCTACTATTTAAAAGTTTGCTTAACCCCTTAACGACCACGGACGTACTAGGTAAATCCGAAAAAAAAACCTGTTCAGGACTGCGGACATACCTAGTACGTCCGCGGCAAAAATAACCTATGTACTTACCTGGACCGGCGATCCAGGTCGAGGGGGACTGCCCGAGATCCCAGCAGCCCCGGCCACACCGGCCCTCCAGGGCCATGTGATCACCATGATCACATGGCCGCAACAGGGGCCTATGGAGATGCCAGCAAGGGGATTGTCTGAGCTGTCAGGCAGTCCCCCAGGCAGCTAAAAGTGAAAACATTTTTAATAAAATAATGAAATAAATATATTATACATATATTAGATATGTATAATATATTATAAAATAATTAAAGCATTTTATAATATATTATACATCTATAATGCATATATATGATTTCATTATAAGTGTGCTTTGAGACATATACACATATATCTCAAAATACACTTATAATGTAATGCATTATATATGAATAATATATTATAAAATGCTTTAATTATTTTATAATATATTATACATATATAGGAAATGAAAATGTGTGTGTATATATATATATATATATGTATTTATTATATATTATACACACACTTATTATATGTGTCTCTCTCTCTCTTTGTGGGAGGTGCTTGGCATCCACTCCTAGCCTACTTAAGGCACACCCCTCACCTTGCTCCTTACCGTTCGAGGTCAGCGTTGAATGACCCTCCCACCACACCACATTTTAACATTTATTTCCTTTCTATTTCTTTTTCCTTGGTAGGCCCTCTTCTTTCTCAGGCCTACCTCATCGTCGGTTCCGGCACACCACAACCGACTTGCCCTTTTTACTATCCTACATTTAATTATGGTATTTTACTCTGTACTATCATGAGCACCTAACACAAATATATATATATATATATATATATATACACACACACACACACTCTACATATATACACACACATATTTTATTAATTTTATTAATTATAATTTGAGAGACCTGCCTGACAACCCATGCAGACAGTCCAGGGAATTTAATTGGTATGCCCTATATTTAACCCCATAACTTTCCAAAACACAATCAAAAACTTTTACAATGGGGTATTGTTATACTCGGGAAACTTCGCTGAACACAAATATGAGTGTTTCAAAAAATAAAACTAATCATGACAATGATATCACCAGTAAAAGTGCAGTTTTTGTTTAAAAAAAAGAAAAAAAAAAAAAAAAAACACTAATATTGGCCAGCGGTCATGACTAAGTGGCTACTATAAAAGAATGGACATACCCCATTTTGAATACCCTGGGTTGTCTACATTTGCAAATGGTATGCCATGATGGGGTTATTTCACATTCCTGGGCTACCAAATTGTCTCAAAAGGCAACATAGACACAGCAAACTGAAATGGGAAAGGCCTATATTGATCCTGTAACTTTCCAAAACACCATAAATCCTGTACATCGGGGATATTGTTATACTCGGTAGACTTTGCTGAACACAAATATGAGTTTTTTAAAACCGTAAAAACATATCACAGCGATGATATTGTCAGTGAAAGTTACGTTTTTTTGCATTTCATTTTTCACACACAAACAGCACTTTCACTTATTATATCATTGTTGGGATACATTTTACTGTTTTAAACACTAATATTTGTGTTCAACGAAGTCTCCCGAGTATTACAGTACCCACATGTACAGGTTTTATAGTGTTTTTGAAAGTTACAGGGTCAAATATAAGGCTTAATTTTCTGTTTTTTCACATTGGAATTTGCCAGATTGGTTATGTTTCCTTTGAGAGCAGAGCGTATGGTAGCCTGGACACTACTTAAAAAAATAAAAAGACTGGACACTACTTAAAAAGAATATGTACATGTGAGGTGGGATTCAGAGATTTATGACAGATAACAGAGTTACAATGTCACTATTGATACATTTTTAAAAATATAAATTTTGAAACAGCAATGTCAAGAACATGTTAACATTGGGTATTTCTAAACTCAGGACAAAATTTAGAAACCATTTAGCATGGGTATGTTTTGGCGGTTGTAGATGCGTAACAGAATTTGGGGGTCAAAGTTAGAAAAAGTGTGTTTTTTGAATTTTTTTAGCATATTTTATAAAAATGTTTTATAGTAAATTATATGATATGATGAAAATAATGGTATTTATAGAAAGACCATTTAATGGAGAGAAGAACTGTCTCTGAAAAGGCAGTGTTTACAACAAAAAGCCTGAAGGGACAGAATATAGACACCAGAACAACTACATTAAACTATAGCTGTTCTGGTGACTATACTGCCCCTTTAACTGCCTACATCAGTTCTAGGACAAAATTTCAGTGAATATGAATTGTCTTTAAATGCTTTTGTATTATGTGAGTGCTCATTGCTTATCCCTCTGTTTTTCGGTATTATGAATAAATTTTTTTTTTACTGAATCTATATTCTTGATAAAAATTCTCAAAACACAGTTCCACGGCCAACTGCCGAACCGATAGGTCGCATCCACAGTGAGCTCCCGACGAAATCAACCTAAAAGACCCTAAAAACCCGAAATATCACCCCCCAAAAGCGGACCAGCCACCCGAGTAGGCAGTAGATATGGGCAGGAAGAGCAAGAAACCTAGGCCCGATCCACCCCGACAGGGCACCAGCATAGGAGATCTGTGGCGGCGAGCGCATGGCGCCCCAGAGCCTGTCATGGCCGCTTACATGGACGGCTTTGAAGATTCCGATGACCTGCTCTCCGAGCCAGACGAGATCTGTCTACCCGCGATACGGGCTCCGGAGAAACCTACCACACAACCGGCTCCACAGCCCGACACGGCTCCGGTCACGAAATCAGAAATGAAGGAGCTGCTGGCGGAGCTTCCGACGGAACATTCAGGAGGACGTGGCGGGCATGCGGAGAGAGACATAAAAGGCCTCACTGACCGCGTGGCGACCGTGGAGCAAAACTCCCACACACATGCCGGGCAGATTACCTCACTCCAACAGGAGTTGAAACTCATGCAACAAAAACATATAAAGGTGGAACAGGCCATGGCAGCAATGGAGGACTCAAGACGTGCCCAGAACCTCAAGGTCAGAGGCATAGCTGAATCAGTCCCTGAAGCTGAACTCGTGAGGCACCTGGTGAGCACAATACTGCCGCCAAAGCAGGCCAAAGGAGTGGGCCTCGACCCACCAACAGCAACCAGGGACCTGATCATCAAATTCCAGAAGCGCCAGGACAAAGAAATAATACTGGCCGCAATCCGAAACACCACGCCGATTATCTTTGAGGACATGACATTGTCACTTTACTCTGACTTATCAAGGGGGACCATGGCTTGGCGCTCTACTCTTAGGCCTTTCACCACCCTGCTCCGCGAACACAACGTCAAATACCGATGGCGTTCGCCCTGTAAACTCCAAGTGCTTCATGGAGAGGCCACGCACCTTGTAGCGGACTTACAGGAGGCCGAAGCCCTCCTCCCCACCCTGGGCCTTCCAGCGGACGCCATTCAGCGACATCACACGTCCCACAAGCCACACAAGTGGAATCCGGCTACCTCTGTACCCTTTGTTCCAGGTGGACCCACCCGCACTACGCACACTGTAACCACCACCTGAATCACTCAGAAGGGGACTGTCAAATCTCTATGGCTGCTCATGATAATGATGCCTATTCTTTTGTTGCCTTTTGTTCGCCTTTATCGATATCTTCTATCCTAACTACCGCTTTCAGATAGCGTTTAATTGTGTAAACTGTATATAGTGTTATGATTTCACCGTGTGTTTGGGGGACGCGTCCCAGGGACATACCTGCCATAAGGGCTCCAATACGCACCACACTTTATGCCTTAAACTATGTATGCGCAGCCCCATTGCATGTTCATATCGAGTCTCTAGATCACCGCTCAACTATACCCATGCACAGACAAAATGAATGTGATGGCATAACAGGCTTAACATGGCAAGCCAAAAGCCTACACAAATCTATATCTGTAGACCCTCATATTATTCAGAAGTCCAGTCCCGCCAGATTAGTACACATAGTAGACCCATGATGCAATTAGCGTGACAAGTTGGTTGACCCTATTAAGGCCCGCGTACCGGATAAGCCTTATCTTGTTATTACTTTGTTATTAACCTTTGTAATGAGAGATGGCCGAAGGTTCAAAGTTTATTGGTCTCATGAGAACAGAGTGAAAAGCGGGGGGTAACCCACAGAGAATTGGAAGTAAATAGGGAGAGAGAGAGTCTGTTCCCATTGCCTATATTAGGTTCACATAAACAGTGTAAAAACTGAACTATACTTTAATCATTGGGTAAGAGACACCAATCTAGAAAAAGAAACTCGTCCGTAGCTGTCAATAAGTCACTAGTCATAACTAGACAATAAGTCAATAGTAGCAGCTAGGGTAGAGGGCATGAAGAGAAAAAATTATAATATAATAAATGATACATGGGTATATAAAATACAGAGGAAAAAAGAGAGTAGATAGTGAAAGAACCCTCACAGATTATGAGGGATAAAACTAAAAAGTGTGCTTGGACAATTCCCACCAGTTTGCCACAGTAAGCTGACGGTGAGAAGCCCACACAATGTCTTTGTCAGATAAAGTTGTTGGATTCCTGTGTATCAACAGGGGTATACACTGTAGCGTGTCCCAGGTGGTCGAGTTCAGATAGTGTCATGAACCGTACTCGTGTCAATGTATCAGGGTTTAAGATACAGTACAGTGTTTTTTGCGTAGTTCGACTAAAGGGGGATACTGCTGCAGATTAGATTCCTGTGTATCAACAGGGGTATTCACTGTAGCGTGTCCCAGGTGGTCGAACTTAGATAGTGTCATAAACTGTACTTGTGTCAAAGTGTCAGGGTTTGAGATACAGTACAGTGTTTTTTGCGTAGTTCGACTAAAGAGGGATACTGCTACAGAAAAAGTACATCTTATTCCTATCACAGCGAGTGAACATGTAGTCAAAGTTGTATGCGGTGGAGTATGTGTCCAACAGAGCATACAGGTAGCTAAATCCGTACTAAGGCGTCATACTGGGTTGTTTTCCTGAATGGCAGATGTAACTGCTCGAAATATCTATACCACGTAATGCCGTTATGGCTAGTGACCGGAGTCTACAGGGTCTCAAAGCTCCTAGGTAGAAATAGTGAGAAAGGGTACCTTCAAGGGTACCTGGTATAGGAAAGGAAGATAAGAAAGTATATTCTGCTCGAGAAATGGCAGACTACCGCCTTGATGTATGGAGAGGCTCTAGCCTACAGATTCAGTCGCTGACTCATATTGCTACCATGGTCGGTGTGTGTCCCTAACTGGTCATCCGCTGCCTCCCCACTACAGGTAAGTTATAACCAAAATAATGCAAAGTGTAGGGGGGGAGAGGTGACGAGAGACACAGCAGGCAGAGTCTGGTGAATATAGTAATAGGAAATGTTGAATCGTTGCGCCCCGACGCGCGTTTCGCCTCACTTCAAAGGCTCATCAGGGGGAAATGATTTCCCGGCATGCTAGGGTTTAAAAAGGCCGCCCTTGAATCTGATTGGTCACTCGTTCGTTCAAGGGGTATGGTGGCCGAAATGGCTGAAAAAGGTTAAGGAGAAGCCGACGTCAGTTTCAATTCTAGACTGGCTGAACATCCGTGGTCCATGCATCCGTGGACTCAAATTTATTGGCATGTCACCCAATCAAAGGGGTATCCAAATAAATAATCATCATGAAAATGATAATATATTGATAAGTTAATATTGTGGTGGTGCCCCAATTATTATAATTTTAGGGATGGTTGGTAGGTTTAGATAAGATAGGAGGAGATATGAATAGTTGGACATTATTTGTCTTTTGATGGTCTCAAGGATTATATAGAAGTAGACTGAAAATAAATTGGGATATCTGAATGGTGAGTACAGTGATATGGTAGAGGTGCCCCATTAATAGTGGAGGTTCCAGATACCAATAAGGCAGTTTAGGTGTTGAATTTTATTTCATAATCAAAATTCAAATAGCTATCAGCCATAGAACGAGAGGGGTTGATTGCCTATTGTTGGACAATCAGGCCCCTTCCGGAATTAGAGAAATCCTGTCTGGAGTATTGAAGAGTATGTTAAGTAAAGAGATACCGTATTTTTCGCTCCATAAGACGCACCTCACCATAAGACGCACCTAGTTTTTAGAGGAAGAAACACAGAAAAAAATTATTCTGAACAAACTGTCCCATAGTGTTTCTTACTATGGGACAGTTTGTTCAGAATATTATTTTTCTCCCCTGTCCCATAGTGTCCCCCCCTCCCCATAGTCTTCTCCTCTCTCCCATAGTCTTCTCCCCCCCTCCCCATAGTCTTCACCCACCCCCTCCCCATAGTCTTCACCCACCCCCTCCCCATAGTCTTCACCCACCCCCTCCCCATAGACTTCACCCACCCCCTCCCCATAGACTTCACCCACCCCCTCCCCATAGACTTCATCCCCCCCTCCCCATAGACTTCATCCCTACCTCCCCATAGACTTCATCCCTCCCTCCCCATAGACTTCATCCCTCCCTCCCCATAGACTTCATCCCTCCCTCCCCATAGACTTCATCCCTCCCTCCCCATAGACTGCATCCCCCCCTCCCCATAGACTGCATCCCCCCCTCCCCATAGACTTCATCCCCCCCTCCCCATAGACTTCATCCCTCCCTCCCCATAGACTTCATCCCCCCTCCCCATAGACTTCATCCCTCCCTCCCCATAGACTTCATCCCTCCCTGCTCATAGACTTCATCCCTCCCTCCCCATAGACTGCATCCCCCCCTCCCCATAGACTTCATCCCCCCCTCCCCATAGACTTCATCCCTCCTCCCCATAGACTTCATCCCCCCTCCCCATAGACTTCATCCCCCCCTCCCCATAGACTTCATCCCCCCCTCCCCATAGACTTCATCCCCCCCTCCCCATAGACTTCATCCCCCCTCCCTCCCTCCCCATAGACTTCATCCCCCTCCCTCCCTCCCTCCCCATAGACTTCATCCCCCCCTCCCCATAGACTTCATCCCCCCCTCCCCATAGACTTCATCCCCCTCCCTCCCTCCCCCTAGACTTCATCCCCCTCCCCATAGACTTCATCCCCCTCCCCATAGACTTCATCCCCCTCCCCATATTCTCCTCTCCCATACTGTCCCCCTCCCCTTGTCCCATAATTACTTACCTGTCTTGTAGCGTTGGCCGGCAGCACAGGGCGCACCGCGGTACTGGAACTTGAATTTCAGGTTCCGGTTTCCGGCGGGACTGAAAGGAAGTGCGCACTCAGCTTGTGCACACTTCCTTTCAGTCCCGCCGGAAACCGGAACCTGAAATTCAAGTTTTTTGCACCTCAGTTAGGAACACAATTTTTTTTAAGCTGCAATGTGAGAAGTTACCTACCCATGATATGCGCAATTTCTTTATAGATTTCGGACAGAAGAAACTTTCACATCTGATGGTGCGCCATTAAAATGCTCCAATAAGACAAGAAAGAATAGTGAAGTACCAGCTTCATTAAATGAGAAACCATATGTGAAGCTTCCCAATGCTAAAGTCAGACAAAACGGTGAGCATGTTCTGGCCATGTAATTTGGTATTGCATGTACAGGTTTATGTAGTTAAATATTGTTGGTCTCTCTCTCTCTCTCTCCCTATCAACTATCCTCAGATAAAGTTAAAAATAGTACATAAGCCCAATAACTTAAACAGTTTATATCCAATGACATAGGAGAAATATTGAAGTTCATGAGACCTTTGGCTAAGGACAGACAATATATTGTTCACAACACTTTATGCAGAAATTGCACGTATTTCCAGTAAAAATGTAGGCACTCCATAGAAACATGGAACTTTCAATATTGTGATTGAGAGAAAAAATTGACACATTTTACCTTTGGGTCTAACCCCAGCACACAGAGTCTATCTTAGCAGTAATAAGCTAGACCAGGCTTCACCAAACTCCGGCCCTCCAGATGTTGCTGAACTACAACTCCCATGATTCTCAGCCTATTTCATTCATAGAATCGTGGGAGTTGTAGTTCAGCAACATCTGGAGTGGCTGGAGTTTGGGGAAGCATGAGCGAGACATAAATAAATTGCCAGGCCTTAGAGTGGCGGGACCCAACGTAAATAGAGAGGAAACGTAGTCAAATGCAAGCCAAGATCAGGATAATAGAGAGACAGTGAAAATGAGATTAGCCAAAGTTAGGAACACGGTAAATCAAACAGGTAAAGCAGACAGAAAGGGTTACAGAGAAACTAAGGTTCAAGGAAAAAAGGCAAGGTCAATGCTAGAAATAAAACTGTATATCAAGGAATGCACTAAAAGTTACTGAGAACAGAAACCTTAATAGGGCACATCAAATAGGGCCAGAGAAGCTTAAATATCATTATGTGTTACTTGATTGGTCCATGTCATGCATGTGACCCCAAAAATGTATGTTAACATATGCACCAAACTGACATGGACCAATTGGAGCCAGATGTGACGGAACACTCCCGTTACCCAGAGTGTGCTCTGAGAGAGAGTAATGATCTCTTCTCTGCAATTTGGGCCGCACATATGGCTATTGCATTCGGCATGAGTGGCCCATTCAGACTTTCCTGACAGGAGGATATCGACCGGTACGAGAACAGAGTAAGTAATGCTACACTTTGATAGGAATTCTAGCAAGGAATTTGAATATTACAAGCAAATATATATATATATATATATATATATATATATATATAAAAAAACATTTCCCTTAACAGTCAATCAGCCACAGATTCAGTCATTAAAGTTTGGCAATGATTTTACACTTACAAACCTAGCATTTCAAGTATGAATTGAGGTAATTACACTAAATAGCAGTGGATAGCAAAGACAAAAAGGATTGGGGGCATACCTGAAACATGCATTCTGCAGGAATGGTGCTGCCATAGTGACCAATATTCATACAGGATACAAATTGTTACGGCACACACACCAATAATCTTATCGGGCTACTTAAAATTGCACACGAAAACAAATATGGGGATTCAGTTCCACCATATGGTGGAAGTATGAAAAAGTATGAATTGAGGTAATCACACTAAATAGAAGTGGCACTTTTTATTCGTCACTTATCTTTACTAACCATGCTCTTTCCAGCAAGTCCAATATATATTAGCGCTAAACTGTCTGTTTCTTTATACAGAAAGCCCATAAGAAACATTTAGTGGGAAGTAAAGTTTCAATAAAGAAATTTGGGGCTATGCTTCAACTACCATGAAAACCAATGAAAAGCTCTATTTTATAACTTAGCCCCACTAAGTGTTGGAAGCACATTTATAAATCTGTCCTTTAGGAGAAATAATTGTGGTGTAATGAATACAGTTTTACAGTGTCATCTAGAGGATTTCTACAGAAATTGCATATTTCACAGCATGATTATATTTTCATTTTAGATTTTTTTATTTTTTATTTCATCAAATTTTCTATAAAATATAATTTAACTAAGCCACTGATATGGTAAGCCACTGACATACAGGACCGGCGCGGCCTATAGGAGACATAGGCAGTCGACTAGGGCGCACCGGCCCGGGGGGCGCGAGTTTCGAGTGACCTCCTACCGGGTCACTGTGTGTAGCGTGGCTGGGCGGCACGGACCACGGTACAGGAGCACTGAAAGGAAGTGCTCTCCCTTTGAGCACGGTGGGGGGGAGAAGGACAGATCACTAAGGGACATGAGGGGGGAGAGGGGGAGAAGAGACCACTAATGGGCATTGGGGGAAGGAGAGACCACTAAGGGAAAGATGGGGAGAACTTTAAGTGATGGGGGACGACGACAATGCACTATGGGAAGGGGGGGCTGGGGAGAGCACTAAAGGCAGGGAAGAGCACGAAGGGACAGGAGGGAAGGGGACAACACTAAGGGACAGGAGAGGATGGAAGAGCACTAAGGGACAGGAGGGGAGGGGAGAGCACTAAGGGACAGGAGGGAAGGGGACAACAATATGGGACAGAAGGGGAGAGTTCTAAGGGATAGGATGGGAGCAGGGCCGGATTAAGAGCCCAGTGGGCCTGGTGCTGACAATTATGATGGGCCTATTTACAGAATCTTATCGACCAAAAACACTAAAACGGTCATACCTCCCAAGTGTCATGTATCTGATGGAGATGGTGTTGGAGGGAAACTCATAGGATGCAGCTATAAGAAAACACATACTCTATGCTAATCTATCTCTAATTTATGCTTTCATCTTTCAAGTAAATCCATACCCCCTAACAGCAGTGTCCAGTGAAGCAGGAAGTCAATGGGCGGGGTAAAAGGGTGGGCCACTGGTGCGAATCACGTCACCAGATCTGCCAAAAGGGGAGAACATGCCCAGAAAGGGGGCATGTCTGTCCAAAGAATTTGAAGGACAGCCTGGCATGAATGCATGTCAGGCTGCCCGCCAATCCTGCAGGCTGGCCAACTAAGGGCATACTATGCAGGCAGCATTCTGAGCTTGACATAAATGCGTCTAATGATGTGCTCACTCCATGCTTTCTAAGGACTGTCCCCTAGCACTCGCTGGTCCACTTGTCTCCTTATCTTCTTACTAGCAGGAAGAAGTTCCTGGTATACAGTCTGAGACAGAGAAAAGGTGTATGTAGTGAGTGTAGAAGAAAGGAGGGGACATACCACAGTGTTAGAGAGACCAACAGCATTACCTAAACTAATTTTATTGTCAGCCAGTCCACACAGGTTTTGTTCCCATACATCCCTCTTAAGCTTCCAAACTTAAAGGCACATTATAGTCACCAGAACAACTACAGCTTATTGTATTTGTTCTGGTAAGTAGAATCATTCCATTCAGGCCTTTTGCAGTAAACACTGTCTTTTCAGAGAAAATAACTCCACTAGGATACTGGGGACACAGTGAGACCCGGGGACACTGAGAGACATGGGGACACTGAGAGACCCGGGAACACACAGACATGGGGACACTGGGAGACATGGGGACACTGAGACATTTAGGGAAACTGAGAGACTAGGGACACAGACACTGAGACATGGGGACACTGAAACATTTTGGGACACTAAGACACTATGGACACAGAGATATGGGAACACAGACACTGGGAGACTAGGGGACACTGGCTGGGAGACAGACACTTGGGGACACTGGGAGACATGGGGACAGTTGTGGATATAGACATGGGGACACTGGGACATATAGGGACACTGGGAGACATGGGGACACTAGGCACACTGAGACACTAGGAACACAGACACTGGGAGACATGGGGACACTGCAACATTTGGTGACACTAAGACACTATGGACACAGAGACATGGGAACACAGACACTGGGAGACTAGGGGACACTGGCTGGGAGACAGACACTTGGGGACACAGAGACATGGGGACACTGAAACATTTGGGGACCCTAAGACACTAGGGACACAGAGACATGGGAACACAGACACTGGGAGACTAGGGGACACTGGGAGACTAGGGGACACTGGGAGACTAGGGGACACTGGCTGGGAAACAGACACTTGGGGACACTGGGAGACATGGGGACAGTTGTGGACATAGACATGGGGACACTGGGACATATAGGGACACATGGGGACACTAGGCACACAGAGAGACATGAGACACAGACACTGATAGACTTGGGGACACTGAGACACTAGGGACACTGGGAGAAATGGGGACATAGTTTATCCGTGTCCCAATGTCTCAGTGTCTCACAATGTCCCTATGTCTCACAGCGTCCCCATGTGTCCCAGTATCCCCTAGTGTCTCAGCGTCCCCATGTTTTCCAGTGTCCCCTAGTGTCTCAGTGTCCCCAAGTGTCTGTGTCCACACACACACAATGCATACCTCACACACAATCACAAACACAATTCAGCCCTTGCACACATACCGCCCAGGGGTGGGGGCCAGGGGGGAGGACATTAGGTCCCCCCCTTAATTAGTTTTTAGGGCCCCCACCCACTGCTCAGGGGTGGGGGCCAGGGGGGAGGACATTAGGTAGCCCCCTAATTAGTATTTAGGGCCCCCACCCACCGCTTGGGGGGGGCATTAGGTCCCCCTCATTCTAATTTAGTGCCCCCACCCACCACTCAGGGGTGGGGGCCAGGGGGAGGACATTAGATCCCCCCTCATTCTAATTTAGGGCCCCCACCCACCGCTCAGGGGTGGGGGCCATGGGGGAGGACATTAGATGTCCCCCCAATTAGTATTTAGGGCCCTCACCCACTGCTCAGGGGTGGGGGCGAGGGGAGAACAATAGGTCCCCCCCCATTATTTTACTTTAGGGCCCCCATCCGCCGCTCAGGGGTGGGGGCCGGGGGGAGGACAATTGGTCCACCCCACTTATTCTAATTTAGGGCCCCCACCCACCGCTCATGGGTGGGGGCCGGACAATAGGTCCCCCCTTAGGGCCCCCACCCGCCATTCAGGGGTTGTGGCCGGGGGGCAATAAGTCCCCCCTTCAGGTTAGAAGCCCCCACTCGCGCGGCACGGGTGGTGCTTTGGAGGGGGGGACGTGTTTTTTTTTTTTTTTTTTACAGTGAGCAGCCACAGGCTGCTCGACACTTCAGCTATTCGGACATTCGGAAGTACCCGAATGTCCAAATTGCCCGAAATTCGTCCGAATTTATATTCGGACCGAAACGAATTGCACATGTCTACTGCATTGTCGGTTCCGGCACACCACAATCGACTGGAGTCCTTAAAAGAACACTATAGTCACCTAAATTACTTTAGCTAAATAAAGCCGTTTTAGCATATTGATCATTCCCCTGCAATTTCACTGCTCAATTCACTGTAATTTAGGACTTAAATCACTTTTTCTGTTTATGCAGCCCTAGCCACACCTCCCCTGGCTATGATTGACAGAGCCTGCATTGAAAAAAAACTGGTTTCACTTTCAAACAGATGTTTTTTACCTTAGATAATTGTATCTCAATCTCTAAATTTAACTTTAATCACATACATGAGTCTCTTGCAGGGTCTAGCAAGCTACTAACATATCAGGGGAAAAGAAAATCTTAATTAAGCAGAACTTGCTATAAAGAAAGCCTAAATAGGGCTCTCTTTACAGGAAGTGTTTGTGGAAGGCTGTGCAAGTCACATGCAGGGAGGTGTGACTAGGGTTCATAAACAAAGGGATTGAGCAGTGAGGCTGCAGGGGCATGTTCTATACACCAAAACTGCTTCATTAAGCTAAAGTTGTTCAGGTGACTATAGTGTCCCTTTAACTATGTTTATTGTATACAAATTAGGTTATCTTCCCATTATGGCAATATTGCCCTTACCACAATTTTTTATATATATATATATATATATATATATATATATATAGATATATATATATATAGATATAGATAGATAGAAAAAATGTACAATACCTTGCACTCAGGCTGCTGAAATGTCCAAAAACCGGGTGCAATACCTGGGCTGTAGTCCAGAAACAAAAAGAGATGGCTGCACTCACGGGTATTCCTTAAAACTTAGCTTTTATTCGGTTCCATAAAACAGATCAACGTTTCAGTCCAACATGTGGACTTTCATCAGGATCATATGAACATTAACAAACTTATCGCTTATATATGAATGCAATAATTGTAAAAAGTGATTAACTCACCCCAGGTGCTGTGTGTGAAAAGACCGGCGTCCTTCCCGGCAAAGTGCGCATGTGCCGCTATCTCCCCGCCCACTAGCGTGACGTCGTCACGCACGTTGATGTCGTTGCCATGGAGACGCGGTTATACAAAAAGCGTTACCATGGCATTTGTGAGACACACCACGATCACCCTGTGTATGAAGTGATTAATAAATACTTAATAATGGTCGATATCGTCATAAATATAAAGGTGCTGAATTAGTGCAGGAAGAGTATGAAGTGGAGTACCCACTGTGTGCAGTCTATTTGAGGTCCGTGCCATAAGTGTCACCTGTTAATATATAGTGAATCTGACTTAAGGCAACCATTGTCAGTTGCTATTAAAGTGACTGTTAAAGTGACAAGTGCTTACTATATAGATATTCTCATATCGTGAAGTGCCAAAAAAAACATCAATTTAAAGTGACATATGTGCAAAACATTCCAACATTCTATATATGCATACTGGTTGCTCAATATTAAAAATAAATATGAATGTTAATATACCATATGGCTGGCTCTAGAAAATCTAGACTGTCATATATCTATTGTTTATCTATTGTTACATATATCCCACTCCATCCACTTATGGTATAGGATATGTACTACTATGTCCACTGTGATGGATATTATGAAAGGGTATGTCATGCCCTAATCTAACCAATTCAATTCCATCTTAATTGATACTATATACAAGCCTGCAACTAAATGGTAATAACATACGCTATAAAATCTATACACTAAAACAATTATAAATTATACGAAATGCCCTATAAATTATAATATATAATGTCAGCAGGGATCACACATTCACAAAAATGAATGTAAAGATAATGATTCATTGAGGCCTTTTAGGGAGACCGTGTTCAATTCGTGTATCCAAAATGCTTCCTTATTAAGGAGCATTTTCCCCCGGTCACCTCCTCTTCTTGACAACGGAATATGATCTATCGCTACGAATTTTAGCGTAGCCAAAGTGTGTTTCAGTTCTAAAAAGTGATGAGCTACTGGTTTGTCCGAGAAGCCGTCCCTGTAAGCCAACCGGATGCTGGACCTGTGTCCTCTGATGCGCTCACATATAGCCGTTTCAGTTTTCCCTATATAACAGAGACCACATGGACAACTCAGTTTATATATCACATGTGTGGTCTTACACGTTAGGGTGAACTTGATAGGGTAGATTCTGTTGTTGTGCGGGTTGTTAAACGTCTTCGCCGGAATCATGTGGCTGCATGTGTCGCATCCCAGGCACCTAACTGATCCCCTAATCTGTGTTTTTGTGGTCTTTTGATAGCTGGCTATAGGGTCCGTGCGGACCAAAAGGTCCTTTTAATTTGTATTTCTCTTATAACAAACTAGTGGTGTTGTGCTAAATACTCTCAGAAGAGTTTCATCACTTGTTAGAATCTTCCAGTTCTTTTTCACTGAAGCTGCAACTTGAGGTGATGCTGGTTGGTATAGCATAGGAAATACCAGTTTCGAGGACTGTTTCTTGCCTTCGTGAGCGCGTGCACTGCGTGCTTCTTGAAGCGCTTTCTCGAGGTTTCGGCTATCATAGCCTCTTTGTAAGAATCTCGTCTTCATTTCCATAATCTGGTTTTCCATAACGCCATCATCCAAATTATTTCTAATAACCCTCAAAAATTGTGCTTTCGGTAGCGAGTCTTTGAGTGACTTGGGGTGTGCACTTTGGTAATGCAGCATAGTGTTTCTGTCTGTCGGTTTGGTATACAATGAGTATTGGAGACTAGTAGAGCCTACTTCTATCTGGAGGTCCAGGTAATGGACTTTTTCCGCACTGATGTCCGCCGTAAACCTAACTGGTAGTGGTATTTGATTAAGTTGTTTCACCATCTCCTGTGCTTTCTCCTCCGATCCATTCCATACGATGAACACGTCATCGATGAATCTATAATATGATCTAATACAGTTCTTATATCGTTCCAGTATTTGGCTTTCCTCATCAATAAACATGTAGGCGTTGGCGTACATAGGCGCCACAGCTGACCCCATGGATGTGCCTGCCACTTGGAGGTACCATGTGTCTTCAAATCTGAAGTAATTGTTTTGTAGAATCAATGTCAGGAGTTCCAACACGAACTCTATAGGCGGGCCATGGTATACCGTCGATCTTGTCAATACTTGCCTCATAGCCTCCACACCCTCATCGTGGGGGATAATTGTGTAGAGGCTCTGTACATCCATAGTTATGAGGATAGGTTTATGTTCTCCATATTGTATTCCCTTGATATTGGAGATCAGCGTCGGAGTGTCTTTGATGCAAGTGTGTAATTGCTCAACTGGACCTTGAAATAGATGGTCTAACCATTTGGCAATAGGCTCTAGGACGCCTCCTATCGCCGAGACTATGGGGCGTCCTGGTGGTTGAGTGGGGTGTTTGTGTATTTTGGGAATAGTATAGATGATGGGTGTTCTCGGATAAGGTTTAGTGAGGTATTGGCGCAGTTCTAAATCTATGTAGCCAGCTGTTAATCCCATAGTTAGGACTTCATCAATTTTATTTTGGATGCTCCTTGTGGGATCTCCATTCAATGGCATATAGGTGTTTCGATCCATTAACTGTGTTTTCAGCTCTGTGGCATACTGGGTGTAATCCATTATCACAATTCCGCCACCTTTGTCCGCTGACCGTATTATGATCGTAGGATCTTCTGCCAAATCTGTGATGATCTTCCTTTGCTGCCTAGAAATATTGTGTCTTCTGCTATGATCTTGCTGCATATACCTCACAGCATCCTTATTCATAACTGTCAGAAATGACTTGATGGACGCTTTATTTGATATAGGGTCAAACGTGTATTTTTTTTTTTTGTCAATCTCTTTTTTATTGAGGCATAAAAGTATATGGGATACAGAATGAGAGAGGGGAGACGATAATGCTTCATACATAACGGGTACAATACAATGCAGTATATATCATCTGTGCTTAACTTTGAGCCTCATTTTTTATTAATAGGAGTTGGTCTGGTAAGTTTAACGTAGTAGTAAAGAGAGTAGTGGTTGGACTTAAGTGAGGTCGTATTCGCTGGTAGAACAGAAGTGTTATTACCTTTTCATTTATATGGTGTTTAGCTCAGGTTATGTCTAATGCGATAGTGTTTATGCATCTCTTGTCTCACTAGTTGGTCAAGATTGGAGTAAGTGTTCTGCATTACAGAATGTGCACAAAGTATGTCGGCGTCTAGTGATTCTCAAAAGGATAAGCATGAACAGTCAGACTAAGCGATAGAGAAGGATTACCTAAGCTGTTTTGTCTCAAGCTTCTTGTAAAAGATGTAACAAACTAGGTGCTAAAGAGTCTGGTGGTAGTAGCCCTATTAGTACATAGAAGAGATGTTATAAGCTTCATTTTGCTCTAAGAGGTACATACTGGAATCAATATGGCTAGCATGTGGAGACCTGTGAGACTATAGTGTCATAGCAATATAACGACTTGTGAAACACCATCAGGGTATAAACAGCAAACACAAAAGGGTAAGGTTCAGTGAGGTTAATTTGACTATGCTAGTAAAGTTAAGTCCATACAGTAGGTGACATGTACGGGTGGACGGTTTGATCTCTGCATATCTAACCGTATATTGCCCTTGGGGCCGAGAGTCCATATTCAGCCAATGCCCTTGCTAGGTAAGGTGATTCCCTCATCCAGGTAAGTCCACAGGGTGGCAGCGGGCTGCCTGTGTGTGATGGCCATCAGCCAGCCCCAGGTCGTTGTGAAGGCCTGCACCTGCTTTCCACTGACTCGGTATCTCGATGAGGCCGGGTCTTCCCTTCTTTGGGCGCCGACAGGAGCTTGGGTGTTCTGCCGCCGCCTGCGGCGGCCAATCCTCCGGCGTTGTGGACGGTGTCTCGGAGCTTTACTCCGGGTGGTCTTCGGCCCAGGAAGGCGTATGGGACGGCCATTGGTTGCGGCCTCCGGAGAGACAGAGAGGCGCTTGGCAGTCGGTCGGTTCGTGTCAGGCACGCTCCACCGCTTCTGCGGGGTGAATCTGGGACGTTGTGCTTTTATGATGCTCTCAGCCGCTGATTGGCGTGCCTCCAGCTTGGCCCAGAAGCGGCTAAAAATTTCATCCAGCCTCCTGTGTGTGATCCGTGCTGGGCTCAGTGGTTCAGGCTCAGGATGCTGGGGATGGGTGTCCTGCAGGGTAAGTCGTGCCGCCATCTTGCGTGTGGCTGCTAGGGCAGTGTCTCGGTCAGTGTAGGCTGTGAGATGTCTTTCCCGTAGTGCCAGGTACAAGCTGGGGTGGACCGGGATCTCCCCCACCGGTCCAGAGGGGGGGGAACAGGGCTGTGTAACTCACTTGGGAGGGCACTAGGTCGCACGGATCGGGGGATCGGCCGCCTCACCCGTCCGGCGATACTACTAGGCCTCACTCCCGATGGTCACCTCGTGTATCCACGGGCTGCAAGCTCGGGGCACCACAGCTGGCTTCTGGGGTCTGTCTGCTGAAAATTCCGATTTGTGTAGGATTTTTGGCTGGCTGGGACACGTTTTTCTGGCTCGGTAAGTGTATTGAGCACGGAGCTCAAACGAGGCACATCCAGCCGCCATGAAGCTCAGGCCCCGCCCCTCAAACGTGTATTTGACTCGAAAAGGTCCCCTAGTGTTCCCAATATTACACACTGCTTCATCGTTATAGTTAGAAAAATGCTCTTTAAGTCTCAATGTTCTACCAAATTTATGCAGCTCCACTTTCCATTTGAATTCGTCTGGTCTTGATGTCGGTACAAACGATAGGCCCCTGCTCAGGAGGTCTATTTCTGCTGCACCTAGTGGCCTCTGTGACAGATTAAATATAGGGATTATCTCCTGTGTGGAGGTTTTCCCTGTGCAAATCTGTTTCCCCTTGTGGCCTCTCCGTGTCCTGGTTCTGCGCCTCCTCTGTCTCGGCTCCTCGTCACTGCGCCTCCTCCCACATTGTCTAAAAAAGTTGCCCTATTAGCTTGGGTAGAGTTGGTCATGTCAGTATCTGAAGCTGATTCGCCCGAAGTAATATCTATTGTGGGTATTTTGGGTCGTTGGATCCTCCTACCGAATAAAAGCTAAGTTTTAAGGAATACCCGTGAGTGCAGCCATCTCTTTTTGTATGTATGGACTACAGCCCAGGTATTGCACCCGGTTTTTGGACATTACAGCAGCCTGAGTGCAAGGTATTGTACATTTTTTCTAGATAAAGGAGTGTGGGCTTTTTCACTCCAACCTGTGCACCGGCTATTTACAATACAAAGCATTGTTTTGCTAAGATTTTTTAGCATAACTGCAATATTGGCCATTAGCAGCCTTTTTTTTGGATGCAATTTTTGTACAAAAGTATTTTTTCATCATGGACGAATTTTTAGTGCAAGCAGGGGCATACTGCACTGAGGCAGAAACATTATATTTTTCTCAGGAGGATGCTGACACTATCCTGTGGCAACAATCTAGCTCTGAACTCCCACATAATTTGACAGTGAGAGATGTTTACTTCAAACTCCTACGCCTATATCGAAAACAAGTCAACTTGGATCTACATGGCATCTTTTTATCTGACTATTTTAAAGCCAAGAGAATCCCAAGCAGGGCCGGACTGGCCCACCGGGATACCGGGAAATTTCCCGGTGGGCCGCGGCACCTGGGGGCTGCAGAGGTATGTGCCACCGGGTGGCCGGTCCGGTGGCACACTCAGAGGGGGCCGGCCGCTTTCCACGCTGGTGTCGCCGGGCCGGGTGGCAGCCTCACCGGTCCGGCGGCACTTCTAATGCTGAGGACGGAAGGAGGAGGAGGAGGAGGGAGGAGCATGTCTCTGTACCATGCTCCCTCGCGGTTCCTGTGCTGTGAATTGTGGGAACCGCGAGGGAGCATGGTACAGAGACATGCTCCTCCCTCCTCCTCCTCCTCCTCCTCCTCCTTCCGTCCTCAGCATTAGAAGTGCCCGGCGGCACCAACGTGGAAAGCGGCCGGCCCCCTCTGACTCCTCTCAGGTAAATGGAGGAGAGGAGGGGATGGGGGGAGGGATAATATAGAGACAAAAGGGGGGGATAATATAGGGACAAAAGGGGGGGATAATATAGAGACAAAAGGGGGGGGATAATATAGAGACAAAAGGGGGGGGGGATAATATAGAGACAAAAGGGGGGGGATAATATAGAGACAAAAGGGGGGGATAATATAGAGACAAAAGGGGGGGATAATATAGAGACAAAAGGGGGGGATAATAGAGACAAAAAAGGGGGGGAATATAGAGACACAAAAGGGAGGGATAATATAGAGACAAAAAAGGGGGGATAATATAGAGACACAAAAGGGGGGATAATGTAGAGACACAAAAGGGGGATAATATAGAGACACAAAAGGGGGGATAATATAGAGACACAAAAGGGGGGACTATAGAGACACAAAAGGGGGGGATAATATAGAGACACAAAAGGGGGGATAATATTGTTTTGCTAAGATTTTTTAGCATAACTGCAATATTGGCCATTAGCAGCCTTTTTTTTGGATGCAATTTTTGTACAAAAGTATTTTTTCATCATGGACGAATTTTTAGTGCAAGCAGGGGCATACTGCACTGAGGCAGAAACATTATATTTTTCTCAGGAGGATGCTGACACTATCCTGTGGCAACAATCTAGCTCTGAACTCCCACATAATTTGACAGTGAGAGATGTTTACTTCAAACTCCTACGCCTATATCGAAAACAAGTCAACTTGGATCTACATGGCATCTTTTTATCTGACTATTTTAAAGCCAAGAGAATCCCAAGCAGGGCCGGACTGGCCCACCGGGATACCGGGAAATTTCCCGGTGGGCCGCGGCACCTGGGGGCTGCAGAGGTATGTGCCACCGGGTGGCCGGTCCGGTGGCACACTCAGAGGGGGCCGGCCGCTTTCCACGCTGGTGTCGCCGGGCCGGGTGGCAGCCTCAAAAGGGGGGATAATATAGAGACACAAAAGGGGGGGATAATATAGGGACAAAAGGGGGGATAATATAGGGACAAAAGGGGGGGATAATATAGAGACAAAAGGGGGGGGGATAATATAGAGACAAAAGGGGGGGGATAATATAGAGACAAAAGGGGGGGGATAATATAGAGACAAAAGGGGGGGATAATAGAGACAAAAAAGGGGGGGAATATAGAGACACAAAAGGGAGGGATAATATAGAGACAAAAAAGGGGGGATAATATAGAGACACAAAAGGGGGGATAATGTAGAGACACAAAAGGGGGATAATATAGAGACACAAAAGGGGGGATAATATAGAGACACAAAAGGGGGGACTATAGAGACACAAAAGGGGGGGATAATATAGAGACACAAAAGGGGGGATAATATAGAGACACAAAAGGGGGGATAATATAGAGACACAAAAGGGGGGGGAAATATAGAGACAAAAAAGGGGGGGGAAATATAGTGACAAAAAGGGGGGATAATATAGAGACACAAAAGGGGGGGGAAATATAGAGACAAAAAGGGGGGATAATATAGAGACACAAAAGGGGGGATATAGAGACACAAAAGGGGGGATATAGGGGGGGCGGAGCTTGCCTGCCGAGCGAAGCAGACGTGCCTGCTAAGAGCTCCTGAGCCTGAGGCCAAGATTTGGGTGTTAACGCCCGACCACCCAAGCGTACCGGCTGTGGACAGCGATAACCCTAACCAGGGGGTGATGCTGCATCGGGGGATACCCGTTATGAGACCCTCCGTGGCTGAATCGACCACATCGCAGACTGCGGCCTACACGGGTGGGAGCCGAGGAGAGGCGGCCGCTCTCCCGGTTCTCTGGTTGAAGAGGGAGCACTCTCGTATTGCCTCCCCCCCCCCCCGGACCGGTGGGGGATATCCCGGTCCCTGCCGAGCTGGACGACCGCAGCCCTGGACAAGGCAGAGGTAGCGGTGACACCCTCGTGCAGAACACAAGCGGCGACACCCAAGATGGCGGACACGCCTGACTCCGCAACACGAGACCAAGCAGACCGCTCCGACTATGCGGCACACTTGGATGCCATCTTTCAAACATTCTGGCACAAGCTAGAACTGCATATGAGACAGAACACTGCAGCAAGATATGGTGCCCGGTCTTCACAGCACCCAAGCGGCGGCAGCAAAGGACCCTCCCATCCATTCTACTCACCTAGCAAGTCCAAGCAAGCCAAAAGCAAACGGCGCAGGAGAAGACTCCCTCTCATGCCGGCAGGGAAAAGCAAATGGCGGCGCCCGAAAACGACGATCACCCGGCGCGAAACACAGCCAGCCTCACCTGAGCAACCAACCATAGTGCAACCCGCTGCCAGAACCGGTAGGAGCCGGCGTCCCAACTCCAGAGAGACTCATACCGCACGGGCAGGGGATCCAGTGGAGACAGCGACCTATCTCTGCCTGAGCAGGCGGACATGGAGGTCCACGTGGCTCCTAGACCCGACAGCCGAGATGGGTGAGCCCCTGAGTGGAAAACACGGCACAGAAGACATTCTCGAGGGCATAGGATAAAGGGGTCACTCTGGGACTTGAGGCACGAAATATGGGAAGCGCAGCCTCTCGCAGCGGCATATAATGGTCCCCGCTTTCAGAACTTACCGACACGCTTTTCCACAGCTGACTGCCGTATTTTACCTACCTAGCCCATCCAAACCTCTGCAGGACTTCCTAACATGTGTAACTCGGATACCGGCAAGCTTCTATTCATATGTTATGTATACCTAGCCAGATAATACTAGTGTGTTAGCTATTCTATCTTACTTTAATTATAGCCTGTCTTAAGCTAAGCCTGTTCCTTACTTTTGCTAGTAATCAGTTTGAACACAACTCTGTGTCCAGCGTTAACAATCTAAAAAAAAAAATGTGCAAAGTTTTTACACTGAAAATCTTATAGAGTTTTATTACCATGCACTCCTATATTGCCTACTTTATTCGTATATATTTTTAGTTAATCTACTAGCTAACCGAACTACTGTTTAAACTCTAAAGCAATGTTTATATACTACAGCGATGACATTCACTTTAACTATTAACCCTAAGCTACTGTTACCAAGCGACGAGTAACTCATAATGACAATCGTTATTAACCAGCTTGTACCTAACCTGTTTTATTACCAAAAAATCTGTGCATTTTATCTAATGCTGCATGACTGTTAACAATTCTGTGCGCTCAAACTGTCTGATTATGCTGTTGTGGCATTATTGGGATGCTTATGTTATTCCTGCACAGCAAAAATAAAGAATTTAAAAAAAAAAAAAAAGGGGGGATATAGAGACACAAAAGGGGGGATATAGAGACACAAAAGGGGGGGATATAGAGACACAAAAGGGGGGGAATATAGAGACGCAAAAGGGGGGATATAGAGACACAAAAGGGGGGAATATAGAGACACAAGGGGGGGAATATAGAGACACAAGGGGAGGGGGGAAATAAAACAGAGATAGGGAAGAAAGAGTGGGAGAATAGAGAGAGACAGAGGGGGAGGGAGAGTGAGACACAAGGGGAGAAAGAGGGGGATAGAGAGATAGTAGAGAGGGAGAGAGAGACAGGGATAAGGGGGAAAAAGAGACAGAGGGGAAGAGAGATACCCAAGGGGAGGGGGAGAAAGAGGCAGAGGGGGAAGAGAGTGACTGGGAAGGAGAGGGGTGACATGGACACAGAGGAGCAGTGAGGGGGAGAAAGATATATATATATATATATATATATATATGACTGGTGGATCCAGGGGGGGCAACGGGCAATTGCCCTTTCCCCCCCCCCAGATGCTCTCCCCTGCTGGCCAATGCAAGGCTGGCACTGTCCAAGCACCATGTGATTTCACGAACCGGAGGGGAGATCAGAGATATCCCTCCCTGTTCTGGAGGCACCATGCAGGCAGCCAGCAGGGGAGGGAGGAAGAGAGGACCCGGGAGCTCAGCCTGCATCTCCTCCGGGTCCTTCTTGCGCGAGTACAGAACGTTGCCGCGGTTACAGTGGTAACGCTCCAGCTCTCGCGAGAGTGAACTCTAGCGCTGGAGCTACGGGCTAGAGTTCACTCTCACCACTGTGACCTCTAGCCCCATACACACACCCAGACCCCCCACACACATTGCCCCCCACACACACACAGCCCCACACACCAAACCTTTCACACAAACTGCACCCCTCACACATTGAACCACTGCTCCTATACCCTACTACAGCCCCATATCCCAGCAGACCCCAGGTAAGTTGTCAAACTGTTCTTAAACGGTTTGACTACTTACTCTGGGAGCGGGTCCCGGCACTCCTGGCACCATAACCACTACACAGAGCAGTAGTGGTTATTGTGCATGGATTATTTCTTTAATTCTATAAGTGCCCCACCAAGATCAGGCTCTGGATCCGCCACTGGTGTGTGTGTGTGTGTATATATATCATGTATATTTATGTGTGTATTAGTTATATATATATATAATTATGCCTATTATATTTACACATATATTAATGTACATATATATATACGTAATACACAGAGAAATGTAATTGATATGTACCATATGTAATGAGCAGATATTGGCCCAGTCTTGTTGCTAGGTGCATACTCCAGCACAATAACATATTTAAAGTGAAGAGCGCACCCACAGGACTTCAAAATAAACAAGATACCGTCATTTTTTACAGTTGTGCCCTACATACATTCACCATTTCAGTCCCATGACCAAGCTTTTCTTAATATGTCAAGGTAGTTGGACTGAAACATTGGTTATATGCAAAGGCACGTCTGCTTAAAATAAATCTGCACTCTTGTTTTTTTTTTAAGCCTACATGTGCTTTTTTCACGTTGGAGTAATAATTTTTAATCTTACATTATCTTTTCTAACGCTGTATTTGCACACTATGCTGGCGCGACGCATTATGGGGCTGGTAAATATTTTTTTTCCAGGGCTGCTTTTAATTCCCAGTCCGGCCCTGATCCCAAGAGGGTTCAGAATACACAACATACCAACTATTGGACGGGCAAAAGCTACTGTATGTAGAGATTGGACGCACGTCCTGAATAAAGCATCATTAGATCTAATGCTTATAATCATTAAAGATGTCAAAACGGATCTAAACGACACTAACCTCAAAATTACAGCATTGGAAACAGAACATGCACTGCTATTGGCATCACCAGAGGGTATAAAGGCAACACAGAAACTTAAGGAGGAGATTTTGAAATACAAAACAGAACTCATACACTTCAAGAAACAAAAGTTTGAAAAAGTAACCCAGGACTACCTTGATCATAGGGTATATGGGTGGTTAACGGGCAGGACCAACCCACAGAGGCCCAGGAGACCACGTAGGAGGATCCAACGACCCAAAATACCCACGATAGATATTACTTCGGGCGAATCAGCTTCAGATACTGACATGACCAACTCTACCCAAGCTAATAGGGCAACTTTTTTAGACAATGTGGGAGGAGGCGCAGTGACGAGGAGCCGAGACAGAGGAGGCGCAGAACCAGGACACGGAGAGGCCACAAGGGGAAACAGATTTGCACAGGGAAAACCTCCACACAGGAGATAATCCCTATATTTAATCTGTCACAGAGGCCACTAGGTGCAGCAGAAATAGACCTCCTGAGCAGGGGCCTATCGTTTGTACCGACATCAAGACCAGACGAATTCAAATGGAAAGTGGAGCTGCATAAATTTGGTAGAACATTGAGACTTAAAGAGCATTTTTCTAACTATAACGATGAAGCAGTGTGTAATATTGGGAACACTAGGGGACCTTTTCGAGTCAAATACACGTTTGACCCTATATCAAATAAAGCGTCCATCAAGTCATTTCTGACAGTTATGAATAAGGATGCTGTGAGGTATATGCAGCAAGATCATAGCAGAAGACACAATATTTCTAGGCAGCAAAGGAAGATCATCACAGATTTGGCAGAAGATCCTACGATCATAATACGGTCAGCGGACAAAGGTGGCGGAATTGTGATAATGGATTACACCCAGTATGCCACAGAGCTGAAAACACAGTTAATGGATCGAAACACCTATATGCCATTGAATGGAGATCCCACAAGGAGCATCCAAAATAAAATTGATGAAGTCCTAACTATGGGATTAACAGCTGGCTACATAGATTTAGAACTGCGCCAATACCTCACTAAACCTTATCCGAGAACACCCATCATCTATACTATTCCCAAAATACACAAACACCCCACTCAACCACCAGGACGCCCCATAGTCTCGGCGATAGGAGGCGTCCTAGAGCCTATTGCCTAATGGTTAGACCATCTATTTCAAGGTCCAGTTAAGCAATTACACACTTGCATCAAAGACACTCCGACGCTGATCTCCAATATCAAGGGAATACAATATGGAGAACATAAACCCATCCTCATAACTATGGATGTACAGAGCCTCTACACAATTATCCCCCACGATGAGGGTGTGGAGGCTATGAGGCAAGTATTGACAAGATCGACGGTATACCATGGCCCGCCTATAGAGTTCGTGTTGGAACTCCTGACATTGATTCTACAAAACAATTACTTCAGATTTGAAGACACATGGTTCCTCCAAGGTGCAGGCACATCCATGGGGTCAGCTGTGGCGCCTATGTACGCCAACGCCTACATGTTTATTTATGAGGAAAGCCAAATACTGGAACGATATCAGAACTGTATTAGATCATATTATAGATTCATCGATGACGTGTTCATCGTATGGAATGGATCGGAGGAGAAAGCACAGGAGATGGTGCAACAACTTAATCAAATACCACTACCAGTTAGGTTTACGGCGGACATCAGTGCGGACAAAGTCCATTACCTGGACCTCCAGATAGAAGTAGGCTCTACTAGTCTCCAATACTCATTGTATACCAAACCGACAGACAGAAACACTATGCTGCATTACCAAAGTGCACACCCCAAGTCACTCAAAGACTCGCTACCGAAAGCACAATTTTTGAGGGTTATTAGAAATAATTTGGATGATGGCGTTATGGAAAACCAGATTATGGAAATGAAGACGAGATTCTTACAAAGAGGCTATGATAGCCGAAACCTCGAGAAAGCGCTTCAAGAAGCACGCAGTGCACGCGCTCACGAAGGCAAGAAACAGTCCTCGAAACTGGTATTTCCTATGCTATACCAACCAGCATCACCTCAAGTTGCAGCTTCAGTGAAAAAGAACTGGAAGATTCTAACAAGTGATGAATCTCTTCTGAGAGTATTTAGCACAACACCACTAGTTTGTTATAAGAGAAATACAAATTAAAAGGACCTTTTGGTCCGCACGGACCCTATAGCCAGCTATCAAAAGACCACAAAAACACAGATTAGGGGATCAGTTAGGTGCCTGGGATGCGTCACATGCAGCCACATGATTCCGGCGAAGACGTTTAACAACCCGCACAACAACAGAATCTACCCTATCAAGTTCACCCTAACGTGTAAGACCACACATGTGATATATAAACTGAGTTGTCCATGTGGTCTCTGTTATATAGGGAAAACTGAAACGGCTATATGTGAGCGCATCAGAGGACACAGGTCCAGCATCCGGTTGGCTTACAGGGACGGCTTCTCGGACAAACCAGTAGCTCATCACTTTTTAGAACTGAAACACACTTTGGCTACGCTAAAATTCGTAGCGATAGATCATATTCCGTTGTCAAGAAGAGGAGGTGACCGGGGGAAAATGCTCCTTAATAAGGAAGCATTTTGGATACACGAATTGAACACGGTCTCCCTAAAAGGCCTCAATGAATCATTATCTTTACATTCATTTTTGTGAATGTGTGATCCCTGCTGACATTATATATTATAATTTATAGGGCATTTCGTATAATTTATAATTGTTTTAGTGTATAGATTTTATAGCGTATGTTATTACCATTTAGTTGCAGGCTTGTATATAGTATCAATTAAGATGGAATTGAATTGGTTAGATTAGGGCATGACATACCCTTTCATAATATCCATCACAGTGGACATAGTAGTACATATCCTATACCATAAGTGGATGGAGTGAGATATATGTAACAATAGATAAACAATAGATATATGACAGTCTAGATTTTCTAGAGCCAGCCATATGGTATATTTACATTTATATTTATTTTTAATATTGAGCAACCAGTATGCATATATAGAATGTTGGAATGTTTTGCACATATGTCACTTTAAATTGATGTTTTTTTTGGCACTTCACGATATGAGAATATCTATATAGTAAGCACTTGTCACTTTAACAGTCACTTTAATAGCAACTGACAATGGTTGCCTTAAGTCAGATTCACTATATATTAACAGGTGACACTTATGGCACGGACCTCAAATAGACTGCACACAGTGGGTACTCCACTTCATACTCTTCCTGCACTAATTCAGCACCTTTATATTTATGACGATATCGACCATTATTGAGTATTTATTAATCACTTCATACACAGGGTGATCGTGGTGTGTCTCACAAATGCCATGGTAACGCTTTTTGTATAACCGCGTCTCCATGGCAACGACGTCACGCTAGTGGGCGGGGAGATAGCGGCACATGCGCACTTTGCCGGGAAGGACGCCGGTCTTTTCACACACAGCACCTGGGGTGAGTTAATCACTTTTTACAATTATTATTAATTATATATAAGCGATAAGTTTGTTAATGTTCATATGATCCTGATGAAAGTCCACATGTTGGACTGAAACGTTGATCTGTTTTATGGAACCGAATAAAAGCTAAGTTTTAAGGAATACCCGGGAGTGCAGCCATCTCTTTTTGTATATGTATATATATATATATATATATATATATATATATATATATATACACACACATACACACACACATTTAATTATGTTATAATATATTATACATATATAATACAGACACTTCTCACTTACCGACTGGGTTCCGTTCGTACGACCCGGTCGTAGAACGAATTGGTCAGTAAGTGAGGAGTTAAGGGATTTACTGCTCTGGTGCATTCGTCTATGTTCGGGGAAGTTTTCACATACGCACCAGAGCAGGGAATCCCCACGACAGCTCGTAAAACCCATCCTAAAACAGGTAGGTCGCTAAATGAAGACCACCTGAAAATGTAGAATATATTTATTTTATTAAATAGAAGAGAAAGGCTAGGAACCACCTGGACTGGAGGTCCCTAAATGGAGACTAAATGAGAAAACAGAGATAGACCTCTAGATTCTGAGACAGAACAGAAGAAAAGGAAAAGAGGTCTGTACAGTAGGAGGAGACTGGAGAAACAGGAAGGGATGTGGAGGTAGGATAAAGAAAAGCTATCAGCTATTACTGTCGGTTGAAAACTAACTTGCAGTGGCGGACTAAGGGGGAGTGCGGAGGGGGTGGTCCGCCCCGGGTGCCACCTGTTAGGGGGGTGCCATGACCCTGGTCTGAGAGCTAATGGGGGACATGTGAGCTGTGCCCCATGGCAGCTGGGGTGTTGCACAGCTCACACGGAGACCAGCAAGATTAACTGGCCGCACAGAAAGAAGAAGGGGGCAGAACTACTGACATTTATGGGTGGAGCCTAACCGAGAGCAAGGCAGGGCTTAACACGCCCCTTACAAGCTGCTGTAACTGCTGCACATGGAGGTGCAGCAAGAAGAAATCCCTGCTCCTCCGCCTAACAGGCTCCAGCCAGGGAAGGACTTCAGGCCAGGGAATCCACTCCTCCAGCCCACACTGTCTGTAAGTAAGAGTGTGTGTCTGTGTGTGTGACTGTCTGCCTGACCCTGTAACTGTGTGTCTGTAACTGTCTGCCTGTAACTGTGTGTGTGTGTGTCTGTGTGTGAATGTCTGTGTGTGACTGTCTGCCTGTAAATATGTGTGTGTGAATGTATGTCTGTAACTGTGTGTGTGTGACTGTCTGTAACGGTGTGACTGTCTGTCTTGTGTGTGTGTCTGTAACTGTGTGTGTGTGTATAACTGTCTGCCTGTAAATATGTGTGTATGTGTGTAACTGTCTGCCTGTAACTGTGTGTACGTGTGTGTAACTGTCTGCCTGTAACTGTGTGTGTGTGTGCGTAACTGTCTGCCTGTAACTGTGTGTGTGTGCGTAACTGTCTACCTGTAACTGTGTGTGTGTGCGCGTAACTGTCTACCTGTAACTGTGTGTGTGTGTGTGTGTATGTATCGGTCTGCCTGTAGCTGTGTGTGTGTGTCTGTAACTAGGTGTATGACTGTCTGCCTGTGACTGTATATGTGACTATCTGCCTGAAACAGTGTGCGTGGCTGTGTGTAACTGCTTGTAACTGACTGTGTGTGTGTGTGTAACTGTCTACCTGTAACGGTGTGTGTGTGTGTGTGTATGTAACGGTCTGCCTGTAACTGTGTGTGTGTGCGCAACGGTCTACCTATAACTGTGTTGTGTGTGGCTGTAACTATGTGTATGACTGTCTGCCTGTGACTGTATATGTGACTGTCTGCCTGTAACAGTGTGCGTGACTGTGTGTAACTGCTTGTAACTGACTGTGTGTGTGTAACTCTCTACCTGTAACTGTGTGTATGACTGCCTGTGACTATATGTGTGACTCTCTGCATGTGACTGTGTGCCTGTGACTGTCTGCTTGTGCCTGTGTGTGAGGGAGTGCAGGGATTTTGTAGAAGGGGCAGGGGTTTTAAAAAGCGGAGCCAAGCTATGGAACTGAGCGGTCGCATGTCTGCAAGGCTCCGAGAGCCAAATACTATTAATAGCGACTTTTACCACTCCAACCCACATCTTACGAACCCCAACTGGATCCACCGACGGCCCCCGATACCATGGGCAGAAAAAAATAAAAACAAAAATCTGACAAGCCGAAAATGGGAATGGACATAGGCGAACTGTGGCGGCAAGCACATGGCGGATCACTGTCCAAGATGGCCTCCTATCTGGGAGAGAGCTCCGATTTCTCGGATGATCAAGCTCTGGAGCCTGAAATCCATAACCTACCAACACCGCAAAACCTACCACCACCGCAACCACCCGTGATCACCAACCCGGATACTGCACCGGTGACAAAATCCGATATGCGGGAGATGCTGGCGGGCCTCCGGAGGGATATCCACACAGATATGGCCACATTCCGCAAGGACCTGCAAGGCCTAACAACACGCACAGGCGTTTTGGAAGAAAACTCCCGCAATGCCAAGGCACAAATCACCCACCTGCAGCAGGAAATAACCGTGCTCCACCAGCAACAAACCGCAATAGAACAGAGGTTTGAAATACTGGAGGACTCCAGGCGCAGCAGGAACCTATAGATCAGAGGAGTAGCAGAGGCAGTACCCGACGAGGAGCTACCGCACTTTCTAAGGCGGCTGCTCGGCGCACTACTCACTCCAAAACAAGCCAAGTCAATCGCAACGACGGGTCTCTTCCGGATCCCAAGACCACCAAAGCTCCCGCTACTGCCCCACTGGACGTGATAGTGAAATTCCAAAGTGGGCAAGACAAGGCAGCGGTGTTGGGCGCACTCAGGGGAAATTCCCTATACAGTTTTGACGGCTCCTCGCTCTCATTTTATGCCGACCTCTCGGGGAGCACCCTCGCCTGGAGAAAATCATTACAGCCACTCACGGAGGTATTGCGAGCTCACAATGTCACTTACCACTGGAAGACCAACTGTACACTGGTAGTCCACAAGGGTGACACCTCCTACCCGATTAGGAACCTTGCCGGAGCAGAGACCATCCTGGAACCCCTAGGTCTCCCAAGAGAAATCCTTAACCGCAAGGGACCAGCCACGACCGGTACACATGTCTGGGACCCAGCACACACAGCCCCGTTTGTCCCACGGAGAACCTCAATCGATACCTACGAAGCAGCCACCTCAAGAACTCCCACGGCTAAAAAGCGGACTAGTCCTTACACCTCCAACAGAACTATCCAGAGTTCTATAGACCTATCAGGTCCACTCCAACACCCACCCCACACAACATTACATGAGAACCCGGGGGACACTCTAGCTACCCGCTACCCTCAGGGATCTACACGTGCACACAAATAGCCCTCATTACCTACCGTAACATGTCGCCCTTCGATTAACACTATTCCCCTATACCAAACACACAAAAGGGCGCAATATTCTTAAGCCACGTAATTGTATGTTACTGCCTCCGCTCAGACCACACCAGCCGAAGTGGCGATGCTTACTATCGACATTACACAAACTAACAAGTTAATGATATGGAAGGAGAGCACACAGCGATCCCCCACAGCTAGGCCAGGCACAAAATAGCCACTTAACCCCTTCGGCATATGCCCTGACCAACCTCATAATGCCTATTAACCCCCCCTATGTATAAAGTAGGTGCAGGGTTGGTCGGCTGTAACTCACAGCAACCTATTGTGCAAACTCCACCAACTATGATTAGGTTTATTTCTGTTGATAATGTTTGTCTTTGTTAGCAACATAGCCGACCGAACCTGTAATGCCTTTCTGCGCCATAAGCATAGTTGATAGGCTCACAGGACCTAGGCCGGCTGCTCAAAAGGTTACCTTGTTATTTAATCTAAAAATGTATGAAAACTCAAGCCACTAATTAACCCGCACGCGACTGCATAACTGCACTGTTGTGGCATCCTGACGAAACTATTGTGGCTAACACATGAGCTATACTCTTATGTATATTTTTACCTGGTTAACAATGTGTTTTTCTTTTTAAAATATAAAACCGTGCAAACCCATAATGCCACTGTTAACTCTATGTTTACATATGTATGCACGCTGTTGTGGCGTAAGACTGTGCTTGTAAAAAGTTTGTTCAATAAATTAATTTGTTCAATAAATATAAACAAATAATTAATTTGTTCAATACATTTTTTTCAAAATTTAAAAAAAAAAAAAAAGAACACCTTTTAAAATTTTAGTAGGTGTCTTTTGGGTTTTTTTTTTTTTGGAGAGGGGGAGGCGAGGGGGGGGGGGGGTAGGGGGGCGTTGCCAAACCCAGGACCCGCCCCGGGTGCCACATGCTCTAGGTACGCCCCTGCAGCATGGATATACCCCGTATATCAGCAAAAATCAGCACGGTTTTATGAAGCACAGGTCATGTCAAACTAACTTGATTGCTTTCTACGAAGAAGTAAGTAGAAGTATAGATCAGGGTGTTGCAGTGGATGTGATCTATTTGGATTTTGCCAAGGCATTTGATACAGTTCCACACAAAAGATTAGTGTTCAAACTCAAGGAAATCGGTCTCGATGAAAATGCTTGTTCTTGGGTAGAACATTGGCTTAAAAACAGAATACAAAGAGTTGTCGTTAATGGTAAATTTTCAAGCTGGACAGAGGTGGCAAGTGGTGTCCCTCAGGGGTCTGTTCTGGGACCCCTTCTATTTAACATTTTTATAAATGATCTTGAAGACAGCATTGAAAGTCATGTTTCAGTGTTTGCAGATGACACAAAACTTTGTAAAATAATACAATGTGAGCAAGATATTACTTTGCTGCAGAAGGATTTAGATAGACTGGGGGACTGGGCACTCAAATGGCAGATGAAATTTAATGTTGAAAAATGCAAAGTTATGCACTTCGGCGTAAAGAATACACAAGCAACGTATACCCTTAATGGAAGCGAATTAGGGATAACAACACACGAAAAGGACTTGGGAATTGTTATAGACAACAAACTATGCAACAATGTGCAATGTCAATCAGCAGTGGCCAAGGCCAGTAAGGTATTGTCATGCATGAAAAAGGGCATTCATTCTCGGGACGAGAATATCATTTTGCCTCTCTATAAATCACTGGTAAGACCACATATTGAATATGCTGTGCAATTTTGGGCACCTGTTCTAAAGAAGGATATCATGGCACTAGAAAAAGTGCAGAGGCGGGCTACAAAATTAATAAAAGGAATGGAACATATCAGCTATGAAGAAAGGTTAACAAATTTAAACCTATTTAGTTTAGAAAAACGTCGCCTGAGAGGGGATATGATAACATTATACAAATATATTCGGGGCCAATACAAACCATTGTGTGGAAATCTATTCACAAACCGGACTTTACATAGGACACGAGGCCATGCGTTTAGACTGGAAGAAAGAAGATTTCGTCTAAGGCAAAGGAAAGGTTTTTTTACTGTAAGAACAATCAGGATGTGGAATTCTCTGCCTGAAGAAGTGGTTTTATCAGAGTCCATACAGATGTTCAAACAGCTACTAGATGCATACTTGCAAAGACAGAATATTCAAGGATATAATCTTTCAATGTAGGGTAATAACTGCTTGATTCAAGGATAAATCTGACTGCCATTCTGGGGTCAAGAAGGAATTTTTTGTCCTAGCTTGTTGCAAAATTGTGCTTCAAACTGGGTTTTTTTCTTTTTTTTTTTTTTTTTTTTTTTTTTTTCTTTTCTTTTGGATCAACAGCAAAAAACAGGTGTGAGGAAGGCTGAACTTGATGGACGCAAGTCTCTTTTCAGCTATCTAACTATGTAACTATGTAACTATGTAATAAACCCCAGAAGAAAAAAAACTCCTATACCACACTCCTAAACTCCCATGAGCTAAAGTTAAGTATCCTAGGCAATAATATCTGTACAACCCCCAGATAAGGTTAAGTCAGTTCAGGGTAGTAAAACAAAAAAATGACTAAACCCTTGTGACGGTAGTAGAAAATATCCCCGTCAAGCATTCCCTTCTTCCCATAAAATCACCCAATATTCCACAAGTAGAAATATCCCTGCAATCGCCGAATAATCCACACATGAGCCAAAACTTAATGCTGGAACAAGACTGATTTACTGGCACACAGAACTCACAATTTATGCAACACAAAACTCCTCCTCTGGGCCAGGCTAGATAATTGAGTTTTAGCAATATACATAGCTCAATTATCTGCTGGCCAGAACATTTACAGTTTAACATACTTTTTACCTAACATTCATAACTATAAAACCATACATCACATTCACATAAAAAATACATATTCACAATCAATCCATTCAGGGGAACAACATATTAAAAAATGGCATGAATCAGACCAGGGGTTCAAAAGTTAGTAAAAGTATATTTTGGTCCCTGGCTGGCCGCATGGCAACTGGTTTAAGTAGGTTTTATAGAGGCCTCTATCCTGGAGACAAAGGGGAAAGTAATCCAATTCCAGGGCTAGAGGCAGACTCCATTAACCACATGGTTACAAAAAGACTTAAAATACATTCATTCTTGACATTTGGAACAGAACAATATAGACCTTAAAATAGCAGGGAGAGAATTAAACTGAAGCATATAGGCAATTGCATAAAAGTCCTTCACAACCCTAACAAATACCTCAGTACCATGGGGGATCCAATGGTACCTACCTAGTACCCACTCCCTGTCTGCTAAAAAAGAAAACTTATAGAATTAAATAACTAATCAAACAAAAAAAGCATAATGTGCTACCAAAGTGATAACTAAAATGAGAAAAAGCTTGATGCGCAATTTCGGCGTGTCTACCGGGGTACCTCACCTTTTCCTTCCCATCGCTCTGATTGGATGCCGTTTTCTATTCAACTGGTAACAAGGCAGCAGACTAACCTGGTATTTAAGATCGAGCAAGTCAAGTCTCATTTCACTTGCTCCTGACGACGGCGTGTCACAGAGAAGGATGAATACTTTCTCTGACACAGGAAATGGAGCGACTTAAGCTCTTCCTTTGGTCAAAGAAGGTTAAGTGTAGGAAAAAGACATAAGACAAAGTAGTCCCTACTTTATCTTAGGTTTTAAAGAAAACTAGTTTAGAAATAAAGAAAAAAAAGAACAAATTCTGATAGAGGAAGAGAAGAAGGAACAATAGGAGAAAAGTAAGGTCGGCACAATAAGGTCTCTGTAAATGAGACTTGTCAGGAATTCAAAATAATAGACCAATATAGCTAAACTGGAAGCATAGCGGATCTGGAAATACACCTTGATATTCCTTTTCTTTTTTTTTAAATAATGCAAGTCCTCTATGGTTGGAAGAGGACTAAAATGCACTCTAATAAAGATCATACCTTTCAAATTGGGCATGGTCTTAACATTTAAGTGGAGCTAAAGATTGTCACCTTTATCTAGCAAGAATAAGCCAGGAGATGCAACGAGCTTCTCGTATACATGTTCTTTAAGGGTACTGCACAAGGGGTTGCATTACATGAATTACATGATTTTTTGGTAATTACTAAAGAAAAGAAAAAAAAAAAAGCACAGTTAATTGTAGGTAAAACGTGTCAAATATTTAAATGTTTATATTAAAAATACAGCAAGTTCCTTATTACTGCCTTAAACATGCATCTCAATTGCAGGGTCAACCAGTGAATCCTCAAATGGAAATGTATTTTCAGGAGCCGCCAAGAAGTTTCTACACTTACCAGGGTTGATGCAATCCAGACTTACAATTCCCAAGCCATTAAAAAAGAATTTTTGGTATGGACAACCAAAACAGCTTTAAAACTGTACCAAAGAAAATAACCTATCAGATGTAACAATGCATCTCATATTTTATGACTCACGTGATATCTGCCAGTTCTCTCATGGTTGCGAGTCAATACCTAGAAATGCTTTACCTCGGACATTATGTTTGTTCGCTATGCCAGGTGTTCCATTTTGCCAATATCCTTCTGTAGCTTCAGAAATATCTTTCAAGACTTCTCAGACATGTGTATTTGTAAACACTAACGCCCAAATACCATCTAATATACTAGGGCAACCTGGCACCTTTAATGTTTGCTAATTTGTAGCAGTCCGATGCTCTATATTCACACAAAAAATAAAATTAAAATAAAAAACACTGTATGGTATACGTTTATTTGACACTGCATACAAAAACGACATTATTTCTGTAATACAAGGAGAAAGTGTTAAAAAAAATAATCTGATTTTGTTATACCTAACCTTTGACAAATATTCAAAGATTTATTGGCTTTGTCTGATTATATCAGATGGCATGACTGTGATATCAAATGGTAATTTTTTCTCAATTAATGATAAACACTTACCCCTTGTACAGAATGTATTTATAGAATAAGAAATAAATCAATTGTCAAATTAAATGGTTGTCTATTTCACTCCGCTAAGTGAAAAAAGCAAGAGAAAATATAATGGATTCATATAGCAAAGCTTAATATTTTGACTTGTATATTAAACTAAAACTGTACATTGAACTTCCTATGTATAGCATGTCAACTGATTTCCCTTCATTGTTTTTAGAGTTTCGGGATCTTATTAAGGAAAATGGAGGTCAACAATTTATGTTATCATCATCATCATCATCCATGCCATCATTTATTTCTCCTCCCACTTCTTCATAATCCCTTTCTAAGGCAGCCATATCCTCTCTTGCCTCAGAGAACTCCCCTTCCTCCATTCCCTCTCCAACATACCAATGTACAAATGCTCTCTTGGCATACATCAAGTCAAACTTATGATCTAGTCTAGCCCAGGCTTCTGCAATGGCAGTGGTATTACTTAACATACATACAGCACGCTGGACTTTAGCCAAATCCCCCCCTGGAACCATAGTTGGAGGTTGATAGTTTATTCCAACCTTAAACCCAGTAGGACACCAATCTACAAACTGAATATTCCTCCTAGTTTTAATAGCCATTATTGCTGCATTGACATCTATTGACATTACATCTCCTCGGTATAAGAGACAACATGCCATATATTTACCATGTTGGGGGTCACATTTCACCATCTGGTTACTGGCTTCAAAGCAATTGTTTGTAATGTCTGGCACAGATAACTGTTCATGGTAAGCTTTCTCCACGGATATGATTGGTGAATATGTGACAAGTGGAAAGTGAATTCTAGGGTAAGGCACTAGATTGGTTTGAAATTCAACTAGATCAACATTAAGGATTCCATCAAACCTCAGTGATGCAGTAATAGAAGACACTATCTGTCCTATAAGCCTATTTAGATTCACATATGAAGGGCGTTCAATGCTCAAATTACGGTGACAGAGTTCATAAATGGCTTCATTGTCCACCATAAAAGCACAATTTGAATATTCTAATGTGCTGTGAGTGGTCAATATTGAGTTATAGGGCTCTACAACTCCAGAAGATATTCTAGGTGCTGGGTAAACGGAGAATTCCAGAATGGATTTTTTCACGTAATCCACAGACAGCTTTTCCATTAATAGAGAACTAAACCCAGAACCGGTGCCACCACCAAGACTGTGGAAAACGAGAAATCCTTGAAGTCCTCCACACTGACTGGCCTGTGCAAAACAGATACAAATTTAATTAAATGGATTGTAATGGACATTGATATTTTAGGGTTTTACTTGCGTGTGAGAAACAGTTATAGGCAATAAATAGGATCTAGATGTTTTACATAAACATGCCCTAAATCCCTCAAAAAGTTGCAGATAGGAATTATTTTCGCAGATCGTAATATAATTTATCAGATTTAGTACTAGATCTGTACTATAATTTATGTTTTGTTTGTGTGGATGACAGCATAAGAGTTGCAAGGGGAGCTTCGGTGGCTGAAGCTCTAGATGTAGGGTTCCGTATACCAAAATCTCTACAGTTGGTGCACGGAGTATGAGGATATTAGTGCTTTTCATTTTTAATATTATATCAGGCAATTGCTTCTCAAAAAAGGTTTGTTTGTTTTAAACATCTAGTCAAGTAAAAAAATAATGAGGTTTTGTTACAGAATATGATCATAGGTTGCATAAATCTGCCTACCACAACTTGTATATTTATTTATTTTCTTGGGGAGTCCAGACTAACTTTTGCACCCCAGGACCCTATTAAACCTTGTACTGCAGAGAGTCCCAGGAGGAAGCGTTTCCAAAGTAAGTGGATTAATCTCATAAGAGCAGACATTGGGTTGCTAGTATAGGACCTGCCAATAATGGGGTACATTAGCTTTCAGAGAGGCTTATGCTGTACAGAGGACTGCTGCCCTTAGGGTGTACACCATATTCATACTATTATGTTATTATTTGCATAATTAACCCCTTAAGACCGCAGGGCGTTCTATGCCGTCCTTATTTAGATGGCTCTAAACGCCGCAGGGCGGCATAGAACGCCCTGCGATCTTTTGTACTTACCCAGTTGCCGGCGATCCCATGCCGGCGATCGCGGTATGGGGACTTACCTGGGAGTCCAGGGAGTCCCCCTCCGTCCTCTTCGGCCCCCCTGGGCCATGTGATCTCGAGGTCCTTGGGAGGACCTCACGATCACATGGACAGCATAGCCGTCCAAGGCATTGCCAGCAGGGGGAGTGCCTGTAATGACAGGTACACCCCCTGCTGCCTGGAAATAAAATGAAAACATGTTAAAACAGTGTAAATTAAATTATATATACTTAGATCATATATATATATATATATTTATTATATATATGATCTAACTATATATATATATATATATATATATATATACACACACACACATATACACAAATATACATACACTGTCTACGTGTATTTTAATATTAATATACACATAATTATATATAATTTTCATTATATATTTATATATATATATAATATATAAATACGTAAAAAAATTAAATTAAAAAAATAATAAAAAATAAATAGATAAAAAAATATATATACACATGCGTAATTACGTTCTAACGGTATTTTAAAATTAATATATATATTGATATCAAAATACATGTAGAACGAAATAATATATATATATATCTATATACATAAGTATATACGTATATCTCACTTTTTCACCTATATCACCTATATATAAATAAAAATAATAAAAAACATTATATACACACATATATTATATATATATATATATGCACACACACATATATGTATATATATATATAATAATTCTACGTATATATTTATGTAATAATTTTACATTAGATTACTCTGGCAGGAGGGGGCGTGGCTTGCCGTGCATGGAGTGAGTCGCACACCGCCGGAGCTCCGCAACCTCGGACCACAAAGCCCCATATCAATGCCTCACTTCACCACTAAAATGGGTAAAACAAAGCGCCAGGGCACCCCAGGACCTTCTGGATCCAGCCCACAAAGGAAAAACGCCGGACCGCTGGACGATTTCATCACTTTTCCAGACGGTCCCAGAACCGCGAGACACGCGGACAAGATGGCGGCCGCATCCCCAGGGTCTGAGAGTAACGCAAGCTCGGAGCCGGGCGCGACAGGAGGGGACCCACTATCTCAAATCACGGCCGAACTGGCAACCATTTCTGCAAATATGCTCTCAAAGAGCGATAAGACTGCCCTGGTAGCGGAGCTGAGGTCGGCGATACGAGAGGAGATACAGGAGGTACGCAGGGACCTTACTGCACTGGAGGAAAGAGTCACAGAGCTGGAGGGGGAGAACCTCAGGGCCATACAACACTCCCAATCTGCAGACCATGCCACAGCAAGGCAAGGCTCAGTGCTGCTTGAGCTCCGCAGGCAGGTGGAGGACCTGGATAACAGGGGGCGACGTAATAACATTAGAATTAGAGGCCTGCCAGAAGTTGAACAAGAAAACCTAACTACAGCCCTCACGCAGTTATTTACCCACATCCTGGGCGAAGATGCCCCAGAGGACTTCCAAATAGAACGCGCCCATAGGGCCCTACGTCCCCCCAGGAGAGACGGCCTACCGCGAGATGTGATCTGCTGCCTCCTGTCCTTTCAACTCAAGGACGCCATCATGAGAGCGGCGCGCCCTCAGACAATCACCTTCCATGAGGCCTCTATCTCGCTCTACCAGGACCTGTCCACCCTCACATTGGACGCACGAAGAGCTCTAAGGCCTCTCACGCACGTCCTCCAGGAAAAAAACGCATTCCCTATAAATGGGGCTTTCCCTTCAGCCTCCAGGCCAAACGGGGGAACACGTGGTGCACACTAAGGTGGCCCAACGACGTACCCAGTTTCTTGAGGACAATGGAACTGCCACCGGTTATCATCCGCAACTGGATCTTGGATCAGCCTCCGACACGTCCTGACCACCCTGAAGTGCCTGAACCACTCCGCAACCAAGCACGGAGAGTCACACAGCCTACACGCTGGGGAGGCCCCGACGGGCCCGAAGAATAGGTTGGTCCACGCAGTCTCCGGCCCCGGCGCTGCCCTGCCCTTCTGCATAGACCTAACCTGCTGAGGTTACCCCATGGCTTCCACGATGACAGCTAAGTACTTACACTTATATCCATATGGGTAACGCCACGTTTACCATCTCAACTAGGGTATGGGGGCCCGGGGCCTACAGTTGGGGACACCACGGGTATCCGGGGAGGGCCTGTACTTTATACTTTCTGAATGTCTCTTGGGTGGGGTACGGGAGTGGGACTGAACAATTATCCCCCGGGTCGACCAAGCAGCGGAATTCATCTAACCAGGGGTGGAGAGGTACGGCGCCCCGGTTCTGCCTCCCTTGCACGCAGTGCCGATGCCCGGGACCCTACCCATGGTCCAACCTAAAAAAGGACTGCTTCGCCCTTGTGTTTCGCTGACCCACACACCAATTAACGCTGCTCCACATGCTGTCCCATCAACTGGTACCGGGAGAACAAACACTAATCCCGGGCTGGGTGGCGGGGGGTTGGGAAACATGGGGGTTATTTGCTTGGGATGGAATGTCGCATGATATGTGAAAAGTAATCTGTTCTGTTAAGTACAAGCTAAGCCGCCGTTTGTTCACCTTATTGTTTTGGGGTCTTAGCTTACTCGGACGACATGTTTGCCACGTTACCGCAGCAATTTAGCCCCCAGATACCAGCTGCCCCCCACGCTTAAAACGGGACACCCCGTATGACCCCTTAGCCGGGATGGGGGAGGGGGGGGGGACCTTGAGGGGGTCTGTACTAGCCAGAGTATTGTAAGAAGCATGAAATACTACCAGTTATGTTGTGTACCAGCTAACCTGCTCACATAGACCCATATTGTCTGTTTTCCAATATATGCCCGTATGCTATGTTTGCCATGCTACCGTTGTACTTTCGTTCCTGGGACCCTGCGGGCACCCATACTAGTGCTGGGATGGCCCGCATTGCCCCGGGACGGGATGTTGAGGGGGATGAGGGACCAGGGAGTGGTTAAACTTAGCGGGAATATTGCAGGAATTGTACAACTTTATTAGATATGTACTTTGTATGCAAACTTAATCTCTTCTATCGGTATGTTATGCATTCTTTAGGCTTGCCCAGCCGACACGCTCGCCAGGTTAACGCAGCTGTATTGATACTGGATGCTTTGACTTTGGCCTCCCCCCCCCCCCCCCACTACGCCTTACCCTCCACACCATAGTTGAACCGCCCCTGCCGTTGCTGCCCCCCTGGAGACATGGCAAATGACGTTACACCCCCCCGGCACCCGTTGCCCTACTGCTCCCACAAAATTGACAGCCTACGGTCAGACGCCTCAGAGGATCCTTAATAACTCCGCCAAGACCAAATACCCTGCCCGCCCACGCTGCAATACCACAGAGACCCTAGGTGGATATACCAGCTAACCTGAGACGTGGGCCGAGGGTCTGCGGCCCCCGGTCTACTCCGACTGACCACACCCGCCTGACTTCCGTGACCCCCTGCGACCGGCCCTCTTGTAAATTAGGTCACCCTAGCACGACCTAGGGCTACGGTTGCCTATACTCCTAGGCCCCTTAACGGGCGAACACCTTAACCTACCCAACTCCCCTCACCCAACCTTCCCTTACAACCCTCTGTATCCCCTATCCCCCCCCTCCCTACTCCCGGTGCTCCGCTCCCTCCGCACGTACGGTGCCACTATACAGCCATGGCGTCGGTCTTCCGACCCTCGCCTCTACTCCTAAGGACACATAATGTCCGCGGCCTTAACTCCCCTGATAAGAGGCGGCACCTGCTACGCGCACTCTGGTCACAAAAGGTCTCAGTAGCGTTTCTACAGGAAACGCATCTAAAAGGGGGTGATGCCCCACAGGTCAAAGACAGGCGATTTCCATTAGGATACTACGCCAATCACCCCGACGCTAAACGTGCAGGGGTTGCCATCATCTTCTCCCACAACACCCCATTTCTTAGCTCAGCCACACAGGCAGACCCCATGGGCAGGTTCCTATTTGTTAAAGGCACGATAGCTGAACACAAGTACACGTTCGCCACAGTATATTGCTCCAATAAAGGACAACACCGATTCCTAGCAAAAGCCCTCGCGAAGTTAGAGAGATTCTGGGAAGGAACCTTGATCCTAGCTGGCAACCTCAACATCCCCCTGGACCCCCGGATGGACTCATCCGCGGGCACCAGCACCATCCCCCCACACTGTATCCGACAGGCCAAACAAGCCCTGTCCAGATCGGGTCTGGTAGACTGCTGGAGGGTGGCGCATCCTGATGATAAAGATTTCACATGTTACTCCGCAGCACACAATAGGTATAGCAGGATAGACTATATCTTCCTAGCCCAAGAATACCTCCCCTTCCTGATGTCTTCCTCAATAGGGATTCAGCATGACTCGGATCACGCGCCAGTCCGAGCCACACTTAAATCACCGCTTTTCAAACACAGTGAACGCCACTGGAGACTAAATGAAAACATACTGACGGACAACAATGTCACCACACAAATAGCCCAAACACTGACCCAATACTTTGAAGAAAATGACAGGCCAGATACTGCACCCCTCACAATATGGGAGGCGCATAAATGCGTAATTCGGGGACACATGATTAAACTATGCACCCAACGGAAAAAGGAACACATAGCCAAAACACAGGAATTGATACACGAAATAGCCACCCTAGAGACAAGACATAAAAGTGACCAGACGGACGATACCTACCGACGCCTCACAGACGCACGTAGACAGCTCAGGGACCTGCTATCCCAGAATTTACTCCAAACCATACGCAAGTCCCACAGACACTATTATGAGTTCTCTGACAAATGCGGTAGGACACTAGCCCGTACCCTGAAGCAGAGACAGAGGCAACATCACATCCACCAGATTAAGGGGAAAGATGGGACGCTGAAAAGGACACCGACGGATATTTTGCAGGCCTTTAGGCTCTCCTATGAGGAGCTATATAACTTAGACACCAACGCGCGACGTTCAGACGGACCCCAACACCGACGTAACATAGACGCTTCCCTCACAGAACACGTAGGCCGGACGCTCCCAGAGGAGCTAGCCGAGGAACTAGAGCAACCACTTACTGGGGAAGAACTCGCCGCCGCACTTAAATGTTCTAAGTCCAATAAGGCACCGGGCCCCGACGGTTTACCGGTCTCATACCTGCGGAGGTTCAAAGACGTACTGCTCCCACATCTGTTACAGGGTCTCAACTCCTTGTTGGAAGGAGGTCGGTTCCCGACAGACTCCCTACGCGCCACGGTCACGGTCATACCAAAGGAGGGGAAGGACCCCACTGACTGCGGGAGCTACAGACCGATCTCGGTCCTCAATGCTGACCTCAAGCTCTTCGCCAAAACTATAGCCATGAGACTCTCCCGCGTCCTCCCCACTCTGGTCCACCCAGACCAGGTAGGGTTCATCCAGGGACGAGAAGCTCGAGACAACACCATCCGAGCCCTACACATGGTCCACTCTGCCCGGTCGACAAATAGAAGCCTAGTCCTGGTCTCCACAGATGCGGAGAAGGCCTTCGACCGGGTAGACTGGCAGTACCTCGAAGCCACCCTCCGTCACATGCAGTTTGGCCCCCACATACGCTCATGGATCCTCGCCCTATATACTAACCCGACGGCCCGCATTCGGATCAAAGGCGGTCTCTCAGCTCCCTTTGCCATTCGGAACGGAACCAGACAGGGTTGCCCCCTATCCCCCCTCCTGTTTGTCCTCACTCTAGAACCTTTCCTGGAGGCGGTCAGACGAGATGGGGGAATCACCGGGTATAGGCACCACCACACAGTGCATAAAGTGGCCGCCTATGCCGATGACATGTTATTTTTCCTAGACAACCCCATAATCTCCTTCCCCAATCTCCTCCGAGCCTTCAGAATCTTCGGTGAGATCTCCAACCTTAAGCTGAACCTAAGCAAATCGGAAGCCTTGCCGATTTCACTCGCCGCCGAGAGAGTCACGCATTTAAAATCACAGTTTCGCTTTTCCTGGTGCGACGCCAAACTCAAATATCTCGGCGTCTGGCTGCCCAGTGACCTAACACACCTGTTCCGGCTAAACTTCCTTACCATACTCTCGGTTTTACAGGCGGACCTACATCGTTGGAAGGGCCTCTACGTCTCTTGGTTCGGCCGAATTAATGCCGTAAAGATGAATGTACTGCCGCGCCTTCTATACCTGTTTGAAGCGATCCCCATAACTATACCCAGGTCATTCTTCCAAACACTAGACATGGCAATAAGGCAGTTTGTTTGGAACGGTAAAGCAAGCAGAATAAGTAGGAAGCTCCTAGAGCGCCCTAAAAGTAAAGGGGGTGCGGGTCTCCCATCCCTCCGGGGATACTACCACGCAGCACACTTACTAAGGGTCATAGATTGCCACGCCCGTCCCACAGCCAAACTATGGGTCCACATGGAGCAGGCACAGGCGGGGGGCACACTCCCCTCCCGTTTATGGCTCAGCTCCCTCACTCTAACAACACTGCGAACAGGTAATCCCCTGACCGATGCTACGCTGCGGGTCTGGTGCAAGTTACGGTTCACACACCAACTCACCACCACCGACGGCCCCCTTACACCCATCACACATAATCCCAAGGTGGGAGGGGGACTTACGCCCTCAGATTTACGCGCATTCACGGACACTGGCTGGCTTAGCTTCCGACAGCTACTGCGGGGAAACCAACTCAGACCTCTCACAGACATAATGGGGGACAAGACGCCTACTGGCGTAGATAACTTTCATTACGCCCAAATACAAGCTTATTACGCGGCCTTCCCAAACAAGCAATGCCTGAACAGACCACCCACGCAGTTCGAATCCCTTTGCACAGCCCAAACCCACCCGGAAAGGGGAGTCTCGCTGCTATACGCGACCCTTCTCAGCAGCGAACACCAGTCCCACCCGAGGTACATAACAAGGTGGGAAATAGAGACAGGGACCACGCTCACAGAACAGGAATGGGACAAGATCTTTATACTGTCTCACAAATGCTCCATCAGCTCCAAGCTCCAGGAGACAAGCTTTAAAATCCTCACACACTGGTACAGGACCCCAGACATCCTACACCGTATAGACCCGGGAATACCAGACGAGTGCTGGAGATGCGGGGCCCCAGACGGCTCTTTTATCCATATCTGGTGGGGCTGCCCTGACATCGCACCCTTCTGGACAGCGATCAGGGAGACCATCCGGCTCATAACGGATATCACCCTCCCTCTCCATCCGCTCACTATGCTTCTTCACCACACAGACATGTCCATCTCCACATATAAAAAATCCCTACTCAAACACCTGCTATCTGCAGCAGCAGCGATAATCCCAACTAGGTGGAAACAGAAGGATGCGCCAACCCTCCGGCAATGGCTGGACAAGGTGGGAGAGATACACCATATGGAATCACTAACGGCAGCGCTTCATGGGAGGCTAGAGAAATGTGACCGCACCTGGGCACCATGGCTATGGTACCTCATGATGGACGGAGCGGGGAGCCGGGGGCCTTCTCTCCCCCCCCCCCTCCCCTTCCACCCCCTCTTCTGTCCTGTCCACTTAACTGAACAACGGGTCGGAGTTCCTGCCGACTGAGTACTAACTAACCCCAACCCGCTAACACCCACTTCCCCAAGACAGTTCCAGTGTTGGCCCCCACACATGTCCTTACTCACCTCGAACCCTTCACCTACGACCACACACCTCTACGGTCCTGAGACAACCTGGCACTGAAACTAGAAACGCTGACTATACACAGGCCTGAATCCCGAGACCCACACACACGGTCCCTGACATAAGACCTACACCCAGACGCGACCTGGAACCCGAAAAATGAACCTCTACGACCGGACCTACTAAAGTAGAGCCCCCAAACACACTACCCTCTGGCAGCGGACCAGCTACGATTTTGCAACCAGTCTACGCTCACTAACTGACTCAGAATCCACCTCCTTGATCATATGCAGCCGGGTGACCAAACACTCCCTACGAGCAGGGCCGGATTAACATAGGGGCTGATGGAGCTGCAGCTCCAGGCCCAGGCCCATGGAATAGGCCCATTGGTTTTGAAAAAAAAAAAAAAAAAAAAAATTATTTTTTTTTACATTTTTTTTTTTTTTTTTTTACACACTACTCTTAGGGTTGCCAGGTATTTCTCATGTATTTCTTAGGGTTGCCAGGTATTTCTCAGAAGTATTTCTCAGGTATTTGAGGCTGCCTAGCCGGTGCCGGTATTGCAGTAATACCGGCAATACAAATGTCTGTCTCAGTATAAACATAGTTTATTCTGCAATACCAGCGCTGTTTGTGTGGAGAGAGGCAGTGATAAGAAGTTACGGCATCTCCCTCCCTGCATCTCTCTACTCACTGATCCGCGGGGACCAGTTCTGCACAGAGAGTCCAGACAGCAGCTCCGAGACATGGGGACGCTGAGACATTGGGACACTGGGTAACATGGGGACCCTGAGCATGGACGTCCGCAGGAATTTTTCCGGGGGGGGGGGGGGGGGGGGGGGACATAATTGTAATGACATCCATGCTTGGCCCCTTTTTGACAGTGTCATGAAAGGGAAGGAGCATAGTCATTTTCACATAAAGCCAGGGTGAATAGCGTTTTCACAACTATGGTGTCAGGAATATATGTTTGTATTCCTTACACTATAGTGTTCCTTTCATCAAATTACAGGAACATTCTGGTCACCATAACAACTTTATCTAAATGAAAATGATGTGATGCAAGGAGGCCCCTGGGTGCTCTTTCTTTGAAGGGGTTAAACCGCTCTCAAATGGTTTACCCCCAAAGGCTTCCTTCAGCTCCAGATCTCCAGGTCGCTCAGTGGTATTCAACTTCTGAAACAGAGTGTCAGGAAGTGCAGATTGACGTCAGGCATGGGTGCTGCAGATTGGCTAGAGTGGTCAGCTGACCCTCTAAGCCAATCGCTAGTTCCCGATTCATAAAAATGTTTTACGTTTTTATGAATGGGGAGCTACTGATTGGCTAAGAGTGCTAGCTGACCCATCTAGCCAATCAGCGGCACCCCTACCCAGCGGCCCTCTGTGTTTCCTGACACTCAGTAAATAAAAGTGAACACATTAACACTGATATTGTTTGTTTTTACCTGGGGAGATGAGAAGGTCTAAAGTTTCCCTGCCAGGCCCAGGTACCAACGCCTAATGATGTGGTGTCCAGAATGAAGTGCTCCAATCTCATTTTCTTCTCCTTCATTTGACACAGTCTTCTTTGCCTTCTGAGGCTCCTTCTGCTCCTTTACCTTTCTGCTACTTTCTGCTTATTTTGCGCCCTTCTGCTCTCTTTCTGATCCCTTTCTGCTCCTTGATGGCCCTTCCTGCTTCTTGATGGCCCTTCCTGCTTCTTGCATACCCTTCCTGCTTCTTACTGCCCTTCCTGCTTCTTTCTGCCCCTTCCAGCTTCTTGCAGCCCCTTGCTGATCCTTTCTGTTCCTTCTGATTCTTCCTGCCCCTTCCTGCGCCTTGCTGCCCTTCCTGCTCCTTGCAGACCCTCCCTGCTCCCTCTTCCTACTCCTTGCTGCCTCTTCCTACTCCTTGCTGCCCCTTCCTGCTCCTTGCTGCCCCTTCCTGCTCCTTGCTGTCCCTTCCTGCTCCTTGCTGTCCCTTCCTGCTCCTTGCTGCCCCTTCCTGCTCCTTGCTGCCCCTTCCTGCTCCTTGCTGCCTCTTCCTACTCCTTGCTGCCTCTTCCTACTCCTTGCTGACCCCTCTTGCTCCTTGCAGACCCTTCCTACTCCTTGCAGACCGTCCCTACCCCTTCCTGCTGCCCCTTCCTATTCCTTGCTGACCCCTCCTGCCTCTTGCAGACCCTTTCTGCTCCTTGCTGACCCCTCCTGCTCCTTGCTGCTCCTTCTACTTTACCCTCCTGTTCCTTGAAAACCTTTCGACCCCTTCCTGCTTCTTGCTGCCCCTTTCTATTCCTTGCTGGCCCCTCCTGCCCCTTGCAGAACCTTTCTGCTCCTTCTACTTTACCTTCCTCTATGCGGTCTCCCCCACCCCCATCCCTCACTTACCTGCTCTGTAGGCTGCCTCTGTGCTGCTCCCCTGCGGTTTCAGTCATGAGAGAGAGGCAGGGATAAGCTGTAGCTTCCTGCCTTTCTCCATTCACAGCGCCACCTACTGGCCAGCGCTGGTATTGCACTGTATTCTCACACTAAAACGAAAAATAGCAGCACAAGTTGAAAAATCCGGGGGGGCCAAGTACCCCCTTTACCCCCCCATTCGGATGCCCATGACCCTGAGACACTAGGGACACAGTGGCCCCATGTCTCCCAGTGGCCCCTAGTCTGTGTCCCCATGTCTCCCAGCCACTGTCCCTAGTGTCTCAGTGTCCCCATGTCTCCCAGTGTCCCCATGTCTCTAAGTGTCCCCTAGTGTCCTAGTGACATCAGGACACATGGAGACATGAGGACACAGACTCTAAGGGACACTGGGAGACATGGGGATACAAACACTAGGGGACACTGGGCGACATGGGGACACTGAGAGGCATGGAGACACAGGGAGACATGGGGACACTGGGCGACTGAGACATAGGAGACATGGCAGTGTTCCCATGTCTCCCAGCCAGTGTCCCTAGTATCTCAGTATCGCCATGTGTCCCTGGTGTCTCTCAATGTCTGTAGTGTGCCAGTGTCCCTAGTGTCTCAGTGTTCCCTAGACTCCCAAAGTCCCCTAGTCTCCCAATGTCTCTGTGTCCCCATGTCTCCTAGTGTCTCAGTGTCCCCTAGTATAAAAGAAAAAATCTCAGGCACTCAATGTGATAGATTTAGGCAGGTTTATTGGACACCGCAACGTTTCGACCTGTACCCAGGTCTTTATCAAGTCTCCAATGTCCCCTATGTATCAGTGTCCCCTATGTATCAGTGTCTCAGTGCCCCATGTCTCTCAGTGCCCATAGTGTCTCTGTGCCCGTAGTGTCTCTGTGCCGTAGTGTCTCTGTGCCCGTAGTGTCTCAGTGTCCCCTAGTATAAAAGAAAAAAATCTCAGGCACTCACTGTGATAGCTTTAAGCAGGTTTATTGGACACCACAACATTTTGACCTGTACCCAGGTTTTTATCAAGTCTCCAGTGTCCCCTATATATCACAGTATTTCAGTGCCCCATGTCTCCCTGTGTCCCCTCGTGTCTGTCACCCAGTGTCCCCAAGAGTCTCAGATTTCCCAGTGTTCCCTAGTATCTGTGTCCCCATGTCTCCCAGTGTCCCAATGTCTCTCAATGTCCCCTAGTGACATGGGGACACTGGGAGACATGAGGACACAAACACTAAGGGACTGGGAGACATAGGGACACAGACATTCCCCCTTTTTGTGCATGTTCGCCCTTTCGGACGTTCTGGTTATGTGATTTGTGTCAGTAGCCCACCCTTTTACCGCATCCATAGACTTCCTGCTTTACTGGACACTGCTGTTAGGGGGTATGGGTTTACTTGAAAGATGAAAGCATGAGATTAGCAAAGGGAATGTGTTTTCTCATAGTTGCATCCTATGAGTTTCCCTACAGCATCATCTCCATCAGATACATGACGCTTAGGAGGTAGGACTGTTTTAGTGTTTTTGGTCAATAAGATTTTGTAATTAGGCCCATCATAATTATCAGCACCAGGCCCACTGGGCTCTTAATCCGGCCCTGCCTACGAGGAACTATCCTCCTCACCCCGCTCACGGAATGTCTTAACCCCTGACAGAGGAAAGTCCATATACGCTCCATTAGGTAGGGACATCCCATTCCCCCTCTTCCCTGTCCGGTTACTGTCATCCACATCTGAAAGGTGATAAACTCAGTTATATGATTTAATGTATTTGAATGTTACCATTCACAAACAGCATGTAGTTCATTGAACTTGTTGTCCACAGGTTCCTGTTGTACGCAACACCTAACCATTTTGTCTTCTTTAAATATCGTTATGTGTATAATTGTAACACCCTATCGACATATGTCAAATATAAAACAAAAATAAAGATTGTCTAAAAAAAAAAAAAGATTACTCTGGCAGAACAAAAAATTAAATATTAGGTTAGGATTATGAATTGAATATGCGTATAGGCTGTACTCTAATATTTCATCACTAGAGGTCCCTATAATACAGTTTGTTTGCAAGGAAAGAAACAGACTAACCGTAAACCATATTGCACCTGTCTTAAAGGACCACTCTAGGCACCCAGACCACTTCAGCTTAATGAAGTGGTCTGGGTGCCAGGTCCAGCTAGGGTTAACTAATTGTTTTATAAACATAGCAGTTTCAGAGAAACTGCTATGTTTATCAATTAGTTAAGCCTTCCCCCTAATCCTCTAGTGGCTGTCTCACTGACAGCCGCTAGAGGCGCTTGCGTGATTCTCACTGTGAAAATCACAGTGAGAGCACGCAAGCGTCCATAGGAAAGCATTATGAATGCTTTCCTATGTGACCGGCTGAATGCGCGCGCAGCTCTTGCCGCACGTGCGCATTCAGCCGACGGGGAAGAATGGAGGCGGAGAGGAGGAGGAGAGCTCCCCGCCCAGCGTTGGAAAAAGGTAAGTTTTACCCCTTTTCCCCTTTCCAGAGCCGGGCGGGAGGGGGTCCCTGAGGGTGGGGGCACCCTCAGGGCAGGGCACTCTAGTGCCAGGAAAACGAGTATGCTTTCCTGGCACTACAATGGTCCTTTAACTAGGCTCTGTCCATTTTGAGTATTTCAGAAAGATAGAATGTTTATAAAATAGAAATACTTACTGCTGTGGAATTGTTGAAATTCCTACATAATCAAAATATATAACAAGAAACAGAAGAGGCTACTTTTATGGTAAAGTCATTGTCAAGTTTTACCAGTTTCCAGAGCTGTTGAGAACATGCTTCTTTTCTTGTGCATCACAAATTCTATGAAAGCTCCTGTACAGACTTCTGTGTTGTACTGTTACTCATGTCTGAAAGGTCCAAGACATTCTAAAGAGACTTTTAAGGTGTCCATTCTTATAATGTAAAATCAATTACCAAATTGTTTATATATGTATACACTGTATATCTTTATAAAGATCTTATAGAGCAGGGGTTCCTAATCCAGCCCTCAAGTGCTCCCTACCCGTCCAGGATATAGGGATTACCTTGTTGTGTCTAAAGTGTTTAGTTTTTTCCATTTTCTAAAAACACCTTACACCAAGCATGTAAAACTCAAAGGCTAGCACGGCCACATAAGCAAGGTTTAAGTTTTTCATAGAAACTTAGGTTTGTTTTGAAAAGTACAGTATAAACAACAACAAAAAAAACAAAAACAGCATCACCCTCTACTAAATCCCAGTCCCCCCACTCTATACGAAATCCCAGTCCCCCCACTCTATACGAAATCCCAGTCCCCCCACTCTATACGAAATCCCAGTCCCCCCACTCTATACGAAATCCCAGTCCCCCCACTCTATACGAAATCCCAGTCCCCCCACTCTATACGAAATCCCAGTCCCCCCACTCTATACGAAATCCCAGTCCCCCCACTCTATACGAAATCCCAGTCCCCCCACTCTATACGAAATCCCAGTCCCCCCACTCTATACGAAATCCCAGTCCCCCCACTCTATACGAAATCCCAGTCCCCCCACTCTATACTAAATCCCAGTCCCCCCACTCTATACTAAATCCCAGTCCCCCCACTCTATACTAAATCCCAGTCCCCCCACTCTATACTAAATCCCAGTCCCCCCACTCTATACTAAATCCCAGTCCCCCCACTCTATACTAAATCCCAGTCCCCCCACTCTATACTAAATCCCAGTCCCCCCACTCTATACTAAATCCCAGTCCCCCCACTCTATACTAAATCCCAGTCCCCCCACTCTATACTAAATCCCAGTCCCCCAACTCTATACTAAATCCCAGTCCCCCAACTCTATACTAAATCCCAGTCCCCCCCACTCTATACTAAATCCCAGTCCCCCCCACTCTATACTAAATCCCAGTCCCCCCCACTCTATACTAAATCCCAGTCCCCCCTCTATACTAAATCCCAGTCCCCCCTCTATACTAAATCCCAGTCCCCCCCTATACTAAATCCCAGTCCCCCCCTATACTAAATCCCAGTCTCCCCCCTATACTAAATCCCAGTCCCCCCCTATACTAAATCCCAGTCCCCTATACTAAATCCCAGTCCCCCCCTCTATACTTAATCCCAGCCCCCCCCCCCACACTATACTAAATCCCAGTCCCCCCTATACTAAATCCCAGTCCCCCCCTCTATACTAAATCCCAATCCCCCCACTCTATACTAAATCCCAGTCCCCCCACTCTATACTAAATCCCAGTCCCCCCACTCTATACTAAATCCCAGTCCCCCCACTCTATACTAAATCCCAGTCCCCCCACTCTATACTAAATCCCAGTCCCCCCACTCTATACTAAATCCCAGTCCCCCCACTCTATACTAAATCCCAGTCCCCCCTATACTAAATCCCAGTCCCCCCCTATATACTAAATCCCAGTCCCCCCAATCTATACTAAATCCCAGTCCCCCCACTCTAGACTAAATCCCAGTCCCCCCACTCTAGACTAAATCCCAGTCCCCCCACTCTAGACTAAATCCCAGTCCCCCCACTCTATACTAAATCCCAGTCCCCCCACTCTATACTAAATCCCAGTCCCCCTATACTAAATCCCAGTGCCCCCCTATATACTAAATCCCAGTCCCCCCTATATACTAAATCCCAGTCCCCCCACTCTATACTAAATCCCAGTCCCCCCCACTCTATACTAAATCCCAGTCCCCCCCACACTATACTAAATCCCAGTCCCCCCCTCTATACTAAATCCCAGTCCCCCCACTCTATACTAAATCCCAGTCCCCCCACTCTATACTAAATCCCAGTCCCCCCACTCTATACTAAATCCCAGTCCCCCCACTCTATACTAAATCCCAGTCCCCCCACTCTATACTAAATCCCAGTCCCCCCACTCTATACTAAATCCCAGTCCCCCCACTCTATACTAAATCCCAGTCCCCCCACTCTATACTAAATCCCAGTCCCCCCACTCTATACTAAATCCCAGTCCCCCCACTCTATACTAAATCCCAGTCCCCCCACTCTATACTAAATCCCAGTCCCCCCACTCTATACTAAATCCCAGTCCCCCCCACTCTATACTAAATCCCAGTCCCCCCACTCTATACTAAATCCCAGTCCCCCCACTCTATACTAAATCCCAGTCCCCCCACTCTATACTAAATCCCAGTCCCCCCCTATACTAAATCCCAGTCCCGCTCTATACTTAATCCCAGTCCCCCCCTCTATACTAAATCCCAGTCCCCCCCACACTATACTAAATCCCAGTCCCCCACTCTATACTAAATCCCAGTCCCCCCACTCTATACTAAATCCCAGTCCCCCCACTCTATACTAAATCCCAGTCCCCCCACTCTATACTAAATCCCAGTCCCCCCACTCTATACTAAATCCCAGTCCCCCACTCTATACTAAATCCCAGTCCCCCCACTCTATACTAAATCCCAGTCCCCCCACTCTATACTAAATCCCAGTCCCCCCTATACTAAATCCCAGTCCCCCTATACTAAATCCCAGTCACCCCCACTCTATACTAAATCCCAGTCCCCCTATACTAAATCCCAGTCACCCCCACTCTATACTAAATCCCAGTCCCCCCTATACTAAATCCCAGTCCCCCCCTCTATACTTAATCCCAGTCCCCCCCACACTATACTAAATCCCAGTCCCCCCCACACTATACTAAATCCCAGTCCCCCCTCTATACTAAATCCCAGTCCCCCCATACTAAATCCCAGTCCCCCCTATACTAAATCCCAGTCCCCCCTATACTAAATCCCAGTCCCCCTATACTAAATCCCAGTCCCCCCCTATACTAAATCCCAGTCTCCCCCTCTATACTTAATCCCAGTCCCCCCCACACTATACTAAATCCCAGTCCCCCCTATACTAAATCCCAGTCCCCCCTATACTAAATCCCAGTCCCCCCTATACTAAATCCCAGTCCCCCCTATACTAAATCCCAGTCCCCCCTCTATACTTAATCCCAGTCCCCCCCACACTATACTAAATCCCAAAGAAAAGGGGGTATAGGATCAGCGCTGGGTGGTCTAAAGGAGAAGAGACAGGAAAGAAGCTGCAACCGATGGGTATGAGGTTCCCTCTAATGTCCTCAATAAAGAATATGGAAAAAACAAAGTAATAGGTCGCGCTGTACAGAAATAGTACAATTAAAGGATAAAATGAGAGATAAAAATTAAATAAAAATTTACTCACATATAAATATACAATAAAATAAATATAAGGATAAGCGTAATAGTCCCAATATGTAGTGGATTCCAATAGACTGATGGAAACTTGATACTGTAGTCAAATAAAACGCTGGATCTTCTATGGTATAGGCAATCTTGACTCAATGATGAGCATGCAAATAGAAAGACAGGGAGACTCCAATAGTGCAGACTGTATTGGCATAAATAAAGTAAAAAATAAAATAAAATGGGTGTAGGGGAGGTATTTCACTCACCTATGCAAGAGCATGTACTTGCTCAAGTGTAATCAGCATTCAGTGGCGTTTTGTCCCCCACTGGCGGGACATAGATGTGGGTAATTCCTCAAAGTAAAGGAAAAATAAAATATAGTGCTCACTGTATATAAAATATAAGCGTAAGACTTAAAAAAATAGAGAACGTACTCACATTTGAATGAGCAGGATATACTGCTCAATATGATGGCGTGGGTGGTATAATCCCCACCTAGGATTCTTTGGACAATAGTCAGCTCCAAAATGACGTGTAACCAGGTTAAGAGAGAAAAAAGTAATATAATATAAAATATAAAGATAAAATAAAATAAAAGGTATATGGCAAATGTATGGTGAAAAAAGCCAATATTCCTTTATTAGTACAAATATATATATATATAAAATTAGCCAAAACGCGTTTCGCCACACAGGGCTTTATCAACTATTATTGTTATTATTGCCAGTTGATAAAGCCCTGTGTGGCGAAACGCGTTTTGGCTAATTTTATATATATATTTTATATTTGTACTAATAAAGGAATATTGGCTTTTTTCACCATACATTTGCCATATACCTTTTATTTTATTTTATCTTTATATTTTATATTATATTACTTTCTCTCTTAACCTGGTTACACGTCATTTTGGAGCTGACTATTGTCCAAAGTATCCTAGGTGGGGATTATACCACCCACGCCATCATAGTGAGCAGTCTATCCTGCTCATTCAAATGTGAGTACGTTCTCTATTTTTTAAGTCTTACTCTTATATTTTATATACAGTGAGCACTATATTTTATTTTTCCTTTACTTTGAGGAATTACCCACATCTATGTCCCGCCAGTGGGGGATAAAACGCCACTGAATGCTGATTACACTTGAGCAAGTACATGCTCTTGCATAGGTGAGTGAAATACCTCCCCATCACCCATTTTATTTTATTTTTTACTTTATTTATGCCAATACAGTCTGCACTATTGGAGTCTCCCTGTCTTTCTATTTGCATGCTCATCATTGAGTCAAGATTGCCTATACCATAGAAGATCCAGCGTTTTATTTGACTACAGTATCAAGTTTCCATCAGTCTATTGGAATCCACTACATATTGGGACTATTACGCTTATCCTTATATTTATTTTATTGTATATTTATATGTGAGTACATTTTTATTTATTTTTTATCTCTCATTTTATCCTTTAATTGTACTATTTCTATACTAAATCCCAGTCGTCGTCCCCACACTATACTAAATCCCAGTCCCCCCTCTATACTAAATCCCAGTCCCCCCCTCTATACTAAATCCCAGTCCCCCCTCTATACTAAATCCCAGTCCCCCCTCTATACTAAATCCCAGTCCCCCCTATACTAAATCCCAGTCCCCCCCTCTTTACTAAATCCCAGTCCCCCCTCTATACTAAATCCCAATCGCCTCCCTCTATACTAAATCCAAATCCCCCCCCCCCCTATACTAAATCCCAGTCCCCACTCTATACTAAATCCCAGCACCCACCTTTACTAAACCACGGCCCTTATTTATAAATAAGGAAAAAAAAACAGAAAAAAAAAACATTATTAGCCAACAACAGACTCCACTCACATTGCCGCTGCCAGTAAACGACACTGGAGTATACCCCCAATGTTTCCATCCGCACACTGTGCCAAAGTGGATCCACCCGCTACTCATTGAAAACTTGTGAAGGTTGAGAATGTTGACGTCACATCGGAATGTGAATTGGCATTGCATGCCTCCGTGCACCTCCAGGTCCTCCACTGTCCTGCTGCGCCCATCGCAACTCTGACCAACACACACTGACAGACACACACGCACTCTCTCTCTGAACGACACGCACTCACTGACAGACAGACACACACTCACAGACACACACTTACTTAAGAAGAAACAGAATCTTTCCCATTATCACACAAATAAAGTGCTTAAGTAAAATAAAGTGTATATAAGTGTAATTGCACTAATTTTTAAGATAATAAATTGCTTAAGTGACCTAAAGAACATATATTAAAAAAAACACACACCCTTCTAGAAATGGGGTTACCCAATCTCATCAAATCTTCAATCAGTATAATTGTAATACATAGGGTTTGTCCAGCAAGGGTAGACAAGAATGATATAACATGGTGTAAATTTAGGTGCCAGTTGGCCACTCACACTTTGGAGCCAAGTAAAGAGCCTTTAGTAATCTTTGGATATATATCTTCTGAATTCCTGGATTTTATTGAAATGGGTCTCATTCACGTAAAATAGATAAAGTGCAGCCAAATAAAATAACTAAAGGAACAAAGTGCACAATGCAAAAAATTATTTACTTACACAGAAGTAAAAAGACAGCTGACATCAAGAGATTCACAAGATAAAATGTTACTATATTTATCTTATTTCTGAAGGCTCTTTATTTGGCTCCAAAGTGTGAGTGGCCAATTGGCACCTAAACATACACTATATTGGGTTACACAGTGTTGCACTATGTTGTATCATTTTTGTCTCCTCTATCTGGACAAACCCTATATATTGCAATTAGACACTCCCTCACAGACACACACTCCTTCACAGACAGACACACACACACTCCCTCACAGAGACACACACTCACTGACACACAGACAGACACTCGCTGACACACAGACAGACACTCGCTGACACACAGACAGACACTCGCTGACACACAGACAGACACTCGCTGACACACAGACAGACACACTCGCTGACAGACACATTTCCACACTCTTGCACACACTAACATAATTTTCTTTATTGCTCCCTACCTTTGGGAGTTGGTGTGGGGCCTCTTCTCTAGGGAGGTCAATCTTCCTCCTCCTCACTGCTCACTCACATGCACAGTTTAGTGATGCCGGGTGCCGGAATGATGTCATATTCTGGCACCTGGCATCACAACAGAGAGCGCGTGCGGGGAGCAGTGAGGAGCAGGAAGACTGAGCTCCCTCGCTGCCGCCAGGGACCTCTCCACCCCGGCTGGGTAAATTTGAGCAGAGTAGGCACCTGCGATGTAAGGAAAGCAGGTGCGTACTCTGCCTTAGTTAGCATGTCTCAAACTCATGGCTCGCCGGGCCGCTAAGATATTCATTGTGGGTTGCATGCGCCCTGTGGGTTGCATGCTTGCCTTGCACACAACTGGGTAATTTCCAAATCCTGGACTGGGCTGGTAGGGGGTACTTGAGAAGAAGAATTTAATGAGTTTTACGTGCAATAGAAATACTGCCACATACCTATAGCCTTAGACAAAATATGGGCGACATTCTGGGAGAACATATACCTCCACTCGCAGAAACTAGCTGCACTTTCATGTGGTTCACCCCATCAGAAGCTCACTCTGTCAAGCAACATTCTCTCGCCGACACGGCAAAAGCAGAGAGTGAGACAGAGGCTGGGAATTACTCACCGGAGGTTCTATTTCTCTCCCCGCCGCTTTCCAACACAGCACCCAGAAGGGGGCAGAATCTACAAGCGCAATGTGCGCTGTCATAGGATTTCCGTTAAGCAAGGCCTAGTGCAGGGGTAGGCAACCTTTTAGCAGCAGTGTGCCGATATAGGATTGTGATGTGGCGTAGCGTGCTGATCCTATTTTTTTTAAATTGAGGTGTGTATGCTGCCGTATTCTGTTTGTGTTATTTTTACTGTAATTGCTTTGTATCATTGTATTTGTGCGTATATGAGCTATTATATTGTATATGTTCATTAGTAGTTTATGGTATCGTGTATGATACATATGAATGTGGGCTGTGTATGGGGCTGCTTCTGGAATTGTGTGTGGATGGATATGTCACATTGTGTGTTTGGTAGTGTGTGGGGGCTGTTTGGGGTATTGCATGTGAGAAGCTGCATGCGGCGTTGTGTGCATGTGTGTGGATTGTTAGTGGTGTTGCGTTTGTGGGGATTGTGTGTATGTTTGTGTGTGGGCTGTTCGTATTATTTGTATGAGGGGAGGGTTATTCTGCATTTCTGTGTATATCTAGCAGTGTGTGTGGCTTCCCTAGGTTCCAGTGGGGACCAGGCCGGCCAGGTATAGCTCAAGTATACGAGCTGCAACAGCAGCTGCAGGCTGCTCTGCTACAGTGTGGATTCACATTCACAAGTGCTGGGAGGAAGTGATCTGAGATCACTTCCTCTACGTGCTGCAATGCATAAATTGAGGATTGTCCTTCACCACCTCTTCGTATTAGCATATATCTGGAGTTTCACTGGGACTCCTGATAGGAAAGAACCTGTTTGGCTTTAGCAGCCTTGAGTGCCGCGCAAAGACACCTCGAGTGCCGTGCATGGCACTAGTGCCGTAGGTTGCCTACCCCTGGCCTAGTGTTTTAAGCAAGGCCAGAAGCTGGGTACTGATCTTTTCCTGAAGCCCAGGAGCAAGATCCTGGAGTGCATCAGTGCCAGTGGATGGCGGGTCCCCACTCACAGCAAGGTGAACACTTCTGTATTGGCAGCCTCCCTTCCATAGGCATTGGCTAAGCATGGGTCCTCTACAGCAAAGTCTATTTTACTTGCTTAATGTGATAGATCTTGTGCTCTGTGTTAGGCTACAATCTTATTGGTATTCTCACTCATTTTCTTTTTACTTATTATAGAGTATGTAAGGTGCTTGTGCAAGCCAGTGGTTATATTTTCTTGTAATTTTCAAAGTTCACTGACCAATTCATGTTTTGTTGATAAATGATGCCATTTAGTGGAGATGGGCTACTTACCAGCTTTTACAATAATCTAACTCGTCATAACTATGTCTTATTCTCAGCACGTCATGTTGTTATTTCTTTATCATTCATACCTTATACAACCATGCTGACATGTTATTCTGAGCTTGTATGTATATCACTGCGTTATATAAAGTATGTAAAAAAAATAATAATAATAATACAAATTTAAAAAATACTGGCACACACACTGCCATAAAATTACTAGATTTAGTGTGTTAATAAAAGAAGACTGCATCCAATGAATTTACCCACATTTCTTTTAGTGAAATCAGAAATTCTGACACAGGGACTTTTCATTTTGCTTCCCGCTCCTCCTCTCTAGCTGGAGATTCTCTGTATGAGCCAACCCCCACAGTGCAGGGTATAGCACATTGTTCGAGAGTGGCCAGCTAATGCTTTCAGCAGTCATTGAGATTGCTCTGCATTGCAGAACTTTGCCCGTGAAAGTCAACAGAAGCTCCTAGGCAGGAACTTGACTCTCCTGGCTGCAGGCAGTGAGTGGTGCCCAGCAGACCCAAGGTAAGAAGTCACACTGTACTAAAACAGTTTGACTACTTAAATGAGTGTACCAGGACACTCATGGCACCATAAGCCTCTCTAGCTACAAAGATTGTTTCTCACATTATATCCATATATAGAAACAATTACTACAAATCACTGAGTTAATGAACAGGATTCCAGTCTTTAAAATAAAACATGTACTTGCCGTTTTCCTGATATAATCCATAACTTTGTCTATCATCTGCTTTCCAATGGTGTAATGTCCACGGGCATAGTTATTTGCAGCATCTTCCTTGCCACTTATAAGCTGCTCTGGATGGAAAAGAGACCTCGTTTTCCCTGTCCGAATTTCATCTACAATGAGTTAAGAAATAAAGTCGCATTCTGTTTAAATTGTATAGGAATTAAAGCTACCAAGTACCGTATATACTCGAGTATAAGCCGACCCGAATATAAGCCGAGGCCCCTAATTTTACCCCAAAAAACTGGGAAAACTTATTGACTCGAGTATAAGACTAGGGTGGGAAATGCAGCAGCTACTGGTAAATTTCTAAATAAAATTAGATCCTAAAAAAATTATATTAATTTAATATTTATTTACAGTGTGTGAATATAATGAATGCAGTGTGTGTGTGTATGAATGCAGTGTGTATATGAATGCTGTGTGTGTATGCAGTGTGTATATAATGAATGGAGTGCAGTGCGTGTATATGAGTGCAGTGCGTGTATATGAGTGCAGTGCGTGTATATGAGTGCAGTGCGTGTATATGAGTGCAGTGCGTGTATATGAGTGCAGTGCGTGTATATGAGTGCAGTGCGTGTATGAGTGCAGTGCGTGTATAATGAATGCAGTGCAGTGTGTGTATGAGTGCAGTGTGTATGCAGTGTGTATATAATGAATGCAGTGCAGTGTGTGTATATGAGTGCAGTGTGTATGTATGAGTGCAGTGTGTGTATGAATGCAGTGTGTATATAATGAATGCAGTGCAGTGTGTATGAGTGTGTGTATGAATGCAGTGTGTGTATATAATGAATGCAGTGCAGTGTGTGTATGAGTGTGTATGAATGCAGTGTGTGTGGGTGCAGTGTGTGTGTGTGTGAGTGCAGAGCATTGGTGGGGGTGGGCATTTTATTCATTATTATTATTTTATTATTATTGTGATATATATTTTTTTTTATTATTATTATTTTTTTTATTTGTTTTTTCGTCCCCCCTCCCTGCTTGTTAGCTGGCCAGGGAGGGGGGCTCTCACTCCCTGGTGGTCCAGTGGATGGGCTGTAGGAGGGGGGCTGGCAGAAAGCTGTAACTTACCTTCACCGCAGCTCCTGTCAGCTCCCTTCTCTCTCCTCCGTCCGTGCAGCTCCCAGATCAGCTTCCTCTGCAACTCTCGCGGCCGCGCGGAGCGTTGCCACGGTAACCCGTGGCAACGCTCTGACCCCGCGGCTCTCGCGAGAGTTGCAGAGGGAGCTGACCTGGGAGCTGCACGGACGGAGGAGAGAGAAGGGAGCTGACAGGAGCTGCGGTGAAGGTAAGTTACAGCTTCCTGACAGCCCCCGGTCCTTGTCTGTATTATGGCAATGAAAATTGCCATAATACAGACAACTGACTCGAGTATAAGACGAGTGGGGGGTTTTCAGCACAAAAAATGTGCTGAAAAACTCGTCTTATACTCGAGTATATACGGTATATATATATATATACATACATACATACATACATACATACATACATACATACATACAGGGGCGGACTGAGAACCCTCAGGGCCCCCGGGCAAAATAAATCAAGGGCCCCCTTACAGGCCCCACCCATACTCCGCAGCAAGCGCCACCCATGTCCCGCCTCCATGCACCGCCTCCAGCCACACCCTACACAATCTTTAGACACAAGGAACAAAAGTGCAATAATCCCTTCAAGGCCCCAGTAGAGACTACAATTGAGGGCTAATGGGCCATGGAGGGGGGTCTTTCTAGCAGAGGCTATCTCAGTGTCCTTTAGAGAGTGTGTTAGAAAGAATCCCCTCCAGGCCCTATTAGAGACTACAATGGAGTCTAACAGGCTTGGAAGGGGGTCTTTCTAACAGAGGCCATCTCAGTGTCCCTGCTGGAAACAGTCGCCTCCAGGCCCCAGTAGAGACTACAATTGAGGGCTAATGGGCCATGGAGGGGGGGGAGCATTCTAGCAGAGGCTATCTCAGTGTCCTTTAGAGAGTGTGTTAGAAAGAATTTCCTCCAGGTCCCATTAGAGACTACAATGGAGTCTAATGGGGCCTGGAGGGGGGTCTCTCCAACACTCTGGTTCCTATTCACAATATAGCAACACAACATAGCTGATACCTAGGCCAAGTTGGCTCCTCTTACCTTAACTACTGTTGCTGGCTGGCAGTCTGTGGGCTTACTGGAAGGCTGTGGGCTTACTGGCTGCGGCTGGCAGGCTGTGGGCTTGCTGGCAGGCTGTGGGCTTGCTGGCTACTGCCGGCAGGCTGTGGGCTTGCTGGCTGCGGCTGGCAGGCTGTGGGCTTGCTGGAAGGCTGTGGGCTTACTGGCTGCGGCTGGCAGGCTGTGGGCTTACTGGCTACTGCCGGCAGGCTGTGGGCTTGCTGGCTGCGGCTGGCAGGCTGTGGGCTTGCTGGCTGCGGCTGGCAGGCTGTGGCTTGCTGGCTGTGGCTTGCTGGCTGGAAGGATGTGGCTTGCTGGCTGCGGTTGGCAGGCTGTGGGGATGCTGGCTTTAAGCCTAACTGGTGGCCTGTAGGCTGGCTGGCTGTCTACTGGCCAGCCTGTGGGCTGGCTGGCCTGTGGGTTGGCTGGCTTGCTGGCTACTGGGGCACTCGTAGATTATTTAAAGAAATAATCCATGCACAATAACCACTACTACTCTGTGTAGTCGTTATGGTGCCAGGAGGGCCGGGCCCCCCTCCCAGAGTAAGTAGTCAAACCGTTTAAGAACAGTTTGACAACTTACCTGGGGTCTGCTGGGATATGAGGCTGTAGTAGGGTATAGGAGCAGTGGTGCAATGTGTAAGGGGTGCAGTCTGTGTGAAAGGTTCAGTGAGTGTGAGGGGGTGTAGTGTGTGAATGTGTAGGGTGTGTGGGGCAATGTGTGTACGAAGGGGCTGTGTATGTGTGTGGCAATGTTAGTATGGGGGGCTGTGTGTGTATGGGTGGGCAGTGTATGTGTGTGTGTGTGAGGCAATGTGTGTAAATGTGTATGTGTGTGTGGGGGCAGTGTGTGTGTATGGGGGGCAGTGTGTGAATGTGTATGGTGTGGGGGCAGTGTGTTTATGGGGCTAAAGTTCACTCTCACCACTGCGACCACCAGGAATACCTGGTGGTCACAGTGTTGAGAGTGAACTCTAGCCCGTAGCTCCAGGGCTAGAGTTTACTCTTGCAAGAGCCGTAACGTTGCCGTGGTAACCGCGGCAACGATCTGTGCTCGCGCAAGAAGGACCCAGAGGAGCTGCAGGCTGAGCTCCCGTGTCCTCTCTTCCTCCCTCCCCTGCCGGCTGCCCGCACGGTGCCTGCGGACAGGGGAGGGGGCAATTGCCCTCCTCTTACTCCCCCCTCCCCCTCTTCTTACCCCCCCCTCTTCTTACCCCCTTCTTACTCCCACTCTCTTCTTATCCCCATTCTTACTCCCCCCTCCCCCTCTCCTTACTCCCCCTTCTTACTCTCCCCATCTTCTTACTCCCCCTCCCCCTCTTCTTACTCCCACCTCTTCTTACTCCTCCCTCTTCTTACTCCCCCCTCTTCTTACCCCCTCCCCGCTCTTCTTACTCCCCCCTCCCCCCTCTTCTTACTCCCCCCTCCCCCCTCTTCTTACTCCCCCCTCCCCTCTTCTTACCCCCTTTACTCCCCCCCCTCTCTTCTTAATCTCCCCTCTTCTTACCCCCTCCCCCCTCTTCTTACTCTCCCCTCCCCCTCTTCTTACTCCCCCCTTCCTCTTTTACTCCCCCTCCCCCTCTTCTTACCCCCCCTCCCTCTTCTTACCCCCCTCCCTCTTCTTACCCCCCTCCCTCTTCTTACCCCCCTCTCTTCTTACCCCCTCCCTCTCTCTTTTTACCCCCCCTACTCCCCTCTCTCTTTTTACCCCCTCCCTCTCTCTTTTTACCCCCCCTCCCTCTCTCTTTTAACCCCCCTCTTTTAACCTCCCCTCTCTCTTTTAACCTCCCCTTCCTCTCTCTTTTAACCCCCCTCTCTCTTTTAACCCCCCTCCCTCTTTTAAACCCCCTCCCTCTTTTAAACCCCCCTCCCTCTTTTAACCCCCCTCCCTCTTTTAAACCCCCCTCCCTCTCTCTTTTAACCCATCTCTTTTAACACCCCCCCCTCTCTTTTAACCCCCCCTCCCTCTCTCTTTTAACCCCCCTCCCTCTCTCTTTTTACCCCCCCCTCTCTCTTTTTACCCCCCCCTCTCTCTTTTAACCCCCCCTCCCTCTCTCTTTTAACCCCCCCTCCCTCTCTCTTTTAACCCCCCCCTCTCTCTTTTAACTCCCCCCCCTCTCTTTTAACTCCCCCCCCTCTCTCTTTTAACTCCCCCCCCCTCCCCTCCCTCCCTCCCTCTCTCTTTTTACCCCCTCCCCGTAGCGTGGCCGAGAGGCTCTGCGTCCGCGGTGCCGACCGGATTGATAGGAAGGTGCACACACACTGAGTGTGCACCTTCCTGTCAGTCCGGCCGGGTACAGGAAACAGAAACTCCTGTTCCGCGCGGAACAGGAGTTTCTGTTTCCTGTACCCGGCCGGACTGACAGGAAGGTGCACACTCAGTGTGTGTGCACCTTCCTATAACTCCGGCCGGCACCGCGGACGCAGAGCAGCTCGGCCACGCTACGGGGAGGGGAGGTGAGAAGCTGCAGCCGCCTGAGCGCTCTTAAGAGAGCGCTCAGGCGGCTGCAGCATTTAAAGGGGCGGCCGGGCCCCCTGATGGCGGGCCCCCCTCCCGGCCGGGCCCTCGGACCATGTCCGAAGTGCCCGACCGGTCAGTCCGCCCCTGCATACATACACACACACATGCAAATGAGGATGGTGGCCTCATCACAGTCTTTTGTTCTTTACCTCCTCTTCTGTGTGTGTCCCTGCACAACCTCCATGGTCTGGCAGAGAATGAGGGGTTCGAAGAGGGTTTAAGAAGCACCCAAGGTGTAAGCTAAGATTAAGAGGCACACAATGGATAAGACTCACTCTAGAGGCAAGGGGGGTTAGGAGAGAGAGACAAATTTGACAATCTCTGCGTGGCACGAGTGCACTGCAAGAGAGAGGTTACCACCTGAGTGGTGGGTGGGGGCCCTAAATACAAATTGGGGGGGGACCTAATATCCTCCCCCTGGTCCCCACCCCTGAGCGGTGGGTGGGGGCCCTAAACTAGAATAAGGGGGGGGACCTAATGTCACCCCCCCTGGCCCCCACCCCTGAGGGGTGGGTGGGGGCCCTAAACACAAATTGGGGGGGACCTAATGTCCTCCCCCTTGCCCCCACCCCTGAACGGTGGGTGGGGGCCCTAAACAAAAATAAGGGGGGGGGGGGCCTAATGTTCTCCCCCTGGCCCCCACCCCTGAGCGGTGGGTGGGGGCCCTAAAGTCGTCCTCCCCCTGGCCCCCACCCCTGAGCGGCGGGTGGGGGCCCTAAATACATATTTAACCCCCCTCCCCCCCAGGTGACTAGGGGTCCCCAAACCTCTAGTCACCCCCTCCCAAAAAAAATTAAACTCCTACCTACCACCCTTACCCTAAAAATAATGAGGGGGGACCTTTAACTAAATACCTGTAAAACTAAAAATAAACTTACCGTTCGATGTTTTTTTCTTCTAAAACCTTTTTTCAGCCCCAAAAAAGGGCAACTAAAAATCCATAATAACCGACGCAATAAAAATAAAAAAATAACAAAACGAGCGCAAAAAGAAATAATCCATCTTCACCCATGGAGGGCTCCGTGCAGACTGAGCTCTGCAGGGCGGGGGAAGGCTTATAAAGCCTTGCCCCACCCTGCAATTAGGCTCAGAGCACTCTGATTGGTGGGTTTAAGCCATCCAATCAGAGTGCTTTGACAGGTAAATGAAGAGACTGACAGGTAAGTCTCTACATTTACCTGTCACAGCACTCTGATTGGTAGATTTCAAACCAACCAATCAGAGTGCTCTGTGTCATTTTACACAGCGTGGGAAAGTTCTTTGGAATTTTCCACGCTGTGTAATTTGACTCATAACTCTATGATTGGTTACTTAATCCACCAATCAGAGAGTTATGAGTCAAATTACACAGCGTGGGAAAATTCCCAAAAACTTTCCCACGCTGTGTAAAAGGACACAGAGCACTCTGATTGGTGGATTTCAAACCAACCAGAGTGCTGTGACAGGTAAATTTAGAGACTTAACCCACCAATCAGAGTGCTCTGAGCCTAATTGCAAGGCGGGGCAAGGCTTTATAAGCCTTTCCCCGCCCTGCAGAGCTCAGTCTGCGCGGAGCCCTCCATGAGTGAAGATGGATAATTTTTTTTGCGCTCACTTTTTTTTTTTTTTTTAATTGCGTCGGTTATTATGGACTTTTATTTGTCCTTTTTTGGGGCTGAAAAAAGAAGGTTTTAGAAGAAAGAAAACATCAAATGGTAAGTTTATTTTTACAGGTACTTTACAGGTATTCTTGTTTAGGGCCCCCACCCATTGCTCAGGGGTGGGGGCCAGGGGGGAGGACAATAGGTCCCCCCTCTTATTCTTGTTTAGGGCGGGTGGGGGCCAGGGGGGGAGGACAATAGGTGTCCCCCCCAGTTTGTATTTAGGGCCCCTACCCGCCGCTCAGGGGTGGGGGCCAGGGGGGAGGACATTAGGTCCCCCCCCAATTTTTATATAGGGCCCCAACCGCCGCTCAGGGGACCCCTTTTTTATGTATTTTTTTTAACAGTGAGCAGCCACAGGCCCCTACTCGCAGTACAGCGAGTAGGGGCATAATTTACTAATACTAAGTAATCTTTACTTAGCATTAGTAAAATTGGCTGAAAGACCAATTTAGGTCTTTCAGCCTTTTGGTAGATAGCTCCCTAATACCGTGGGAATTAGGGAGTTATCTACCAAGCGGCTGCAACAAAAGTCCCGAAATGCCAGAGTTCCAAAGTTGCCGAAGTTCCGAAGTGTCTAAGATCCGAAGTGCCGAAGTTGCCGAAGTTTAAGCGGCAAAGTGCCGAAGTGTTCAAGTGCCGAAGTTCCGAAGTTGTCGAAGTTCCGAAGTGTCGAAGTCCTGAATTGCCGAAGTCCCGGCTTGATGAAGTCCCGAATTTCGGAATGCCGAACCAAAACAAATATTTTCCCCATGCACATGCCTACAAGGCACCCAGACCACTTCTGCCCATTGGAGTGGTCTGGGTGCCAACTCCCACCACCCTTAACCCTGCAAGTGTAATTATTGCAGGTTTCATAAACTGCAATATTTACCTTGCAGGGTTAACTCCTCATCTAGTGGCTGTCTACTAGACAGCCATTAGAGGGCAGTAACTTGTTTATAGCACATGTAAATGTGCTATAACATCGCTGGACGTCCTCACGCTATGTGAGGACCTCCAGCGTCACTGAAATCCCCATAGGAAAGCATTTAAAGCATGCTTTCCTATAGGGAGGTGTAATGCGCGTACGCAGCATTGCCGCGCATGCGTAATAGGTCTCCCCCGCCGGCGACCGCGCATGCTCAATAGGTCTGGATGACATCGGCGGGGGAGGAGCGTGGGCGGACCCTGACCCAGCGCCGAGGGACATCGGTGCTGGATACAGGTAAGTCACTGAAGGGGTGGGAGGAAGAGGGGACCTACAGTGCCAGGAAAACTGTGTGTTTTCCTGGCACCGGAGAGTCCCTTTAAGGATTTATACACTAAATAAATAACTGAAACGGTTTTAAATAAGTTGGCCAAAATATTTGAATTGCATATGCTGAAGGTTTGTGTGTGTTCCAAAACTAGAATTCAGCTTTTTTTTTTTGCAATTTTCATTTAGAAGAAGGTTTTCAAAAATTACAAAGAAAAGTAAAGGTAAATGAAAAGAAGACCATTGGCACATGAAAGCATTGGAGGACTTTATGAAATTGTGGTCCATTAAACAGGTATATAAGATACATAAAATACTCACAGTTAAAAATACATACCTAAAAGGTGATAGTGCTTCTCAAATTTTCTTAATATGACAATTTCAATAGCTATGTACCAGTAACAAAGAACTGGGAAAACCAAATGGTAAGTTGTCTGAGGGGTATTATTGTTTGGAGCGTTCATACGACTAAAGTTATGCCACTATATGGAGTTGGGCTGTGAAATATCTAGAGGTTAAAAAGAAAAATCCAGTAGGAGAAAAGGGAGGGAGGGAGGGGGGAAAAGTGGAAGGGAGAGACATTTGGGGTGAATGTGTTGAAAGGGAACTGGGAGAGGAGTGGTAGTTCAGTTCAGCAAAGGGTGACTACTAGGGTCGCTGGGACATTATTTTAGGATAGTGAATTGGTATAATCAAACAAGGTGCGTCAGAGATGGTAACGTATTCAATGTATCTCTGATAAAGTAGGAGGTAAGAGTACTTTTAGAATTATTGGTTGATAATTATTGAAAAGTTTTCTTTCCTTTTGTTATCTTCTATTAATGAAAAAATAGGGTGGCAGGAGTAATTTCCAGTTCAAAATATTAGACTTATCCAAAACTCTAAATTAAAAGGCGGGTAACCAACCACCCAATCAATTGTTCCCCCTCACTAGAACTAAGCTTTCCTACATATTTAGGCTGTAACATTAGTGACTGTCCATCAGTGTGGGGGAATCACAACCCCATTGTGAATTTCAAACTAAAAGTAACTTAAAGGGTTACCCTAGTCCCCATGACCCATTCCACTTTTAGAAGTGGTCATGGATGAAGGAATTTAGGAATATTCTCTATTATTTTTTAAATTTAATTATAGTTTATTCTTTTTTCAACATATCATTGTATATAAAAAAGGGACAAGGGAAGATAGGGAAGGAAGAAAAACAAGAAAAATAATAATTGGAAAAACAGCAGTAGAATAGTGATGTACCAAACTGTTCGCCGGCGAATAGTTCCCAGCGAACATAGCGTATTCGCGTTCGCCGCCGCGGGCGAACACATGGACGGTTCGATCCACCCCCTATTCATCATCATTGAGCAAACTTTGACCCTGTGCCTCAAGGTCAGCAGACACATTCCAGCAAATTAGCAGCAGACCCTCCCTTCCACACCCTCCCACCTCCCTCCCAGCATCCATTTTAGATTCATTCTGAAGCTGCATGCTTAGTGAGAGGAGGGAAAGTGTAGCTGCTGCTGATTAGATAGGGAAATTGATAGCTAGGCTAGGGTATTCAGTGTCCACTACAGTCCTGAAGGACTCATCTGATCTCTGCTGTAAGAACAGCACCCCAAAAAGCCCTTTTTAGGGCTAGAACATCAGTCTTTTTTTTTTAATTTTTTTTTTCTGTGTAATGTTATTGCAGTTGCCTGCCTGCCAGCTTCTGTGTCAGGCTCACAGTGCATACTGTGCCCATTTGCCCAGTGCCACCACTCACTCACTGTTTTCACAATAGCTTATGCTTGACATTTAAAAAGAAACATTTTTTTTTCACTGTAATAGATTGAATAGCAGTTAGTTGCCTGCCAGCTTCTGTGTCAGGCTCACAGTGGATACTGTGCCCATTTGCCCAGTCAGTGCCACCACTCATATCTGGTGTCTCTATAGCGTGCTTTTACAAAGCAAAAACGTTTTCCAGTGTAAGCTAAAAGCAGTCAGTGTCCTTAAAGCGGGTGTTTCAGGCCTTCAGCGTGTGCCCTGCAGACCCCTGCCAGTGTACTTTGACAGTTGCCACTCATATCTGGTGTCTCTATAGCGTGCTTTTACAAAGAAAAAAAGTTTTCCAGTGTAAGCTAATAGCAGTCAGTGTCCTTTAAAGCGGGTGTGTCAGGCCTTCAGCGTGTGCTCTGCAGACCTCTGCCAGTGCACATTGCTACTCATATCTGGTGTCACAATAGCTTAAGCTTGACATTTAAAATCAAAAAACTTTCTTCACTGTTATAGATTGAATAGCAGTTAGTTGTCTTCAAGCGGGTGTGTCAGGCCTACAGCGTGTACTCTGCAGACTTCTGCCATTGCAATTTGCCACTCTTATCTGGTCTCACAGTAGCTTGCACGCATAGTACCACTAATCCCCCAAAAAATGACAGGCAGAGGCAGGCCACCCCGCAGGGGCCATCGTGGTCGTGGTGCTGTGATTCCCTTTGGCCCTAGAATAATGCCCAGTTTTCAGAGGCCACGTACCCTGAACTCGAAAAGTTCTGAGGACATAGTTGACTGGCTAACACAGGACACCCAATCTTCTACAGCTTCCGCTCGGAACCTTAACGCACAATCCTCCTCCAGCTTAGCTTCAGGCACCTCTCAAGATACCACTCACCCGCCTGCCACCACCACCAAAACTAGCACCACAGCCGCTTTACTTGGTATGTCAGAGGAGTTATTCACACATCCGTTTGAAGAAATGAGTGATGCGCAACCATTATTGCCAGAGGATGTAGATAACAGGGATATGTCTCAGGCAGGCAGCATTACACACATGGACGTACGGTGTGATGATGATGATGATGTTGTACCCGCTGCTGCTTCCTTTGCTGAGTTGTCAGATACAAGTGAAGCGGTTGATGATGACGATGCGTACATGGATGTCACGTGGGTGCCCGCTCGGCAAGAAGAAGAACAGGGCGAAAGTTCAGATGGGGAGACAGAGAGGAGGAGGAGACGAGTTGGAAGCAGGGGGAGGTCGTCACAAGGAGCTAGTGGCACAGTCAGACAGCATGCATCGGCACCCGGGGTCAGCCCGACAATCAACGCATGCTGTGTCCACCACCAGAATGCCGTCATTGCAGAGCTCAGCAGTGTGAAATTTTTTTTGTGTGTCTGCCTCTGACAACAGCGATGCCATTTGCAACCTGTGCCAAAAGAAACTGAGTCGTGGGAAGTCCAACACCCACCTAGGTACAACTGCTTTGCGTAGGCACATGATCTCACATCACAAACGCCTATGGGATCAACACATGAGTACAAGCAGCACGCAAACTCTAAGCCGCCATCCTCCTCCTGGTCCAGCATCTTCAGCCATGTCAACCACTGCTGTCCTCCTTGCCCCCCCTCAACCATCCGCCACTCCATCTCCCGCCTTGAGCAGTTCATCTGCCCAGTCATGTGACTGTCAAGGACATGTTTGAGCGAAAGAAGCCAATGTCAGAAAGTCACCCCCTTGCCCAGCATCTGACAGCTGGCTTGTCCGAACTATTAGCCCGCCAGCTTTTACCATACAAGCTGGTGGAGTCTGAGGCGTTCAAAAAATGTGTAGCTATTGGGACACTGCAGTGGAAGGTACCCGGCAGAAATTTCTTTTCACAAAAGGCAATCCCCAACCTGTACTCGATTGTGCAAAAGGAAGTAATGGCATGTCTGGCACACAGTGTTGGGGCAAGGGTCCATCTGACCACTGATACCTGGTCTGCAAAGCATGGTCAGGGCAGGTATATCACCTACACTGCGCATTGGGTAAACCTGCTGACTGCTGCCAAGCATGGAATGCATGGCTCTGCAGAGGAGTTGGTGACACCACCATGACTTGCAGGCAGTCCTGCTGCCACCTCCTCTACTCCTCCTACTCCATCCTCTTCCATAACCTCCTCGGCTGAGTCCTCTTCTGCTGCTGCGTCTTGCTCCACATCAACGGCACCCCCCCAGCTCCCCAGGTACTATTCCACATCCCGGATACGGCAGTGTCACGCCGTCTTGGGTTTGACTTGCTTGAAAGCAGAGAGTCACACCGGACAAGCACTCCTGTCCGCCCTGAACGCACAGGTGGAAAAGTGGCTGTCTCCGCAGCAACTGGATATCGGCAAAGTGGTTTGTGACAACGGAAAAAATTTGTTAGCGGCATTGAAGTTGGGCAAGTTGACACATGTGCCGTGCATGGCACATGTGTGTAATCTGATCGTACAACGCTTTGTGCATAAGTACACAGGCTTACAGGACGTCCTGAAGCAGGCCAGGAAGGTGTGTGGCCATTTCAGGCGTTCCTACGAGGCGCTTTATTTGCGACAGCCCGACACGTTGGAATTCAACACTCCTAATGTTCGACCGCCTGCTCCAACAAGAAAAAGCTGTTAATGAATATTTGTATGACCGGGGTGCTAGGACAGCCTCTGGGGACCTGGGAATTTCTTTGCCACATTACTGGACGCTCATGCGCAATGCCTGTAGGCTCATGCGTCCTTTTGAGGAGGTGACAAACCTAGTCAGTCACACCGAAGGCACCATCAGCGACATCATACCATTTGTTTTCTTCCTGGAGCGTGTCCTGCGAAGAGTGCTGGATCAGGCCATAGATAAGCGTGAAGAGGAAGAGGAAGAGTTGTGGTCACCATCACCACCAGAAACAGCCTTATCAGCATCGCTTGCTGGACCTTCGGCAACACTGGAAGAGGATTGTGAGGAAGAGGAGTCAGAGGATCAATGTGGCTTTGAGGAGGAGGAGGAAGACCAACCACAACAGGCATCCCAGGGTGCTCGTTGTCACCTATCTGGTACCCGTGGTGTTGTACGTGGCTGGGGGGAAGAACATACCTTCATTGACATCAGTGAGGAGGAGGAACGGGAAATGAGTAGCTCGGCATCCAACCTTGTGCAAATGTGGTCTTTCATGCTGTCGTGCCTGTTGAGGGACCCTCGTATAAAAAGGCTGAAGGAGAACGACCTGTACTGGGTGTCCACGCTACTAGACCCCCGGTATAAGCAGAAAGTGGCGGAAATGTTACCGAATTACAAGTCGGAAAGGATGCAGCATTTGCAAAATAAATTAAAAAGTATGCTTTACACAGCGTATAAGAATGATGTCACAGCACAACGGGAATCTAACAGGGGAAGAGGTGAAAGTCATCCTCCTCCTCCCACGACCACGCCATATCTGCTAAGTGACCCTATGTAAGGGGAACAGTCCCTATTCTGCTCTGTGTCAGTGTGTATCATGGGCTCTGAGGACGGGGAACAGTCTCTATTCTGCTCTGTTTAAGTGTGTATCATGGGCTCTGAGGACGAGGAACAGTCTCTATTCTGCTCTGTGTCAGTGTGTATCAGGGGCTTTGAGGACAGGTGTCAATCCATACCTGCCAAGTGACCCTATGTAGGGGGAACAGTCTCTATTCTGCTCTTTGTCAGTGTGTATCAGGGTCTCTGAGGACAGGTGTCAATCCATATGTCAAGGTGTCAATATGCCATATGTCAGGTGTCAATCCATATCCATTGCGATTTAGGAATGTTAGGTGATTTCTGCCCTTTATGGATTAAAACCAGACTCTGCATCAACTGTGTAATTTTCCATGGGAGTTTTGCCATGGATCCCCCTCCGGCATGCCACAGTCAAGGTGTTAGTCCCCTTGAAACAACTTTTCCATCACTTTTGTGGCCAGAAACATTCCCTGTGGGTTTTAAAATTCGTCTGCCCATTGAAGTCAATGGCGGTTCGCCCGGTTCGCCAGTTCGCGAACGTTTGCGGAAGTTCCCGTTCGCCGTTCGCGAACCGAAAATTTCGTGTTCGCGACATCACTACAGTAGAATATAGAAGTGAGAAATTACTTAAATCACCATAGAAAGCTAAGGTACTAACAAGTGCTTTGTAAAAGCACATATTTTAAAGTGTTAAAGCATTTTTTATACAAATATAGGATGAGAACTAGATCACCCCAGTCTAGTATCAGGTCAGTCATGAGTAATCATCAATTTGCTAATTTAGTCAGAATTCACAATTGTCATACTTCACATTTAATGATTTTTCTATACATATAGATTTCCAATTTATACAAAATATTCAGTCTATATCTCTAACACATATCCTTATTATATTTACCTAAATTGGCAGTCGTATACTAGTCCATTTTTAAAGTATTCTAACAACGCATCCAATATTTTATGATATTTTTGGTTACACCCCTGGCAATCTAATGTAACTCGTCATTTCTCTAGTATTTTCTACCCTCCCCACCCACTGTTCCATTGTGGGAATTTGTGTCTGCATTTGCTTCACCCAGTAATATCCATAGCAATTGTTGCTTATGTCAATCAGGGAAGACATTAGGCCAGCCTAAAAGCACCTGTGAATGTAATAGAGACATTGAGAATTAAAGGATTATTTTAATAATGTTAAGAATTTGATCCCAGAAAGGAATAATACTTGAGCAGTACCACCATATATGTTCCTCGACCCACTTCCTTTTGGCAGTGCCAACATAAAGGACTAACTAATGGAAATAAACGTTTTAGAAATCTAGGTGTCTTATACCATTTTGTTGCTCTTTTATAATAGGCTTGCCTCTTTGTTAGACTTACTATAGAGAGCATAACTCTGCCAAACATATATGCCCAATGTTTCTCACTTGGCTGGACTCAGTGTTGCTGCCTATTTCAACTGAAACCCCTCATTCTTATTATCTACTATACTTTGTTAAATGAAAGCATAAATCAATGAAAGTGGTCTTCTTACTTTCTTCCAAGAACTACATTTCTCTTCAAAGGGGGTCAAGTTTCTAGGTGCTCACCTGGGAATAATCGTTTTAGTCATATAATCTTTCAATTGTGCATAAGCTAGAATTTGAAGTAATGTAGTTATTATATTATGTTTCACTAACTGGATCATAGTAGGAAGTAAACCATATACAAGTAATGACCCTACCATCCCATCATGTTCTAATCCCAGGCATTTCAATAAACTGTGCGCCCTGTCCATTTTGAAAGTCCAAGTTTTTAGATATAGGGAGTAATGGGGATAATCTAGGAGAGAGCTGACTTTTAATATTATATGCCCTCCATCTCTTCAACACCGTTCCTATGACTGGATGGTTTAAGGATAGTAAATGCTGTAAACACAGTAAAGGAGTTTAAGCATGCGTGGGATAGGCATAAGGCTATCCTAACTATAAGATAAGGCCAGGGACTAATGAAAGTATTTAGAAAACTGGGCAGACTAGATGGGCCGAATGGTTCTTATCTGCCGTCACATTCTATGTTTCTATGTGGTAAATCACACACACATATATATATATATAACACAAGGTTTGTCTACATTAAAAGGTATTTATTAGAAGGCAACAACACAATACTATAAATTTATCAAACACAAAGCCCAGACCCACGAAGCAACAACCCTTTTTAAATCTATCTATATAGTAATCCCCTTCCCCACACGTTTGAAGGGCATGTGAACACCGGAAGCACGGTGAAGGGAGCAGGAAGCAGGCTGTGCTCACAGTGCATGGCTCTCCTGCTCCCCCAGGAGAAAGAGCAACATCCTGGATCCTGCAGCCTGGACCTCTTCTCTTCACAGTACCCAGGTATGGCATGGTTAAGGTGGATTTCTTAATGTGTGCATGTTTGTAAATAGGGGAGTGTGTAAATTGATTTGTTTGTGTGTGTAAATAAAGTGTGACTTTATGTAAAGTTTGTGTTTGAGTGACAGTATGTGTGTTAATGAGTGTGTAAGTGACATTGTGTGTTAGTGTGTGCAAGTGACTGTGTGTGTGTTAGGAAGAGTGTGCAAGTGACTGTGTGTGTGTGTGTGTGTGTTAAGGAGAGTGTGCAAGCTACTCTCTGTGTGTGTGTGTGTGTGTGTTAAGGAGAGTGTGCAAGCTACTCTCTGTGTGTGTGTGTGTTAAGGAGAGTGTGCAAGTGACTGTGTGTGTGTGTTTTAAGGAGAGTGTGCAAGTGACTGTGTGTGTGTGTTTTAAGGAGCGTGTGCAAGTGACTGTGTGTGTGTGTTAAGGAGAGTGTGCAAGTGACCGTGTGTGTGTGTGTTAAGGAGAGTGTGCAGGTGACTGTGTGTGTGTGTTAAGGAGAGTGCAAGTGACTGTGTGTGTGTGTTAAGGAGAGTGCAAGTGACTGTGTGTGTGTGTTTTAAGGAGCGTGTGCAAGTGACTGTGTGTGTGTGTTAAGGAGAGTGTGCAAGTGACCGTGTGTGTGTGTGTTAAGGAGAGTGTGCAAGTGACTGTGTGTGACTCTGCGTGTGTGTTAAGGAGAGTGTGCAAGTGATTCTGTGTGTGTGTGTTAAGGAGAGTGTGCAAGTGATTCTGTGTGTGTGTGTGTTAAGGAGAGTGTGCAAGTGACTGTGTGTGTGTGTTAAGGAGAGTGTGCAAGTGACTGTGTGTGTGTGTGTGTGTTAAGGAGAGTGTGCAAGTGACTGTGTGTGTGTGTGTGTGTGTTAAGGAGAGTGTGCAAGTGACTGTGTGTGTGTGTTAAGGAGAGTGCAAGTGACTGTGTGTGTGTGTTAAGGAGAGTGTGCAGGTGACTGTGTGTGTGTGTTAAGGAGAGTGTGCAAGTGACTGTGTGTGTGTGTGTTAAGGAGAGTGTGCAAGTGACTGTGTGTGTGTGTGTTAAGGAGAGTGTGCAAGTGACTGTGTGTGTGTGTTAAGGAGAGTGTGCAAGTGACTGTGTGTGTGTGTTAAGGAGAGTGTGCAAGTGACTGTGTGTGTGTGTTAAGGAGAGTGTACAAGTGACTGTGTGTGTGTGTTAAGGAGAGTGTGCAAGTGACTGTGTGTGTGTTAAGGAGAGTGTGCAAGTGACTGTGTGTGTGTTAAGGAGAGTGCAAGTGACTGTGTGTGTGTGTTAAGGAGAGTGTGCAGGTGACTGTGTGTGTGTGTTAAGGAGAGTGTGCAAGTGACTGTGTGTGTGTGTGTTAAGGAGAGTGTGCAAGTGACTGTGTGTGTGTGTGTTAAGGAGAGTGTGCAAGTGACTGTGTGTGTGTGTTAAGGAGAGTGTGCAAGTGACTGTGTGTGTGTTAAGGAGAGTGTGCAAGTGACTGTGTGTGTGTGTTAAGGAGAGTGTGCAAGTGACTGTGTGTGTGTGTTAAGGAGAGTGTGCAAGTGACTGTGTGTGTGTTAAGGAGAGTGTGCAAGTGACTGTGTGTGTGTTAAGGAGAGTGTGCAAGTGACTGTGTGTGTGTGTTAAGGAGAGTGTGCAAGTGACTGTGTGTGTGTTAAGGAGAGTGTGCAAGTGACTGTGTGTGTGTTAAGGAGAGTGTGCAAGTGACTGTGTGTGTGTTAAGGAAAGTGTACAAGTGACTGTGTGTGTGTTAAGAAGAGTGTGCAAGTGACTGTGTGTGTGTGTTAAGGAGAGTGTGCAAGTGACTGTGTGTGCGTGTGTGTGTTAGGGAGAATGTGCAAGTGACACTGTAAGTGAGTATGTGTTAGGGAGAGTGTGCAAGTGACACTGAGTGGTGTTAGAGTGTGTAACTGGCAATGTGTATGCCAGTGAGAGTGTGTATACGTGAGAGTATGTAGGTGACACTGTGTGTGTTAGTGAGAGTGTGCAAGTGGCACTGTGTAGGTAAGTGAGAATGTGTATGTGTTAGAGTGTGTAAGTTAGTTAGAATGTGTAAGTGTGTATGCCAGTGAGAGAGTGTGTATTAGTGAGATTGTGTAAGTGACACTGCAAAGGTAATTATTGCAATTTTTAAGAAACTTCAATAATTACCGTTTAGGGTTAACTCCTCTAGTGGCTATGCACGGGGACGTCCAGTCACGGAAATACCACTGCAAGCGTGGCCAATGAGGAGCGAAGGTGGAACCAAGCCAGCACAAAAGACTGGTGGACCCAGGTAAGTGACAGAAGGTGTTTTAACCCCTGCTGCACCACGAGGGGAGATGCACTTGATGGAGAGGGAAGCTATAGTGCCAGGATAACAAGTTTATTTTCCTGGCACTATAGTTTCCCTTTAATATCTACTCAGTGTGCCTCTTTCCCTAAATGTCTCTTTAGTGTAATTCAGAGTTTAGTGAATAAGACTTTGAGGGAATGTAGCTGCGTTCATAAGGGGGGCGTCAAAATGTATTCTTGCCTAGGGCGGCAAGAATCCTTGCACCGGCCCTGAGCACAGCCAAGAAGGAACAGAGAGAAAGGGGATAGGGGGAGGTGGTTCTCTTTCCTGACTTGTAAAGGTATTGAATTACCCAATTACCATATCAAAGGGTAAAGCTTATCCCCCTGTAAGAAAGATCTACATGAACTTGGTCACATGACCCCTGGTCACCATATTAGTTTTGATGACAAAATTTCACCACAAATGCGAGATAGGCGAGATCTGCCAAGACAATGTATATAGAGGGACTTTTACAAAGCTCTGTTCAAGCTCATGGTTTACTGTTATTTTTATTAGTCCATTCTATTATTCTAGTGCAGAAGTTCACAACCTGTGGTACACGTACCCCCAGTGGTACAATTCAGTGCCCCTGGGGGTACGCAAAAAAAATTGGGTAATGGCGGCGGAAATGTACAGGAAATGTATGTGTATACCAATTAGTGGAGCGCTGTAAAATGAGGATAGCGCAGGGGTTAAACTTACCCCATCAATTCAGTGTGACAACAAACTTGAAAATGCAAACGAAACATATGGAAAAATAAACAGTAGATAGTTAATAGTGCAGATGTATTTTATTGAGGCATGTGAGATGGGATACAGAATAAAGAGAGGGAAATGCATTAAGAATACAGTAACGGGGTCAATAATGATGATATCTAGCATTTCCTTAATACTAGTACCTCTTTTTTTTTTTTTTTTATATAGCATGGTTTAACTAAAACATAATCTCGCGCCACAGCAGCGTAGAATAACATGGAAAACAGGACATGTAGAGCAGTGGCTCTGAGAACTTGCACATTGTTTGAGGGTTATATTAATTACATAGGTATGTCTAATGAGCTTGACAGGTCTCGCGTTAAGCATAGTAGGGGATGGTAAATCAGGCAAACATTTTACACTCTATAGTTTGGATTGAACACACGTTAGTTCACAGTATTTATAGAAATGCTCAGGCTAGATTGGGTTAAACCCTGCCAGTAAGAGAGTATAAGCAGGTATTGGGTGCCTTTCTAGCCTTCCCAATGTCTTTTACTACATATACCACAACAGTTTGGCTATCTGTAAATACGTGCATCTTTCATTAAACAGGTTTGCGCTGCCCCATCGTCTGGTGCAAGACATTCATATATGTTTCAGTATAACACTTGTAGGGCATTATGGCGTTGGAAATACTGTGCACAACAATTTGTTATTTAGGCAGAAAATAGAAAAATAAAACAAGACATGGTAAAACAAAATGCAATTATGATTATAATTGCGTAGAGAGTAACAAGGTAACCTTATGTAGTCCTACCGTGGACCAGAAAGAAATGTGATGTAACCTTTCAAGTGTAAAGCTAGTTGGTTAGTGCACATGGCACGACTATGCTTTTATAACAGGTATAATAGAACATTGCATGCGCAGTATGGAAGCATTTAAAGACATACGACAGGTATGGTATCATACATGTTGGCAGTCTAGTTTAGGCTATATGCCAGAACATATTTAAAGCACGCTGTCCTATGAACCGCAGGTTAAGCAACAGGTTATTTAAAGTGTATGTTGCCTATTCGGTGGGGATGGCTGGGCGCCGTGTGTGTGTGATCTATGGTCAGCAGTGCCTTTGCTGGGTGTAAGTAGGGGTGGTAGACGGGAAGATATAATGGTTTGAAAGAAAAACAATAAACTGTCATGTTCAAACTGACAAACAAAATTGCACAATTACAGGCAGTTCTTGCGGGATCACCTTCTTTGCAGGGACCTTTGGTGATCCGTTAAATAAACATTCTACAGAGTCCCGTACTGTGACTCCGGGCCACGGGTTATGCATGGTTTCCCTCCGGCCCCAGGATATGTCCCTCTCTGGTTCTGCGGTGGTGTTGCGGCTACGGGACCATGGGTTAATCCATTTGTCGAGTCGTCCCATGAGCCGTTCAGGTAGTGAGCGCCACATAGGGTTCGGGTGTGTGGCCTGTCGGTACAAACGGGATGGATCTTGCCGGGTCCCACGAGTGTGAAGGAGACGTGGCACTCCCTTGTCCTGCCTGTGTGAGGATGTCTGGTGGTAGGCCCAGTGCCTGCAAAAGCGGTGTTGCGTCGCTCAGCTCCCGGATCTGATGAGTGTCCGTCCCCTGGTGTACGGTGAGTATGTGGGTCATTTGCCATCTGTACTTGAGGTCTCTTTGCCGGAGTAGCGTGGTCAGCGGCTGGAGGGAGCGTCTCCAGGCCAGGGTGCCTCTCGAAAGATCGGGGAAGAAGGTTAGAGTCATCCCTTCGAAATGGAACGGCGTCTTTCCTCTCAGGGCATTCTGGACTGCTGTCTTGTCTAGTCGAGTGTGGAAGGTAAGTATGACGTCCCGTGTGGCCCCGGTCGGTGCCCTTGGCGGTTTGGGGATCCGGAATACGTTGGCAGGGGCAATCTTGCTGGCCAGCGCTGGTGGTAAGATTTTCGCCAGGAGGCGTTCAACAGCTTGGGCTAAGTCTGCCTCGAAGATCCCGTCCGGGATCCCTCTTATCTTCACGTTATCACGCCGCCTAGTATCTTCCTGCTCCGCCATGCGGTGTTCGAGGAGTCTCTGTTGCCGCTGGATGTCCTGGACAGTTTGTCTGAGTTCCCCGAAGTCTTGGTTAGTGGTTCGGGCTGTATGTTCCAACGTATTGAGGCGGGCCGTTATTCCCTTTAGGTCTCCCCTCAATGCAGCTATGTCGTTATGCAGATCTTTGTGGTGGTCTGCCAGTAGCCGCGTGAGGGCCGCTATTGTCACCGGAGCGGTGTCTGGGTCCAGGGTAGTCGGCTGTGTTGGCCTCCCCGTCTTGGGTGCCGGCAGATATTCCTCTCCAGAGAGGTCATCCGAAAAATCGGAGCATCCGCCATGAAGCGCCGCCATGTTGGTCCCGCTTGCCCCGCAGGCCTGTCCCCACATATCGCCAATCGTGAGTCTCGGGGAGTGCTTCTCGGTCGGCATTTTTTTGTTTTTTCGCCCCATGTCGCTTGTAGGGGGTATATTGCGTCTTTGTGGTGACTTGGGGGTCCCCAGCCTGGGTTTTCCACCGTTTTTTCCCGTTTTACACGCGGAGCTGTTAGGCCTTGCGATTGCTTGCCTCGGTGGTCAGGCACCGCCCCCCTTAATAGTGCAGATGGTCTTGGACAATAATCGGTGATGGGTAAATAAAACAGAACCACTTACATGGTCTGGAGCCTATATGTTATTGGCTCCGCAAGGTAAACCTTTATGCTCTTTGGGCAACAACACACCACTTCCTCACTGATGTACCTCCAAGAGAAATACAAATAAAGGGAGAAAGAGGCGACCAAATGTGTGGTACTTTACAGAATACAGATAGTACAGCTATGGTAGGTATAGCGCTCACCACTTAAAGAGCCTTAAATTCCTGGCTCTAAGGGTGGTCAGCAAGGTGTCACTTTCTGGGGATGGCACTTCCCCAATGGGTTCCTGGGCGGCCGGTCACTGGGCGGGCGGGCGTGCAAAGAGCACTCTCCCCTGAGTGCTTCCTCTTCAGCTCCCTCGCGCGCCGCGTAGGGATGCCGACGCCAGAAGATGACGTATCAGTACGCGGCGCGCGAGGGAGCTGAAGCAATCAGGGGAGAGTGCTCCCTCGCGCGCCCGCAGGACCGGCCGCGGGGTGACAGCAGGGCCAGCCTCGGAGGGCCCTGAGGTGGCCGGCTCCTGGGCCCCCCAGGAGAAGAGGCTAGCCACAGTGGGTACATACCGGGTCGCAGGGGCCTGGTATGTATGCCACTGGCTGGAGATTACTTCCCTGGAATGATAAGGAGACCAGCAGTTCCTATCCAACCTGTCTCTGTTGACAACTACCTCAACCCTAATTATGTCTGCTGAAGATACAGGTGGATTTGCTTTGGTAGCAGTGGAAATGGTCGCACCACAAGCCTGTACACTAGATTAATGAAATTGGAAATGGTGATGGTAGTAGTGGTGCTGGTAACATTGAGAGTGGGTGAGCTAATTTTGCTAGCGGTATGTCTCAACTGTCTAAGTTGGATGATAGAATTCCACAGCAGACATAGATGAAACTAGAGATGGTAGACAAGATGCAGGAAAAATTACACACTTGCTGCCAGAGAAAATACAGGGCTGCTGCCGGACTTCTCCATACTCTTCCCTTAAAATGCTTTGGGTCATCATATTCATAGCTGTGAATACTGGGCAATAGACAAAAGTGCTCTTTCTGCAGTGGTGGGTGAAACAGAATTATAAAACCAATGGATTCATCACTGCCACCAACACGTGACATTGGAGCAGGGACGGCCTTAGGCCTTTAGGCGCCCTGTGTGAAAAATCTTCACAGCGACCCCCGTCATCCAAGTATGATGTAAAGTTTGTGTTGTCTGTGTATGTGATAGGTGTGATGACTGTGTGGGATATGTATGCTATGTATTGGCTGTGTATGATATTTGTAATGGGTGTATTAACAGTGTGTGATATGCGTGTATTGGTTGTATGTGATATTTGTGCTGGATTTATTGGCTGTGTGTGATGGTTATTTAATTCAGATAAAAACAGGCATTTAGGCCTGTGTGTGAATGCAGGTGTATATTTTTTCAGAGTTATGTGTGTGTGTGTGTGTGTGTGTGTGAATGCAGGTGTATATTTTTTCAGAGTTATGTGTGTGTGTGTGTGAATGCAGGTGTATATTTTTTCAGAGTTATGTGTGTGTGTGTGTGAATGCAGGTGTATATTTTTTCAGAGTTATGTGTGTGTGTGTGTGTGTGTGAATGCAGGTGTATATTTTTTCAGAGTTATGTGTGTGTGTGTGTGTGTGTGTGTGAATGCAGGTGTATATTTTTTCAGAGTTATGTGTGTGTGTGTGTGTGTGTGTGAATGCAGGTGTATATTTTTTCAGAGTTGTGTGTGTGTGTGTGTGAATGCAGGTGTATATTTTTTCAGAGTTGTGTGTGTGTGTGTGTGTGTGTGTGTGTGTGTGTGTGTGTGAATGCAGGTGTATATTTTTTCAGAGTTATGTGTGTGTGTGTGTGTGTGAATGCAGGTGTATATTTTTTCAGAGTTATGTGTGTGTGTGTGTGTGTGAATGCAGGTGTATATTTTTTCAGAGTTGTGTGTGTGTGTGTGTGTGTGTGTGTGTGTGTGTGTGTGAATGCAGGTGTATATTTTTTCAGAGTTATGTGTGTGTGTGTGTGTGTGTGTGTGTGAATGCAGGTGTATATTTTTTCAGAGTTATGTGTGTGTGTGTGAATGCAGGTGTATATTTTTTCAGAGGGAGGGAGAGAGGGAGGGAGGGAGGGATGGAGGGATGGATGGATGGATGGAGGGAGGGGAGGGAGGCAGGCAGACACACACACCCTCACATACAGTTTTACACACACACACACTCTCTTAGAAGGTAGAAGGACCTGCAGTGCCAGTGGAAGCAGCATCACAAGTTGTTGCAGCATGAAAAAGAGGAGGCAAAAGATATAAAAAAAAATGCCCCCTTGTTTTTTTGTACTGTATACAGTTTTTTCTTCCCTTTTTTTTTGCCATTATCTTGTACTCTAACCAGTGGACTGGATATAGATACTATTTTGATTTTCTTGTTTTTCCATCTTTTTTTTGTTTTGGTTATCTCATGAGTGCTTGTTTACACATTGCTACCTTCATATATCAGGGGGTGGATCCACCAGTATTAACTTTTGTCGGTATCTGCATGTTGTATATTTATAGGTTTATTTCCGCACAGAATGGCTTTAACTGTCAAAAATGTAAAACATGTAAAAACAGAGCACTCACTAGAGTTTTAAAATATAGTTTGTGAACTACACCATTACTGATCAGGTAAATCAAATTTGCTATGTAACACAAGACTAAAAAGTAGCTTCAACAATCAGGAGCCTCTCATTCTGGTCTAAGGTTTCTGATGGCACCTATAAACTCATGATGGATACTATGTATTTATGAGATAAGTAGTTATTTCCCCTCAGTAACAGTTCAACTTCTCAGACCGGATGAGTGGAACTGCTGAATAAATTGAATGTAGTCATACTGTAGAGGCCATGTAATTTATATAAATTTCCTTATTGAGGTCCATCAAAAAAGCGACTCCTCAGTAATCAGCAACTGTGTGAAGGACACAGTGACAAGGAAATTCACTATATCATAGTCTGTGCAATAATTATTATTGCATTTAGAGTTTCCATATAATTCTGACATTTCCATTTTTTTGTAATTGAGGTTTTTATTAAAGTTTTATCAGTTCAACAGGATTATCAATCAAAGAGTTACGTAGATGTACATTGTCAGGAGAACACAAAGGAGACTGTATCAAACAAGGAACAAAATCAAGTCCCAACAACAGAAAAGGTTTGTGCTCACAACAGTAGGGTGTAATAAAAAGCTCAATAAAAAAAAAGTTCAGTACAAATATTTGGGTAAGTAAAAAATTGGTCTGCTTTGGCAATTCGGACCAATGGCATTCGGTACGGCACTTCCAAACTACGGAACTTCAGCAATTCGGAACTTCGTAAGCATCCAAATGTCCGATTTGCATAAAACTAATTGCACATGTCTAGTGAGTGGTTGTGGTGGCAGTCTGAGCACTGGGAGCCCTACAGATGTGTAAGTGGTTGTGTTGGCATTTCTGGCACTAGGAGCTCTACATATGTGTAAGTGGTTGTGGTAGCAGGACTGCCACCAAAACCACTTACACATCTATAGGGATCCCAGTGCCAGGAATTAGCTTATTGGTCAAGATTCCCATCATCATTCACGTCATTTTCCCTCCTTCTCTCATGTTTTGCCACTTTTCAGAAATCTGAAGTACATCGGACCAATGTCATACGGTTCGGTACTTCGGACATTCGTAAGCATCCAAACTGCCCGAAATTCATCCGAATTTACATTCGGAACGAAACGAATTGCACACGTCTAGTTCACAGTATTAGTAGGTCGAGATTTTCAGAAAATGGTCAGTGGATTCATTATTACAAAATACAGATTAAGAAAAAGTATATAAGTAAAATAAAGTTTTACATTTTATAAGGCTACTTAAAATAAGCGTTTAATTTTTTTTTTATTCCATCAAGCACTTGGGTAGCACTATGCTACAGTTTTGAGGGTTTGTACATTAAAGGTTATTGGTGCAGGTAGGCACTAGCCTTGTGCGGTGCCAAGGTATATGGGAACAGTGGGATGGGGGATGGGGTTCTTTAGGATACCCACATATTTATTATCAGCCCCTTCCTTTATCTCACTTTCGGCTTGAGTATACAATGAAGGGGAGGTATGGAGAAGGTCATCGTTACCTTTTATTTATTGATCCAGTCATTCAGTGACTGGGGGCTCACCCCCCTATTTTCTTGATTCATCTTTTTCCCCTCTGTTCTCACTTTGAGGGCTGTGTCTGACTAGGTTCTCTTATATACAGACTTCCTGATTAGACAATTATCTACCTTTTTCCCTACAATTATTTATGTACCTACCTGCCCAGAGGTGGATATCATCCACCTCTTAATCCCTATTCTTATTGATGTAGTGCTAGTACTAAATGAAATAAAATGTGTATTTAATTAATAGATTGACAGATTAAATATACTTTAGTTAATTTAGCACTATCAATATTTAATTTGTCTCCAACATTGGAAATAGTTTATGACCCATCAATGTCATGGAATAGCACCATCACCCATGTAGATATTTGCCCTCCTCCCCACATTACAGTATTTTCACAATGATTATTCCACTTACGCCTGTACGCCTCTACTGAACCTCTATTTATCCAGCCAATTAGACTTAAAAAGAGAATTTTAGGTTTGTAAGATAGCCTGCCCTCCTTGCCCAAACAATAGACAAGCGTCCGGGCCTGACTGTGATGGCGGCTGGACGCCTTTTCAGAGAGCTCAGGGCAAATCATCGTTTTTAAGCCACTTACCCGTGTTCCCGTCGCTCTTTCTGGGTCAGGCTGCGAAGCATGAATACCTGGTGTGAATGGACCGGCTTTGTACGGTCAGTAGCAGCCATCCAGACTGAGCCCTCAACGGGCTGGAGTGAAGCCTAACGAGCACTATGGAGGGGAGATTTGGCCGCTCTCCCAGCCAAACTCAGGAAGACCTTCGTCCAAATCTTGATGGTGCCCTGCTACCCCCCCCCCCCCCTTCGGAACGGTGGGGGAGATCCCAGTCCCCACCCTGGAGGCTCACTCACATCACCAGGGCTGTGCAATCCTGCCTCAAACAGCGAGGAAACACCACATGGCATATCCTACATGGCGGATGCCGCAGGCCCCAAGCCTGACTATGGAGGTGTGATGTCCAGAACGCTGTCCTTCCTGGACAAACTCCTTGTCCAGGACTTCTGGGGGACGCTGTCCCTTCGACAATCTGTACCTGCCTAACAACCCTCGCAGGATCACTGTAACGGACAGTTTCACTCAGAAGGAGATAAAAATCGTTTAGGCGATAATTCCCTTTTTCATAGACCAGCAGCTAGAGCAATCACCAATCTCCCGAATTCCAAACTGTACGAATTCACCAACTCCCGAACTGGAAACACACGAACCCTGGAATCAGCTGAACAGGAAAAGCATACAATCCGCTTACACTCCTGGCAGTCAGCATACAATCAAATTCCCCCAATAACGAGACGACACTTCGTTTTGAGGGTCAAGCAGAATCGGAGGTGCTGGAACACCCAGCCTGGTTTTTATTACCATTTTGTAAATACAGGACCACCCACGGGGCGGTCTACGCTACCTTGTTTTTGACTAACTCTTGTTTGGATGTCATGTTAACTTCTATGATAAGCTTGTTTATTTCTTATGCATTAACCAAAAAAAAAACCCTCTTTACCACTATGTCACTGCATCACCTCATGTAACCCATTAAATGTATTAGCTTCACAAAATATCTGACAATGCGCTTCAAAAATAAAGAATTTAAAAAACAAAAAAAATCAGCGAGTGTTTGGTTTTCTGTGTGTCAGTCAGTGAATGTATCTCTTTTTGTGAGTGTGTATCAAGTCAGTGAGTGTGAGAGTGTCTGTCCATGAGAGTGTCTGTCTCAGTCAGTGAGTCTCTATCAAATCAATGTGTGTGTCTGTCAGTGCATGTGTATATCAAATCAGTATGTGTCTGTCAGTGAGTGTGCATGTTTAAGTGACCTGCCCCCTCCAATCACATGGGAAAAGTGTTTTTACTCACCTTTCTTCCCACACCGTGCTTGTGACGCCGCGGCTGAGTGCACGGACATACAGAATATTCCTCCTTATCCTCTTTTGACTACCTTAGGTACCTGCAGCTTGATAGCTTTGCATCTAACCCTGCCATCCAACAAGCTGGCACATCATTTCTTATCACATTTGAACAGGACTGGACTGCATGGGCACTCCGACCATAAAGGGACAAATCTCCAATATCTATAACACTGGCCACACTGTAAACTGCCTCCCACCCTCATAGATCTTTTGCTTGAGGATGCTCCAAAGGTTCTCAATAGGATTGAGGTCAGGGGAGGATGGAGGCCACACCATGACTTTCTCTCCTTTTATCCCCATAGCAGCCATTAATGCAGAGGTATTATTTGCAGCATGAGATGGTACATTGTCATGCATGAAGAGGATTTTATTACAGAAAGCATAGTTCTTCCTTCTGTACCAGGGAAGAAAGTGGTCAGTCAGAAACTCCACATACTTTGCAGAGGTCATCTTTACACCTTCGGGGACCCTAAAGGGGCCAACCAGCTCTCTTCCCATGATTCCGGCCCAAAACATGACTCCACCACCGCCTTGCTGACGTCGCAGCCTTGTTGGAACAGGGTGGCCGTTTACCAACCATCCACTACTCCATCCATCTGCACCATCCAGGGTTGCACGGCACTCATCAGTGAACAGGACTGTTTGAAAATTAGTCTTCATGTATTTTTCTGCCCAATGCAGCCATTTCTTTGCTTAAGTTTTCGTGAAATATCTAATGTTTTCATACCTCATCCAGGGCATTGAACTATTTCACTCTTTTCGGCAGCAGAGAGATCCTTTTCTTCCCCATACTGCATGAAAATGGTGCTCTGCTTAATAATCCATTGGTAATGTAACGGATCGCCTGGCACCCCGACTGGGTACCTCCGTTAATGGATGCTCCTAGCGCTTCCTGAGGACTCCAAGCACTCTGGCAGACACCACAATCACCGAACCGATTCAGCATATGAATCTTCTCAAGCCTCTGAATGCTGTAGACCATTGAATAGGAACCATACGAATAGGCTTACACTCCTAGCAGTCAACTGGAACAGCATGCAATCAATCCTTCCCCCAATAATGAGACGACACTTCACTTTGAGGGTAAAACAGGAACTCAGGACTGGCTCATCCAGCCTGGCTTTTATTTCCAACTCACACATACAGGCCACACCCAGGGGGAGGCATAAAAGAACCAATGACATAGATGTTACCTCCCACACATCCCCTTCCCTTAGTGTGACACATAATCCCATTATGCATACAGTTTAAAATATACTTTTACACAACTTTCCTAACTCTAAAACCATACACATTCACATAAAAATACATATCCACAATCAATCCATTCAGGGGAACAACATATTAAAAAAATGGCATGGATCAGACCAGGGGTTCAAAAGTTAGTAAAGTATCTTTTAAAACCCCTAGCTTCCCAGCTCAGACTGTTTTTTTTTACAGAGCCTTCTCTGTGCTAAAGAAGTAATCTAATTATCTCCAGCACAGAGACAGACTCCATTAACCACATGGTTACAGAAAGACATAAAACACTTTAAAATTCAGAAAGTAACTTTTTAACCATAACACACAGACATTTCACATATCCCCAGATAGCTGGGATCTGAGCGCACAAAACTACCGAATAGGGCGCAGATCCTATTCACACAGTACAATTGCCATGGAGCTAAAGTCTTTCCCATAGTCTTTCATTATATGAATAGGCTCCATGGTATAGCTATCTGGGGTATCACATTCCCATAAAGTCTGGTCCATAGTCCAAAGGCAGCAGGCGGGCAACCAGGCTTCTCCAGTTCACAGTGGCGAAGTTGGTTTCGCCACAGTAGTTTTTCCTTAAATTGGGCTCACCTGGCAATCTAATTATCACAGGTGTCCGAGATTGTTTTCAGTGATCAAAAGAGCCCTGAGACACAATGCCATCCATGAGTTAAACTGAAAAACTAAATATTTAATCTTTATGACACTTAAATAGAATTTGCATAATAATTTGGAACAGGGTGTAAAGAGCAGGTGTTTAAGTTGCTATTCTGATGGTAACGAACACCTCACCACCTGGCCATCAAGCACTGATCATCCTCCAATCTTTGTTGGAAACAATGTGGTGAGGTGGATACTTTCTACCATTATTGGTGGACTTGCCCAAAGCTACAGCCACTATGGCTGAGCATATCATCCATACTTACTAGAGTATTAGACAGACAATGTCTGCTACTAATCTCCAAATACAACAGGTAGATCCTCAGATGTTGTGGAACTACAACTCCCATAATTGTTTGCATGCATTTAGAATGCATTCAGAATGACAAAGCATCATGGGAGTTGTAGTTCTACAACATCTGGGGATCTACCTGTTGGGCAGCCCTGTTTTACAAGATCAGAGAACAAACTTACAGTGCACATAGCACCAAATACACGTAGAGCGATGAGAAAGGTCCACACCATGTATTCCCAAAATAAAATTTAGGATGGTATAGATATGGACAGTCTCACTTTAGAAATCCATGACACCCCTAAAAGAAATTCTGTATGATATGAGATCCATGGTTGGATGCAGACACTACAATGCCCTGATGACTTGCCATCTCTGGTAACATAACTAGTCTCTGAAACCTCTCTGAAAATAACCCATCAATAATGACACAAATGTCGACAGTCACCAGCCTCACTACCCCACCATTTTCCACACTCCCACTACCACCTCCCAAGGGGATGTGGGGTTGTAGGACTTGGCAACTCATACTCACCCATCAACCTAATGTACCTCTCTTCTCTCATCCCTCTTTCGACACAAACATCCCCCAATTGGGCTCAAGTGTGCAGCACGCTGGACATAGACACTTAATTAATTGAAGCACTTTTGCAGTACAACTTGCTCAGACAGGCATTCTTCAAAATATGATCTGAAAATTGCAAGACTCTCCTTGCTAACCTTGGCACAATATGACAGTACCTAATAATTGCTATTATGCCATAAAATTACACAATTGGGAATCTCAAAGGATCTTGCTTTCCAAGGATTACCTATCTATCTGTGATAGACATCCCCACAGCAAGAATGATGGTTACCTGGCTCAGCAGATCATATCACTGATGTCAGGGATAAATAAAGTTACTAATGTGCCTTTATCTGTCAACATTTTCTTTGCATTTCAATGTTTGCATACATCACTAAACCTCACACACATGCCTATGCCTTTTGTTTATGATATATGTGTCGTGCACTTGTAGTTTGTATTGTTCTTTCTATTTTTGAATATTACTAATAAAGAATTTAGAAAAAATAAATAAATACATGACAACCTTTCAGGAAAAAAAACACAATAAAAACTTCTGGTATTCCAAACCTGTGAGTATTAAAAAAACAACAACAAACTTCTTTTGTTTTTGTTTTTTACTCAGGGCTGGAAAAACATTGCTAGAATTACTTATAAGCTGAAAACTACATCACTTTATGTTTGGCCTAGGGTATTGCTTTATTACAGACATGAGTGATAAAACTTTAATTAAAATCATTTTACCAATAACAGTGGGTTCCAGGTCGATAAACACAGCTCTGGGGACATGTTTTCCACCATCGGTTTCACTGAAAAAGGGGTGTGCGGAGGAATTTGTGCTATCTGAGGCAATGCTTCCGTCAGGCTTGATTCCATGTTCTAGGCAGTACAACTCCCAGCATGCATTACCAATCTGCACTCCAGCTTGGCCAATATGTACTGATATGCACTCCCTCTGGATAGAATAAGAAAGTTACTAGCAACAGCTTTCATGGCAAAACAAAAAATCTTATTAAAGCAAGGGAATTTTGGATATGTTTGCACTTTCTTCTCGTCTTTTATAACATAATCTTATTATTTAAAGGAAATTCATTTACTTCAATTTAGTTTTAAGTATTGTTAGGTCTCCTCGTGTAAAGTGAGCTGTTACATGAGCCTGTGTGAGTTCTCTATTACTTGTCCAAAATGATCTAAAAAAAAAAAAGCCCCTCTCTCCCCCCCCCCCCCCTTAAACAAATTTAATGTATGTGTGTGCCAATGACTGTATCTGCCATTGAGTGTATGTCAATGCATGTATCAATGAGGGCCTGTGTCTGTCAGTCAAAAAACTGGCCTTCACACGAATTGGAGGGGGGAGGGGATGGGCAAATCTAGATTTGGGGGTGCCCGAATTGAGTTGTGCCTAGGGCAGCACAAATCCAAAATACACCACTGATCATAACCACTACACACCTCTGGTGCCATGCCAGGGTACGCTAATAAAACGTTTACAAACTGCCCTTTTTGGTAGGATCAGTCTGATACAGCGCCATACTGGGGGGCAAATTTGGCTCAGGCCTTTTTTTTTCTATAACAGTGGCCCAGTGGGAAGGGGGAGGGGCCTGAGGGGGGGCTGTTGTGTCATCACAATGACGATCATTATGTCATCATGATGAGTATGCCTACCTCAAAGTGGCTGCAGGCAGAGTTCAACACTTGCGATAGGAGCGTTCACCCTCCTGGCTCCTCCTTTCCCATCACTCTCCGGTTGACTGCATTAAAGTGCCAGTGGGACGATTTTGCCTAGGAACCTACAGCTTGTACGGTTGAAGGAGGTGAGCAAGTGAAACAGCTCCATTATGTATATACAATAGTGGCAGCACTAGAAGCTTACCCACCGATGTTTCTCAATCCAAGGTTGCCACAAAACCTATGATTCTGCAAGGAAGCCAATTGAATAATGGATATAACCTTATCTAAAAAGAGCTGAATATCAGCACTCATTTATAGGGGTGTTGGATTATTATACAAAATCTCGCTTGATATGCCTGGAGAATGATTCCGTCCAGGTATCACTGCTGACTTCTCAGACAAGCTGCAAAAGTGAAAGTTACTTATACTGCACTAATTATTACATTGGTGCAATCTGAGAAAGTCTGAAAAAAACAGATTCTTATGAGCTCCTGCTATACATAACAAGGAGTTGAGAAGCTGATTTTAAATTAAAAAAAATCTTCCATTGCTCCTGAAAAATCTAGACCAAAAAAAAAAAAATATTAAGGCAAGGGATAAAGAAAAGAAAGACGAAACCCACCCTATAAGAGTGTCTGGCTCCCCCCCCCCCCCTCCCCTATATCTCATGAAGAGAAAGTGGATAATACACCAGAGTTCTGGAGATCAACCTAATTATGTCACACAAGTAGATAACGAATAGCTTTACTGCACTTAAAATTAAGCTAGCAGATTTAAGTTTAAAAGATATCCTCAGTGGATATTTTTATACCTGCTTTACCTTTCTGATTGGCCGGGATCGCTCTTTGACCTCAAAGCGTACGCACGCGGTGTGTGCGTGCGTGACGTCACATGCACGCCAACGTTGTCATACACGTGAGCAGACATGGGGGTATTATTGGCTGTGGAACCGCAGCGGCTGGCATCCATTAACATATCGCAAGTGTTAGTCGTGCAGACGCACGGCCGCTGACCACAAAGTGAGGAAGAATATGTTACACCCTGGAACCCCTGAAACAACATGGAACCACATATAGATGGGGTTACCCATCAAAACTATTGGTTTGATGGGGAGACACATGGCTCAGTTTTGACTCTCCCACAAACCTTGAAGCCTGGACTAAAACTACCAAATTCCCATAAAACTACAATTAAATATTGACAAGATACCAGAATTGAAGGAATAAGAGGGCTGAAGAAGAAGGGGGAAAGGCAGGGCCAGATTAAGATGGGCCTAATTACAAAATCTTATTGACCAACAACACTAAAACAGCCCTACCTCCTAAGCATCATGTATCTGATGGAGATGGTGCTGGAGGGAAACTCATAGGATGCAGCTATGAGAAAACACATACCCTATGCTAATCTCACGCTTTCATCTTTCAAGCAAACCGGTCCTATACCATACCCCCTAACAGCAGTGTCCAGTAAAGCAGGAAGTCTATGGATGGGGTAAAAGGGTGGGCCACTGACACAAATCACATAACCAGAACTGCCAAAAAGGGCAAACATACACAAAAAGGGGACATGTCTGTGTCCCCATGTCTCCCAGTCCCTCAGTGTCTGTGTCCCTATGTCTCCCAGTGTCCCCATGTCACTAGGACACTAGGGGACATTGAGAGACATTGGGACACTGGGAGACATGGGGACACTGAGATACTAGGGGACACTGGATGACTATGAGACGTGAGGGGACACTGGGAGACATGGGGCACTGAGACACTGTGATATATAGGGGACACAGGAGACTCAATAAAGACCTGGGTACAGGTCAAAACATTGCAATAAACCTGCTTAAATCTATCACAGTGAGTGCTTGAGATTTTTCTCTTTTATACTAGGAGACACTGAGACACTTGGGGGCACTGTGAGACACGTGGACACTGGGATACTAGGGGATTCTGAGAGACTAGGGCTACTGAGACACTATGGACACTGGGAGATACCAGGGACACTGGGAGACATGGGGCACTGAGAAACTCTGATACATAGGGGACACTGTGATACATAGGGGACACTGGAGACTTGATGAAAACCTGGGTACAGGTCAAAACGTTGCGGTGTCCAATAAACCTGCTTAAATCTATCACAGTGAGTGCCTGAGATTTTTTCTTTTATACTAGGGGACACTGAGACACTAGGAGACATGGGGACACTGGGAGACATTGGGACAGTGGCACAATACGGACACTGAGAGACATGGAGATACTGGGGGACACAGGGAGACATGGAGATACTGAGATACTAAGGACACTGGCTGGGAGACATGGGGACACTGGGAGTGCCCCATATCTCCCAAGTCTTAAAGTCGCCCAGTGTCCCCATGTTTCCCTGTGTCCTGCAGGGTCTCCATGTCTCTGTGTTCCCATGTCGCCCAGTGTCCCGATATCACTAGGACACTAGGGGACACTTAGAGACATTGGGACACTGTGAGACTTGGGGACACTGAGGCACTGGGAGACATTGGGGACACTGAGATACACTTAGAGACTAGGGCACTCTGGGAGACTAGGGACACAGACACTAGGTACACTGGGAGACATGGGACACTGAGAGACACCAGGGACACTGGGAGACACTGGCTGGGAGACATATGGACACTGAGAGACTAGGGGCCACTGTGAGACATGGGGCCATTGTGTCCCTAGTGTATCAGAGTCCCCATGTTCCCCAGTGTCCCTATGTCTCCCAGTGTCCCAATGTTTCAGTGTCCCCAAGTCTCTCACTGCCCCCATGTCTCGCAGGTTTGAACCTGCTGTCTGGACTCTCTGTGCAGAGCTGCTCCCCTGTGGATTAGTGAGTAGAGAGAGGCAGGGAGGGAGATGCTGTAACTTCTTATCCCTGCCTCTCTCTATACAAACAGCGATCCCTACTGGTCGCCGCTGGTATTGCAGAATAATCTCTGTTTATACTGAGACAGACATTTGTATTGCCGGTATTACTGCAATACCGGCACTGGCTAGGCAGCCTAAAATACCTGGGAAATACTTTAGAGAAATACCTGGCAACCATAAGAAATACATGAGAAATACCTGGCAACCCAAAGAGTAGTGTGTAAAAAAAAAAAAAAAAAATTTTTTTTTTTTAAATCAATGGGCCTATTCCATGGGCCTGGGCCTGGAGCTGCAGCTCCACCAGCCCCTATGTTAATCCGGCCCTGGGGAAAGGGTATATAGAGGGTCACTGGAGGTCACAAATGGTGGCATAAGGGATATTCTAACTAAATTCATATTGAAGTCATAAAATAGATAGGAGGAGTAGGGTGGAACATGATGTGAGGGAAACTATTAGTGTTTTTTTTAGTCTTTTTTATTTTACAACTGCAGATCATTTAGTGTGTACACTTACCATTATGGATAATTGAGTATTTATGATATAAAACAGTTATTATGAAGAGGCATAACTAATATATGGGAATGATTTGTTTTCTCCTCTTCACCTATAAGATAACAATGTCTTTACTATAATTACAGATCACTAATTGCGGTTCACTTAGTAATATGGATAAATTAGTATGTATGATATAAAATAGAAGAAACAAGAGGCAGGTAGCGGGGGACAGACCAAATAACTGAACCAGATGGGACAGTGACAGTCTGGCCACGCTATCCTGTGTACCGCAAGGAGACTCCAGGGGTCTCCAGGGGCTTAACCCCTAAACTGGGTAAATGCAAAACAGGAGAAGACAGATGCTAGATGGTCTCAAACTAAAGCAAGTTATGAGACCCTAAGCATCCCTGGATATAAGTATAGCTTACTGGAAAAATAAAAAATGTATATAAATGCTAGTGGCTAGAGCACCCAAAACAGAGAGGAAAGTGCTACAAAAAAAAAAAAAATATATATATATATATATATATATATATATATATATATAAATAAAGTATATACAAAAGATCCGATCCCTACTGTCTGGCAGACCTGGGATAGGGTACATATGCACTAAACTCAAAGTGCAGAGGTCTATATGGGATACAAGGAATGAAAATTAAAAATCCTTTAATGAAAATTACTAAATGAAAGTATCCATACCCCTACCCCTAGTAACCCCACAGCCATACGTTCCTCAATTGCATATTAGAAGCTGGAACTTCAACCTAAGACTTGATGGTATAGTGTAGGTCCCCAGCCCCCCTTGCGGTGTACAGGAGTCCAAAAGAAATACTCAGAGAATATAACTGTATACCGGGGGTCCTAATAATGCAAAAGGGAGATAAAGCAGTATATGGAGAGAGAAATATAGAACAAGATTAGAGGTCAGTGACAAATGTACTGACAGTTACTTTATAAAGCCTCTCTCCCTTTTCAACTAGGTAGACAGACATAGTAGAGAAAGAAAAAACGAATAAATCAAAAGTAGTGGATTAGAGCATCATCAAGGTGCTCCACACCCAAGGTGTTTAGTAAGTGCCCATGTGAGAACAAAAGAGTAATAGTTGCAAAACGCCCACTAGCCACTAGCATTTATATACATTTTTTATTTTTCCAGTAAGCTATACTTATATCCAGGGATGCTTAGGGTCTCATAACTTGCTTTAGTTTGAGACCATCTAGCATCTGTCTTCTCCTGTTTTGCATGATATAAAATAGAAATTATGAAGGATTGGATCAGGCCAGCACTTCTGATGATGTCAGCAGACAGCTTGCTATTCTGAAGCAAACAGCATGCAGAGCTAAAGCTTCAGGCTTGAATACAAGTAAGATTTTGCAATATTTAGGGAGGCATGAGGGGCCCAGGGGGCTAGATGGTGGTTTTAACACTATAGGGTCAGGAATACATGTTCCTGACCCTATAGTGTTCCTTTAATATACTGCCCCTCCCCAATGTAATACAGTGTCCCCCTCCCCCAAGTTAATACATTGTCCCTTCCCTCTCTTAAATGTATACACTGCCCCCCTCCCTCCCATTAATACACTCTCCCCCTCCCCTCACCACTCTAATACACTGGCCCCCTCCCTTCCTCAAATAAATACACTGCCCCTCTTCTCCTACCTTACGATTTGCTGTCTGTCCTCCAGCTCCAGATGCTCCTCTGGCACTGCGAGCAGGAGGGAAGGGGGAGTGGCTGCTCTGATCCGCTCAGCAGACACACAGCCACTCTGCCCTCTTGTGGCCGGGAAAGTAATATTTATAGGGTGAGGTAGAGGCAAAAAATGCCTACAAAATTCAAAGTATAAACAAAGAAAAATTAGACCTGTGCTACAGATACTCCACACTGAAGTCCCAACAGTCTATATACAACCAGTGTATATACAACACTAGTATAGGTGTGCACACCCAGGTGCTACCACAATTTATTTGAGGACAAAGTTAAAGCAGCAAACGTTTCGAGCAGCAGCCCTTTCTCAATGCTAATGTCCAGGCCATGTCCAGGACATTAGCATTGAGAAAGGGCTGCTGCTCGAAACGTTTGCTGCTTTAACTTTGTCCTCAAATAAATTGTGGTAGCACCTGGGTGTGCACACCTATACTGGATGCGCAGGACTCTTGTTTGTTATTTGGCCATGGGGCAAGAATCAGGGAATATTTTTCCTGTCTTGCTGGTCGCATCCACAGCTGAAAGCGGCCCAGGGTAGCCGGACCACAAAAATAAGCATTGTGGGCCGCATGCCACATGTTTGACATGCTTGGTGTAAATCAAACCCTCTAACTTCTAGATCTCTTGGCAATTTGTACTTTATAACATAAATACTCAATTGATGGGGAGGAGAGAATTTTTTATTTTAATAAATAATTAAATGAATACAGTATATCTATAATACTGAATCTTTATGTATATCAACACCTCTAACTTATGACCTTCTTTCTAGTTTCTATTTTATATTGTGAATACTCCTTTATCTTAATACTAGGTTTACCTCATTTTGTGAAATGCAAATTATATCTGCATCGGTGCTAGCTTATAAGTGAGAGGAAATAAAATATATAATGTTAAATCATTGTGTAAATCAACACCCCTATATCCTAAAACTCCTCGTAATTCCTATTATACGTTCAAGGGGCCCATCGGGTGGCCCATGTTGTTAGGGCCACCCAGTGGTTATGGATTTCCAGGGGCCCGTTCAGCGTGTGTGTGTGTCTGTTGGGGTGGAGAGGTAGGGAGAGAGGGGGGGCCCATGGATCAGTTTCGCACCGGGCCCCATGGATTGTGTGTATGCCAGTGGTCTCACTGCTCAATTTGCAATCACTTTGTTTATGCAGCCCTAGTAACACCTACTTGCATGTGACTTACACAGCCTTCCTAAACACTTCCTGTAAGCAGTCATCTAATATATACACTTCCTTTATTGCAAGTTCTGTTTAATTTAGAATTTCTTATCTCCTGCTCTGTTAATAGCTTGCAAAACCCTGCAGGAGTCTACTGTATGTGATTAAAATTAAATTTACAGAGCAGGAGATAAATCTTAAAGTAAGTTACATCTGATTGAAAATGAAACCATTTTGTTTGCATGCAGGCTGTGTCTGTCACAGCCAGGGGAGGTGCCGCTAGGGTTATATAAACAAAAACAAAAAAGTTATTTAACTCATAAATGGCCGTGAATTGAGCAGTGAGACTGCATGGGGCATGAGCTATTCACCAAAACAGCTTCATTATGATACAGTTGTCTGGGTGACTATACTGTCCCTCTAAGTGTTCAGTTCAAGATTTCCATCATTTGGTTCCAGATTTCATCTGTGCTGCTCAATCCAGAAAGGCTTGAGTCTACATTCAACTTTACTAGAAGTATGACATTTGAAAATGGCTAAATAGTAAAATATCAACTGGAGTTGCAGGCCAAATTAACCATTAAGCAGCTCAGACAAGGGCCCCGTCTGGGGCCTGCAGCTCCTGCTCTGCGAATCAGGACACCAGTGGGAGGTTAAAAAGGGGTGAGAGCTAGGGACACCCACCAGGAATGGGGGTGCGTTAGCCCGGTGTGAATGCATACCAGGCTACCTATCCATCATGCAGGCCCACAGTTCCAGTGCTCCCTGCAGGGTACTAGTGCCCTAATCATAGTGCGAGTACATCTATTATTGAGCTTGTGCTATGAATGTTTGCATTAGTTCCCTCCTGTCCTTAAAAGCACCGGGGAACTAAGGTGGGATGGCAGGTCATGAAAAGCAGGACTGTCCCAACGGTATCGTGATGGTTGAGAGGCATGTTCTTTGGAGGACTTCCTTGAGCTGGCAGGGAAAATAAAATATCTCCCTGCTTAGCACTAATTGACAGATTTTGTGGTTCCCCAGAGATTTTTGATGACTCAGAGGGCTATAGCCAGGGCTGAATCATAGACACAGCATTGCAACTCACCCTCCACTGGACCACCAGGGGTAATATGCCTGAACATAATTCAGCCACCTCACACATACACTGGCAGCCTTAATCCACTGTGGAAAGTCCTGGGTTATTTTTTTTAGAATTCAGGGGGGGGGGGGGGGGCATCCATACTTGAATGGAACAAGCCAAATCCCTAAAGCACAGCAGTGTGTCCTAAATTTGCACCCTCCTTATTGTCAAACATAAAGCCAGCATGTATTTATTTACAATACTGGAGTGTTCCTTTAATGAGCATCCTTGTTAGACATTTGTGAAATATTTACTATAATAACATTTTATAGGTATGTTGTAATAAAAACCAAATAAATCTACACAGTGAACACACTTTGTAGCAGCAATGACAATAATCTAATCAAGAAAAAAAATTAAACACAAAGAAGACCACTTTTTGAAAGGCAACCGTACTACACCTTGAACTATGGATGGCTATACAACATGCAATTTTATTTATTAAAAAACTACAAGGAACTAAAAGCCAAATTTTATGATTCATGGGGAGAGAAAATATTATTTTGAAAACTCACCATCTCGGCAAGGGTCACAACATTTGGAAATTACATTTCCATTTACAAAAATTACATGATTAGTGAATAAACCCCATTGGATTAATCACCAAACTGAATTGTCAGAAACTCACCAAAGAATTGCAAGTGATATAATGGTTGACCTAAAATATATCATCATAACCACTACATCCTGCTTCAGTAAATAACCTTGAGAATTATTCACCGAACTCTGTATTGTAGAACACTGAATACACATGGAACTATTTTGGCAAAAATAGGATTTAAAGTTTCTACAATTTGGAAGTTAGTAAATACGCCGGATAGACTTTTCTATTGATATCTGTTATTCTCTCTCCTGTGATTATTCCTCAAACTTATTCCTAAATTTAGCAAATTAAATCCAGATTGCAAAATTGAGGCTAAAACAACCAAAGCTGTGACTATAGCTGCGTTATGGAAATTTTTATGACAACAATTTGGATTTCATTTGTTACAATCCAAAGTAAATAATCCTGTTTGTGTTCTGTAGATTCCCTGCCAGAAACAAAATATGTTTTTCCAATACATACTGACACACTATCAGTTAACTTACCATGATATACAAAATGTTGGAGATTTGCCATTCACTACAAGGTTTGCACTTAGTCAGTTTATTTTCAGCAGCTGAATTAAGCAGTCCTTAAAGGTGCAGTGCTTTCTCTGCCTTTGATTTCAGATTTTTCTTTTTTTTTTAATTAATGAAAATATAGACCTAAGATCATTTCTATAAAATGGTAAATATTGTAAATCAATTAACATGGGTTTGTTGTGCTTATACACATATTAAAATGCCTCCTGTTGACTCCAGTTTGGAGAAGCCAAACTAGAGTTTACATTCTGCAATTTTAATAAAATAGCCGGTGAGGGTTGTTTACTAAACAGTGAATTGTGAAAAATAGCTAGAACTCAATTGCAAATAAAAGGCTAAACTAGTTGGGAAGGCATCATCCAGTTTTTATCAAAACCCCATTGTAAAATGTTGACATTCCCCAATTCCTGAACTGTTGGGGTGAACAATGATCTGATGTCTCTAAGCTGTGTGGTTAAAGACCTGGGGTTTTCATCCTGGTTTTGTGTTTATCTTGAGGTTTTGGTAGCTGGGTTGCCAGACCCACCATATTTACCTGGACACTTCTCTTCATAGAACATGATTAGCACAGGTATTTTAGTAAGGTTTGGGACCCTTCCTTACAGAGGATCTGATAATATTTTGAAAGACTCACCCCCGATTATATGCTCACTTGTACCTCCCTCATGAGTGTCACACAAGGTTATACACTAAAGTCTAAATGGCCCTGTTCATACTATTTAACGATATCCATATCTTACAGACAGCGAACCAAATGAGCTTGACAGATGGATTTAATTCAGACCTGGATTGTTAAAATCTGGGCCCTTTTGCTTCAAACCCAGGCGCGGATTTTAAAAGTCCAAATTGTTTGCCAAGGGGGCAGATTGTTAAATAACGTTTGGCAATGTGATGGTTATCTATGTGACGGCTGAGGATTAACTATATATGAGGGTTAACCATGTGGGAAATATCTATTAAACGTTGAAGCTAGAGACTGGGCTGCCATTGCTGCCTAGTCACGAGAAAAGTCGCATCCCATAGGAATAGGATTTGTAAAACAACGGGGGGGGGGGGGGGGGGGAGGGTACACGTGCCCCTTACTCATGGGCATCATGTAATAAATGTTATATTAAAAATGGGGGGTGATATCCCCAGCCACGGCCATAAAAATTAATGCATATAAATAAAAAATGACCATCCAAATATACAAGGAGTGTGGACATAACATTGTCCACACCCAGAAACTTGTGTAATTGTTCCCCCTGGGTGGTTAGAGAACCCATTGTCATCCACCGTTGCCAGGACGTGGAGATGCTGAATGTCCACAATGTGCAACACTGGACTAGGAAGCACCTCTAGCTGCCATCTGAGTAACTGCCACTAGATGCGTTCCTAGTCACCAATGTAAACACTGCCTTTTCTCTGAGGCAGCATTTACAGTGCTAACCGTGCAAGTGTTACATTAAGCTGTAGTGGTTCTGGTGACTATTGTGTCCATTTAAAGTAACTCACAGGTCTATAATTACCAGGCAAAGATTTTAATCCCTTTTTTTGAATATAGGAACCACATCACAGTTTCCTCCAATCCTCTGGACTAAATGACTAAATAACTACTAAAAAAAGACTGGACATTTTCAATAACCTGGGTTGTCTAATTTTTCAAATGGTATGCCATGGAGTGGTTCATTTTCCTTTCTGGGCTGCCTTATGGTGTCATAGGCAAAATAGCCAATCTGTAAATTTCAATTTGCAAAAACGGAAATGGGCAAATTTTAATTTTGACCCTGTACCTTTCCAAAACACTATAAAACCTATTCATAGGGGGTACTGTTGTACTTGTGAGACATTACTCTACACAAATATGAGTGTTTTAGAGCAGAAAAATGTATAATGCTAATGATATCATTGGTGAAAAGGCAGTTTATTTGTGAATAATGAAAAAAACCACATATGAACGTTAAAGGAACACTATAGTCACCTAAATTACTTTAGCTAAATAAAGCAGTTTTAGTGTATAGATCAGTGATGGCAAACCTATGGCACGCGTGCCACAGATGGCACGCGTGCCACAGATGGCACGCCGGGCCCTCTCTGTGGGCACGCGGCCACAGGTTCACCATCAATGCAGAGTAGGCATCGGCCTGCCCGAAATGGCAGGCGCCTACTCTGCTTCCGTGTCGGGAGGCAGGGGGAGGGATCTGTGAAGCAGCTCTCCTGTCCTCCTGCGCGATGCTGTGTGGAGCGTTACCATGGCAACGCTCCACACAGATCCCTCCCCCTGCAGTGCTTACCACCACCGGACCACCAGGGATGGCTGTGTCCCTGCCCCAGAAGTACCCTTACCCCCCCAGAAGTACCCCTACCCCCCCAGCAGTACCCCTACCCCCCACAACAGTACCCCTACCCCCCCACAGCAGTACCCCTACCCCCCACAACAGTACCCCTACCCCCCCAGCACCCCTATCCCGCCAGCAGTACCCCTACCCCCCAGCAGTACCCCTACCACCCCCAGCAGTACCCCTACCCCTCCACAGCACCCCTAACCCCCCAGCAGTACCCCTACCCCCCAGCAGTACCCCTACCCCCCCACACACAGTACCCCTACCCCCAGCAGTACCCCTACCCCCCAGCAGCACCCCTACCCCCCACAGCAGTACCCCTACCCCCTCAGCAGTACCCCTACCCCCCCACAGCACCCCACACACAGTACCCCTACCCCCCACAGCAGTACCTCTACCCCCCAGCAGTACCCCTACCCCCCACATCAGTACCCCTACCCCCACACACAGTACCCCTACCCCCCAGCAGTACCCCTACCCCCGCAGCAGTACCCATACCCCCCACACACAGTACCCCTACCCCCCAGCAGTACCCCTACCCCCCCACAGCAGTACCCCTACCCCCCCCCACACACAGTACCCCTACCCCCGCAGCAGTACCCCTACCCCCCACACACAGTACCCCTACCCCCAGCAGTACCCCTACCCCCCAGCAGTACCCCTACCCCCACAGCAGTACCCCTACCCACCCAGCAGTACCCCTACCCCCCAGCAGTACCCCTACCCCCCCACACAGTACCCCTACCCCCCGCACACAGTACCCCTACCCCCCACAGCAGTACCCCTACCCCCCACACACAGTACACCTACCCCCACAGCAGTACCCCTACCCCCACACACAATACCCCTACCCCCCACAGCAGTACCCCTACCCCCCACAGCACCCTTACCCTCGCCCAGCACCCCTACCCCCCACACAGCACAGCACCCCTCTCACAAACACATTACCCCTCATACACACACACACATACAGCACCCCTCTCACAAACATACACACACAGCATCCATACACACACACACACACACACACACAGCACCCCCCACACACACACACACAGCTCCCCCCCACACACACAGCACCCCCCAACACACACACAACACCCCCCCACCACACACAGCACCACACACACACAGCACCCCCCCCCACACACAAAGCACCACCCCACACACACACAGCACCCCTCACACACTTACACAGCACCCCTCATACACTTACACAGCACCCCTCCTACACACACACAGCACCCCTCACATACAACACCCACACACACACCCCCACACGCACCCCACCACACACGCACCCCCCACACACGCACCCCCCCACACACACAGCATCCCCCCCCCACACACAGCACCTCACACCTAAAAAAAACTGGTTTCACTTTCAAACAGATGTAATTTACCTTAAATAATTGTATCTCAATCTCTAAATTAAACTTTAATCACATACAGGAGGCTCTTGCAGGGTCTAGCAAGCTATTAACATAGCAGGGGATAAGAAAATCTTAATTAAACAGAACTTGCAATAAAGAAAGCCTAAATAGGGCTCTCTTTACAGGAAGTGTTTATGGAAGGCTGTGCAAGTCACATGCAGGGAGGTGTGACTAGGGTTCATAAACAAAGGGATTTAACTCCTAAATGGCAGAGGATTGAGCAGTGAGGCTGCAGGGGCATGTTCTATACACCAAAACTGCTTCATTAAGCTAAAGTTGTTCAGGTGACTATAGTGTCCCTTTAACTTTGACCAATGTTTGTGACTGCTAAAAAAGTCTGGACACATACCCCATGTAGTTTTACAAATGATATGCTATGATGGGGGCAATTTTCATTTCTGGGCTGCCATACGATCTCAAAGGCAATATAGGCCCAGCACACCAATCTGGCCAGATGTATAAAAACTAAAAATGGGGCAAGCCCTATATTTGATGCTGTAACTTTTCAATACCCCAAAAAATCTGTAGATGTTGGGTGCTGTTATATTTGTGAGACATCGCTAAACACAAATATGTGTATTTAATTGCAGAAAAAGCTAACAGTAATATGACATTCATGGTTAACGTTTCATGCAAAACTAAGAAAATATCAAAATCTCTGATTTCAGTGTACCTACACTCTCACTTTTTTATTTTTTCTTCTATTTTTTTTAGAATCAATGTGCCTAATTCCCTTAAATGTTATATATTTATACATAAGATAAAGTTGGGGATACTTTTGTGTTCTTTATGTTGTTTTGTGTAAATATCTGTTCTTTCTCTCTCTTCATTCTCAGATTGCTTGTCCAATTAGCTAAAGTGGTCTGGGTGCCTATAGTGTCCCTTCATTTGTTTGTTTTTGAGACTTTCCGAAATACACCGACCGCACAACCTAAACTCATGGAACTGTGTCTGGGTAGGAGCCTTGTGTGCGGTCGGTCAAAATTAGACTTCCATAAAATTCCAAAACCCCTGAACTGATCTGCGTGATTTTTGGATATGTTGGTCACCCAGATCAGGGCTATCAGGGGATATGACATTTATGGGAACTTTATGTGTTTTGGGGTACTTTTCAAGTTTTATGAAAAAAAAATAGTTTTTCTCTGCCTGGAGATAATTGAGTTCTTACAGTATCTGACTCAATTATCTCACAGTCAGAAAGGAGGGAATTATCTGTTTGTATTGGGAGTGTCACACTTTGTCACTGTGTTATTATTGGTTGTAAACTTTGTGCTGGAGTCCCCCAGCTCTGTGTTGTGGTTATGGTGCCAGGACCCCCTCCCAGAGTAAGTAGTCAAACCGTTTAACAACAGTTTGACAACTTACCTGGGGTCTGCTTGGATATGGGACTGTAGTAGTGCATTGGAGCAGTTGTGTGTGTGAGTGGTGCAATGTGTGAGGGGTGCAGTGTGTGTGTGTGAAAAGTTCAGTGTGTTTGTGTGTGGGGGGGTGTAGTGTGTGAATGTGTAGGGTGTGTAGGGCAATGTGTATGGGGGCTGTGTATCTGTGTGTGGGGGGCAGTGTATGTGTGTGGGTTAATGTGTGTATGGGGGCAGTGTGTGAATGTGTATGGTGTGTGGGGTCAGTGTGTGTATGTGGGGGCAGTGTTTGTGTGTATGTGTGTGTGTGGGGGGCAGTGTGTGTATGGGGGGCAATGTGTGTAGGGGGGGCAGTGTGTGAATGTGTGGTGCGGAGGGTAGGGAGGCTTTCTTATATATATATATATATTTATTTTTTAATAAAAATAATTACATTTATGTCCACCCTCCCTTCTTACCTTTACTGAGGGAGGAAAGGGGGACATTTCTTGATCCCTGGTGGTCCCAGTAGTGATAGTGAACTCTAGCCGGCAGCTCCAGGGCTAGAGTTCACTCTCGTCAGATCCGGAGCGTTGCCCAGTTGCCCAACCCCTGGATCCGCCAGTGCTACCAGATAACAAACCATGAACATTTCATACATGTATAGTGTTCATAAAACTTATTTCATAAAAAGAAAACTAAATGCAATTGTATATGCATCTGGAGCAATCTATATGTCTGTCTGTCTGTCCTCCACAACCATTCAAATGTGAAACTCCAAAATATTATAATGTGCTCTTTTTTCACACCTGTTAAAATCTCATCAACATAATATGATGAGTTAAGAAGTTACTTACTGCCTATTTAGCTGGCTGGGTACTTTTGAAACTCTAATATCAATTAGACTGTTATTCCTCTTCCTCCCTCTTCCCCATGAAGTTTCTGGAAACATGTTTTTAATAAAAATTACTTCTGACTCTACAATCTTGGAGGAAGCTGCTTTTGGGGGTTTTTTTGTTTGTGTTTTGCCATCCCCAGTTAGAAGTCTGACAAACCTGCAAACTACTGCTTCTGACAACAGGTAGGTAATTTCAGTATTGTAGTTTTCCTTGTGAGGTCATGTTGGGAATAATACACTTTGCCTATATTTACCCAGGGCTTAAGATACAGATGACAGGATGTTCAGTCTGTTTGAAATGATTAAACGATGACAGCTATTTGCAATAATGTATTTTATCTATATCCAATGCTTAGTGAATATACCCCTAGACAATAAAGAGCTGTATAATATCATATAACAAGTAATAGGTGTTATATGCGGTAGAACATCATGTATCAAGTCAAAGGTGTTATATCCTGTATTCTTCTGTCTGTCGGCCTTATTTCCTGTTTTTCTCCCTTTGATCATAACTGCATAGTAATGTGTAATTTAGAACTTAGTAGTAATTATCTTTAATTCGCAGTGCGCATGCATATTACTTTGGCGTGCGTGGTTATAGTGAAACTAAGCTTTGTGCAAGGTTCGAACATGAAGATACACCTGCAAGCTTGCTATAGGTTAAGATAAATGATTTTGTTAGGATTGGATAATGCTTGTAAGACCACCCCTGTTTCCTCTTGAACATAAACTGTTACACAGCTCATTAAACACTGAGAAGTCACTTTGAACCTTGTCTTGTATTGTTCATTGGGGGCTCCTCACCAGCTGGTTTGGGGACAAGGAGTTGCAAATTGATACAAAAGACCATGGCAACGGGAAATTCCTGACAGAGAAAATTCCTCACTATCAGGTCATGATCTAACTTTTTTTTTTTTTTAACCTTAACATCAACAACATCCCTCACCAAAAAAACAAAAACAAAACAAAACATTCAATCAGCATCTTATCTGGCTGTTCTTGTTTCTTACACGTCATCATGCTCACTGAATTTTTGCACTGCCCAGGTTAAATAACAAAGACAGAATATGATGTATTATATATATTTTTTTATTATACCAAATATATTTAGGGCAAGATTCAAACACATTTATGCTGTTAGAAGTCACAGATATAGCAAACTAGGTTAGTAATATATATTTTTTTAATTATTTGTTCACTAGCTTGTAGAAAGCATATAAATCTAGGTTTGCTTGTTTTTTATTCTAAAACTTACATTAGTACAGAGAATAGTATGTAAAAGACATCAATATTCATCATTATCATCATTATCATCATCATCATCATCATCATCATCATCACTGTAGCTTGATTCTCTTCCCACTTCTTCATAATCCTTTTCTAAAGCAGCTATATCCTCTCTCACCTTAGCGAACTCTTCTTCCTCCATTCCTTCTTCAAATTACCAATGTATAAAGGTTCTTTTTGCATACATCAAGTCAAACTTGTGGTCTAGTCTAGCCCAAACCTCTGCAATGGCAATTGTGTTTCTCAGCATCCAGACAATAGGTTCAACATAGCCATATAGCCATATGTTCTCCTTGAACCACAATTAGGGGATGGTAATGTATCCTTCTTTAAACCATGTAGGACACCAATCTACAAACTAAATGGTCCTCTTGGTTTAAGTTGCCGCTATAGCTGCAAAGACTGATGTCTTTGGGTACCACATCACTTGATATAGAAGGCAGCAAGCCAGGCATTTTCCACGTGGGGATCGGGCAAATAGTGGACTGCATCCTCCTGTCCTCACCTCTCACATGGCTTCCACTTCATGAGCACTGAGAGGAAGTAATCTGACATCACCCATCCCCCCCTACCCCCCCCCCCCCCTCCCACTTTTCCCTGTGCTGGTGCACAGAAGTGAAGAATGGTAAAGAGACTCATCCACTCAAATCAAGTTCTGCAATATGGTCTGGTCAATATGGGTCACAAAATTTGATGAAGCCCCTTAACGGAGTATTATCTCCCCGATGGCAGTCCTGCAGTCTAGTTCATTCCAGGCACAGCCAGGAATGGATTTCTCATCTCCCCTTCAAAAACTTGCATTAGTATAGAATATAGAGAGTGTCAGAATAGTATGTGGAAAAAATATACAATATTCATCTTCAAAAGTAGAACCACAGGCTTCTTAGTGCAGGGTAAAAAGATTAAATGTATTTTATTATAGTTCAAAAGACTAAACAAAAATACAACGTTTCGGCCGTAAGACCTTAATCATGTATGATTACACATGATTAAGGCCTGACGACCAAAACATTGTATCTTTGTTTTGTCTTTTGGACCATAATAAAACACATTTGATCTTTCACCCCGGCACTGAGAAGCCTGTGGTTCTATACATTTGGATGTACATAGGGGACAGGTGGACCTCCCCCACAGGGCTCATTGTGCGCCAATTCACTTGTGTGCTGCACTCTACTACCTGGTTCAATATTCATCTTCATCATCATCACTATAGCTTGATTCTCTTCCTACCTCTTCATAATCCTTTTCTAAAGCAGCCATATCCTCTCTTGCCTCAGAGAACTCCCCTTCCTCCATTCCCTCTCCAACATACCAATGTACAAATGCTCTCTTGGCATACATCAAGTCAAACTTATGGTCTAGTCTAGCCCAGGCTTCTGCAATGGCAGTAGTGTTACTCAGCATACAGACAGCACGTTCTACTTTAGCCAGATGTTCTCCCTGAACCACAGTTGGGGGCTGGTAGTTTATTCCCACTTTAAACCCAGTAGGACACCAATCTACAAACTGGATGCTCCTCCTGGTTTTAATTGCTGCTATTGCTGCATTAACATCTTTTGGCACCACATCACCTCTGTATAGAAGGCAGCAAGCCATGTATTTACCACGTCGAGGGTCACATTTCACCATCTGATTTGAATAGTCAAAGCAAGCATTGGTGATCTCCAGAACGGACAGCTGTTCATGGTAAGCTTTTTCTGATGATATAATGGGTGAATAAGTAACTAATGGGAAATGGATTCTTGGATATGGCACCAGGTTGGTTTGGAACTCTGTTAGATCCACATTCAGCGCACCATCAAACCTTAGTGAGGCTGTAATTGAAGAAACTATTTGACCTATTAATCTGTTCAGATTGGTATAAGAAGGACGCTCAATGTCCAAGTTACATTTGCAGATATCATAAATTGCCTCATTATCCACCATAAATGCACAGTCAGAATGTTCTAGAGTTGTGTGTGTTGTAAGGATGGCATTATAAGGTTCAACCACGGCAGTGGAGATCCTTGGAGCAGGATAGACTGAGAACTCAAGTTTGGACTTCTTGCCATAGTCAACAGAAAGACGCTCCATCAGCAGTGATGTGAATCCTGAACCTGTACCACCTCCAAAACTATGGAAGACGAGAAATCCTTGAAGACCATAACATTGATCAGCCTAAAAATACAAATAAGCAACAGAGGTTTGTTTCATTAGTAAATTGCCTGAAACAGTGTAATATGTGGACAATACAAAACATGTAGTTACGTTTTTAAGAGGCAAAAATGTTAAAGAACAGTAGATCTACAAGATACATTAAAAGGTACAGAGTTTACAGTTATATATTTTGTATTTGCACATATAGTCTGACAACATAAACTATTTCGTAAAATATCAGCTCATAAAATTACTGTTGATACATGGGACTTCATGAATTCTACATTCTACACATTACTTGCAACTTATGTACACTGATCCTCTTAAACATTACATGAATTATAGATATCACCTGCACAGGAACGCTAACATACTGTTGATATTTTCATGGAAAGCACTGAGCTCATTTGAAAGATCATTCTCACTTCTCTGACCCTACACTTTTGGAAACTGTGTCTCAAAATGTATCCTTCATTCATTTTCCTTTCTTAAGCTTACAATTACTGATAACCCAACTTTTATGAACATTAGTCCCCTATTCAAATAATAACCTAGTTGCTTTGACATTTTGTCATGCTCATTCTTTGTTTATCTTTTTCAACTATCCAAATTCCACAGTTTTTAGCTTATTTATTTTCTAAAGGACCTAAAATTTGCTCCAATAAGCTCCTTTTTTGTCTAAGATGAGATTCTCTAACACATGATATTTCTGTAATTTCTAAGTGACTTGAGTGAGAGCACTAATATTAAATTACCAAATTTCACCTTAGAAATAACGAGAACCTAAACATGACCATAACACCATAAGCTTAGGACACAAAATGTATTTATTTCAGGCAAGTATTAAGACAACTAATATAAACTAGTTTCCATTTGGTACAGAACCCCATCACTATATTATAATATATCTCCCCCAGGTCAATTGGTGATGTAGATGCATCAAACTAGAGGCTTCCCTACAGGACATATGGTGGGAATGTTCTCTTATTCAACCATCTGAATGTCCCTTCATACAATTCTTATACCTTTCACCTAAGTATCAATTAACCTGCATTTTACTCCATCAAAAAAAGAAGTTGGGCTGAAAATTGTTTTAATCTGCCTTAAAAGGGGAATGTCACTTCTCTGTAAGTTACATCACTTAATAAATTATAAAACCTCACCTTATACTTGTCTAACACTTTTTTCAAGTGGTGCTCAATATTCTTTAATTGTAAATTACATATTTAGCAAAAGACATCACCCCCAAAGCAGGGCTACCATCATAATTCTTCGGGCCCCTTACAAACCTACTGACCAGGCTCTCGTCAATACACACTACTAGGCACACATACAGATACACATTGACACACACTGATAAACACCCACATTCTACTAGAAACACACACTGCTACACCAATATACTCTGCTAAAGACACACTACTAAACACACATTTTGCTATACACACTAACACTTGACTAGTGCCTTGTTTTATTGCATTTTTTGTGAAAGTAAAACTTTTTTACCCTAATCCAATCTTGCTGTGGTATCCGTGGTGTGGGAGAAGTACCTTACTACCAGATATTAGTGGAGATAGCGTGAATAAGCTTATTATTCTAAGCTTTCATAGTTAGAGCCTGCTTCATAAGGCTCTACAGATCGTGAGTGACCCATTACCTCCGATTTATTTTGTCTATAAAGTGTTACAGTATTATGCTATGTATATCTTTCTATTTTTAGGTTGATTCAGAGATTCACCTAATATAAGTATAATACTTTTTTATCTCTTGCACCTCCCTAAACTTTTGTTTTGTGTTTTGATGTATCACTAGCTTTGTGCATGGCAGAAATAGTGGTTCGACCAAATCATGAAAAATGTGGTTCAGCCAAATTAGTTTGGGCGATTCAAGATTCGTCTAGGTGGCGTTAAGGTTTAAACAAATTTTGTCCATGCATTTATTTTGGGAAAAATAATTTGGCCAAACCAAAAGTGCACAAAAATGGGCCAATCGGGGGCGGAGCCTAGCTTCCAGGCTGAGCAGACGTGCAGCAACCAAGCTCTTAACTAAAATTACTACTTTGGGGGGAAAAAAACCCAGAAATCCAGCACGTCCGGCCTCTGGAGGGCTATAAGCGAGACGGGGACATCCTGGCGAATTCTTTGACACCTGAATCTTGCAGAACTCTAGCCGGGAACCCGAGAAATCTAGTGAGGCCTACCAGGGATCGAGCCGGGGAGAGGCAGCGGCTCTCCTCGTGTGAGAACTCGAGCACGGACTCATCAAATCTCCTAACTCCTACCCCCCCTATGGACCGGTGGGGGATATCCCGGTCTGCACTAGGCGCCTGGAGCATATACCACAAGCATTAACCACCTACCAAGAGAGAAACAGTGCATCTCCTGTGCAGCACGCGCTGTCTTCTTTTATGAGCCAAGATGGCGAACACAGTACCTGCAGACACCACTGGAGACCCACAGGATTTGCTGCAAAAACGACTGGACAGGCTCTTTTGCGCCTTCTGGCTGAAGCTTAAATACAGACAGGCTCGAATTGCAGAAGAGAGTAGAGAGGAAGGAGCACGGAGGCACCAGCCTAATGAAGTTCAGCACTCCACAGCCTGCTCAGCGCGGAGACTATCCCTGACACTCTGCCATGGGAAGCCTCTTAGGAGGAAAGCCCGCCAAACCACGGCCCATCCGCGTCCTAAGAAGCACAGCACCCGCTCCTGCATGCCCAAGCTGAGGGCTAAACGGAAGACACCCCGGATGCTTATTACACAACGCCGACGGGAACAACATCACTTTAAAGCCATGCACACTGCCATCTGGGACATCCCTCGCAGAGCCAAGCGGGGCCGGAGTACTGGAAACTGCAAATGTGCTCTCGCAGAGGCCTGGGGCCAGTGGTGTGACCTGTTCTGGACTGCCGGGACTCAAACTATGTATGAAACTATGGTGGTCAGCATGGGCATTGGAGGAGGGTAGGGAATTTTAGCGGAGCAGTGGGCGCTGTAGACCGGGCTCCCCTTAACTATAGCCCCCCCACAGGCTTATATAGCCATGTAAGGCACTACATAGGGGGTCCCTGTCATTAGCAAGCTACTGCCTAGCAGATGCAGCCTACTGCTGCAAAATGCATGCCCGCCTCTCTTATCGTCCCTGTGCACAACAGATTAGACTAGCCTGGTACCCGTAGCATACAACACCCAAACACCCACCTAGTCTAGGGTTACCTTTAAGTTAAACCATGCTACTGGCACCTCAAATCTAGACAGGTTAGCCTGATTCTCTTCTGTTAAACATGTTCCTATATGGTTTTCTCATCTCACTCTTTGCATAATATAAGCACTGTATGGCAATTATCTTACTAAGGAATGTAAATTGACTATGTGCCAGCTCTCTAAGCAACCTAGAACAGGTACTGTTGTAGCTTGTGAAGATGCCATCTTGTGATATGCCATACTAAATGTTTGTAATATGGCACCCTCCTCCTAGGGTGCAGGTTTAATGCATATGCCCCCTATCACTCACAGGCACGCTGTAATGGTTAAACACATTTACCAGCGAGCTGAATCCAGCTCACTAATTTTGCCCACCACTTATTTTACCCATCTTCACATAGTCCTGTCTGTCCGCAAGACATGCCAAAACACTAACCGTCTCCAGCATAATACAGGGAGTGCAGAATTATTAGGCAAGTTGTATTTTTGAGGATTAATTTTATTATTGAACAACAACCATGTTCTCAATGAACCCCAAAAACTCATTAATATCAAAGCTGAATATTTTTGGAAGTAGTTTTTAGTTTGTTTTTAGTTATAGCTATTTTAGGGGGATATCTGTGTGTGCAGGCGACTATTACTGTGCATAATTATTAGGCAACTTAACAAAAAACAAATATATACCCATTTCAATTATTTATTTTTACCAGTGAAACCAATATAACATCTCAACATTCACAAATATACATTTCTGACATTCAAAAACATAACAAAAACAAATCAGTGACCAATATAGCCACCTTTCTTTGCAAGGACACTCAAAAGCCTGCCATTCATGGATTCTGTCAGTGTTTTAATCTGTTCACCATCAACATTGCGTGCAGCAGCAACCACAGCCTCCCAGACACTGTTCAGAGAGGTGTACTGTTTTCCCTCCTTGTAAATCTCCAGAGATGCACATCACCTAATATGCTTAATTGGTAGTAGGCTTTCGAGCCTATACAGCTTGGAGTAAGACAACATGCATAAAGAGGATGATGTGGTCAAAATACTCATTTGCCTAATAATTCTGCACTCCCTGTATGTCTGCCTAGCATATGACTGCTTTCAACATGATATGTCTGCCTAGCATATAACTGTTTTCACCATGATATGTCTGCCTAGCATATAACTGTTTTCACCATGATATGTCTGCCAAGCATAACTGTTTTAAGTGGAAAAGGTCTACCTGGCATATAACTGTTTTCAACGCAACATGTTTACCTAGCATATAGTTGCTTCTAGTAACAGTATACGACCAACAAAATAATATGGTCTCAACTCAAGTTAAATTGTTTTCAGCAGCATGTATAGCCTGACTGTTACCCTTCTTTGTTACACCTAACTATGCTTACTCTTGTATTTTTTTTTTTTTTAAAGTGCAACGAAACTTGAATCTGTCACCAAGACGTAACCAATTACCAACTAATGTAACACCCATTGACAGCAATGAAACTTGTAATTATCTCTGCACTTTCAAAAATAAAGAATAATAAAAAAAAAAAATGGGCCAATCGATGTATGCAAAACACATATATAATATAAGTATTATATTAGCACATTTTCACTACATTTGGTTTACAGATCAAGTTAAAAGAAGTTACCAATAGAGGGGGAAAAATGAGGAGCACTAAAAATCTATATTTATATATTATATATTTATTAATTTTTTACTGCTCCTCCTTTTTCCCCCTCTCTATTGATCCACTAACTATCAATCATTTTTTTCCCATCAATCATCTTTTTTTTTTGGCCCCATGGACAGAATTCTAAATCATGAAACAGACAAAACACATCTTCTACCATTTTGTGATATGTTCATATAATGGATTTAAGGGACACTATAGTCACCAAAACAAATTTAGCTTAATGAAGCAGTTTTGGTGTATAGATAATGCCGCTGCAGTCTCACTGCTCAATTCTCTGCTATTTAGGAGTTAAATCACTTTCTTTATGCAGCCCTAAGCACACCTCCCTGAATATAACTTGAACAGCCTTCCTAAGCACTTCCTGCAAATAATCATCTAATGCTTACACTTCCTTTATTTCAAATTATATTTAAATTGGAATTTCCTATCTCCTTCTATGCTAATAGCTTGCTGGACCTTGCAGGAGCTTCCTGTATAGAACTAAAGTTCCACTTACAGAGCAGGAGATAAAAACTTTTAAAGTAATTTACATCTGAGTGAAAATGAAACCATTTTATTTTCATGCAGTCTGTGTCACTCAAAGCCGAGGGAGGTGTGGCAAGGGTTACGTAAACAGAAATAAAAAGAATTTAACTTCTAAATGGTAGAGAATTGAGCAGTGAAACTTCAGAGGCATGATCTATACACTAAAACTACTTCATTAAGCTAAAATTGTTTAGGTGACTATCGTGTTCCTTCAAAGTTACAGAATTTGTAAGAACAACCAATCACCCAAAAGTTGGACAAATTATTTGAAATAGAATGCACAAATATATTGTGCAGGTAGACAGGTGCCTGGTCTGTCGATAGAGGGGTTGGGCTGTGTACACCCATGCCATCTTCAGCCTTGAAGTTAATATGCCACTGTAACAATCATTGACAGGGAGCTAAGATGGAGGCAGCCAGATGCAGTATGAAGAGGTATAGATTCCTAAATATATTTTTCACAAATACATTTTGCCACACATACATATCTGTTAATTATGGAAGACAAGTAAATAGTAAAAATCCTTGTAAGTGAGAGTTTTCTTTTACTTACTATCTCGCATCTTTAAAACATTTAAAAAATGCACTACTCACTTGTTTACGAATCATGTCCAACACAGAGTCAACAATCTCCTTTCCAATGGTATAGTGACCACGAGCATAGTTATTTGCTGCATCTTCTTTTCCAGTGATCAGCTGCTCCGGATGAAAAAGTGAGCGATATTTCCCAATTTTTATTTCATCTACAAGATAGGTGAGGTTAATAGTTTGACTTTGACATGTCAAGTGGAAAGAAGTAATGGATCACGTGGACTGCAGCTTCTACTACTCTTGTCCCTAAAGAGCTGTTTACAGCCTGAAATCTTAGAGTTTTATCTCCGCAGATTGAAATGCTAGAAACACTTGCTTAATATTTTATTTTCCTCTTAACTACCCACTGTGCATGGGGTGATGCAGGTGAGGGTCAACTCTTGTGAGATTGCAATGCTCTTGTAGAATACATGATGTTTTTAACCCCTCATCTCATGCACATGTACCAGTCAGGGTTGTAGCTGTTATGATGTCAGAAGTGCCCTGGTGGCTGGTGCACCCCATTGAAGGGAGTCAATATGTTTTAGAATGGATTGACTTCTTACCTGGTGTCCACCAGGCACTACTCCATGTCTCCTCTATGACCCAGTGAGGACTGAAAGCTCCTACTCAGGATTTCCATCAGCACGCACTGAGCAAAAGTGGAGGCGGACTTGTCAGTGTGTGTCTGTGTGTATGGCAATGTGTGTATTTGTGTGTGTCAGTTTGTCACTGTATATATATGTGTACATGTGTCATTGTGTGTGTCTGTGTTAGTGGAAAAGCAGTTGTATATTTCAGTGTGTGTGTGTCTGTGCATGTATGCCTATGTGTGTCACTGTGCGTGTATCTCTTTGAGTTTTTATGTGTGTGCTTGTGTCTATATACATTTTTGTCCATATTTTCCACAAAGTGTCCCTGGAAATAATTTTCACATATTGGGAAATATGTTTTTGGGGGATTTTTTTTTTTAAATTGCATTTTTAAAAGTTGATTGTTTTCCTGTTTAAGTCTTATAGCTGTGATTCTGATAATAAAACAAAAGATCTGCTCAATACATTTTATGAAGTAACCTCTACCACTTTACTATACATAAATGTGCATCATATAAAATAAATAAATAAATGTATTTACATTACCAATAACAGTTTCCTCTAGGTCTACAAACACTGCTCGAGGTACACATTTCCCTTTAGAAGTCTCACTGAAGAAAGTCCCAAATGATGAATCCATTATATAGCTCCTCTCATCAGCTGCAATTCCAGTGGGATGGATCCCGTGTTCTAAACAGTACAACTCCCAGCAGGCATTGCCCATCTGCACACCAGCCTGGCCAATATGGACAGAGATGCATTCCCTCTAAAATATAAAGAAACAAGCATGAATGTACATATATGTCAGTCATATTTTTTCCCATTAATCATCCCATCAATATACAGATATTACACATAAAAAATAAATAACTGTATTGATTTTGCAATATCACAAATTATAAACCTCACAGACCCACCGTGCTCTTAGAATGTCACTGGAAGTAAGCTGGGGAAAGCAATTTTGATTCCCAAAACTAATATTCATAATGCCCTGTTGCAGTGTAAATTAAATTTACGGGGTACTTGAGAAAGCCTGGGAGCTAGACTTGCCTTGCACAATTGATAGGATAAGAAAATTATCTTTGTCTTGAAGGTTTACCTAGTGACTAAAAAACGGAAATATAATGTGTGTACTGTGCATGTGCAATATTATATAACATTTTGTGTATGTCACACCATTAATTTCAGTGTTGCACTTGTTTTAGTAATCCCTTTATATTTTGAAAAAGAAATAGTGTTCTCTGTAAATACTGTGAGATATCCCAAAAGAAAGTATTATGAAAGGGAACCTGGAATTACCAGTCATGACATGCTCACACTAATAAAAAATCTTCCCGAAATGCATTGAACACATGATATTTCACAGAGATATATGATATATACAGTGTAATATATATGGTATATGCACAGGCGAGGATTATCAATCTCATATTACACTATGTTCTGTTTTGTTTTGTCATCATACCATTCAGTGTAATATATATAGCAATAAACTCACCTCCACTCCAACATTGCCATGTGGTCTGGTCACCTTTCTGGGTGTTAACCTACTGTAACACCCAACTTCGCTCCTTCCGCTGTCTTCTTGAATTCGGCTCCTAAACTCTTCTGTGATGTCGACACTCTTAGCCATGCTTACACACATTTAGCCAGCGCTAGCCATACAGACCATTGTGAATGTGCTGTGGTTGTTATGCTTGTCGAGCAGAAGGACCAGTTGTGGGAGGTCTCATCTGCTCTCCTTGTCATTCATTTCTTTGGCACATAGTTTATGGCGGCGAATTGGCGCACAAGTGGGAGAAAGAGCCCTTTTTACGTATATACAGGGAGTGCAGAATTATTAGGCAAGTTGTATATTTGAGGATTAATTTTATTATTGAACAACAACCATGTTCTCAATGAACCCAAAAAACTCATTAATATCAAAGCTGAATATTTTTGGAAGTAGTTTTTAGTTTGTTTTTAGTTATAGCTATTTTAGGGGGATATCTGTGTGTGCAGGTGACTATTACTGTGCATAATTATTAGGCAACTTAACAAAAAACAAATATTTACCCATTTCAATTATTTATTTTTACCAGTGAAACCAATATAACATCTCAACATTCACAAATATACATTTCTGACATTCAAAAACATAACAAAAACAAATCAGTGACCAATATAGCCACCTTTCTTTGCAAGGACACTCAAAAGCCTGCCATCCATGGATTCTGTCAGTGTTTTGATCTGTTCACCATCAACATTGCGTGCAGAAGCAACCACAGCCTCCCAGACACTGTTCAGAGAGGTGTACTGTTTTCCCTCCTTGTAAATCTCACATTTGATGATGGACCACAGGTTCTCAATGGGGCTCAGATCAGGTGAACAAGGAGGCCATGTCATTAGATTTTCTTCTTTTATACCCTTTCTTGCCAGCCACGCTGTGGAGTACTTGGACGCGTGTGATGGAGCATTGTCCTGCATGAAAATCATGTTTTTCTTGAAGGATGCAGACTTCTTCCTGTACCACTGCTTGAATAAGGTGTCTTCCAGAAACTGGCAGTAGGACTGGGAGTTGAGCTTGACTCCATCCTCAACCCGAAAAGGCCCCACAAGCTCATCTTTGATGATACCAGCCCAAACCAGTACTCCACCTCCACCTTGCTGCCGTCTGAGTCGGACTGGAGCTCTCTGCCCTTTACCAATCCAGCCATGGGCCCATCCATCTGGCCCATCAAGACTCACTCTCATTTCATCAGTCCATAAAACCTTAGAAAAATCAGTCTTGAGATATTTCTTGGCCCAGTCTTGACGTTTCAGCTTGTGTGTCTTGTTCAGTGGTGGTCGTCTTTCAGCCTTTCTTACCTTGGCCATGTCTCTGAGTATTGCACACCTTGTGCTTTTGGGCACTCCAGTGATGTTGCAGCTCTGAAATATGGCCAAACTGGTGGCAAGTGGCATCTTGGCAGCTGCACGCTTGACTTTTCTCAGTTCATGGGCAGTTATTTTGCGCCTTCATCTTTCCACACGCTTCTTGAGACCCTGTTGACTATTTTGAATGAAACGCTTGATTGTTCGATGATCACGCCTCAGAAGCTTTGCAATTTTAAGAGTGCTGCATCCCTCTGCAAGATATCTCACTATTTTTGACTTTTCTGAGCCTGTCAAGTCCTTCTTTTGACCCATTTTGCCAAAGGAAAGGAAGTTGCCTAATAATTATGCACACCTGATATAGGGTGTTGATATCATTAGACCACACCCCTTCTCATTACAGAGATGCACATCACCTAATATGCTTAATTGGTAGTAGGCTTTCGAGCCTATACAGCTTGGAGTAAGACAACATGCATAAAGAGGATGATGTGGTCAAAATACTCATTTGCCTAATAATTCTGCACTCCCTGTATTTGCTAGCAAATGTATTAAAACAATGTATAGATAGGATTTTATAGTCTTTAAAAAAGAGCTTGAACTAAATATGTCATGACAGGTACCCTATCAGCACATTGTGTGTTGGCCTGCAATCAGACATCATATGTTAGTTTTCCTCCTGCGCTGCTGAATTGTCAATAGCTGCCCAGTTGCTAATTTATATAAATGGCAGAAACATTGAGCAGCCTCTGCCAACCGATCCCATATTTCTGCCATCCAACAGCATTCATTCAGACTAAAATCTATACACACTTCTGGCGCGTTTTGAAGCATTAAATGCAAACATTGTTAAATACTGTAAACAATGTCTGAAATTTGCAGTCTGAATTGAGAGTCCATTTAGATCTTACTGAATAAACCTGTCTGATTTATTTTGCCAGCACCAGTTTCATCATTATAATAAGGAGAGAGCAAATCAAGTAGTTATGGTAGCTGTAAATATTGGATGCTGCCTGCAACCATGACTCCCATGAATCTCCAGCCAGTGTGACGTGTGTACTTGTGCTGCCATAAGAAAGAGACTAAGTGTATCTGTGTAATTGTGTTAGTGTGGGTGTATGTGTTTATAGGTATAGATAAGAGCAGCTGATTGGAGAAGTGGAGTTCTCCAAACTCAATCTACTATTTCAATATTTATTTATATTAACCACTTCCCGATGTTAGGATCTTCCATGCCGTCTTCCACAGAGTGAGCTTTAACACTATTTATGGATCATCCTCACTTTTTTAGTGTAAGCAAGGTTAAATCCCTGCTCTGTAAGCTAGGCCGTATTTTGGGATTTATACCATGCTTAAAGTGAGCGATGCATACAGCCTTTTAAATTAAGAATTCAATTCCCTTTGCTGCAACATGGTGTGAGCAGGGTAAAAGCCCTCTGTCACCAGGCTAACTGATAAGCTGTATGCAGCGCTCAAAATGAGCACTGCATACAGCCTTTTACATTAATTGACTCTTCACTGGCAGCTGCCCTGACAGGGTTCCCCTGCATGCCCTCATTCCGATTGTGATCAGTGCTGTACTTTACCAGCTGCAACGCATTTATCTCAGTATTATCGGCTGGAAAAGCATGCTAGATTTCAGTATTACAAGGAAAGCCCATAATTCTAAAAATAGCCAGAAGATGGCAGTCACAGACTGTTCTCTACTGTTTTAACTTGGAAACCAATTTGCTTATATAGGTACTGAACTTAGCAGTGGGTTTCCTTAGAGTTAGGGTGAGTTGAAAGGTTAAAGACAGTGTAGGCTTAGTGTTACTGTGAGGGTTAGTGCTGGGTTAGGGCTAATGATATTTTAGTGTATGGATATTGTAGAGTTACGGTTAGGGTAGATATATGGCTAATGTATGTGTAAGCATAGGGTTGGGGTTGGTAAAAGTAAATTGAGGGAGTGATGGTTTAGGGTTAGCTTTAACTACCAAAAGTTAATTTAGAGCATAAACATATAAGGCATTTAACAATCAGGATATATATATATATATATATATAAATCTATTTTGAGTTCTTTTAGTAAGCAAAAATATTTTTAGAAAATGATTTTTTTTAACCCTGGCAGCAAGGACCCGGTCACCTAAACGGTGTACATATTACTATATTACTAATGCTATAGTGTTCCTTTAATGTTGTATTAAGTATACATACAGGATATTAGAAGAAAACCCTTTTCGGTCTTTTAATCCTTTCACTAACAAGCGGATTAAAAAATAACACCTGTAGAATCCAAATAATTTTGGTGTCCCGGAACGTAATGTTTAAATGTATTTTTTGTTTTAGTACTCTTAGGCAGCACATTATTTAATGGAAAGGAAGCAAAATATTTTTGTTGGACAGGAAATGAAAAAAAAACAAAAAACTATTTATTGAATAATGAAGTTACAGATAAAAAACAGTATTGTAACTAAATAATGTTTCTGCATATTTAAAATTAACATATTCCAATAATCTTTTCAGTTTGGTCCTATATATTTCCAGTATGTGTTGTTACATAACTCATATTCCCACATATTTGTATATGTTTCTGCATTACCTGACTATGCCACACGCACACACATACACACATACACACAGACACTAACAGACACAAACACAGGTTCGCTCCCTGTATACAACGCTGTGCTTGCAGAGTAGGACTATTAGCAAGCAGTTCTGAGAGTAGAAATCTAGCACTAAACATTGAGAGATGGTTTCACTATACAGAGATAGACCATCACTCTGTGTTTAGTGCCTGGATACATGCTTATACTATTATTCACAGGACAGTGCCAGACAGTGCCAGAGCACTGATTAGGACTAATCACTAATCATGGCTCTGATCAGGAGTTATATGTGAGATACTCTTTTCATTAGCAATCCCTTTATTCCCCTCACAGACATACACTCACAAACACTATATACATCTTTAAAATCACACATTTCTAGACATACACATAGTGGGAGACACTCAATTCCAGACAGAAGCGCACACTCATAGGCACTCTCATACAAACATACCAACACAGGCAGGCACAGATTCACAGATACCCCACAGGCTGCAACATTAGATGCACTCGTTAAGAAACATATATACAAACACTCACTGATACACGTATTTACGGTGTAGTGAGAGGGAAAGCCCATCACAGCAGAGCAGCTCCAGCAGCACTCGACTTTTAATCACTTCACTTACTGGCTCATCCTCTGCCTTAATGGAGCAGACATGAAAAGAAGGGGGCCATGAAGTAAGTAAATTGTGAGGCAAGTACATTGCAGGGACGGAGATATAAATTAAAGGAAAACGTTCAAATAAAGGGTGGTGAAGCAGGCACAGAGCTGTATACAGAAACCTAGTCTCTGTATTCAGCATTCAGAGGCAAACAGCATCGCGGCTCCCTGTGCTTCTGCGCTATGCGCTCTCTAATTGTAAACTTGGCATAAGTTGCAAATGAAATCTGTTTGCCGTAAACAAATTTAATTAGCAATATATATGTATACATGATTCAGGAGTATAGATGCAATAAATGCAATAGGCATCAGTTCCCAAGAAATGCATTGAAACAACAAGCCCCTACCCTGATGGTAGGAGCTGTATTTAGTAAACCATGCTCTATTGCCACACTGAACAATGACAGGAATATTTACTAAATAAGAGTATCCAGGAATTCAAAGTCAATTTCAAATTTAAGTCCAAAATAGCCAAACTGAGAACAGAATTGACTAGCTGTTGTTGGAAACAGGTAACCTTAAAAAGGAAGCATGCAAACATGTGCTTCACTCAATAAGATTGCTAATCTATATGCAAAGGCTTTTTAACCTTCAAAACTTCACATAACAGAAAGCAATATATTTAACAGGGGAGGACAAGCTTCGGCTCTCCGGACGTTGCGTGCCATATCCCCACAATACATTGCCAGCTTTATGGTTGTAAGAGCATTATGGAAGATGTGGTCCATAACATCTGGAGTGAAGACCCATAGCAACATATAATTGTTAAATAGGGTTATATTCCACATTTATTTCACATTTACTGCAATTTTGCTTTGTTATCCTGAATGTGACATGGTTATTCATTAACACGTATACTTACTCACATGCCCATGTTTCCAATTTGGCTATTTTGGTCTAAAATGTGAAATCCACTTTGAATTTCTGACAATTCTCTTTACTTTATTAAATAACCATGTAAATGGGAATTGTTGAAATTGAAAAGTGAATTTCAAACTTTAAATCAAAATAGTCGAATAATAAGCCTTTTCCAAGTCAGCTATGTCTCCACTTCAGCAATTTTAACTTTAGTGAAAAACCAGCCTGCCAGTCTCATGCTTTAGATAATGTTTGAGAGCCCAAGACATTTTGTTTACATTTCACTCACCTGAAAGCATGCCATATTTAGTATCCAATCCAGCTTTTCCTTTCCCACTGGGGTTCTATGTGATATGGGCTCCCTATTCTCCTGACTCTGAAAATAAATCATAATTTCAAAAGCTGCCAGATTCCATTCATACACAACATCCAGTAAATCCTACATTATAGATTTTAATAACAAACAGAACATAACATTAGAAGAATGCTGGGATACTTGCCTTGCAGGTAGCAGTAACAGGTGCAGTGGCTGATGCTCACACAGTGCTATCACTATTCTCAAACGATTAATTCAGAATACAGAATGCTTCATCCAGATTTCTTCATTCATTTAAATTTATAAATATGAAGATGACATCCGTGGCATGACACACTTGTTGGAAAATGTAGGGAAAGATCCACTGATTAATCCAATATATATGGATTTCATCATACCCATTGGCTTTTTAATGTATCAGTAGGAGAAATAAATGGATACTATGAGCTACTGAATAAACTATTGTTATATTAAAAAAAAAATCTATTTAAGTGCTTTCAGAACAAAATGTATTCAACTGCAACTTTGTCAGGGTCATATGTTCTGCACCGAGGACAGGCTACTAAAGTGACCAAATATTCCCATCATGCCCTGTCAGTCTCCAGCAGGAGTGGCAGACATTGTGTACCTTTGAGCATTGTTCTACAAGACCGAAATGGAGGTTGTCTCTGAAATATATAAAAATATATAAAATTAAAATACACTGCTCAAAAAAATAAAGGGAACATTTAAACAACAATGTAACTCCAAGTCAATCACACTTTTGTGAAATCAAGCTGTCCACTTAGGAAACAACACTGAGTGACAATCAATTTCACATGCTGTTGTGCAAATGTGATAGACAACAGGTGGAAATTATAGGCAAATAGCAAGACAGCCCCAATAAATGAGTGGTTCTTCTCAGTTCCTACGCTTCCTGGCTGATGTTTTGGGCACTTTTGAATGCTGGCGGTGCTTTCACTCTAGTGGTAGCATGAGACGGAGTCTACAACCCACACAAGTGGCTCAGGTAGTGCAGCTCATCCAGGATGGCACATGCCAGAGCCCTGAAAAATGACTTCCAGCAGGCCACAAATGTGCATGTGTCTGCTCAAATGGTCAAAAACAGACTCCATGAGGGTGGTATGAGGGCCCGACGTCCACAGGTGGGGGTTGTGCTTACAGCCCAACACCGTGCAGGACATTTGGCATTTGCCAGAGAACACCAAGATTGGCAAACTTGCCACTGGCACCCTGTGATCTTCACAGATGAAAGCAGGTTCACACTGAGCACATGTGACAGACATGACAGAGTCTGGAGACGCCATGGAGAACGTTCTGCTGCCTGCAACATCCTCCAGCTTGACCGGTTTGGCAGTGGGTCAGTAATGGTGTGGGGTGGCATTTCTTTGGGGGGCCGCACAGCCCTCCATGTGCTCGCCAGAGGTAGCCTGACTGCCATCAGGTACTGAGATGAGATCCTCAGACCCCTTGTGAGACCATATGCTGGTGCGGTTGGCCCTGGGTTCCTCCTACAGCAAGACATTCCTAGACCTCATGTGGCTGGAGTGTGTCAGCAGTTCCTGCAAGATGAAGGCATTGATGCTACGGACTGGCCCACCTGTTCCCCAGACCTGAATCCAATTGAGCACATCTAGGGCATCATGTCTCACTCCATCCACCAACGTCACGTTGCACCACAGTCTGTCCAGAAGTTGGCAGATGCTTTAGTCCAGGTCTGGCAGGAGATCCCTCAGGACACCATCTGCCACCTCATCAGGAGCATGCACAGGCGTTGTAGGGAGGTCATACAGGCACGTGGAGGCCACACACACTACTGAGCCTCATTCTGACTTGTTTTAAGGACATTACATCAAAGTTGGATCAGCCTACAGTGTATTTTTGGAGTGTGACTCCAAATCCAGACCTCCATGGGTTGAAAAATTTGATTTCCATTTTTTTATTTTTGTGTGATTTTGTTGTCAGCACATTCAACTATGTAAAGAACAAAGTATTTCAGAAGAATATTTAATTCATTCAGATCTAGGATGTTATTTTTGTGTTCCCTTTATTTTTTTGAGCAGTGTACTATCACATGCATACTGACATTAATTCTTTAAAACTATTCTATATGTATGAACTTAGTTGCTCTGCTCCTCATACCGCAGTTACCGTATATACTCGAGTATAAGCCGAGTTTTTCAGCACATTTTTTGTGCTGAAAAACCCCAACTCGACTTATACTCGAGTCAATGTCTGTATTATGGCAATTTGCATTGCCATAATACAGACAGTGGGCTGTGGGGGCTGGCGGAGAGTTTACTTACCTCTCCTGCAGCTCCTGTCAGCTCCCTCCTCCTCCGCGGCGGTCCGTTCAGCACCTCTGTCAGCTCCCAGTGTAAGTGTCGCGAGAGCCGCGGGGTCATAGTGCGGCTCTCGTGAGACTTACAGTGTGAGCTGACAGAGGGAGCTGACCGGACCGGCGCAGAGGAGAAGGGAGCTGACAGGAGCTGCAGGAGAAGTAAGTGCTCTCTGCCAGCCCCTCCCCCCCCCACTGAACTGCCAATGCCACTGGACCACCAGGGAAGGAGAGCCCCCCTCCCTGTCATGTATCAAGCAGGGAGGGGGGACGAAAAAATAACTAAATAATAAAATATTTATAATAAAAAAATAATAATAATTTAACAAAATAAAATTAAAATAGTAAAAAAATAATAATAAAAATGCCCACCCCCACCAAGGCTCTGCAACACACACACACTGCATCACACACATTGCACTCATACACACACACTGCACTCATACACACACTGCATTCATACACACACACACACACACTGCACACATACACACACTGCACTCATACACACACTGCACTCATACACACACTGCACTCATACACACACACTGCACTCATACACACACACTGCACTCATACACACACTGCATTCATACACACACTGCACTCATACACACACACTGCACTCATACACACACACTGCACTCATACACACACTGCACTCATACATACACACTGCACTCATACACACACACTGCACTCATACACACACACTGCACTCATATACACACACACTGCACTCATACACACACACTGCATTCATTATATACACTGTAAATAAATATTCAATTAATATAATTTTTTTAGGATCTAATTTTATTTAGAAATTTACCAGTAGCTGCTGCATTTCCCACCCTAGTCTTATACTCGAGTCAATACGTTTTCCCAGTTTTTTTGGGTAAAATTAGGGGCCTCGGCTTATATTCGGGTCGGCTTATACTCGAGTATATGCGGTAATTAATTAAGAGTTTTGCTTTTTCTGATCTCAAAGCCACTATACTATTTTACAGAATGCCTGGGTATTTGGGATAAACCTTTGTGCATAGAGTTCTGGGAAAGAAATGTATATGCACCAATACCAGTTGGTGGCTCTACCAGGATGTTGCCAGTCTTTGCAGAGGTGGCTCCAAAGCCCAAACTTTGAATTTTGTGACAGATTCTAAAAGGTAGACACAATCATCCACACAAACACAGACAAACAAACCTTCAAACATATGTTCATTGATAAATATATACACATGTTCAGGCATGCAGTTTCTGCAATGGCACGGACATGGCATGGTGCTTCCAGCCTTACAAATCAACTGAATGTCCTCTATCCTCTGTATGTGTAACAGGCTTGCCAGCTATAGGGTCTTGCAATTTTTTCTTAATAACTCTGATGCGGGTGTTTGGGGACAGAGTGTGGGTGACCTCTCCATTCCCCTGGTTTCTAAGGGGGAGCTTGCTCTGGTGATCCCCCTTGGATCCATCACTAGGTTTTTAACAACAGTGTGGCGGACCACCTGGCCCCAACTGGGTACCCCTACCAAAAACGCTTCCTAGCTATTGCCGGGTCACCATTAGCACTTCAGCCCCTAGCCGCCACAGTTTGGCTTGGGTCTCGCCGTTGCTTCCCACCCTGGATAAAGGGTCATGGATCCAGCTCCCAGTGGTCAAAGCTTTCCTACATAGAATATCGCTGGTATTGCCTTTCTCCCCACACATTAGTCGAGATTGAATGCTGGGAGTAGATCTGTTTAATGCAGGCAACCACTCTCAATTTATACACACAGCAAACTCCCCTGTGCCTGATTGATAATTGAGTCGGAAACTGTACAAACCCAATTATCTCCAGGTACAGGAAAATACAACAAATTTACAACCAAATTTATGGAAATCCCTCAAGAGTAACATCCCCGGATAGCCCTGATCTGAGTGCCTATCATATCCAAAAGCACTCAGATATTATTTGGTGGTTTGGATTTTCCATGGAAGTAAACTTTTGAGCGAACGCACACGTGGCTTCTGCTCAAAATAGTTCCATAAGAAAAGTGGTAGCGGTCGGTCACTTTCGAGAGTCCAAAACCGAATTAAATACCGAACTCATCCTCTGGCTCCTAGGTAGCGATTGTTCGCCTAGTTTAGGCGAACAATCTTACCGAACCACGCTCTCCTGACATTAGTATAAACTAAGCAGACGTTTGTCAAAGTTCAGCGATGTTCGCGAGTTAAAGTGTCCGATTTTAGTTCCATGCACTCTGTGACCAAACACCGGTGCCTGCGTTCGTGCAACAAGATGGCCGCCAAATCAGTTCCCACATGTTCATGCATAGGAACGGCGGCCACCCAGCCGAACATTTAGAATGTTGAGTTGTCAGGAGAGGTCAATAACAGTTAACTAGCCCAAAGGTGATCTGCAATACATGTGGTTGTTCAGTTCCTGAACTAAAAAGGGAAACCACACGAACCAAGTCTTTTAAAAGTCTGTTACATGGCTCATAGGGCAAGAGGCTAGCCAGCAAGCTCCTCCAGAAGCTTGTGGCAGAGGCATCTTTTCCACACATACCTCCCCCCCCCCCCCCCACAAGGGAAGACTAACCAGGTACCAGACCTCCTGCCGTTCTGTACCTAAAAGTAAGTTGAGAAGCCCGCCAAAAACAACTAGCTAACCTGGTAGCTTCCTGTGCCATGCTCTGTCCTGGTAGGTCCACTTTGTTGTGGGTGTAGTAACCGACATCCCTGGTGTCTCCTGATACCAGGCACTGCCACTGGGGAGTGAGACCAGTTGTCTCCACTCTCTGTAGGGGACACTGCCGCTGGGGAGTGAGACCGATTGTCTCCACTCCCGGAGATGCCTGCTGCTGCTGGGAAGTGAGACCAGTTGTCTCCACTTCCAGTGATGCTAGCTGCCGCTGGGGAGTGAAACCGATTGTCTCCACTCCCTGCAAGGTATACTGCTGCTGGGGAGTGAGACCAGTTGTCGCCACACCCTGTAACTCCGGCTGTGGTTGGGGAGAGGGACCGGTTGTCTCCTCTCCCTGCAGGGTACACTGCTGCTGGGGAGTGAGACTGGTTGTCTCCACTCCCTGCAGAATACACTGCTGCTGGGGCGCGAGACCAGTTGTCTCCACTCCCTGTAACACCAGCTGTGGTTGGGGAGAGGGACCGGTTGTCTCCTCTCTCTGCAGGATACATTGCCGCTGGGGTTTGAGACTGGTTGTCTCCACTCCCTGCAAGGTACACTGCTGCTGGGGAGTGAGACCTGTAACCCCGACTGTGGTTGGGGAGAGGAACCGGTTGTCTCCACTCCCTGCAAGGTACACTGCCGCTGGGGAGTGAGACCGGTTGTCTCCACTCCCTGCAGGCTACACTGCCACTGGGGAGTGAGACCGGTTGTCTCTATTCCCTGCAGGATACACTGCCGCTGGGGAGTGAGACCGGTTGTCTCCACTCACTGTAACTCCAGCTGTGGTTGGGGAAAGGGACCGTTTTTCTCCTATCCCTGCATGATACACCACTGCTGAACTTAGCTGAACAGCCATTGGTAATCCTGCTCCAACTCCCATTCCAGGATGGCCCTAGGCTGGCAGCCCCATGAAGATCCATCAGGACTTCCCTAGTTCTGTGGATGTCCAAAAGCCGAAAATCTGCCAGACTTCCAAAATCAATGTCCTCCTCAAAGGCCTCTTACAACAGGTCAGGGCCATTATAGTCCTCACCCTCGGGCACACTATCTACAGCCATCCACTGGTCACACCGGGCTGTGTACCACTCTAGCGCCTCGTCCAGCCACAGCTCCTTCCAGACCAGGCCTTCCAGTTCCGTCACCCATTCCTCTAGAGCAAGAATGCGGCCCACAGTGGACATCTTTGCAGCCCAGCGAGCCGCGAGTACATGCTTAGTGTTATAGCAGAGTAGGCACCTGCTTTCCCCACATTGCAGGTGCCTACTCTGCTAAACCTTACCCGGCTGGGGAGTAGGGCCAGTGAGGGAGCTCAGTGTTCCTGCTCCTCACTGCTCCATTGCATGCGCCGTCTGTAGTGAAGCCAGGCGCCAGAATATGACGTCATATTCCGGCACCACTAAACCGTGCAAGGGAGCAGTGAGGAGCAAATAGAAGATCCCCACTGGACCCCAGGGAGAGGCCCCAAAGGTAGGGAGCAATAAAGAAAATGATGTGTGTGCAAGGATGTGTAAATGGGTGTGTCTGTCAGTGTGTGTGTGTGTGTGTCAGTGAGTGTGTGTGTGTTTGTGTGTGCCTGTCAGTATGTGTCTGTGTGTGTGTCTGTGTCTGTCAGTGAGTGTCTGTGTGTCTGTCAGTGAGTGTGTCTGTCTGTGTGTCTGTCAGTGAGTGTGTGTGTCTCTGTCTGTGAGTGTGTGTGTGTTGTGTGTCTGTCAGTGAGTGTGTGTCTGTCAGTGAGTGTGTGTGTGTCAGTGAGTGTCTATGTGTCTGACAGTGAGTGTGTCTGTCAGTGAGTGTGTGTGTGTGTCTCTGTCTGTGAGTGTGTGTGTGCTGTGTGTCTGTCAGTGAGTGTGTGTGTGTCAGTGAGTGTATGTGTCTGTGTGTATGTGTCTGTCAGTGAGTGTCTATGTGTCTGACAGTGAGTGTGTCTGTCTGTATATGTCTATGTTTGTCTGTGTGTGTCAGTGTGTGGGTGTCTGTCAGTGAGTGTGTCTGCCTCTGTGTCTGTCAGTGGGTGTGCATGTCTGTGTGTTTCTGTCTGTTTGTGTCTGTCTTTCTGTGTGTGTGTGTGTCTGTCAGTGAGTGTGAGTGTGTGTGTGTTGGTCAGTGTTACATTGGCTGCAACTGAACAGTGGAGTAACTGGAGGTGCATGGAGGCACGCAACACCACGTCACATTCCGACGTGACATCAACTTGCTCCCCCTTCACAGGGTTTCAAGAAGTAGCGGGAGGATCAGACTTGGCACAGAGTGCGGACGGCGCCATTTTGGGTATACCAGAGGCCGGACTCCGGAGTTGTATACTGGCAGCGGCAGTGTGAGTGGAGTCTGCTTGTTGGCTAGAGGGGGGGTACTGGGATTTAATATATGGGGGGACTGGGATTAAGTATATGGGGGGAGCTGGGATTTAGTAAAGGGGGTGCTGTGGTTTAGTAGAGGGGGATGCTGTTGTTTTTTTTATACTGTACTTTTCAAAATAAACCTACGTTTCTATGAAAATGTAAGATTATTTTTTTTTGCGGCCCACATAAACTTAAACCTTGTTTATGTGGCCCGTGCTAGACTTTGAGTTTGACATGCTTGCTCTAGAGGCTGCTCTCCCAGGAGAGGCATCCGCAGAGCCGCTTGTCCCTGTAACCGCTGCTCTTGGCTTGGGAGTCTCTCTCTCCGCCAAACCTGAATGTCCTGCAGGATTGAGAAATTGAGACAGCCACTAAAGGCGCTTCCTGTACTTTTTACAGAGTTTAACTCCATGAAATGACGTTGGACATCCTCACGCTTTGCAAGAGGATGTCCAGCGACTTCAAAATTCCTATAGGAAAGCATTGATTCCATAGTTTCCTATGTAGAAGTTCAAATGCGCGCATGACGCTTGCTGCACATGTGCATTAGGATCCACCATCGGCGTAGCGTCACAGGGGGAGGAGACAGATCCAGCGCCTGAGGGACCTTGGCATTCGAATTAAAGTAAGTGTTAAAATAGTTTTTAACCTCTTCAACAACAGAGGGGAGAAGGGGTGCAGAGGCAGAAGGACACTATAGTGCTAGGAACACAGTTTTGGATTCCTAATGCTATACTGTTCCTTTAACAGATATGGATAGAAAACCATATGTTATTCTTCAAGAGATTTCCCCTTTTAAGTAAACTCCTTGCACTGTATGTGTTATGCCAGATGCCTATATCTGTGCCAAGAGAATGTAAAATCTCTTAGTTATCATTTGTGTTTGTTTAAAATGACTGCTCAAACCTGCAGTTCTTTGAAACAAGGTTTAATATGTCATGTCTTCTTTGCATATAAACACTGTGGTTTCATTTGAAGAAGATTTTTTTTCTTTGCATTCCCAGCTGTTTCCCTGCACATATTATAATCCCCTAGCTTTACTGCATACATTCCATTTAAACAAAGTAGCTGTACCAGTTCTACTTTTCTGGCATAAACGCTTGGTTTTTTATACAGAAAACATTGCTGCATTGTTTGATAATTCAAGTAGAGACAGATATTTTCTGATACTACAAATGTCAGCCTGCTATTCTTATGAGGATTGTTATTTTTACTCTTCTGTGGAGAAAATATGTATCCTGACTAGATTTGTTATTAATACACATTGCCCAATTAAAAAAAAACAAAAAAAAAACAGAATATGAGTTTTATATTATCTAAGGTAAAAAGTATTTTAAACATAGAGGATATTATTATTATTATTATTATTTTATTATTTATATAGCGCCAACAAATTCCGTAGCGCTGTACAATGGGTGGACTAACAGACACATAATTAAGATCAGACCACTGGACGTACAGGAACAGAGGGGGTTGAGGGCCCTGCTCGATGAGCTCACATGCTAGAGGGAGGGGGTATAGTGACACAAAGGGTTAAAGTAGGGGAATTAAATAGTTTGTTAGAGAAGGGTTTATGGAGTGCTTGGTATGTCATTTTTGACAGTTGCAGGAAAGGAGTCATGGGGCGGGGGATGAGAAACCTGCTGACAGCGTAATTGATACGCTTTAATGAAGAAGTGAGTTTTCAAAGATTTTTTGAAGGAGTGGAGGCTGGGTGAAAGTCTGATTGAGGAGGGAAGGGAGTTCCACAGAAGTGGTGCAGCCCTGGAGAAGTCTTGAAGGCGAGCATCAGAGGTGGGGATCCGGGCAGAGGATGGGCATAGGTAATGGGCTGAGCGCAGGGGTCTCGACGGGACATACTTGTGTATGAGGGAGGATAGGTATGTTGGAGCAGCATTATGTAGGGATTTGTAAGCAAGCGCCAGAATTTTGAATTGGGCCCTATATCTAACTGGAAGCCAATGCAGGGACTGACAGAGCGTGGAGGCGTGGGAGGTGCGACCGGACAGGAAAATAAGCCTTGCAGCCGCATTCATTATGGATTGCAGCGGTGCAAGCTGGGAACATGTAAGACCGGTGAGAAGGGGATTGCAATAGTCAAGGCGAGAGAGAACAACAGCATGAACCAGTACCTTAGCCGCGTCCGGCGTTAGATATGGGCGAATGCGCGCTATGTTCTTGAGTTGGAAGCGACAGGATTTGGCTATCGATTGGACATGAGGAGTAGAAGAGAGGTCTGAATCAAGAAGAACCCCTAGGCAGCGAGCCTGCGAGGTAGAGGTGATAGTAGCGCAGTTGACTTGGATGGAGACAGACACAGGAGTAGCAGCACTTGAGGGAGGAAAAACTAGAAGTTCTGTTTTGGACAGGTTGAGTTTAAGGAAGTGAGCAGCCATCCAGTTGGAAATAGCAGAGAGGCAGTCAGAAACATGAGTCAAGGTGGGTAGAGAGAGAGATCAGGGGAGGACAGGTAGATTTGTGTGTCATCTGCATAGAAATGATATTGGAAGCCAAATGAGCTGATGAGTTTACCAAGGAAGGCAGTATAGATAGAGAACAGTAGGGGGCCGAGGACAGAACCTTGGGGGACGCCGACAGAGAGGGGTTGGGGAGAAGAGGCAGAGCCAGAGAAAGAAACGAACCTTGGCATATGCTATATGAACAGGGCATGTCTCTCCTGCCTCAGGTACACCTAAAATATTTTAATTAGGTCTAAATATAGCATCATTTATTTCGTAATACATTAAAGAAAAACCAGTGGACTGAATAATAACACACAAATATGGTAATGGTGATTAGAAATGGCTTTCTGAAACACTTCCTGGTTTGACCTATTGTACTCTCTGACCCTCACTTTGTTGTTTTTTCTACAGCATTTTCCCTTCCTCCCACACAAAGAGATTTACGTTCATCAAGTTCAAATTTTAAACACATCGTTTAATGCTGTTGATCTAATGAAAATTCCTTTGCGACTTCAAAAAGGCAGATTTTTTAGGATCAACAATCTGTTTATATGCATACAGATATCAAATAAACTTGCTAGCTTGCTGAAGTGCTTTATGTCTGAGCATACCTCCTAAGTGCACCTATTTAGGAGGGGCAGTTCCTATTTTGGGCCCAAATACATCTTTTCCTCTTTTTTTTTTGTCATTTTCTGGGCTCTGTATTCTTGGTATGTTTGATGTGTATAACAGAGCTCCACAGCAATAATACTTACAGTAATGTGTCTTTAAACTGCAATAAATGTGTTTGGAAATCAGTCTGTGTGATCATAAGACACATCTGCTTTTTGAAGTTGTCATGGAGGAAATGTCTTGTTTCTGCATATCCAGAGATATTTGCACTTTTGTGCCAGGGAGTTTGGCAGCCCTTAACTCTGCAAAATTTACTTCTATCATCAGCGTGCTCTTCATGTTGGTCAAAGACATTCGTTGTTTCTCTCCTTGCAAGCAGAGTCTGAAAGAAGAAGCTTGTGTCTCCACTCCCTCCTGTACCCTCCGTTAATTTTGATTTTTTTTTTTTAAGTTCCCTCTCTCCCTTCATCTCCCCACTTGCTTCCCCTCCCTTACCAGCTCAGAGTATGCACATTCTATGAGAAGTGTTTGATTGGACCTCGCCATGGCTGCCGTGACATCAGACAGGGTCATGCTGAACAGCGCCAGGAGCTTCATGCAACACTGGGTTACAGGTGAGTTATAGCTTATTTTTTTTATCTCATGTTAACGTTTGTGGGGATGGCATTATTCGTTTAAAAATAACAAATTAAAAAGGGTTGGAGTAACCCTTAAATAAATCACCAGGCCCGAAACTGTCCACACCTCCAACCCACATCCCTAAAATTAAGGTGTCCCCCTTTGTCCATTTGAAATGTTTGTAGGTATATGTGAAGAGTGAGACATTTTTTTGTTTTATAAAGGTATGATTTCAATAGAAAAGTGTACTTTTATAAGTTAAGCTTGTTGCACCTCCCCTGCTGTCAATCAGACAGATGGTAATTTTACTTCCTGGTAGTTTAGCTCCTTGAAATTAAACCAAGAAGCAAGCAATTGCTTAGAGCATCTGCCTTGCAAAGATATCTCAATGAGCTGTAATATAGCTTACTGAGAGGTTTGTGATCTCTTCTCCTTAGACATATCAGCCTTATATATAAAGTTTACTCTTCTTCTCCAACTAGATGTGAGGACACTTTCTTTGCAAAATGCATAAACTACAAATGATTCCTTTCCAGTTTGATATCTGCTTCTATTTTGCTAAACTTAATTAAAACCATTCTTTAATCTATACTTATTGCCTATACTCATCATTGATTTAACTAAAATACATTTGTAGAAGAGCTAATATCGCTACAGAAACATATGATATTTATGATAGTTTAACAATAATTCTTAGATAATCTTGACAGGTGCATTGTCGCCATCTGGGCAGGAGAAGAGAGACCCCTCACCACCCACCATTTACCCAATAATTCCAACCACTCTGCGTTATGGGTCAATATGTCCACAGCTTTATTGAACATTATGAATATATATACAATGAAAACATTTTAAAAGTCATTGCCCCCCCCCCCCCCCACCCACCCAACCATGCATCAACAATAAATATCCCTTGTATCATAAGTAATAAGGCAATGACCCATATTGTAAATATTCTTATAACAATATAACAACCTATAAATATACATTTACACCTTAACATAAATATACACCAACTATATTAAACATAACGTAACACCTCCTGGTAAGAGTATACCCGGATACCCCTACCCCACCCAAATTCCACATAAATGTATCGCTTCCTGGTAGGGGTATACCCACCAACCTATCACCAATATTATAACCAACCAACTTGAACCACTCTGACAAAACGTCCTTTACTCCTCTGTAACTGCACCAGGGACCCTTTTACCCCTATATTTTCCCCTAACTAACCCTGCCGCTGTGACAGAACAGGGACACTGAGAACTCAACCCAAGGGAGGGAGGGAGGGACCAACTCGAACTGGTAAGGAAATTAATGGTGACAGGAGCTAAAATGGCCGACCTATTTATACTAGGCCGCCCCCTGGTCATAACCTCAAACCCCACCCCCTATTCTCCCCTCAAACCCGCCTCCAATCCCTGTCAAGGCCCTATTCCACTTATGCTGCTCAAGTTCCAGGTGCATTGTCGCCATCTGAGCAGGAGGGGAGAGACCCCTCACCACCCACCCCCACCATTTACCCAATAATTCCAACCACTCTGAGTTATGGGTCAATATGTACACAGCTTTATTGAACATTATGAATATATGTACATTGAAAACATTTTAAAAGTCATTGACCCCACCACCCAACCATGCATCAACAATACATATCCCTTACATCATAAGTAATAAGGCAATGATCCATATTGTAAATATTCTTAGAACAATATAACAACCTATAATTATAGATATACAATTCAACATAAATATACACCAATCATATTTAACACCTCCTGGTAAGGGTACACCTGGATACCCCTACCCCACACAAATTCCACATAAGTGTATCGCCTCCTGGTAGGGGTATACCTGGATACCCCACCAAGGTTCCAAGCCACTGACGGGCTCAAACCCACCAACCTAACACCAACATTATAACCAACCAACTTTAACCACTCGGCCAAAACGTCCTTAACTCTTCTGTAACCCCACCAGGGACTCTTTTATCCCTATATTTTCCCTAACCAACCCCATCACAAGCGCAGACCTTGACACCTTAAAGCGACACTCCAGGCACCCAGACCACTTCTGCCCATTGGAGTGGTCTGGGTGCCAACTCCCACTACCCTTAACCCTGCAACTGTAAATTTTGCAGTTTTCATAAACTGAAATAATTACCTTGCAGGGTTAACTCCTCCTCTAGTGGCTACTAGACAGCCACTAGAGGGCACTTCGGGGTTTAAAGCTGGACGTCCTCACGCTATGTGAGGGCCTCCAGCATCGCTGAAATCCCTATAGGAAAGCATTGAAAGCATTTTCCATGCTTTTCTATGGGGAGGTCTAATACACGTGCGCAGCATTGCCGCGCATGCGCATTAGGTCTCCCCCATCGCCGGCCGCGCAGTAGGTCTCCCCCTAGACTCTTGTTTAGTGTTAAAACATTTAAACCGGTTTAACACTGAATGGAATGACAGTGAGACTACAGGCACTATAACCACTGCAATAAGATAAAGCAGTTATGTTGTCTCTTTAATAACATTAATATGGGGCTTAGATGTTGTCATGTACTATTGCTGTTGTTAAAAGTCAAATTTCTCAGAAACAGCGCTGTTTACAATTTGAAGTCTCCACAGTCACTATGGAATTTCTACTGAATCTATGAGGTGTCTGGCAAAAGCATGCAGAGTATGCTGACCAGTGGCGTCGCTAGGGGGGGGCCAGAGGGGGCCATGGCCCCCCTACATCATGCTGTGCCCCCCCCCTTAGGCCCCCGCAAATGCTAGCAACTTGCTGGCCATGTTCTTAAATTCTATTCCCTCTGGCTGTAACAGTCTGTTACAACCCAAGGGAATGCAGGACAGTCTGGCCAGAGGAGCTGGAGCGCTGGGTGCTGTCTGTGCAGAGATGCTGGGGCCGGAGAGAGCACTAACAGGCTACCCGGCACAGGCCCTGCCCCCAAACCAAGCCCCGCCTCCCGCACATGAGCCCCGCCCCCGCCGTAAAGCAGCAGACCTTGCTGCTGCAGAAGATGGCTATCTGACCCCCAGCAACAGCCTCCAGTGACAGGTAGGCTTGATGTGTGTGTGTGTGTGTGTGTGTGTATGGACATAGCAGTCTGTGTGTGTGTGTGTGTGTGTATGGACTCAGCAGAGTGTGTGTGTGTGTGGACTCAGCAGTCTGTGTGTGTGTGTGTGTGTGTGTGTGTGTATGGACTCAGCAGTCTGTGTGTGTGTGTGTGTGTGTATGGACTCAGCAGTCTGTGTGTGTGTATGGACATAGCAGTCTGCGTGTGTGTGTGTGTGTGTGTGTGTGTGTATGGACTCGGCAGTCTGTGAGTGTGTATGGACTCAGCAGTCTGTGAGTGTGTATGGACTCAGCAGTCTGTGTGTGTCTGTATGGACTCAGCAGTCTGTGTCTGTATGGACTCAGCAGTCTGTGTGTGTGTATGGACTCAGCAGTGTGTGTGTGTGTGTCTGTGTGTGTATGGACTCAGCAGTCTGTGTGTGTGGACTCAGCAGTCTGTGTGTGTGTCTATGTGTGTGTATGGACTCAGCAGCCTGGGTGTGTGTGTGTATGGACTCAGCAGTCTGTGTGTGTATGGACTCAGCAGTCTATCAATAATTACAATTCCTGTGAGTTATTGTGTAGGAAGGGCCCCAGTGCATTGCTTTGCCCAGGGGCCCTTAATGCTGTTAAAATGGTACTGCTTGTGTGTGTCAGTGAGCTTCTTTGTAGTGAGCCTTCAGTTGATACAAGTGAGTTTGTCTGTAGTAAGCTTGTATGTGAGTCAGAGAGTTTTGTCTGTCAGTAAGCCTATTTGCTCATGTCAGTGAGCTTGTGTGCTTACTGTAATATATATATATATATAGATATATATATATATACATAGAAAATAGAAATATCCCCTGCACTCACGCTTAAAGGCAGTCCAATGCCGGGCGCACCACCAGAGCTCCAAATAATGTAGAAAAATAGAAGGGAAGGCTGCTCTCCGGAATTTAAAACATAAAAACTTTTATTCAATAATGATTAAAAAACGACCAACGTTTCGGTCCCCGTTCGGGACCTTCCTCAGGGTCAAAAAATAGAACAGCAGAACAAATATATATATATATATATATATTGACTTGTAGGAATGGCATATCTTTTTTTCCAGGGCTGCTTTGGATTCCCAGGGATTCCCAGTTTGGCTCTGCCAGCGAGTGCACTTTACCGCTGAATCATCTGTGTGAGCTGCCGCACACTTTAGCCCTGTTACACGCGTCTGGGAGCTGCTGACCGGTACTAGTAGTCTAGAGATTGCCACATGGGGTATATGCTCAGCTATCTGTATAATACAGATCTGTGTATATATAATATCCCGCGATAGTCAGTGCTTCCTGTATAGTGCTGCTCTCTGTATAATACAGGCCTGTTCCTGTATAATATCCCGGGACAGTCAGTGCTCCCTGTATAGTGCTGCTCTCTGTCTTTGGATATTATACACAAGCAGACCTGTATTATACAGATAGCAGCACTATACAGGGAGCACTGACTGTCCCAATTTATTATACACACAACCCTGTATTATACAGAGAGCACTGACTGTCCGGGGATATTTTACCCAGACAGTAATTGATAGCTGTGCTGCAAAATGTCCTTGGATTTTTTTTTCAAATGTTGGCAACTATGGCACTTTATCAAGGGTAATGTGTTTGTTTTCTAATAATCGCTGGTGGAAAATAATGAATCCTCCACCAGGGATTATTAAAAAAACAAAACACATTGTGTCGGGGCGGGGCTTAACATGCGGCAGGGGCGGGGTCAAACTGTGGTGAGGGCGGGGTTAAATGTGCCCCCCTACTTTTGTCCCTGGCCCTCCATGTGCCCCCCCTAAAAATGAATCCTAGAGATGCCACTGATGCTCACACTGGCAGGGTTACTTACTAAAGTGAGAATTTAAAAAAAATGTACATTTTAAATCCAGAGAAGCCAAACTGAAAGCACAGCTAACATAGAGAACTTTTCCAGTTGGCTATTTTACATTTAAATTTGAAATTAACTTTGATTTTTCATTTTAGTGAATAAACCTGCCTCTGTCTAATGCTTCCTTATAAGAAGCGTTGATTTAAATGCTTCTTATAGAGATGCATAGGATTGGTGAATTGACCGTCATGTGCCATGTGCCCCCATGATTTCTCTATGAGAAAAAAAAGAAAAGATTAATGGCTTTCAGTACAAACATCGGACTGCAATGAGGAATCTGTCCCAGAGCTGGATTACAGGTATCTCTATTGATATTTTTGTTATATACATATTCCAGTAAAATAAACAAAAAAAACAACAACAAAAGAAGCATGTATAAAAAAAATTATATATACCGTATTTCACCGCATAATGGTCGCAGATTTTATGCCTAATTTTTTTCCTTAACAATGGGGGTGTGACTATTATGCGGTGTGCGACTATTATGTTAAGCTTTTTTTTTTTGCATAGCATATTTTCTTTCTTTTTTCACATTTACATTTTTATTGATTTTTTTCATTTAAAACAGGTAGACAAGCTGTTAAACAATATATAACATCGACAATAAAATAACAATTAAGAGGACAAAAACAAACAAACATCATAGTAAATAATTTTAGTGTTACCTAAGGCAGAACATTAGTTAACACAGTACTTTGTGTCTAGGTACCTGCCACTCACACCTCCTTCTCCTCCAGCAATTTCGGCACTTTGGACGCGATAGCCCCGCCCCCTTTTATGATGCGGCGCAATTCCGCCGACGTCATGACGTCAATCACGTCACGACCCGCGGGAAATCTCAAACCAGGACGTTTTGGGGACGTGGATATCAATTAAAGAGACAGGGTATAAAAGGTACTCACTTACAGTGAGTCATTGCCCTGTCGTGGTTTCAGCTTGTCTGTTCCCTCAGTGCGTTTATATTCATTGTGTTCTTCGGTTATTGACTTGGCTTGTATCTTGACTTTGCTTCCCTCTCCTACCCTTGTACTCGGCTCGGCTTTCGCTTACCTGTCTTCTCGTTCCCTCGACCTCGACTTGTCCCTGACCATTCTTTGTTTGCTTGACGTAAGTCCGGCCACTCTAAGGTCCGGTACACGTCTTAATAGTTTTAGTACACTGCGTGTTGGATCCCTGTCTTGATCCTGACATTACGACAGGGCCAATGGTTCCCAGGGCTCCTCTCAGGACTCTACATTTGGACCATAGAATGGACCAAATGGCTATGGCTTTACAGTCACTATTATCTCGGCCGAATCTGCAGCCTGAGGAGACTCGTACTTCTTTTATTGCTCCTGTAAACACAGGACTAGAGGTAGCTACTGTAGGGGCCTCCTCCCAGGTTACTTCACCACTACGTTATGGAGGTTCACCAGATACTTGTCGGGGTTTTCTGAACCAGATTAGAATTCATTTCAAATTACAACCACGGGCCTATCCTACTGATAGAGCTAAGGTCGGATTGATCATAACCTTGCTGATAGATAAGGCACTTAGATGGGCTAATCCGTTATGGGAAAATGATAACCCACTAGTGTATAATTATAATGCTTTTGTGGAAGCATTTAGGAGAACTTTCGATCCTCCAGGAAGAAGGGCCAACGCCGCTAAGGCATTGCTACATCTCAGGCAGGGAAATAATACTCTGGTGAATTACGCATTAGAATTCAGATCTTTGGCCTCTGAGGTAAAATGGAACGAACAAGCCTTCATGGATGTTTTTCTAAATGGCTTATCTGATGAAATTTTAGATGAGGTAGATACTAGAGAACTTCCTGAGAATTTGGAAGATCTGATTTCGTTTATTTCTTGCATAGACGAACGCATGAGACAAAGACAAAACACCAGAGAGAGAATCCGGAGACCGTCTATCAGATTAACTCCCTCATTCCAGAATTCTGATTCTATGGCTCTAGCACTACCTGAGCCAATGCAATTAGGGGCTACTTGCTTAACTGAGCAGGAGAGACAATACAGGAGAAGGGAGGGTCTTTGTTTATATTGTGGAAGGGTCTTTGTTTATATCTGCCCCACTAGGCCGGGAAACGCTCGCACCTAAGTACCTCCAGAGGACAGGCCTTGGGTGATGCAATCTCGTCCTCTATAAATAAACAGAAAGACCATAGGCTTCTAGTTCCTATCTCTTTGATCTGGGAGAAGAGTTCTGTTAATACCTTTGCCCTAATAGATTCTGGAGCAGCAGAAAGCTTCATGGATCTCACCTTTGCCAAGAAACAACTCCTTCCTTTTCAACTAAGAGAGACACCCTTGGCCGTTGAGGCCATAGATGGTAGACCACTCAGAGCCCGTTATTTCTCATGAGACCATACCAATCAAAGCTACTATTGGCGTATTACACGAAGAAATTATATCCCTACTGTTAATTTCTTCACCTTCATTTCCTGTAGTTCTGAATATCCATGGTTAAGAAAACACAATCCCGTCATAGACTGGGAATTAGGAGAGATAATGTCATGGGGTTTAGGTTGTAATGGCAGATGCTTGCAACGGATCACTCCAGCTCCCAGAGCAAACATACCTACCAACTCTTCCCAGGTTTCTGACTTACAGATACCTCCCCAATACCAAGATCTTAAGACAGTCTTTGATAAAGGGAGAGCTGACACCTCACCTCCCCATAGGTCATTTGACTGCACTATTAAACTTCTACCTGGCACGATGCCTCCCAGAGGTACTATGTATCCATTATCCACTAAGGAGAATCTAGTACTAGAAGCATTTATAAAGGAAAATTTGGACAAGGGCTTTATCAGAAGGTCTACATCACCAGAGGGGGCTGGATTTTTCTTTGTCACTAAAAAGGATGGCACTCTGAGGCCATGCATAGATTACCGGGGTTTGAATAAAATAACCATTAAAAATGCGTATCCTATTGCTCTGATCACTGAGTTATTCGATAGACTCAAGGGTTCCAGAATTTTTACCAAGCTGGACTTACGAGGAGCTTATAACTTGGTTAGAATCCGGCAGGGTGATGAATGGAAAACCGCATTCATTATCCATTACGGTCACTATGAATATACAGTTATGCCATTCGGGCTATGTAATGCCCCAGCTGTCTTTCAGGAGCTAATCAATGAGATGTTGAGAGAATTCCAAGAGGAATGTATAGTATACCTGGACGATATACTAATACATTCCAGAGACAAGGAGATTCACCACAGACAAGTAAGAAAAGTGTTGCGCAAACTTTTACAACACGGGTTGTACTGCAAATTGGAGAAATGTAGTTTTGACCAATCCCAGATAGATTTTCTGGGTTATGTCATTTCCGATGAAGGTTTCAAGATGGACCCTGGTAAACCTCAGTCTATTTCACACTGGCCTTTACCCACTGGACTCAAGCCATACAAAGGTTTATCGGATTCTCCAATTATTATAGGCGCTTCATCAATGGGTTTTCTTCCATAATAGCACCCATTACTAACATGACAAAGAAGGGTGCTAATACCAAAGTTTGGTCTACGGAGGCTTTGGCTGCCTTCAAGACTATCAAGGAGACTTTTACTTCTGCCCCGATTTTGGTTCACCCTGACACTTCTTTACCTTTTTTACAAGAAGTTGATGCGTCTGAGACAGGTATAGGGGCTGTACTATCACAAAGACAAGGGTTGGATAAACCCTTGCATCCTTGTGGTTTTTTTTCTAAAAAATTGTCTGACACGGAGAGAAGATATGACATTAGAGACAGAGAACTATTGGCTATAATATTGGCTTTGAAGGAATGGAGACATCTATTAGAAGGGACTTTGCAACCAGTTACTATTTTAACTGACCATAAGAATTTATCTTTCATTGGAGAGGTTAAAAGATTGTCCGCCAGACAAGCTCGTTAGTCCTTGTTCCTTGCCCATTTTAATTACATACTTACCTACAGACTGGGCTCCAAGAATACCAAGGCAGACACTCTCTCACGCCAACACGAACCTGCGGAAGTTCCTATGTCTTCTATAATCCACAAACAATATATTATAGCCAATACCAGTCTGAAAGTGCACTCTCCATTACTACTAAATATTGAAAAGGTTCAAAGCATGGCACCTGTACCTACTCCGGAGGGAAAGTATTTTGTACCTCCCAATCTCCAGAGCGAATTACTTTCATGCTTCCACGACAGTAAGATTGCCAGATATCCTGGCATTCATAAGACCCATTCTCTGATTTTCCAAAGTTTTTGGTGGCCTACCTTACGTAAGGATGTTAGGGAATATGTCAGGGCTTGTGTAGTCTGTGCTAAAAATACAGCCTCACACCCTTCCATGTGGTCTACTTCAACCTTTAGAAATTCCTAAAACACCATGGTGTAACGAAAATATACCCCAGCATACAGGATTCAACTCAACAGAAGACAACACATAGGGGAGATACGTCTACCGGACCTTAGAATGGCCGGACTCGACGTATATGAGAGGAGTACAGAGTCAGGAGCGATCCGAGGTCAAGAGCACAAAGAGACAGCGTAAACTAGGACTAGCCGGGGTCTGGTACACAGTAAACAGCAAGCCGGCAAACAGAACAGATAAGGATAAAGAGATAACGTAGTCAGAAACAAAGCCAAGGTCAAGTACGAAGGAACACAACTGAACACAACAAGCGCTAAAGGGAACTGTAACAGAAACCACGATAGGGCAAGGAACTAAGGGAAAAAGGTGAGTATATATGCCTTAACATCTATTTTGATTGGCCCCTGTCACATCCACGCCCCCAAAAGGTAAGTGTATGGGGAGTGTGGCATGACAGGGACCAATGGGAGGCCTTTGCCAATTTAGGCTCCCACTGTCCCTTTAAGAGCGCGCCCGAGACCCGCGGCGTGCTCTTAGAGTCAGGCGGGACACGTGACCGCTTCTCGCAGTCACTGCCCGCCTTCCTGTTGCAGCCGTCGGATGAGCTGCACGCGGCTCGTGCAGCAGCAGGACCGTGCATGGCTTGAACAGAGGACCCCGGCCGGCCCCTGGAAAGGGTAAGTACCGCTACACATAGTCCAGTCTAGCTATGGACTTTATTGTTGAATTACCGGTATCTAATAAACAAACAGTTATTCTCACAGTTGTTGACAGGTTTACTAAAATGTCTCACTTTATCCCCTTACCCAAACTACCTTCTGCACCCGAATTAGCTGAAATTTTTGCAAGGGAAATCTTTCGCTTGCATGGAATTCCTACGGATATACGGAGGTCCCCAGTTTGTCTCTCGTTTTTGGAGATCTTTCTGTTCCCAGTTGGGTATAAAATAGAATTTCTCCTCAGCCTACCATCCCCAATCTAATGGGGCTGCCGAACGTACCAACCAAAAGATCGAACAATATTTGCACTGTTTTGTATCTGAACATCAAGATAATTGGGTTGATTTGATTCCTTGGGCGGAGTTTGCGCACAACAATTTGGTTTGCGAGTCTACTCATAATAGCCCCTTCTTCATGAATTATGGCTTCCATCCTACCATTCTTCCGTCGGTGTCCTCCTCACAGGGTATACCGATGGTTGATGTCCATGTCGCCAATCTGAGGAAGTTATGGGATCAGATTCACCATGTTCTTGGTCACACTTCAGCTTTATTTAAACAGCATGCGGATAAATGCAGAAGGCCAGCTCTTGTTTTTTACCCGGGGGATAAGGTGTGGTTAAGTACCAGACACATACGTTTGAAAGTTCCTTCCATGAAATTCACACCTCGTTACATTGGATCTTACAAAGTCTTACGGAAGATCAACCCAGTTGCTTATCAACTTGCTCTTCCCCCTGGTTTACGCATTCCTGATTCTTTTCATGTTTCGCTCCTGAAACCTCTTGACTCCCGCATCTCTCGTGGGGGATTACAGTATCTCGTTAAGTGGAAGAGTTATGGCCCTGAGAAAAGATCCTGGGTGTCTCATGCGGATGTTCGCGCTCCTCGCCTTCTTAGGGCATTTCATGCCCGTTTTCCGTCTCGTCCTGGTGCTTTTTGCCAGATGGGCGTTCCTAAGAGGGGGGGTACTGTCATGGTACCTGCCACTCACACCTCCTTCTCTCCAGCAATTTCGGCACTTTGGACGCCGGCCGCGATAGCCCTGCCCCTTTTATGACACGGCGCAATTCCGCCGACGTCATGACGTCAATGACGTCACGACCTGCGGAAAATCTCAAACCAGGACGTTTTGGGGGCGTGGATATCAATTAAAGAGACAGGGTATAAAAGGTACTCACTTACAGTGAGTCATTGCCCTGTCGTGGTTTCAGCTTGTCTGTTCCCTCAGTGCGTTTATATTCATTGTGTTCTTCGGTTATTGACTTGGCTTGTATCTTGACTTTGCTCCCCTCTCCTACCCTTGTAGTCGGCTCGGCTTTCGCTTACCTGTCTTCTCGTTCCCTCGACCTCGGCTTGTCCCTGACCATTCTTTGTTTGCTTGACGTAAGTCCGGCCACTCTAAGGTCCGGTACACGTCTTTATAGTTTTAGTACACTGCGTGTTGGATCCCTGTCTTGATCCTGACACTGTGTAGGTGACCTTAAAGTATAGTACTCTGATTTATATAAAAAATGATTGCACTGGTATGATCAGACACAGATGATATTACTGTACTTAGTGTGTTTAACTGCCTTGAGTGTTAGGGATGTACATGTGCAAAAAATTTGGTTCGGTTCGGCACTTCCGGAAATTTGGGACTTCGACAATTCGGGACTTCATCAGTTCGTCACTTCGGTTCGGCACTTACGAAATTCGGGACTTCGGCAATTCGGCACTTTGGCACTTCGGTTAATTTTGGCACTTCCGAAATTCAGGACTTTGGCAATTCGTGAATTCGGCAATTCAGGAATTCGGAACTTCAGGAATTCGGGACTTTGGCAATTCACTAACCCTAACCCTATCCCTATCCCTACCCCTAAACCTAACCCTACCCCTAACCTTAACCCTTCCCTTAACCCTACCCCTAACCCCACCCCTAACCCTACTAGGGTTAGGGCTAGAGTTAGGGGTAGGGTTATGAGTAGGGTTAGGGGTAGGGTTAGGGGTAGGGTTAGAGTTAGGGGTAGGGGTAGGGTTAGATTCCTGTCATAATTCCCTTCATTTTCCCTCCCTCTCCTGTTTTGCCATTTTTTTAGATATCCGAAGCACTTAGGCACTTCCGAAATTCGTCACTTCGGCAATTCGGTTCGGTTCTGCACTTCCGAATTTTGGCACTTTAGCACTTCAGAAATTCGCCAATTCGGAATTGCCAAAATTCGTCTAAATTTAAATTCGGACTGAAACGAATTGCACATGTCTATTGAGTATATTCTTCCAATTTGATATTGACCATAGAAAGGCTAAACTGTTACTTCCAATTGCCTTGATTGACATAATGTTTCGCATGTTAACACATATTAAAATAGTATACCAACAAAAGAAAAAAAGAAAAAGGAAAAGAAAAACACGTACACTGGGGGTGCTCGTGTGAGATTATAGAAGGGAGTCACCCTAACTGTTCTTAAATATGTTTCTAACCATTGACATTGTTGCAGAGACAAGTAAGTCGTTTTGCAAATCATAAATAGAACCAAGCAATAGATCCATGCCCAAATAGACCACTAGTATCTCGTATTATAAAACTTGTACCACTTAGACCAGATTTTATATATTTTTAATAGTATTTCCATTGTTAATTTAAACAGCTTTTTTCCATTGTCCCTTGGTGATTGATTTGAGACATAATTTCGGTTAAAGTAGGAATTTCCTCACTCCTCCAGTACCTGGAAATACATATCTTTGTAGCCATTAAAACATGGATTGTCAAATGTTTTTCAGAATTAAGTAAGCTAGTGAGATCCATATGAAATAGGAACTTTTCAATTGCATATTTGCTAATGCATTATGTAAACTCTGATCCTAATCCCAGTCCTCATGTCATTTCTTAATGCATTACTTAGATCAAATGAACTAAAATGTAATAAACTGATAGGTAATACACCCTCACTTCAGTATAAGATCAGTAGGCTATTCGCCATCACTTTTCAAGAATAACCACAAAACCAGCAATGGTCAATTATGTGACTATTATGTGATGAGTTGAATTTGAACCACTTTTTGCGACTATTATGAGGTGATATACGGTATGGTGCACTGTGCCTGGTGCACAAATATTTTTAAATTATGTAACATAGCCTTCCCTATTGCCATATATTGTGCGTTCCTTTCCTCATAAAGCGGGAATGTTAGGCTCTCTTGGAAATGGAACTGATGTCTCAGGCTGAATCTGACCCGATCTTTTTCATGAGTGAGAGATAAGATTTGAATTAAAAATTGAAAAACATTACATTGAACAGAATAAAAATAGAAAGATGTTTGGACTTCAAATCCCTGTACCTGCTGCAAATCCACAAACAATGCATAATCTGAAGTGAGGGATACTGTCTTAACTTTCTATAGCACAGCTGAACTCCTACCATAAGCAATGCTTCATGGCCATGTGATATGAGGAGTTGTTCGTTGAGCTTTCTAGATTCTACTCTATCAATGAGCCTTTTGTCTCTTTGCTCTCTTGGGGTCTCCACGTTCCTCTTTCGGCCTTCATTGTCTTTTTTATGGCTCCCGTTGTGCCTCTTGTTTGTATTGTTTTCTTATAATTTCAATTTATACTATACATACAAGTATGTTGCTATAATCTTTTGAATTAAGATTCACAGTGAAGAGCAAAGATGGTAATTTTCTCAAGCTCTCTTTATTTTGGAGAAAATGTATGAAAACCGGCTTAAATAAAGATAAATAAGCTTCTACATATACTACTTATACTACTTATAATCTCATACCATTAGTGCACTATTCTGATTTTAGGGACCTATTAGGGAGAGTAGAGATAGAGCATGAAGTGATATATCACTGTTTATCACTAATGAGTTAATATTAACATAAGGACATTGACAATCCAGTGGAAAGAAGGGGTGAGAAAGATACTGTTCATATTATAGAAAGAATGCTTCATTTAGGATTCAAATAATTCAATGTCGAGTTAAAAAAAAAAATTATTTTTTTTTTGTCCCTGATTGAACAATACATTGTTTCTTGAAGAGTGCTTTGTTTATTGAACTTATATAACCTTCACATGTATTTACCTAGCCAAGACCTTCAATAATACAATTACAGGTCATTGGTAGGCAGGAAAACAGTAGGAATGGTTTAATGTTTACCCATACCTAGCAGCAGTTCTGATATGTTTAAGTTAACATTATAGTCACCAGAACAGCTACAGCTTATTGTATTTGTTCTGGTGAGTAAAGTCCCTCCCTGCATGCCTTTGCTGTAAGCATTGCCTTTTCAGATGAAAGGCAGTGTTTACTTGGCTTGCTAGGAACACCTTTAGTGTCCACTCCTCACATGGGTTAGTGCTACACAATATATATATACAGAGCATCTCAGGAATTTATAAATGTAAAACAACTTTGCCAGCATTATGGCTGTAAGTGCATTTTGGGAGATGTTGTACACAGGTTACCTACCCTTGCTTTAGTTAATAATCCTGTTCATAATTCTCTGCTACTTATTAGTTTGTTTAAAGAACCACTATAGGGTCAGGAACACAAATGTGTATCCACATGCTATAAATGTGCTCAGCTAACTTTATAGCCTCCTTGGCCCCCGTTTCTTCCTTTAAATAGTTATAACTTACCCTTTTCCAGTGCCGCACAGGACTCCTCGTATTCGGCTCCTCCCATGCGCTGCCCCCTTGGATTGGTTGAAATTGTCAATTCTAATTATCTCAGCCAAGGAGCTGGGGTAGGGGCAAAGCCAAATGTCACCCTGGCCAATTAGCATAATCTCATAGAAATGCATTGAACCAATGCATCTCTATAAGGTAAGTTTAGCGTCTCCATGCAGAGCACAGTGTGCAGAACTCACCCAGGACACACCTCTAGTGGCCGTATGAGTGACTGCCACTAAAGGTGTTCCTAGGCTGTAATCTAAACACTGCCTTTTCTCTGAAAAAAAGCCTGCGGGGACTTACTATACTCAACAGAAAAACTACATTAAGCTGTAGTTGTTGTGGTGACTATAGTGTCCCTTTAATAAAAGTGTCAATTTCTATTGAAATCTGCACTTTAACCCCTTAAGGACACATGACATGGGTGACATGTCATGATTCCCTTTTATTCCAGAAGTTTGATCCTTAAGGTGTTAAAAAAACACACCAAAATAATAGAAAAGAGGACACTTTTCACACATAAAGCACTTCAGTAAATTGAAGTGATTTATGGGTCTGGAGTGTTCCTTTAAATTTGAACACAGCAGATTACATTAAAGACTGAACCAGAGCTTATTTTACCATTGGTTTTATTTTTAGGTTGCTTTTTTGTTATTACATAACTTAATGGGATAAATATATATATGTGAGACCCTATGCCAGTGGAACCTTTGTGCAGTGCATTTATTGTTTGGATAAGGGCATACCTGGGTCATGTTATTGGAAATCCCATTTACACGTTATAGTCAAAGGATGACTGGAGGACGAATACCTGGGAAATCCACTGGTTATTTTTAAAATCTCAACACAGAACTTGGGGTGAGGCAGAGGGAAGAGGTGATATTAGGAAGTAGTGGGTTCTAGTAGTAAATGGGAAAAATACAATAAAAATATTTACAGTACACTCCCCATTATAATGTAATAATGTAAAAATGTAAAACAAACTAGACATGTGCAATTCGTCTCGTTCCGAATGTAAATTCGGATGAATTCGGCAATTCAGACATTCGGATGCTTCCGAATGTCCGAATTGCTGAATTTCCGAAGTACCAAATTTCTGAAGTGCCGAACCAAATTGCCGAAGTGCCGAATTTTGGAAGTGCTGAACCGAACCGAATTGCCAAAGTGCTTCAGATTTCTGAAAAGTGGCAAAACAAGAGAGGGAGGGGAAATTACGTGAATGATGACAGGAATCTAGACCAGTAAGCTAATTGCTGGCACTGGGAGCCTTATAAGCCTTATAGGTTGTGGTAGCAGCCCAGGCACCAATCCCTAAACCTACCTCTAACCCTACCCCTAACTCTACCCCTAACCCTACCCCTAACCCTAGATGTGTAAGTGGTTGTGGTGGTTAGGGTTAGGTGTTAGGATTAGGGGTTAGGGGTAGGGTTAGGGTCAGGGGTAGGATCAGGGTTAGGGGTTAGGGTTAGGGAGCTCTACAGATGTGTAAGTTGTTGTGGTGGCAGAGGGATGCTTCAGAATGTCCAAATTGCCGAAGTCCCGAACCGAACCGAATTGCCGAATTTCAGAAGTGCTGAACCGAACCGAATTGCCGAAGTTCTTCGGATTTCTGAAAAGTGGCAAAACAAGAGAGGGAAATGATGACAGGAATCTAGACCAGTAAGCGAATTCCTGGCACTGGGAGCCTTATAGATGTGTAAGTGGTTGTGGTAGCAGCCCGGGCACCTATCCCTAACCCTACGATTACCCATAACCCTAACCCTACTCCTAACTCTACCCCTAACCCTAGATGTGTAAGTGGTTGTGGTGGTTGGGTTTAGGTGTTAGGATTAGGGGTTAGGGGTAGGGTTAGGGTCAGGGGTAGTATCAGGGGTAGGGTTAGGGGTTAGGGAGCTCTACAGATGTGTAAGTGGTTGTGATGGCAGAGGGATGCTTACAAATGTCCAAATTGCCAAAGTCCCTAATTGCCGAAGTCCTGAACCGAACCGAAGTGCCGAAGTCCTAAAGTTTGGAAGTGCCGAACCGAACCAAATTTTTGCCCATGCACATCCTTAAAATAAACTACCCTAATGTATCCACTTCATCGCGAATCACTCTCAAGCTACACCCAAAAAAAAACACAATAAAAAAATATATTTTGTAGAATAGAGAACAGAGATGAGTGTCATATGATATGTTTCTTGTGTCAATATCCTAAATAGTATGGCATCATATTGTGAAATGCTAAGTCACCGTTACACAGTGTGCCCTGTATGATGTCAACCGTAGTGCCTTGCATCATTGTGTCTGTGTATACAGAACAGTGTATGACTAGTCTGTTTCTCTAATGGCACATAATTCTTCTGCACTCTTGCATGTGTAGCGGTGATCCTGTTGCAATTAAATTCTGCGTTTTTGCAAGTCGTGTTCTTGTCAAAAACATATGCATCTAAAATGCAATGTGGTAGCTGGCCTTATATCAGTATACTTGTCTATTATTGTCCATGCAAGAAACCATAAGCAACTTAACAGCACAGAGAAATGTAAAAAAATGTAATCATTTATTTGAAGAAATGTATACTTTAGAAACATAGAATGTGACGGCAGATAAGAACCATTCGGCCCATCTAGTCAGTCCAATTTTCTAAATATTTTCATTAATCCCTTATCTTATATCTTGGATAACCGTATGCCTATCCCAAGCATGCTTAAACTCCCTCACAGTGTTAAACTCGACCACTTCAGCTAAAAGGCTAGTCCATGCTTTCCAAAGGTATTTTGATTAGCTGTTTCTTAAACACATGGAACAAGGAAAATAAAAAAACAAATCATTGAAAATTCCAGATGTAATGTAAATATTTCCATTTTAGTCATATATACCTTATAAAGGTAACCCTAGAAATGTAAATTATGCGGAGATGAGTTTCTATAAATTGTAAGTGGATGCCCAGCCTGAATAATAAATCACTCTACACTGCTCCATTAAGGGCAGCCCATGCACAGGGAACTGTTTGGGGACATTTATCTGATATCTGCAGATAGAGGACACCAGAGTACAATGTAGAATATCAGGAAAGAACCCTGAATTTGGGTGTCCTTTCTAAATACCAGGCACATATGGTGGTCTTGTCCTAAGGTCCTTCCTTTCTGAAAGGACGTCTACCCAGTCATTTGTAAGCTATCGGATCCTGTGGCAGCATTTGTCTCAGCTGAACTATTGCTGCTTCACACTAGTTTGCCTAGTTATTATCCCACATTCTAAGCAGTTACATTCATAAAAGGGTTTTACTGGCTGCAGTTTATCTTCTCTCCAAACTGTCTGAACTACACAGCATTGGACCTGGCAGTAGTCTTTACTTCAGCTCTGGCTACACTTGATCCATAGTTTTCTTGACTTGCAGACCATCTTCATGGAGTTAGAGGTGTAACGGAGCTACCTGTGCCCCTGGCTGGGTACCTCCGCCAAGGACCGCTTCCTAGCTGGAACAGGGGGACAAACCACAGCACTTCTGCCTATAGTTGCCGTGGCTTGACTGGGGTCCTAGAACCGCTCCCTCCTGGAGCTGAATGGGGAATTAGCTCTAGACACCCCCAGGCACTGGACGACACTCAGTCCTTGGAGCTCTAGTCCTTACAAGGACTTACCCCATTGAATCCTCCACACTGAACAGTGATTAAAGAGTAGCCCTTTCCCCTCCCAGTAACCAGATGACACATAGTTCTGGGAGTACAAGCTGGAATAGATTTATTGGCAGCCACAACTGGCCTTATATGCAGGTCTCAATTCAAGGGGCTCTCCCCCGATGGATCTGAGAGTAGACTACAATGAAAACATCCACGCGATTACATTGGCTCTCAGGTCCTGGACACTTCCATACAAAACAAGATAATCCCTCCCCTGTGCCTGGGAGATAATTGAGTCAGGAACTGTACAAAACTCAATTATCGCCAGGCACAAAAAAACACACATTTCCCAAACACCCAAAAAGTACCTTAAAAATACATAAAACCCCCTAAAAGTTACACCTGATAGCCCCAATCTGGGGGACCAACATATCCAAAAATCACCAAGATCGGTTCAGGGGTTCAGGGTTTTCCTGGAAGTCATAATTTGACTGAACGTCCTATGCCCAAAATAGTTCCATAGAATCGCGGCTAAATCCTGCTGGGGACCGACCGGGAACCGCAAAGTCTTCATGCCGAAAATAGTTTCAGGGCATTCGTACCTAAGTGCCCCTGAAGTCTATTCGCAATTTTGGTCCATGCGAACGGCTGCCAGGGAGCTAACGTTCGGTTCTATGCATACGAATGGAAAGTGCCAAACCAGGGGAAACAAAATATGGGTCTTTACAGTCGCTGACCTTGCCCATAGATGGTGGGCAGGAGGCCAGCTTCGACACTCCTCCAGGAGTCCGTTGCAAACGTCTGTGGAAAGCGGTGTTTATCACAGGAGGGGTCTCTAACAGAAACAAAATTAAGGTGCTGTGGCGGCCCTTGTCTCGGAGCAATTTTTTTCTTCTCTTACCAGCCCTTTCCTCTTCTTCACTCCTTTTCTCTGCACTTTCTGCTTTTCTCTTTTGCATTCTTTCTCTATTCTCTCCTCTATTGTGTCCTCAAGTATGATGCAAAGTGACCAGAGTAGGTCTATGGGACCACCAGGAATGCTGCTCCACTGGACTACCAGAAAAAGTAAGCAGGAGGGGGAGGAAATGCACACGCACAAAATTCAGCCACCACACACAGAGACAGTCTTCCCAATACAGCTCTGACCCTCCTCGACACACAGCACTCAGCTACTACACACACTCTCACACACACAGTACTTAGTCAACACACACCACTGCTAGAGAGCTGGCACCCTGCCTAGACCCATGGGGACAACCATAATCTAGCTCTGATGCAAACTGATCTGCACAGTGAATCCTTCTATATACTGAGTGTGCAGAGCATTGTGTGTGCCAACCATTATATAGAGGGATTTACTGTGCAGAGCATTGTGTGTGTGTGCCATCCACTATATAGAGGGACTCACTGTGCAGAGCATTGTGTGTGCCATCCATTATATACAGGGACTCACTGTGCAGAGCATTGTGTGTGCCATCCACTATATAGAGGGATTCACTGTGCAGAGCATTGTGTGTGCCATCCACTATATAGAGGCATTCACTGTGCACAGCATTGTGTGTGCCATCCACTATATAGAGGGACTCACTGTGAAGAGCATTGTGTGTGCCATCCACTATATAGAGGGATTCACTGTGCAGAGCATTGTGTGTGCCATCCACTATATAAAGGTATTCACTGTGCACAGCATTGTGTGTGGCACTTAGTATACATTGCATGTAATGTGCATTCTTGCTGCGCATTTCCTAGGATATCATCAGAGAAGCTGTAAGACTTTACACAATTTCTAAGGATAGGACACTGGTTGGCTGGTTTAGTTACCCCTGGCATGGGATTGAAAAGGGCAAGCAATGAAAAGCAGGTAAATATAAAAATACAACCAAAACAAACATATTTACTTGTTTTACTGCAAGCAGAATGGATCAACTGTATATTTCAATGAGACAGTTGTCTCAAAGTGTGATGAATGTCCATTTAAAGGACCACTATAGTCACCCAGACCACTTCAGCTCAATGAAGTGGTCTGGGTGCCAGGTCCCCCAGGTTTTAACCCTGCAGCTGTAAACATAGCAATTTCAGAGAAACATTGCAGGGTTAATCCAGCCTCTAGCGGCTGTCTTCCTGGCAGCCGCTAGAGGTGCTTCCCCGACGCTCAATGTGACAATTGCATAGAGCACGCAGAACGTCCATAGGAAAGCATTAAAAAACTGTTTTCCTATGGCCATTTTTAATGCGCGCGCGCTCTGGCCGCGCATGCATCTTCGGCTTCACTCGCTAGCCGAAGGGGGAGGAGAGGTCACCAGCGCCGAGGGAGCCCGGCGCTGGATAAAGGTAAGTGGCTGAAGGGGTTTTAACCCCTTCAGCCTAGCGGGAAGGGGGCCCTAAGTCTCGGGGGGACCTAAGGATTATATAGTGTCAGGAAAACATATTTGTTTTTCTGACACTATAGTGGTCCTTCAAATGTAGTAGCTACCCTAATTGTGAAAGAGGAAACATGGCTGAAGAAATATATTGCAACAATCTCAAATTGTGTATTTATGCTGCAACAGCAGTTGTGCAGTGAAAGGGTTAAGCCTTGTTCTCCCAGAGTTAATTTACTTTTCAGGTGGGTGTATTTCACCTGGCCTATAAAGCATGTGATGAGAGGAGTATCTCAATATGACATCAGTTTTAGCTTTAGTGTTGTTTGGATAGACTTTTGTTGAGATTTCGTTGCAGTCATGGTAAGATATTTGTAAGAGTGGTTTGCATTACTGCTGACTATTTTGTGATGATGAAAGTATTTTTATACATATTTAAAGTGGGAGTGTAACATAATTATCTAACTCTTATAGCAAGCTAGATATGTTTGATGTCTCTTATATATATATATATATATATATATATATATATATATATATATATATATATATATATATATATATATATATATATATATATATATATATATATAATTTTAAGTAATGTGAAATGGGAGGCCTGGCAGTGCGCACTAGGGATCAACTCTTTCCCCTGATTGCTATCCTGCAGAGTCTTCTAATCTAAAAGCAATTTGAGGTGTCTTGGGATGCCTGTTGGCAGAACGTGGTGGAAGGGATTTGTACCTTACATCTCAACTTCCTCCATGCTTGGTGTGACTTAAATGAACATTTTAACCCCTTAAGGACCAAACTTCTGGATTAAAAGGGAATCATGACATGTCATGTGTCCTTAAGGGGTTAAAGAGTCAGTAATACATATTTATATTCCTGACCCTATAGTGTTTAAAAATGCTACTTAGGGTGCTGATTTCACCCCTCTCTTTCTCCCCTTAAGTAGGGTAAAAACTCACCTTTTTATTCCAGCGCTGAACAGGTTTGGCGTTGCTGGCCTTGCCCCTTCTCAGTTTAACTCTCAGCCAATCCAATGCTTTCCCATAGGAAAGTACTGAGCGGCTAATGCTCATGCATGGCAACATGTCACGGGGCACTAATCAACATCTCCTGATTCAATGCATTTCTATGTGAAAAGTTCAGTGCCTCAATGCAAAGCATAGTGACACTGAACGTCAGTGCTGCACAACCCAGGAAGCAACTTATCTGAGTGCCACTGGAGGTGTCACTAGGAAGTAATGTAACCACTGCCTTTACTCTGAAAAGATGGTGTTTACATGAGTGCCTGTATTAAACTGTAGTTCTGGTCAGTAGTGTCCATTTCATAAAATACTTAATAGAAGACTGCCGTGACTATTGTTGGTCAGACTATGTTGAGGGATTTGCAAGTGGCTGTGGGTTGAGATGACACTGGTGTCAATGGAATAATGGCACAATTTGACCTCCTAAACCATTTTAGCTTGCTTGCTCTCTACCCCTCCCATTTTGCAAAGTGCAAATTTCAATAGAAATTGGCATTTCTCAATTAACCTCCTTAAGACTCCCCCTTTGCGCTTATTCAACAAGTCCTGTGACTTCCTGGTTTTGTTGCCTCAGTGGAGCTAACCTTAACAAGCTACAATTACTTATAGCACCTGCTTACCTCATTGAGCTGCATTTGGAAGTTTGTTATAAGACAATCACAGAAAGTTTGGGCTGGGTTAAGAGAGGGCCTGCAAGGACTGCAGCTTTTCACAAGCCGTTTTAGACATGCTTCCAAATAGTAAATGCATACATATTGTAATTGGGTGGGGGATGTATCAAGTCAACAGTGGGTTGTGGTGTGCTGATGGAGGTTTTTTGTTTGTTCTCCAGTGGAGTTTCCCCTTAAAGGGATGCTATAGTTAGAGACCAGTGGTGTATGTTGGGTCTCTGCTCCCTAGGCATGACTTAACTCTGGCACCCCGTAATTTAAACTTGCCACACATCTTACTGTTAAAGACTCACAATTACTGACACACATACACGCTCACTCACACACAGACTCACTGACAGGCAGCCACACACAAATCCGGTTCCTAGACCGCACTCACTCATGTAATTAAGTGTTTTATTATAGAAGTCTTCTTGGCGATCTAGCACTGTGGATAAGAAGTTCCTGGCTCTAATGTCTTCAAACCAGTTCCATTCTGAAGCACCAGTTCCCCTTTGTAGATTTAAGAGTCCACCATGTTTAGCTGGACACATGTCTCTCTGCATAGTAGAGTAAGAAATCATATAATCCAGGAGGGAAATGAGTCAACCAAAGAACTAGGGATCTCTTCTGTGATTAATGCATCAATTTCCATCCGGTATGACACAAATTCCACATATTTTGCACTTTCTCCCCATTAACATAAAAACATTATTTGCGTTCAACCATGGTGGTTGAGACCGCAAACTTCTTGCCATTTGACCATGAAGATGTCCACATCAGTAGGACCTCTCTATTGCATATGTTGCAACATTAGTACGCACACAATGTTTGCAAACTCATCTCTGCCATAGGACATAGTTATGCTGTGTGTGTATATAGTGATGCAAAATTATGCTGTTCAAAATAATGAACCAAACAGCCACATGAATACACATTTTCACCCCCCTCTAACACTTTTTTTTTTTTTGTAATTGAAATCCACCCAGGCTCTCTAGCTTTTGGGAGAGCTTGGTTCACTTTTTTTTATAAAGCTGGGCAGGTGTGCTGCGGGTGGCGAGGAGCGCTGATTTGTGAACTTTCAATGCTTAGCTCCTGGCATCACTGTGGCATGACGAGAGCTGAGCAGAGAACTCACAAATTCGTGCTAACTAGTTGCCGGCCACCAGGCTAACAAGACACTTGCCTGGGCAATTGGGGGTGTTTTTTTGCTGTTGAAGTGCTTGATGCGCATTACCTCAGTCTGCGTAACATTGTCTTATACCATCATAGAGGAGACCAATTGGCTTGGGGTCATTGGACATAACACCAATGGGCACAAGGACACTATAGCATTGAAAATACAGGTCTGTACAGATCTCTGTAAGCAGTCCATGCTGTTTAGGTCCTACAGAAGGGTATTGCAGGAAGATGTCTACTATGACAGCAGCTTGTATCTAGTCGAGGGAGTGCTGCCCACAAGTAGAATGTAGGTGGGAGCTCTGTGGAAGGGGTCTGCCGTCTACCAGTAATGACTACAAAATTAAAGTCAACAGGGTCAAGGAAAAAATATTTGAGAACAAGATACATTTCGGCTGTGAGGCCTCTGGCTATTTTTGAGCAGCCTGCATCTGTCAAATGTGGTGGTTGAAGAGGTAATATCATTCACACATATGAGTTTCATGTGCTATAAAGAACACTTGTTTTTGCTTGCCTGTTGGAATAAAAATTACCAGCCCTACCATGTTAAATGCTTTCTGTTGCATCCCTATCTTTCTGAAAATCATGACTCATGAAAATAAGATGGCTGAAATGTGATGCGAACTCTGTATGGAAAAACGGTTGTGTTCCCCCATAGTTAAAGGACCACTAAAATGGCCTAAACTAATTCATCTAAATGATGTACTTTGCTAACCCTGCAATGTAAAATATTCCAGTTTTGTAGAACATTGTAAGACCGCCACTAGGTGTGCTTAACCCTGCACTGCAGACAGCCACTAGAGGTGCTTCCTGAGCAAGTAGGTGACCAAATCCTGTTCCTAGGAAAGCATTGAATTAAAAGCTATCCTATGAGTAGCATTTGACTGGATGTATGCAGCACCTGCCCCGCACACACGTCAGGTCACCAATGCTCCTCTTTTGGGAGCGTGGCTGCAACACATCCTTTACAACATTGTAAGAGGCAGTGCAGGAGTCTCTGGACTGTAAAGTAGATGTAATTTGAACCTCTTGTTTTACTTATTTGTATTGCACATGGCATAGGACAAACGGTTTTGGCCCCTCCCTAACTATGGCTATTTTAACCCAAAACTTCCAATTCACTCTCTGACTGCCGTGTGAATGTTGTGCATGGATTTTTAGCTTAAACTTGCACCTTGTTTCTTTAAGACTTGTAGGTGTCTTTTTATGCTGACACCCTTATGTATATCTTAAATGTACAGCATACTCTAGAGATCTTAACCCCCTGTAATTTAAACTTTCAGCAATTTTGAAGGTTTGTTTTATTAAACAAATCATAAAGATGTCCTTTGGGGATTCTATAAATATCTTAAGAGTCCAAAATTTTTATAACGTACCTCTCAGTAATTCTAGGTATAATAAATATTCCCTTAAATGGCTTCAGTTATATCTAGCTGAATTTGTTTAATGGTCAGTGTTTTATTTATTTTTTAAAACCTAAGCCTTTCTTCACCTATGAAGGTCTAACAATTCATACAGTTTTCCAACTGAATTTATGGATAACTATCTGCCTATTTGTCATAAATCTGCCATAAGAATTTGGTGATCTGATTGACCCCCTATTTCCTCAGTCCCTCACAAAATAAAGCACCCAGTAGTCTATGTAAACATTGCAGCTCTAAGTCTGCCCTCAGTAGCTGTCTACCAGACTGCCACTGGGGGCGCTTCCAGAATCGAAACCAACCTTTGGTCTCTTATCTGATGCTGGATGTCCTGTATCAGATTTTCCCATAGAAAAGCATTGAATAATGCTTTCCTTTTGGGGGGGGAAGGGGGGGGGGGGGGGGGTTTAATGTGCATGTGGCCCGTGCCCTGCATATGCATTAAGTCTCCCATGCTGTCAAGGGAGGAGTGTGGATGGAGCCTGACCCAGCGCTGAGGCTTTGAATTCAGGTAAGTGACAGGGTTTTAACCCCTTCAAACACACAGGAGGGTGGGCGCAAGGGGATCGGGCACCTTTTAAATTACGAGTGTCCCTAGCGTCTCCAAAATTTTTTTTTTAAATAGTTGGACTTTTCATCCAACTTGAGGTAAATGCTCACAGGTCTTGCTAGAATCTCTAAATGCATAGTCTTCTCAACTACATGTGGCTTACTAAAGAACACATGGTACCATAACCACTAAACACTGCTGTAGAGGTTATGGTGTCAGGAGAAACTCTGCAGTAAGACTATCTTAGAACAGGTTCTACAAGCTGGGCTTGGCTAGTTGGCTGGCTAAGGGCATCTGCTGAGACTACAGAAGCTTCTAGAGTAAAAGGTGGTTGTGTGCTCCCAGAAAACATCACCAATGATGGCTGTTTAACTACTTTCTGTGGGAGTGTCAGGAAACACTGGCATAACACTACAGAAAGCTGTTGGTTTTAAATGGCACTGGCGCAATGATGGCAGCGTAAAAATAAATCCTTTCTTGAACTCTTATCTTTCACTGTATTTCAGAGAGAATGTATATCTGTCCACGTTGGCCAAGCCGGAGTCCAAATGGGAAATGCCTGCTGGGAGCTGTACTGCTTGGAACACAGACTTCAGCCTGATGGCATCCTTTCGACTGAAATGGCTGAGTCATTGGTGGATTCATCCTTTGGCACTTTCTTCAGTGAGACTGGGTCAGGGAAACATGTGCCTAGAGCTGTGCTTATTGACTTGGAAGAAACAGTAATAGGTAATGTACTGTTATAAGGGAACTACATTGGCTGATATCAAGCTTGGTTAGGGGAGACTCTAGAAGAGCCTTCACCTGGCAGAGGTGAAGTCAAAGGGCCTCTGCAGCAACACCAGGGAATATGCAGCCCCCTCCTTGGATGCTGGCTAGAAATGCAGGGAGGAAAATTAAATTAACAAAATTGATAAAAAGAGAAACCTGCTCCCTTCTCTGCCCATATCCTATCCAGCAACCATGCATCTTACACATGTACACAAACACTGCTTCCATCACACAAAGCATCACTTGGACATAAATGCACTGCATCTACTAGATACACACTTGCTCCTTCAGTCATACACTTTATCCCATATACAAACTATCCCTATGCACTACATTTCATAAGCACACACCACGTACACGCCACTCTCTTTGAGAACTCATGCCCTGTAGGTGCACTCATGGGTGTGCCTTGTGGGCGGACCCCAGGATTGCCCGGGCCTTGAGCTGTGAGGGAGCCCAACATTTCTGATGGCAGCTCTGCCTAATGGGGGGGAGAGGGGGGGGAAATGGAGAGACTGCAGGGACACTCTATGCACCAGCACAACTACATTAACCTTTAAATAAAATTGTGAAGAAAACGTTAAGAGGAAATGGTCCCATTTCTCAAAGTTACACAATGCAGGGGATGGATGGGTAACAGTGATGGGCTAAATCATCTGAAAGCAGTCAGACTATCAAATACTGAAAGTGTAGAATACTCTTAAATCACATACTAGACTGAAAATGTATTAACTGAAATTAGTCTAGATTTACCTGTTAGAAATCAGAGGGTTTATATAGTGCATGAATACACTTTGTATGTTATTATAAAATGTATAACCTTTTTATACAACAATATGTAAATTGACCAGCACTCAATCTATTGACTTGGACACTTGGCGTTTACACTACCAATGTGTTAGAGAATATTTACGAATTCTGCATTTAGTTTAGGCAATCCCTGGGCTTTAAAGGCTTTATTTACCCTAAACTTGGGGGCAGGGGGCAGTGTTTTTAAACTTTTTGGCTTCTCAACTGGTTGGTTGCTTTAGCTAAAAGCCAACATTATTTTTTTTTTTTTTTTTTTTCCACAGATGAGATTCGGACAGGAACATATCGATCGCTGTTTCATCCTGAACAACTAATTACAGGGAAGGAAGATGCAGCAAACAACTATGCTCGTGGTCATTACACAATTGGCAAAGAATTAATAGATTCAGTTCTTGACCGGATTCGAAAAATGGCAAGTAACATGGTTTACAATCTCTGCCCTAGAATCAGTGTAGTTAATATTAGAAAATATACCAATGGTGCAGAAGGGGTTAATAACCCACCCACTTCCCGTCGACCGCCTGCAGGGGAGACCTTATGCACGGCAATTGCTGCGCTTGCATTAGGGTTTCCCCATAGGAAAGCATTCTTCAATGCTTTCCTATGGGGATTCCGGTCACTCTGGAAGTACTCCTGTATAGCGTGAGTACGTCAGCGTTATTTAGGCAACTAGAAGTATCTCTAGTGGCTGTCTGGTAGACGGCCACTAGAGAAGTTAACCCAAGCAGGTAATTGCAGTCTACAAAAACTGCAATAATTACATGTTAAGGGTGATGGGAGTTTGCATCCAGCTCACTTCAATGAGCTAGTGGTCTAGGTGCCTAGTGTCCTTTTAACTTGTGTGTATCAGACAACATACCATGTGGGTTATTTCCTATGTTCTATGCTGTGAAGTAGGGTGGGCCATGTGATGTAGTTGGTCATCCACACCTCTGACATAAACTTGAATACTATCCACATGTGGTTAAAATAAACCTTTGTCTTCACAGGCTGACCAATGTAGTGGTCTTCAAGGATTCTTGGTCTTCCACAGTTTTGGAGGTGGTACAGGTTCAGGATTCACATCACTGCTGATGGAGCGTCTTTCTGTTGACTATGGCAAGAAGTCCAAACTTGAGTTCTCGGTCTATCCTGCGCCAAGGATTTCCACTGCTGTGGTTGAACCTTATAATTCCATCCTTACAACACACACAACTCTAGAACATTCAGACTGTGCATTTATGGTGGATAATGAGGCAATCTATGACATCTGCAATCGGAACTTGGACATTGAGCGTCCTTCTTATACCAATCTGAACAGACTAATTGCACAAATAGTTTCTTCAATTACAGCCTCACTAAGGTTTGATGGTGCACTGAATGTGGATCTAACAGAGTTCCAAACCAACCTGGTGCCATATCCTAGAATCCATTTCCCATTAGTTACTTATTCACCCATTATATCGGCAGAGAAGGCTTACCATGAACAGCTGTCTGTTCCAGAAATCACCAATGCATGCTTTGAATATTCAAATCAGATGGTGAAATGTGATCCTCGACGTGGTAAATACATGGCTTGCTGCCTTCTATACAGAGGTGATGTGGTGCCAAAAGATGTTAATGCAGCAATAGCTGCAATTAAAACCAGGAGGAGCATCCAGTTTGTAGATTGGTGTCCTACTGGGTTTAAAGTGGGAATAAACTACCAGCCCCCAACTGTGGTTCCAGGGGGAGACTTGGCTAAAGTTCAGCGTGCAGTATGTATGCTGAGTAACACAACTGCCATTGCAGAGGCCTGGGCCAGGTTAGATAATAAGTTTGACCTCATGTATTCAAAGAGGGCCTTTGTACATTGGTATGTTGGAGAGGGAATGGAGGAAGGAGAGTTCTCTGAGGCAAGAGAAGATATGGCTGCATTAGAAAAGGATTATGAAGAGGTGGGAACAGAATCTGTTGAAGCTGGAGATGAAGAGGAGGAGGAATATTAAAATGCTACCCTTGTGAACGTTGTGTGCAATATGTAATCTACTTCTGGCTCTCTACATGTCATATTCTATTGAAGTCAGAACTTTCATTGAATCCATAAATGTGTTTTCTTAAACTGCATTCATGCTCTTTTCAGATCAATAAAAAACATGAACATTTAGAGGTTTCCATATGTGCATCTGCAGTCTTCTATTTTATTTATTTTTTTTTCTTGTGAATCAGATTTCTCTAAGTCAACAACCTATTCTATATTTAATAGGGGAGTCCAGAAGAATTCAGGCTTAAACTTTAAAAAAAAAAGAGAGAATCTGAATCTGATCAGACTAGATGTGCCCTCCTGGAAGATAATAATTTTCTAATCATGTTCATGGATGAGTCTGTTCCTGCTAATAAACAGGTTCACAAATTGTGGTTTTTACTGACACTGTAGATATCTGGATAGTGATATCCTCTACAAATAAGGGTATAAATACTTATGCCACCAAATCTAAAGTAGATGGTGAATATCTGGTAGAACAGAACTATACACCTTTTACTTAATGAACAAATTAACTTTGTGGTCCACAATACAAGTCTGCCATCACTGACTCTTCCCAGTAACCAAGGATTAAAGTTTGTTTTTTGTATTTCACATGTAGCCCAACTATGAGATGGGAATAATACCCATTCTAAATCTGTTAATGTATACTCAGTACACGTTCTATTGAAAGACTGCTTCTGTTAGTCTCATGTCTTGCCTTTTTGACACTGAGTTTGCATGTCAAGAAATCCCTTACCTGCTCCAACAAACAGGCAATGGATATCTGGTTTAGCAAGATGCCAGTAGAACTTGGGTCGCTAAATGGTCTGACTATTTAGAGGGTACATGGGAAGTAATGCAGATTGAGAGCAGCATTTCTAAGATCAGAGTTAAATCTTCACAAAATTGATTTAATTAAGGTACACTTGGCACCATATCAGCTCAAATGCTGTAGTTATGGTGCTCTGCATGGTGTCTGTATTACCATGGTTTTGGGACAAAGGAAGTGTCTTGGAAAATACTGGTTACCCAGTACATTGTTAAAGGGACACTAGGCACCCAGACCTCTTCATATCATTGAAGTGGTCTGAGTGTCCCTGTCCCTTAGTAGTGTAATGTAAAACATTGCAATAAAAAACTTTTTTTTATATTGCAGTACTAGGTCTCATGGGCACACCCTAATCTATGGTGTTTTGTGGGTCTGTCCCAGTTCCTGGACACATTAATTCCATGATAATGTAAGGTCCTGGAATGAGCTGGGCCCCATATTGGTGAAGGTGGTGCCTGCTGGCTTCCCCCACTATGCCAGCGCCGCGGGCCCTTATTTGGTGGAGATGTGTGAGCAGCAACTTTTTTTTTTCTTTCTTCCTTACGCTCTTTGCCGGCGGCTGCATGGGAGGAAGGAGAGGAGCGACCAGGTAAGTAAATAGAATGAGGGAGGGGGTGGAATCTTTATCATGGAGTCATTAGTACTATTAGTGATTCCATGATACAGATTTCACCCCGTTTCTCGTAGTGGGGGATGGACATGAGTTTAACGACCAGACAGCCACTAGAGACTTTCTGTTTCAGTTGGACTCTGTGAAATAACTCTGGACATCCTCCCTCTGCATGAAGACAACCAGCATCAGAACACCATAGGAACGCATTAATGCAATGCTTTCCTATGAGGAAGGCCTTACACGTGCACACTATTTGCCGCACATGTGCATTAGGTCCCCTTATCTGTTGTCGGAGAAAGCACCAAGGGACATCCGGGGCTTAATATAGGCCAATTAGGCAGCCGCCTAGGGTGCTGCTTAAAGGACCACTCTAGTGCCAGGAAAACGTACTCGTTTTCCTGTCACTAGAGTGCCCTGAGGGTGCCCCCACCCTCAGGGACCCCCTCCCGCCCGGCTCTGGAAAGGGGAAAGTGTTTAAAACTTACCTTTTTCCAGCGGTGGGCGGGGAGCTCTCCTCCTCCGATCCTCCTCTTCTCCTCCCTGTCGGCTGAATGCGCACGCGCGGCAAGAGCTGCGCGCGCATTCAGCCGGTCACATAGGAAAGCATTCATAATGCTTTCCTATGGACGCTTGCGTGCTCTCACTGTGATTTTCACAGTGAGAATCACGCTAGCGGCTGTCAATGAGACAGTCACTAGAGGAAATAGGGGAAGGCTTAACCCATTCACAAACATAGCAGTTTCTCTGAAACTGCTATGTTTATGAAAAAATGCGTTAACCCTAGAAGGACCTGGCACCCAGACCACTTCATTAAGCTGAAGTGGTCTGGGTGCCTAGAGTGGTCCTTTAAAGAGGGGGGGGGGGGGTGCCGGCAGAAGCTTTACTGCTCTTACTAGTTTATATGACCCTTTATGTTGGAGAAGGTATGCTAATCATGTTATCGGGTGCTATGGATCATTGGCTGCTGACTAGCGCCGGGTATAACACATCATGCCCATCAGAGATATTTTAAGTACTTTCTTATTTGATATTGGTTCTTTATACCATTTATTCAGCATGATTTTGTGTTTTTTATACTAATAAGTTTAAACTCTTACATTTATTTGGGCTGTCGGTTCCTGCATATAGGAGTGTAGTCCTTAACTACACATAGTGCTGTGACAGAGCCGAACGGAGTGGCTCTATGTTTGTGAGTATATATCAATTTGAATGTGCATATTATTGGTGATCTGCAATATTGCACCATATATACATTCTATTTAAGTTCTGGAAGACAAGACACAAGACTGCATAACCTAAAGAAAGGGAAGGTCTCCTCTACGGGCCTACTAGCGTTTATCCCTGAGCTTTGGTGTTAAGCTCAGGAGAATGTGAGTGTATTGATTATTAGCCATATAAGACTATATAAGTATATACGTTATCACACTATTAGAGGTTTTTAATTATAGGTGCATTCTGGAATACATATCCTTTGTGGAATTGTTACCAATACGAATATCCTCGGGTTTGGCTCTTAAATAACACCATATATGTATGTAGCGCTACACTTTTATTTTTTGTTGGGTTGTATGTGAGTTGGTGTAAATAAGAAAGATTACATCTAGGTGTTACAGCGGCTGTTTTTGAAATAGCTCCATATTGGATTGGATTGTTTTGTTATTGTAGCGCCAGTATATATTTTCTATTCCATGAAAAGCAAAGCCATTTATGCAATAAAGGTAAGTGGGTCAATGGGACATCACAATGTGTTTCAAAGAACTTGTGTATGTCAGTCTGCTTGGATTAGTGTGTCTGAGTCACTGTATGTGTCTGCATTTGTCAGTGTGTGTGTAAGTCTGCATTCGTCAGTGTTTGCGTGCGTGCGTCAGTCTGCATGGGTCAGTGTATGTGCCTGCATGAGTCAGTGCAACTTCATGTGTCAGTCTACATTCATCAGTGTGTGTGTGTATTTGCATCAGTCTGCATTAGTCATAGTGTGTGTGCATCGGTATGTGTCTGTCTGCATGAGTGGGTGAAGCATATGAGGCATCAAAAATTTTTTGGCCGAGGGCAGCAAAAGTCCTTGCACGGGCTCTGGGGACATCATAGTGAGACTGTGATCTCTTAATGTGTTTAAACTAAATGTACCCAGACTGCTGCATCTTAATGGAGTGTTTTGGGTGCAGTGCCACTATTTTAGCGGTGCATTCTGAAACACTGCCATATAGTAGATATGGTCTAGAATTGGCATAGTTAAACACACCTTTAGTGGCTCTCTCTTTGATAACTGGTAGAAGAGCTTTGCCACTCAGAGTGACATTTGAAATCAATTGCTGTTCATAGCATGCCTGCATGACAAGCATTTGATAGAGTGGCACATATGTATTTCTCATCCCCCGTGCTTCTCTAATCACTCACGACAAAGCAAATATAAAACACTTCAGAATAGTTATCTTCCTTGCGCATCTGCAAAACTATCATTACATACGCTTGTTCCAATTAGAATACCCACAATTTAAAAAAAATGTCCAGTGTTCTAGCTTAAAACATAGATTTTGCAAATCTTACAAAGAATGAAAAAAATAAAGTGGTCTTGGAGCAGTGCTGTGCAATTTTAGCATTGCTGTTTAGAAAATACAGCCAGGGCCCATGCTACCATAAGGTGGCACAGACAGCTAAGGTGCTCTGACCCGAGTGGTGCAAATATGTCCGGGTGACCGGCGGGAGCACAGATGACTCCTCTCTCACCGGTCACTCTTTGTAGACATGCCCAAGTTACCAATTTATCTGCCAGTTGCATTCTGGTGCTGGCTATATGACTGGGGGAAAAAAGTGTGCAACCATGATGGGGTGGTTCCAGCAATGGAAGCATTCAGCCATGGCCAATTTCTTTATGTGCTGAAGTCTCCTGGGATATATTACATTATTGGGAGGGGCTGGGGATGACCCAGCTGTCATGGTCAATATTGGTACCAATGACAAAGTCAGAGGAAAATGGAAGGTCCTAGTCAGGGCCGGCCTTAGGCCTTCAAGCGCCCCCTTTCCCCCCGCTTCATCCATGTGTATAGGGGATTTATTAAATGAAAATGTAAAAATTAACAAATATTTATCCCCTCTTCCCTGTCATTACCTTGCATTTAGGGGGGAATGCTGATCTCTGGTGATCCAGTTTGCTGGGAATCTGGTTGGTGCCTTCACTGGTATCAGCAACTGTCTCATGAGCTCAGGCACTTACAGTATCAGAGCTTTTATGTGGTAATTCGCGGCAACGTTCTGATTGGCGGAACTCGGAAGACAGCTACATTTATCATGTGTGTGTGTCAGATGTGATTGTGTGATGTGTTGGCTGTGTGCCATATTTGTAATGGGTGTATTGACCGTGTCTGATTTTTGTGCACTATAGCAGTAGATAGGGGGAGCAGGGGCGCTATAGCGGTATATGGGGGGAGCAATGCACTATAGCAGTAGATGAGAGGAGCAGTGGCAGTGGTAATATAGGGGGAGATTGGGCACTATAGGAATAGATGAGGAGCATGGGCACTATAGGGGTAGATGGAGGGAGTAGGTACACTATAGGGGTAGATGGGGAGAGCAGGGGCACTATAGGGGTAGATGGGGAGCAGGGGCTCTATAGGGATAGATGGGGAACAGGGGTACTATATGGGGAGCAGGGGCATTATAGCGATAGATGGGGAACAGGAGTACTATAGGGGGAGCAGGGGCACTATAAGGGTAGAGGGGGCACTATAGGGATAGATGGGGAACAGGGGTACTATAGGGGGAGCAGGGGCACTATAGGGATATATGGGGAACAGGGGTACTATAAGGGGAGCAGGGACACTATAGGGGTAGAGGGGGCACTATAGGGATAGATGGGGAACAGGAGTACTATAGGGGGAGCAGGGGCCCTATAAAGGTAGAGGGGGGCACTATAGGGATAGATGGGTAACATTGGTACTATAGGGGGAGCAGGGGCACTATAGGGGTAGAGGGGCACTATAGGGATAGATGGGGAGCAGGGGCACTATAGGGGCAGAGGGGGTACTATAGGGATAGATGGGGAACAGGAGTACTATAGGGGGAGCAGGGGCACTATAGGGGCAGAGGGGGGCACTACAGGGATAGATGGGGAACAGGGGTACTATAAGTGGAGCATATGGGGGGAGCGGGTGCACTGGGGTAGATGGGGGAGCAATACACTATAGCAGTAGATGAGGGGAGCAGTGGCAGTGGTAATATAGGGGGAGATTGGACACTATAGGAATAGATGAGGAGCATGGGCACTATAGGGGTAGATGGAGGGAGTAGGTACACTATAGGGGTAGATGGGGAGAGCAGGGGCACTATAGGGATAGATGGGGAACAGGGGTACTATATGGGGAGCAGGGGCATTATAGGGATAGATGGGGAACAGGAGTACTATAGGGGGAGCAGGGGCACTATAAGGGTAGAGGGGGCACTATAGGGGGAGCAGGGGCACTATAGGGATATATGGGGAACAGGGGTACTATAAGGGGGTACTATAAGGGGAGCAGGGACACTATAGGGGTAGAGGGGGCACTATAGGGATAGATGGGGAACAGGAGTACTATAGGGGGAGCAGGGGCACTATAAGGGTAGAGGGGGGCACTATAGGGATAGATGGGTAACATTGGTACTATAGGGGGAGCAGGGGCACTATAGGGGTAGAGGGGCACTATAGGGATAGATGGGGAGCAGGGGCACTATAGGGGCAGAGGGGGTACTATAGGGATAGATGGGGAACAGGAGTACTATAGGGGGAGCAGGGGCACTATAGGGGTAGAGGGGGCACTTTAGGGATAGATAGGGAACATGGTTAATATAGGGGTAGAGGAGGCACTATAGGGGTAGAGGGAGGCACTATAGGGATAGATAGGGAACAGGGGTACCATAGGGGGAGCAGGGGCACTATAGGGGTAGAGTGGGTCACTATAGAGGTAGAGGGGGGCACTATAGGGATAGATGGTGAACAGGGGTACTATAGGGGTAGAGGGGGCACTATAGGGGTAGAGGGGGCACTATAGGGATAGATGGGGAACAGGGGTACTATAGGGGCAGAGGGGGTACTATAGGGATAGATGGGGAACAGGAGTACTATAGGGGGAGCAGGGGCACTATAGGGGCAGAGGGGGCACTACAGGGATAGATGGGGAACAGGGGTACTATAAGTGGAGCAGGGGCACTATAGGGGTAGAGTGGGTCACTATAGAGGTAGAGGGGGGCACTATAGGGATAGATGGTGAACAGGGGTACTATAGGGGTAGAGGGGGCACTATAGGGGTAGAGGGGGCACTATAGGGATAGATGGGGAACAGGGGTACTATAGGGGTAGAGGGGGGCACTATAGGGATAGATGGGGAACAGGGGCACTATAGGGGTAGAGGGGGGCACTTTAGGGATAGATGGGGAACAGGGGTACTATAGGGGGAGCAGGGGCACTATAGGGGTAGAGGGGGCGCTTTAGGGATAGATAGGGAACATGGTTAATATAGGGGTAGAGGAGGCACTATAGGGGTAGAGGGAGGCACTATAGGGATAGATAGGGAACAGGGGTACCATAGGGGGAGCAGGGGCACTATGGTCTCAGTTACCAGGCAGCAGATTTGGGCCTCGGTTAGCTCCGCCCCCACCGGTCGTTTGGCTCTGCCATCGTCCGCCGCTTGGCTCCGCCTCCTACAGTCTCTCTCTCTCTCACTCTCTGCTAAGCCCTGGTAGAGGATAGGGAGGACAGGGAGTGTGCGAGCTGTGTCGGCCACATGGCGCCCCCTGCTGCCATGGCGCCCTGTGCGGCCGCACAGCTTGCACACCCCTAAGGCCGGCCCTGGTCCTAGTGAATCAGTTCAGGGAACAAGGAAGAAAGCTAAAGAAAAGGACCTCCAAGGTAACATTTTCAGAAATATTACCTGTGCCACGCCCTACAGCAGAAAGGCAGCGGGAGATTAGATCAGAGGTCAATATGTGGCTGAAGCCTTGGTGCAGGAAAGAGGGTTTGGGGTTTTTAGAGCACTGGGCCGATTTTGCGCTTGGGTACAACCTGTAAAGCCGTGATGGATTGCACCTAAATGGAAGAGGGTCTGCTGTGCTGGGGGATAGGATGGCTAGAAGGTTGGAGGAGATTTTGGGTGGTTCCATGCATCAATCATCTCCATGAAGATCGATAAGCCGCCCGTGTACCCGGAGCACCAGGCGTTATCGAGGAGCAGGAGAGTTGTTTGCGGAACGTCTGGGATAACCCAGGGTCCCCTGAAAGGAACCACACTACCAGGGGCAACTGGTGCTGCAACACCAGCCCGTGCGAGTTCCCATCCGGATCCAGAAGGAGGTCCTGGAAGACCGGTATCAATCGAGGGTAGTCTATCGACAACTCTATCAAGCGGAGGAACCACGGTCGGGATCTCCATAGGGGGGTGACTAGTGCCAGACAGCAGTCGTGACGGACCAATTTCGAGATCGTGCGCACGATCATGTTGAATGGGGAAAAGGCATACAGGTGACCCTGCGGCCAGTCCTGGAGGAAAGCATCCGTCGCCACCGCTGCTGGGTCTGGTTTCCAACTGTAGAACTTCGGCAGTTGGGTGTTCAGTCGGGATGCGAACAGATCCATCTTGAATCTCCCCCATAGCATGTCCAGGCTTAGGAACACCGAGGCGTGCAAATGCCAATCCCCAGAGTCTCTTAAGTGTCTGGAATTCCAATCCGCTCCCGAATTGTCCAGACCTGGGATGTGTTCCGCCGTCACCGAGACGTTGTTGTAGAGGCAGAACTGCCAGAAATCCCTCGCCAGAATCGCCAACATCCTGGATTTGGTTCCTCCTAGGGGATTTATGTAGCGGACAGCCGAAACGTTGTCCATCTTGAGAAGAACGCAGCAATTCGCCCGTCCTGGGGTAAGGCTGCGGATCGCGAAGGCCCCTGCCAGGAGTTCCAAGCAGTTGATGTGTAACGACTTCTCCATGTCGGACCATCTGCCACCTGTGGAAACGTCGCCACAACGAGCACCCCAGCCGTGTAAGCTGGCATCGGACTCTATCACCAAGTCCGGGATGGAACCGAAAATGTCTCTCTCGTTCCATGCCTCCATGTGTGCCAACCACCACACCAACTCGTCTCTGGACTCCGCGTCCAAGTGTATCCGAGATTCGTTTGAGTGAGTCGATCGAAGGTGTGACCCCTTGAGTCGCTGGAGGGCTCGGTAATGTAGCGGGCCCGGGAAGATCGCCTGAATAGAGGCCGCCAGAAGACCAATGATTCGCGCCAATTGTCTGATGGACAAGTCCGAAACACGAAGAGCCCGCCGAATTTCCTTCTGGATGGCTTTTACCTTGGATCTCGGTAGGAATAGGAACTGTTGGACGGAATCCACCCTGAAGCCCAGAAACTCTATTGACTGGGCAGAGGTCAGGACCGACTTGTCCCAGTTGTTCAGAAAACCCAATTTGTGAAAAAGGCTGATCGTCCATTCCAGATGTAACAGGAGATCCTCTTTCGATTGGGACAAAATCAAAATGTCGTCCAGGTAAATAATTAGGCGAACCCCCCGAGTTTGGAGGAACGCCACCACAGGCTTCATGAGCTTGGTGAAGCACCAAGGCGCCGAGGAGAGTCCGAATGGAAGGCAGGTGAAGTGCCAACGCTGCCCGTGCCATGTGAAATGCAGGTAGTCCCGGTATTCCGACGCGATGGGGACAGTGAAGTAAGCGTCCTTTAGATCTAGTTTGGCCAACCAGTCTGACTGACGCAGAAGGTTTCTGAGGCAGTGTATGCCCTCCATCTGGAAGTGTTGGTAAAGGAGAAACGCGCTGAGAGGGCGGAGATTTATCACGGGGCGGACCCCGCCCCCTTTCTTTGGCACCAGGAACAAATTGCTCGTAAAGCCTCGGGCGCCGAACGGCAACTCCTCTATTGCGCCCTTGGACAACATTTCCACGACTTCCGTGGAAATCATCTCGTCTTGGTCTGGCGGGAGAGACAGTTCTCTGGGGGTATAAAACTGGACAGGCATGGAAACGAACTCCAGACGATATCCCCTTACACATTGCAGTACCCAAGCATCTGAGATGATATCTGCCCACCCTTGGTAAAACAAGGCCAACCTCCCCGCTACCTGTACATGAACGAGAGGGGAAGAAAGGGTACTCACCGTACGGACGTCTGCTGGGAGCGGCACCGCGGGGGTATCTGGAGCCCCAAGCCCGTCCCCTGGCTGGAAAGAAGGGAGGGGTTCTCGGGTCCTGAAATCCCCGGGAGGGAAAAAAGGAACCTCTGGTTGCACGGAATGCGCCTCGGAAACCACGGCCGGGCGGACGGTTTCTGTTACGCCCGGCCCCTCCGAAAACCTTGGGCGCGAACACGCGTTTCATGTTCGCCTGCGCCTTATCAATTGCCGTAAAGGTCTTGACATACGAGCCCATGCCAGGAGGTGCCGAATAGCAAGCCCTCATCGGTCGGATCAGGTTCTGCCACAGTCATAGCGGCCAGTTTAGGGTCGATCTTTAGGAGGATCGCTTTACGCCTCTCTGTAGACATAGCCGTATTGGCGTTCCCCAGCAAACAGCCCGTTGGACCCAACCAATGGCCACGTCCACATCCAAAACTGAGTCCCCAGTTCTGGCAGCATCGAGAAGCTCGTAAAGCTTCGATAGGGGCCCCAGAGTATCCAGGATCTTGTCCTGGCATCCCTTCAGGAAATGATCAAGACCCTTCTTGGGCTTCCAGCCCGACTATTTAGGAACTGGGGGTCAATGTCCGGGGTCCTACAAGCAGCGCCCGGGAGGGAAGGTCGTGGGCATTCGGCGCGCAGTTTATTGCGGCCCTCTTCAGAAAGGGGCGTGCGAATGCGCTTAGCCATATATTGGGCAATATGATCTGGAGGGACCCATTCAGCGGACCGGGGGTGACGTAGGTCGTCCAGGTCAAACAGGGGGTTACCCTGTGGGTCAAGGAGCGTTTTGTCATCCCCAGAGGGGCCTAATACTTGACCCTGGGCCTTGGCAGAGGACCCCGAGGGGATCACGCCCGTAAGGGGCAAATCCTCGCCAGATTCACCCTCGTCAAAGGAGTCGTACTCCATTAAGTCAGATTCGTCCTCCACACTCCGGTTGGTATCCGACCCATCATCAAGGGCTCTAGCCCGTTTCCACAATCTAGCCTTTTTAGCCCGGCCAGGGGCTCTTTTGCGCGTGGGGTGCGCGCTATCTGTGACCGCCTCCAGCGTGTCAGTCCTGGCAGGTAGCACCTGCATCGAGGAGTGGGAGCCGACATGTCTAGACTTGGCCCTTGCCTTATGGGCTCCAGGCACAGTCTGTGCAGGGGAAGGGGATCCCACACCCAGGGGGGTAGGAGTGGCCAGAGCAGTCAAAACCATAGAATGCAGGGACTGTGAAAATGATGAAGAAACAGCCCCCATGGCTGAGGCAATAGCCTTCTGTATGGAAGAAGCCATAGTGGCCTCCAGCAGGGCCTGAAACTCTTGAGAGGCCATTGCACCCTCAGCATTATCTATGTGAAAGTCCGCAGAGGGACCTGCAGGGCCATCCTCCCTATCCTGCATATTGGGCAATAACAGTGAGGGTAATGAAAAATAACTGAAAACAGAGCACTAAGAGAACAGGGTTGATTAACCCACAGAATAACAGTGAGAGTACAAAAAAGGATAAGACCGTTAGTGTTCCCAGGGGACCCAGAGAGGCAACGAGATGACCGACCGCACGGCAGTACAGGGAGCAGAGCGAGGTCTGTCCAAAATGGCCGCCGCACGTGAGGAAAGTGCTCGCGGCCGGGTCCCTGGCGGGGGAAGGGGCGCGTGCACCCTACCCGCGCGGGTAGCCCGCGAGCGGGGTGAGAAGAGCACTCAGCCGCGTCCGTGGAAGAAGAAACGGCCGCGGCAGAGAGGTAGCGCCGGGTCCCGTGCGGAGCACGAGAGAGCAGGGGAGGGCAGGGAAAGAACCTCCCGGTCGGGGAGAAAAACCCCCCCAGGGGTCCCTGAGGCAACACTAACGGTAGGGAAAATAAACAGAAGAACTGCACAATAATGCACTCAAGTACAATATAAAATTAAGTACATACAAATAAAATGCAAACAGAAAATAGAACCAAGAGCTAAGAGTAAAACACTTATCTGTCTGAGGAAGCAGCAAAGAAAGAGGAGGATTGTGGGAGACACAGGACTTATATAGTTACTCCCTCTGTTATATGATTGGTTGCCTGTTGTGCCTATACAGTTTTTTCTTTTCATTTTGATAATATTTATATTCCTCTATCTTTGCTGTTGAGGAAATAAAGAAAGAGTTATGCATAATAGGAGCCTCCGTGTCTTTAATAAAATTATCTCAGGCAAAGGGGATTTTGGGAAGAAAAGTCCTGTAATTGTGATATGCTAGGGGCAATGTATAAAAGCCATATGTGGAAGGAATAAAAACGGTTGTACTCCCAGAACTGTGTGTTGCTGGGGAGGAGGTGGAATATCTACTTGGTATTTTCTTGCTCCTGATTTTACTCTTGGGTGATCCAACGGAGAGGAAGTCCCTGCTAGGATTAGGGCCCTGCTACATAGACACTGAAGGGCAGACACTCACAGACATGCAATGCACACAAACAGGTATACTGTTTTTTTTTAATTATGTACCAATACAGTTATTGACAAATCTAGTTGTCACCATCAGCCTTGGCTAGATGCAATCCCCAAAAGGCAATTCCTATGCCTTCGCAGAAACTGCTCCCTAATGACAGACTTTGAAGACCAATCCAATACTCTTAAAGAAAAATTTGTCAACAAAAAATACCCTCTAGAAAATCTTAATAAGACTTTAGAAATAATAAAACAGAAAACTAGAAAGGACTTTTAACCCCTTAAGGACCGGCCTGTTTTTGCGATGTTGTACGTTAAGGACCAGTGTTTGTGTTTAGCTGTAATTTTCCTCTCTCTCATTTACGGTTCCCATACAAGTTATATATTGTTTTTTTAAAAAAAAATGAAAAATATGGGAAAAATTGAAAAAAAAAACCATGGGTTGGCAGGCAGGTCCCCCAAATTGCAATCATTAAAATTACTTAATTAGGTAAAAATATTACATAAATACGCACGTAGAATTTTTATATATATACATATTTATATATTTGACGTCTACGTGTATATTTAGGAAATTATTTATGTAATTATGTATATGGACATATGTATATTTCGTATTATTTTTATTTATTTATTTATTTATACATAGATATATACTTGAAAAGAGAGGAGAAGGAAAAGGGGAAAAGGGTCTGTTCCTAATATTGAATTTAACAAACAATTAAAAGTCCTTTATTGGTAAATAATGGGACATCAAAAAGAGCTATCCCAGCGATGACTAACTGACAATGAAACAGAGTCAGTAATAGCAGTCAAAACCGAGGATACACAAAGTCAAAACACAGAATAAGTGAAGAAAAGATAGTATACTGATAATAATAATTATACAAACATATAAGACAATGTTTGACCGGGTAGGTTGGGCATCGCCATAGCGATGTGCCAAAAAATCGTAATTAACAGGAGTGAACGCATCAGTAATACTCCAAGGAGGCTTGTCAAAAGTAGTCAAATAGGCAGTATGATATACTGAGATAATGAAACTAGGGTGTGTAGGTGTGGAGGTAATGCCATTGACAATGTACACACAAAGGTAAACGGAACAAGGTGTTCCTCTAAGCAAAAAATCTTAGTCTCTAACTGTACGGTGATGTGCCCTAGTCTACTTCCCTAACGGGATACTGCTGATGAAAATCATAACATATGCAGTATACTATGATGCAATGCAATGCCAGATATTAAAAAGGAGGATCTCATGTAGAGTAGCTGAACGCCCAAGTAAACCGGGATGTTTCCCAGATATGATACAGAGTAGCTTGAACACTCAAAAAGGTGCCCAAGTCTGTAGTTAGATACTGAGGTATCAATTTATAACGATAAACATGTCGTGCATCAGCTGCCTAAAGAGATCCTAGTAGACAAAGTCAAGTATACTGTGTATATGAACGAAAAGTAGGAAAGATGCCTTCAAGGGCATCTAGTACAGGAAAGGTAGATAGGAATAGACTTCAAGACAAGTCCTGCTAGTAGAGAAAGAATGATAATGAACCAACCCAGTGATGAGTTGATTATACTATTGAAACCCTGATCGGTATACAAGTTTCGTCAAATGTGCCCCTGACGGCAAGCCGCCGTCAAAATCCCAGGACTGACTAAATACACTGATCGTAGTGTATATTCGTCGGCATGTTAACCATAGTGAAGGGACTGGTGAGGCAAATATAAAATGCTATCAATTGCCTTAGTCAATAATACGAGATAGTGCTGCCTAAGGCGGCTGGCTGCCGTCTCAAGTTTTAGAGTAAAACTTTTGTTTAACGTTAACCCCTAGTTAGCCTAACTCCAAAAATCCCCAAAAACTTCCACCCACCCCAGCTAGCTAAATATATAATTCTAAAATATTTAAATTAATTAATAAAATAAATCTAACCCCTGAGGGTTAAAAAAAAAAAAGAATTAACCCTCAGTGGTTAAAATATAAAATCAGATGACAGTAAAATGTAATCCCTGCCAATTGATCACTGTAGTCAGTGATCAATTGGCAGGGAAGGGGTTATTTTTTTTTATTAAAATCGGTAAAGGGGGGTGGGATTTTAAATAAACTTTATTTATTTTTTTACACAGGGGGCAGGATCAGCACTGTTCTGGTTCCCTGCACTTCACACAGAACCAGGAAGTGCAGGGAGGCAGAAGGTGAGTATACTAAGCACATGCTGTCAGAGCGGGCACATGTGCTGGGGCAGCCTGATCGGGTGCTCCCGGTCTGCCTCTAATACAGAGGCAGACCGGGGCACCCTTAACCCCGCGATTGCGGCGATCTGGGGTTAATTTTACTGCATGACAGACGAGGTCCGTCATCCGTCGTTAAGGGTATCCCCAAGATGACGGACCTCGTCCGTCACCCGTCCTGAAGGGGTTAAGGACAAAACTTCTGGAATAAAAGGGAATCATGACATGTCACACATGTCATGTGTCCTTAAGGGGTTAAGAAACTGCAATATTTACATTTTAGGGTTACATCCTCCTCTACTGGCTGTCATATTGACAATAAAACTCAATGTGGAAGCCCCCATTCCCGGATTCAATGCTTTCCTATGGGGAAGCTTGGATGCCCGTGCAGGATTTGCCACGCATGTGCATAGGGTCTATGACAAGCATTGGATTGGACATAGGGATATTAAAGAGACGGACTACAGATTTGTATTCCTTTACATTTTGCACAAGGTGCCTCAAACGTATGGGCTCTGATGGGAGGTATGAACTAAATATGTAATGTTTAAAAGATGATGATTACATGGTAATAAATTTAATGAATTGCAAGATTCAAGCTAAAATAGCCAAGTTGTGTCAATAGTTGTGTTGTAGATTTTTTTTCCAAGCCAGCACATTGTTATCTAAATTTTGCAAATTTGTTTTCAGTTTACTACTGTTTGCAGGATTATTCACTAAACTCCAAATTGTAGCAAATTAAAATCTAAATTGCATAATGTAGATCAAAACAGCAAAGCTATGACCGTAGTATTAAAGAATCATCCCATTCCCAGGCCAGCTTATTTTACCTAAATGTTGTCATTTAGATTTCTGTTAGCTACAAATCAGAGTTCAGTAATTAAAACCCTTTTAATGTTTATTTCTGTTTCTGCTATTTCTTAATATTTTTAATTTTTTTTTAGTGTTATTTGCTCTCCGTTTCTGACAGTTCGCACAGCCCTGTCTATATATCTTTGAAAAGGTGAATTAAACTACTAATAATAGAAATTCGATAACTGTTAGCTGTTGCCTTGGCTTATGCCCACAGTTTAAATGGAGACTTCACCCTCTTGTCATCGAGAGACGTAGCAGCCAAGAAGCATCTTGACGTTCGGGGGCGGGACTTTAAACGAATACCTGTCTCCTAGTAACAGTTTTTCTGTCTCCTGATTGGATAGAATTTCCCTTCCGCTTTTTTTCAAACTGGCGGCTCGGCGGTTGGTGTTGCTGTGACGAGCGCTCCATCTCTCCGGTGTTCTATTATAAAATACAAAATGGAGGGCGATGAGGTCATGGCGCCCCCAGCAGACCCCTCTCCGCCCAATGAGAACGTGAAACCCAAAAAAAGAAACGGTCCTAGAAGGAAAGCTTCCGTCAGCAGCTTGGCGGGGCCGACCACCCCGGAGGGAGCCAGCTCCAGGAGGTACGGACTGACACACACAGTGTGGGGTGATGGGACAGGAGGGGGAGGGCATGCTGGGGGTGATATGCCAGTCACTCACTGATTGAATGACTAATTACATAGTTTATTAAACCAGATAAGCTGCACATTAACCCGAGCCTAGCATGTCCTGTTACTGTGTTATAATATAGTTATGATGTGATGGCTGAGCTTTGTTGTCCTGCTTGGATTACTCCTCAATAATAGCTCCATGGATGATCTGGCTGGCTGAGCATTGTGGGCAAGGAGGGTAGAGTACCAAATCAAAGCATGCACTGCACTCTCAATAAGGAAACAGGCTGAGCATCATGGGTAATGTGGCCCACAGCAGATAATGCCCAGCAGGACAGCCATCACTGCTTTACAGTGACCTGTAGGTTGGCAGCCTATAGAGAGAGAGACCATTTATTCCAGGATTATCCCTGGCTCCTCCATGTGTAAGCAAGCCTTCTCTGCTCAGTGACAGGCAGGACCCAGTGCTTCAGTGACATGGGATGGGTAGTCAGACACTGGGTTGTTGTTATTTTTCTTTGTGTTGTGTGTAAAAACCTACAAAGTGCAATGTAGATCTAAGTGGGAGAAAAAAAGCATTTACGTTTTGTACAGCAAAATTGGCCCAAGTATGCCTCATTCATGAACTGTTAGGATGCAAATGACCTATGACAATTTACAGTTACAAGCTTGAGTATGGTTGGGTTTGTGTGTGTTTTTCTTGTGTCAACATTTCAGGTTACCGTACCTTTTTATATTTTAAGGCTTCTATGCTTAAAGGGACAGTCCACCGCCCAAATAAAAAAAAAATACAATCTCTGTATTTTGTAGATATACCTCCAATAATAAAATGCACGCATTTTTTAACTTGTAGTCTTTGCAGATTACACTAAACTAAACAACCAGGAAGTAACAGGACCGGTTGTCAGATTATCTTCACACACAACTCTTCACCAAGCTAACATAGATACATTTTTAAGATACAAAAAAAGGGGCTTTCTAGCAATAACTTACAATCTATTATGTCTATTATGTAGCTTTAAAATGTATGTTATCCATTTGGGGGGTTTAAATAAATAAATAAATATATATATATATATATATATATATAGATATATATATAGATATATATAGATATATATATAGATATATATAGATATATATAGATATATATATATATATATATAGATATATATAGATATATATATATAGATATATATATATATAGAGATATATATATATATAGAGATATATATATATATAGAGATATATAGATATATATATAGATATATATATATAGATATATATAGATATATATTAGTGACATCTGTGAGCACAACAGAAGTGCAGGAGAAAACAAGTGAGATAATATAGCAACAATGTGCTGGAAGCATTGCCTATGGCACTGCAATCTTCTCCTAGTAAATTTGGCAGGATTATGATACCTCAGCATAATCTGTTTTCTTCAATATGTAATACCACAATACAGGTGATATTTTGATAATGTTTTCCAATTTTTACTGTGTATGTGGATCCAAGGATCATTCAAAAAGGTTAGACATCTACTTTGCTTATGTTGCCATTGCCACATAACTAGAGTGTAAAATGATAGAATAAATAAGCGTAGTCATACCAAATACCTCAAACAATAATTGTCTTGACTTTATGGAATCCTTCATATTGGAGAAAATGATTGTGATATCCTGAGTCATCCATCTGTTGTTGGCGTCTTCATGCTTATTTGTGCTTTTAACCCAGAGCCTGATGAGAAGGATGTGGAACTTTGGTACTGGTCATCATGGTGTGATGTCTTTCCATTTGTGCCATTCAGTAGCTTCCCATTGATTTAAAAAAAAAAAATTAATAATAACTTTTTTTTTTTTTTTTTTTTTAAATCATCACTGGGGAGCTACTGACTGGCTGAGAGTGTCAGCTGACGCTCTAAGTCAATCAGCAGCGCCACTGTGCAGCGACACTCCACACTTCCTGAAACTGAGATTCAGAAGCCGGATGCCGCCTGGTGGACGTGCAGATCGGCGCTGGAGTCACATTTTCAGCTTAAACTGTTTGTCCCTTTTAAAGTATGAGTGTGCCTCCTGACACTATATAACAACTTAAATTAGTTATGTTAACCACAGTGTACCTTTGTTACTCTAAACTTCTTATTTATTATTTCTGTAGTGTCCCTTTCTTATTTCTTTATAGTATAACTTTATTTAAAGGTATCCTCTAGAGTCTAACATTAGGATTTAAACATATATACTGGTATTAGTGTCACTATTAAGTGTTTGGAATGTAGTAGCTATCTCTGGACTTTCCAGCACACCCGGGTCATAGGTTACAATACTATCAGCACTATTATTAAGAAACTCCACAATACTATGCTTAGATTTATCAATTATATTTTTTTCTCTCTCCCCCCCCCCCCCCCGTCCAGGGCCAGAGAACTGACTGTTCAGGGTTAGGTGCTGGCCTTAGTTATGTTTATATCTGGTCCCGCAAGACCAACTCCCCAATCGAAAACACAGAGATTTTCGCCCCTCGGCCCAAATCATAGAGCCTCGCATTCACCCACCGATCGGGTTAAAGTTAGGGCCTCACCTGTCATTTCCACACGTTTTTGGATCTTTACTGTCACCGAGAGGCCAAAACCCTACCACCACGCTAGTGGCTCGAGCCCCACGGCCCAAATCATAGATGGATCATCTCACCTGCCGCTTTGCAACTAACTAGCAGGGCCTCACCTGTCACGGGGCAGATAGCTTTTCACTTCGGCACTAGTTAAACAGCCAGTTCTACGTAGCTCAACGGGGTGTCATTAATCAGACCCTTGTTATTGTGTTGTTCTTTTCTTGCAGGAGAAGAATCATCCCCTCCTAACACACCCGCTAAGTCTAGTACCCCTGTTAGGCATAATACCGCCAGTGAATTCCAAGAACCCAGGATCCCAGCTGAATTGCGCCGGAGGGGAATCCCCTTCCCAGCTACATCAAGGAAAGTGGAACTCTTCAAGCTGCTCACAGCTCATCAGGAGGATACTGGGTTGGGTACCAGCTCACAGGGGCAAAACTCAAACGTACAAGGAACTCTAAACACCATCTTGTCATCTCTTCAGTCCATAAATGATAGTCTGACAAAACTGGAAAATGCCTGCCTGGCTCGCATGGATCCTCCTCCCATAGGATCTGCACAAGCACTTACTCCTTCCAACACACAGGGTAGGACTTCTGCCTCACCTTTCACTCACCCTCCACCAACTTCATTACCCCAGCTCACATGGGTTCCCCCCTCACTCCCCGCTCTCCGTAAGCACATTCTAGATGGTAAAGATGTAAACCTAGTCCCTTTGCTAATTGCTTCCCAAGACGACGTGGAAAACAGAACATACAATTATGGCGATCTAGCTGTCGTAATGAAGGCTAGAGACCCACGACTCAACAACAAACTCACCATACCAGAGTTTGTCCTAGCCTTCGGTATTTACATGCCGAAGGGATGTTGTGTGCTCTGTTTATCCACAACGCCGGAAGAGTTTGATTTATACATGGACAAATTGGTGGACTTGGGCCACAAGTAACGGGGGTTTTGTTTTATGACTACTACAAGTCTGTGTCGGCAAAAGCAGCTGCAACCCTGGCCCAGTTTAACATCCGCACTGACTGGAGTCTGTTGGACACACAACTCTTTTGCAGGCTCGGTGCCCCCATCTTGTGCAGTCTGCTCATCCACCTTCCATACCATCAATTTGTGCCCCTCAGAAGCCGATCCCTCCTTATACTCAAACCACCCAGTTGGGTCCAACAAGCCAACCTTAAAAGACAAGCTCGGACGACGCATTGTTTACCTGGGCAGAGCACAAGTGTGCAATAATTTTTAATGCAGGAGTGTGCAGTTTCAGTGCCTGCAGATTACTGCACATGTGCTCCATGTGCTTTAGGGCTCATGCTAAATCCCAAAACAATGTCTAACTGAGGTGAACATAGGGAATTTGGCATTCTACTTGAATACTCATCCATCCACTCACTTGGTGGAATACGTAATTCACAGGTTTTCACAAGGTTTCCACACTGGGCTAGTGTCACTCTCCGTAAGTACTTTAGAATGTCCTAACCTCCTATCCGCGGTACACGAACTACAAACAGTGGATGATCTTATTGGGAAGGAAGTTCAAAAGGGTTTCACGACAGGCCCCTTTTCCTCCTGGCGCACAAATCCGATTGGAATAGCTACTAGTAAATACTCTAATAAATTTCTTATGATTGATCTGTCGGCTCCTCATTCGTCTGCAAACCCAAGCCTAAACTCCCTCCATACTGTCCACTGAGTTCTCTCTACACTATACCACTGTGGATAATACTATACAGGCAATCTTGAAAGCTGGTAAAGCGGCATGGCTCAGCAAGACCGATATCACCAATTCTTTCATGTTCCCTCTTTATGGCATGTTCATTGGGTTAAGTGGAGAGAGAAATATTACTTCGCTACCAGACTTGCTTTTGGGGCAAAAAGTAACCCCGAAATCTTTCACATGTTTGCCGAGACTCTCTGCTGGCATCAACATCACTAGGTGACTTTTTAATGAAAGAAAGTAGCAATAGCACTCCAAGTCTAAAGAGCACTACAGCACTATTTGCAACTCTAGGCGTTCCACTGTCACAAGACAAAACCACTGAACCCACCACCAGACTTGATTTTCTAGGTATCACACTGGATTCCAATACCATGCAGTCAAGTCTCCCCGAGGATAAACTCATACGCATTCGTGAAGATGTGAACAGGTTCCTACAACCAGGATCTTGCACACGGAAGGACCTACAATCTTTGTTAGGTTCATTAAACTTCGCCATGCACATTATCCCACGGGGAGATCATTTATTTCTAGGCTGCTACGCTTATTACCAGGTCTGCCAGCCGGCAATACTGGTCACTTAGATTCAAAGGCAGATCTGTTCATGTGGCAAGAGTTCCTTGAACACTGGAATGGGATTTCCTTTTTTCGTTCCCCAGGTATCCGACCAATCCCCAGTCTTTTGGACGGATGCAGCTGCTCACACCGGGTTTGCAGTAATCTACAAAAATCACTGGTTGAGAAATTGCTGGCCGAAAGACACTCTATCTACCTTCCTTTCGCGAGATTTCTGCATTATTCGAAATTTACCCGATAGTAGCGGCTGCGTTTACATGGGTCAAATCCTGGTCGGGCATGGCAGTCAAATGTTATACGGACAACATTACAGCCTGTGACATAAGGGTTGACCATCATGAGGTTAGTTCGCAGGCTGACCTGGTTGGCTGCCACATATCAGTTTTTCCTCTTCTGCGAATACATACCAGACTACTCCAACTCTGCTGCTGACGCTTTGTCCCGTTGTAAATTTTAGGAATTCTTTGTTCTTCACCCAGCAGCCAACAAATACCCGACACAACTTCGCAGTTCAACAATTTAATCCTGGACTAGCCCGGCTATTGGCGCATGGCAGGGAATTGGCATAAGTAGTCTTATCCACAAACAAAAGAAACGCACAGAAAACATACAATAGAGCTATGGTAATTTTTCAGAAGTTCTCTTTAGAATTCAACATACACGTTCATTTGATCAAACCATGGTTGCATTTGACGCATTTTGCCACCTTTATCTCAAACTTTCATATAACTATCAGGTGTTCAACACCACATTTTTACAACCATGCCAAATCAAACTCCTTTGCTTTCTGACCCTGTGAAGAATATATTGAAAGGCATAAAGAAATTAGATCCTCACTCTACAAATAACGGTTCCGGGCTCTATCAGACTTACTGGACACATTTAATTTGACCCCCATACAAACCTGGTTATAAAAACCTCTATGTACATAGCTTTCTATGGATTCCTTAGACCTAGAGAATTCACAATAACAGCCCAGTCAGACAGTCATTTGTGTGGCGCCCTTGTACTTCTTCATTGTGATTTTGAAGTTGGGAGTGACTTTATTACAGAGGCTTGACTGCACGTTATTTTTACTTCTTTCCTCACTCACCTGACCTTTGTTTGTAGACAGTCATTTAGGTCTCATTATGAAAGACTTAAAAAAGGTGAACAATCACTATCCTTTGTCACTTAGGCATTCCAAAACCAAACAATTATGCCATCCGCTAGAAGTGCCCTTCTACCCTACCGAGAATCACTGGTGCCCTGTTAAAATTTTAGACACTTATCTAGTGAAGGTTAGGGACAATCCCAGCCACTGTCCACTTTTTACACTGTTAGGCAGTCCCCTCACTACTTCCAAGTTCATGTTCTACATCAGAACTCTGTGCATTAGATTAGGTTGGGGCCGCATACCATACCAATACACCAGTACACATAATCAAAAAGTTGGGACATTAGAAATCTGCAGTATACGCAAGGTATTTCACGGTCCCTATATTAACAGACCACAAATTAGGCATTTAACAATTGACTTGCATATGGACGTTTTAAATACTTTTCGATTAAGTTAATATATCTATTTGGTCCAGAACATGGACAATTGCCTACGTATCAACTTGTTTTGTTGCAATAGCAGTCTATAGATAGCATTCTTTTTTGAGCTGGATTCATAAAAATAGAAAAGGTTTACAAATGGTGAATTTTCTGTAACTTTTTAACGAGCTTGGCAACTTCAGATGATCTGTTTCAGACTTTGACCTAGAGTCCTAGACCTTTTCATGCATAGCTCAGAGAGCTTCCGGCTTTCTCTCTGAGGTAGCAGAAGTGAAGAATGGCACCCAACGGACTCCATGTAAAATGTCAAATCATTGAATGCTCTGAATTGATTATGATGCTTGGAGTGGTCCTTTTTAAAGGGCCACTCCAGCTTGCTGAAGTGCTTTATGGGTGAGGAGTATATCATTAAAAAGGCACTTTATAAAAGTGCTGATTTCTATGAGAAATCTGAACAATTTATATTAAATAGATCACCAAAAATCAACAATGAAAACCTGCGTTTTCTTGAGTGTAGCGCTAAATGTGATAGAATAATACAATAGTGAATAGTGCTCTTAATTGCACTTACCCTCTTTTACACACTTGTATACATGAAAAAAAGGGAAAAAAATAGACAAATAATTGTGCAGTATGTTTAAGCTGAATTAGAAAATTTTTTGTGAATTCTGAAGATAGAGTCAAGTTCACTCACATTTGTTAGAGCCTTTTATAGATATAGGGCTCTAAACTTCCTGGCATCTGTGTCTTTTAGGGTAGACCACACGACCCCCCTCTCACGATATACGTATACGTGTTTTCCTCCAAGTTTAGATAGAAAAGAGACACAGGTAATCTGATCTGAGCGTAGTATTCCCAAATACTATAAATATCAATGAAAAATTAAGATATAGTATTGCTCACCTTTTTTAGAGCCTTTGTTAACCGGCTCTAAGTATATTAGCCTAGTGTCAATTTGTGGGGTGACACTACCCCTTTCTGGAATCACTTCGACAGGATACAGCAAAGAAGGTTGAGTATAAAAATATATTTATTATAAAATGAATATTCTAAAATTATGTATACAGTTTTACTAGAAAATAATAAAATCTGAAATATCATATATAAAATACAAATATTTGTTGCCAAAACGCGTTTCGCCGTCACACGGCTTCCTCAGTCGGCTTCTGATCTTCTTCTGAATAAAATCGCTTATATGTCTTTAAATCGACCGCCAAAATCTCCTAATTTTTAGTCCGGTGTGTTTCCAGTGGCTCGGGTTGATGTCGTCGCGTCACTTCCGGTCCTCCGTACTACATCTCCCATGGTGTTGTGCGGATCTCGGCGTCACTTCCGGTGTGTGTCAGCGGTGTTATGGGAAATTGAGTCCAAAGTGACATCGTTGTATAGTTCGTTTTTAGTCCGTGATTGTATTTCAAGCATATAAATCATATGTTCCGGGTAGAAGTAGAACGAGATAATTGTAACGTTAGTATTCAGGAACAATTTGACAGAAATGTGCAAATATTGAGATGACAATAAATAGAAATAAAATTATAAAAACAGAGAATAATCTATTATAGATTTGTCTATATTTGATTCCTTTGTTTAGTGTCATATGTCCACCTCTGCAGGTTTGGCTGGGGGTTGTTTTTATCCTTTAGACAGTGAAAGTGGAATACGATAAAGGTGCAATAGAAGTAATTGGATCCCTTAATATTTCTAGCAGCATACATTTTGAAGATTCTCAGGGTTACAAGTTATTTCTATTCTAAAGAGTGTAGAATTTGTTCTGACATAAAAAGTCTCTGAGTCTTTTCCAATATGGGTTGTGATCATATGAATGTCCTTAATTGTTATTTAGTCTGGGGTGGGGAATCGATATTAGTAATGTGATATATTAGTAATAAAGTTTTTTGGAGAATACAGTCTGTTGAAGGAATATTTGACTTTGAATTAGTCTTTGAATTTATTTTCAAGAAATTCTTAATTTGGTTACGGTGCAATTGCTGTAGGCGTAAAATTCTTAGAAGGGTTTGGTTTTAAAATTAAGATTTTAAAATTTTAAAAAGATCTTTTGTATATAAATATGAACTGGACCTCACCTTTTTTAGAAAATTATTAAAAAGTCTAAAAGGTTAAGAGGTTAAAGGAAATGGCAAAGTTCGAAATCCGCATTCAAACCATGGGGGGCTAGGGTGTTCAAATTAAAAATCCACTTTGTCTCGATTTTTCCTAGCTTCTTTATTTCATCCTCCCCTCTCCAATTTAAGGTGATTTTCTGTATAGCTGAAAAACTTAGAAATTGGGGATCGTTGTTGTGTACCTCTTTGAAATGGTTGGAAACGCTATGTTTATCATATCCTCTCTTTATGTTTCGTATGTGTTCATTTATTCTCACGTATAAAGGACGCTTGGTTCTGCCCACATATAGGAGATTGCAGGAACATTGTAGTAGATATATCACTCTCTTTGAAAAACATGTAGTCATTTCTCGTATTTTGTATTTGTTTTCTTTTTTTGAATCCGAAAATTCTATAACGTGTCTTTTTACACTCTTTGTGTTTTTACAGGCTGAGCATAGGCCACAGCCGAAAAAACCTTTCTTTTGAAAGAAAGGGGTGGGTTTTTTGTCTTTTATATGGTTGTGTACCAGTTTTTGTTTCAGATTGGGTGCTCCCCTGTATATAAATCTAGGCTTCTCTGGTAGAATCGAGTACAGCATTGGGTCGTTCCTAAGCATCGGCCAGTGTTTACTAATTATTCGTTTTATTCTGTTACTTTCTTGATTAAAATTACTAATGAAGGGTAGGATGTTGTGTTCTTTTGTGGTTTTCTGTTTATATTTCAATAGAGAGGATCTGTCCATTGTTTCTATTTGTTTAATAGTGTCCACAAGGGATTTTTCTTCATAACCCTTCTCTATAAACTGTTCTTTTATTCTTATGGCTTGGGTTCCAAACGTGCTTATGTCTGTGCAATTTCTGCGGATCCTCATTATCTGTGCTTTTGGGATATTTTTTAACCAGGGTGAAAAGTGACAGCTGTTTAGAAAAATGTAATTGTTTACATCTACTGATTTAAAAAAGGTTTTTGTCTTAATTTGGTTTTCTTCTATAAAAATTGTGAGATCTAAAAAATTTACGCTTTCTTTACTGTATTCCGTGGTTAATTTAATTCCCCAGTCATTAGTGTTTAAAAAAGTTAAAAATGACTTTAAAAGATCCTCTGAGCCCTTCCAAATAAAAAATATATCATCTATGTACCGCTTGTAGGAGACCAGGTTCGTCTCCCAGTCCTTGTTGTTATTTATGAATCTCTCCTCCCAAAATGCCATGAAGAGATTTGCATAGCTAGGAGCGAACCTGGTCCCCATAGCAGTACCGACTTTTTGTAAAAAGAATTCGTTATTAAACCAAAAATAGTTATTATTTAAAATGAGTTCTATTCCCTCTGTTATAAAATTAATTTGTTCATCTGGATAAAAATCATCATTCTTCAGAAAAAATTGTGTGGCTTCTATTCCTCTAGTGTGTGAGATGATTGTGTATAGTGAGCTCACATCTGCGGTGACTAGAATGTAGTCTGGTTCCCACTGTATTTCTTGTAAAATTTGAATAATATTGAGTGTGTCTTTGAGGTAGTTTCTAGTTTTTTGTACGATTGGTTGTAGGCACTTGTCCAGGTATTCCGATAGTCTACTTGATATCGAGCCTATGCCTGAGACTATCGGTCTACCTGGAGGATTGGTGGCATTTTTGTGGATTTTTGGTAAATGATAAAAAACAGGGATTTTTGGTTTCATGATGTTGAGGTATTTATATTCTTTTTCATTTAATATCTCTATTTCTTTTCCCCTCTGTAATAAATTTTCAAATTTTGTCTTAATGGTAAATGTCGGGTTTCCTGATAACTTTTCATATGTGTCCCCATCTCCAACTAGTCTTAGGCCTTCTTGTAGATAATCCTCCGTTCTCATAACTACAATCCCACCTCCCTTATCGGCTGGTTTGATTACTTTTTCTTTGTTCTTCTGAAGTGCTTTTAGTGCTAACCACTCCTCTTTGTTTAAATTCATTTGTCTCTTATTTTTGGGTTTGATTTGATTTATTTCTTGCATGACCGCATTCTCAAACGAAATCATCTCTTTGGATACAAAATTATTTGGGAAGAAAGTGGACTTTTCCTTAAGGTCAGTGTGTACATATTTTGAAGGTGAGGTTTGATATGTTAATTTGTCTGTTCTCATAAAACATTTTTTTAAGCATAGTTGTCTTTTGTATTTATTTAGATCTATAAAAATGTCGAATTTGTTTAAGGGTTGTGTAGGAACAAATTTTAGTCCTTTGTTTAGAACCTTTTGTTCGGCCAGTGGTAGGGGATTCCCCGTTAGATTAAAAATAATTGATTGTGATTGTGCTAGTGTTTTTCTTATCTTGTTGTGTGTCTTCCCTCCTCGTGTGCCCCTCCCCTTAAATTCCTTTGTCTTTTGGGGGTGGTATTCTGAGGGGAATTTGTATTTTGTGGAGATTGTGCTGCTTTGTATTTCCCTTTTTGGCGTCCCTCCTGAAAAAAATCATCTTCTTCAATATTTCTGTTTGTTAAAATGTCAAATCTGTTGGAAGTGAAATTGTTACTTTTTTGTGTTTCTTTTCTATTTCTCGTGAGGATGGGTGATCTTTCCCTGGCTTTTCTATTTAGTTCATATCTTTCCTTTGTAGGGGTTGTTGCAAATTTATTGGTTCTTGGTTGTGGTGGAGGGAATCTTAAATGTGGTGACCTAGCTCTAGAGTGGTGTCTCCTATCATGTGAATTGTTGTGCTCCCATTGAGAACGTGTGGGGTTTGATTTGTAGTTGTTTTCCCTTCTATTTGTATGGACATGGTTATTTCTGCTCTGTTGTGGGGAGTGGTCTCTTCTAGTGTAGTGTTTTTGGTGATTATTGTTATGTGTATTAGTTTGTTCTTTTGTTGCATAGGTGGTAACTTGATTATTGTCATAATCGTACCTGTCCCTCTTATATTTCTTTCTTTTGATATTTATGGTCTCAATTTCTGTTTTGTCTATTTGTTTTTGGATTGTCTTTGTTATGGTTTCATATTCTTCAGAGGTAGTATGGTTTACAAGTTGGGTTTGAATTTCATTTATGTCTTTATCTAATTTCTGTAAAGTGAGTTTTCTCCTTTTGATTATCATTTTCATAGTTGTGAAGGAGAAATTCTCTAGCATCTCCTGCCATTCTTCTATAAATTCTTCTTCCCCTTTATCAAATGTGGGATATTTGTTGTATCTTAGGCCTCTAGGGGTGATTTTTTCTTTAATATATTTTTCTAGGGTCGCTACTTCCCAAATTATTTTAACCTCTTGGTTCATGCATTTGGTTAATTTGTATTGACATTCTCTTAGGTCATGGGTATTGGTCTGAGGTTGAGAGTTGTGCATTAAAGTGGGGGTGTCAAACATAGTGTCTATATTTGTGCAGTAGTTCTTTCTTCTTTCAAATAGTGACATTTTAGCTGCCTCCACACTTACAAGGAGTAAGATATACAGAAACAAGTTCAAAATACACAAAAATGTGGAATAGGTGGCGCTTTTTTATATTCGTGTACAATTTAGAGAAAATAGCCGCTAAAACACTCCGTGGGTACTCCTATAAAACCCACCACATATAAAAGATCACCAAAAATCAACAATGAAAACCTGCGTTTTCTTGAGTGTAGCGCTAAATGTGATAGAATAATACAATAGTGAATAGTGCTCTTAATTGCACTTACCCTCTTTTACACACTTGTATACATGAAAAAAAGGGAAAAAAATAGACAAATAATTGTGCAGTATGTTTAAGCTGAATTAGAAAATTTTTTGTGAATTCTGAAGATAGAGTCAAGTTCACTCACATTTGTTAGAGCCTTTTATAGATATAGGGCTCTAAACTTCCTGGCATCTGTGTCTTTTAGGGTAGACCACACGACCCCCCTCTCACGATATACGTATACGTGTTTTCCTCCAAGTTTAGATAGAAAAGAGACACAGGTAATCTGATCTGAGCGTAGTATTCCCAAATACTATAAATATCAATGAAAAAATAAGATATAGTATTGCTCACCTTTTTTAGAGCCTTTGTTAACCGGCTCTAAGTATATTAGCCTAGTGTCAATTTGTGGGGTGACACTACCCCTTTCTGGAATCACTTCGACAGGATACAGCAAAGAAGGTTGAGTATAAAAATATATTTATTATAAAATGAATATTCTAAAATTATGTATACAGTTTTACTAGAAAATAATAAAATCTGAAATATCATATATAAAATACAAATATTTGTTGCCAAAACGCGTTTCGCCGTCACACGGCTTCCTCAGTCTGCTTCTGATCTTCTTCTGAATAAAATCGCTTATATGTCTTTAAATCGACCGCCAAAATCTCCTAATTTTTAGTCCGGTGTGTTTCCAGTGGCTCGGGTTGATGTCGTCGCGTCACTTCCGGTCCTCCGTACTACATCTCCCATGGTGTTGTGCGGATCTCGGCGTCACTTCCGGTGTGTGTCAGCGGTGTTATGGGAAATTCACAAAAAATTTTCTAATTCAGCTTAAACATACTGCACAATTATTTGTCTATTTTTTTCCATGTATACAAGTGTGTAAAAGAGGGTAAGTGCAATTAAGAGCACTATTCACTATTGTATTATTCTATCACATTTAGCGCTACACTCAAGAAAACGCAGGTTTTCATTGTTGATTTTTGGTGATCTTTTATATGTGGTGGGTTTTATAGGAGTACCCACGGAGTGTTTTAGCGGCTATTTTCTCTAAATTGTACACGAATATAAAAAAGCGCCACCTATTCCACATTTTTGTGTATTTTGAACTTGTTTCTGTATATCTTACTCCTTGTAAGTGTGGAGGCAGCTAAAATGTCACTATTTGAAAGAAGAAAGAACTACTGCACAAATATAGACACTATGTTTGACACCCCCACTTTAATGCACAACTCTCAACCTCAGACCAATACCCATGACCTAAGAGAATGTCAATACAAATTAACCAAATGCATGAACCAAGAGGTTAAAATAATTTGGGAAGTAGCGACCCTAGAAAAATATATTAAAGAAAAAATCACCCCTAGAGGCCTAAGATACAACAAATATCCCACATTTGATAAAGGGGAAGAAGAATTTATAGAAGAATGGCAGGAGATGCTAGAGAATTTCTCCTTCACAACTATGAAAATGATAATCAAAAGGAGAAAACTCACTTTACAGAAATTAGATAAAGACATAAATGAAATTCAAACCCAACTTGCAAACCATACTACCTCTGAAGAATATGAAACCATAACAAAGACAATCCAAAAACAAATAGACAAAACAGAAATTGAGACCATAAATATCAAAAGAAAGAAATATAAGAGGGACAGGTACGATTATGACAATAATCAAGTTACCACCTATGCAACAAAAGAACAAACTAATACACATAACAATAATCACCAAAAACACTACACTAGAAGAGACCACTCCCCACAACAGAGCAGAAATAACCATGTCCATACAAATAGAAGGGAAAACAACTACAAATCAAACCCCACACGTTCTCAATGGGAGCACAACAATTCACATGATAGGAGACACCACTCTAGAGCTAGGTCACCACATTTAAGATTCCCTCCACCACAACCAAGAACCAATAAATTTGCAACAACCCCTACAAAGGAAAGATATGAACTAAATAGAAAAGCCAGGGAAAGATCACCCATCCTCACGAGAAATAGAAAAGAAACACAAAAAAGTAACAATTTCACTTCCAACAGATTTGACATTTTAACAAACAGAAATATTGAAGAAGATGATTTTTTTCAGGAGGGACGCCAAAAAGGGAAGTACAAAGCAGCACAATCTCCACAAAATACAAATTCCCCTCAGAATACCACCCCCAAAAGACAAAGGAATTTAAGGGGAGGGGCACACGAGGAGGGAAGACACACAACAAGATAAGAAAAACACTAGCACAATCACAATCAATTATTTTTAATCTAACGGGGAATCCCCTACCACTGGCCGAACAAAAGGTTCTAAACAAAGGACTAAAATTTGTTCCTACACAACCCTTAAACAAATTCGACATTTTTATAGATCTAAATAAATACAAAAGACAACTATGTTTAAAAAAATGTTTTATGAGAACAGACAAATTAACATATCAAACCTCACCTTCAAAATATGTACACACTGACCTTAAGGAAAAGTCCACTTTCTTCCCAAATAATTTTGTATCCAAAGAGATGATTTCGTTTGAGAATGCGGTCATGCAAGAAATAAATCAAATCAAACCCAAAAATAAGAGACAAATGAATTTAAACAAAGAGGAGTGGTTAGCACTAAAAGCACTTCAGAAGAACAAAGAAAAAGTAATCAAACCAGCCGATAAGGGAGGTGGGATTGTAGTTATGAGAACGGAGGATTATCTACAAGAAGGCCTAAGACTAGTTGGAGATGGGGACACATATGAAAAGTTATCAGGAAACCCGACATTTACCATTAAGACAAAATTTGAAAATTTATTACAGAGGGGAAAAGAAATAGAGATATTAAATGAAAAAGAATATAAATACCTCAACATCATGAAACCAAAAATCCCTGTTTTTTATCATTTACCAAAAATCCACAAAAATGCCACCAATCCTCCAGGTAGACCGATAGTCTCAGGCATAGGCTCGATATCAAGTAGACTATCGGAATACCTGGACAAGTGCCTACAACCAATCGTACAAAAAACTAGAAACTACCTCAAAGACACACTCAATATTATTCAAATTTTACAAGAAATACAGTGGGAACCAGACTACATTCTAGTCACCGCAGATGTGAGCTCACTATACACAATCATCTCACACACTAGAGGAATAGAAGCCACACAATTTTTTCTGAAGAATGATGATTTTTATCCAGATGAACAAATTAATTTTATAACAGAGGGAATAGAACTCATTTTAAATAATAACTATTTTTGGTTTAATAACGAATTCTTTTTACAAAAAGTCGGTACTGCTATGGGGACCAGGTTCGCTCCTAGCTATGCAAATCTCTTCATGGCATTTTGGGAGGAGAGATTCATAAATAACAACAAGGACTGGGAGACGAACCTGGTCTCCTACAAGCGGTACATAGATGATATATTTTTTATTTGGAAGGGCTCAGAGGATCTTTTAAAGTCATTTTTAACTTTTTTAAACACTAATGACTGGGGAATTAAATTAACCACGGAATACAGTAAAGAAAGCGTAAATTTTTTAGATCTCACAATTTTTATAGAAGAAAACCAAATTAAGACAAAAACCTTTTTTAAATCAGTAGATGTAAACAATTACATTTTTCTAAACAGCTGTCACTTTTCACCCTGGTTAAAAAATATCCCAAAAGCACAGATAATGAGGATCCGCAGAAATTGCACAGACATAAGCACGTTTGGAACCCAAGCCATAAGAATAAAAGAACAGTTTATAGAGAAGGGTTATGAAGAAAAATCCCTTGTGGACACTATTAAACAAATAGAAACAATGGACAGATCCTCTCTATTGAAATATAAACAGAAAACCACAAAAGAACACAACATCCTACCCTTCATTAGTAATTTTAATCAAGAAAGTAACAGAATAAAACGAATAATTAGTAAACACTGGCCGATGCTTAGGAACGACCCAATGCTGTACTCGATTCTACCAGAGAAGCCTAGATTTATATACAGGGGAGCACCCAATCTGAAACAAAAACTGGTACACAACCATATAAAAGACAAAAAACCCACCCCTTTCTTTCAAAAGAAAGGTTTTTTCGGCTGTGGCCTATGCTCAGCCTGTAAAAACACAAAGAGTGTAAAAAGACACGTTATAGAATTTTCGGATTCAAAAAAAGAAAACAAATACAAAATACGAGAAATGACTACATGTTTTTCAAAGAGAGTGATATATCTACTACAATGTTCCTGCAATCTCCTATATGTGGGCAGAACCAAGCGTCCTTTATACGTGAGAATAAATGAACACATACGAAACATAAAGAGAGGATATGATAAACATAGCGTTTCCAACCATTTCAAAGAGGTACACAACAACGATCCCCAATTTCTAAGTTTTTCAGCTATACAGAAAATCACCTTAAATTGGAGAGGGGAGGATGAAATAAAGAAGCTAGGAAAAATCGAGACAAAGTGGATTTTTAATTTGAACACCCTAGCCCCCCATGGTTTGAATGCGGATTTCGAACTTTGCCATTTCCTTTAACCTCTTAACCTTTTAGACTTTTTAATAATTTTCTAAAAAAGGTGAGGTCCAGTTCATATTTATATACAAAAGATCTTTTTAAAATTTTAAATTTTAAAATCTTAATTTTAAAACCAAACCCTTCTAAGAATTTTACGCCTACAGCAATTGCACCGTAACCAAATTAAGAATTTCTTGAAAATAAATTCAAAGACTAATTCAAAGTCAAATATTCCTTCAACAGACTGTATTCTCCAAAAAACTTTATTACTAATATATCACATTACTAATATCGATTCCCCACCCCAGACTAAATAACAATTAAGGACATTCATATGATCACAACCCATATTGGAAAAGACTCAGAGACTTTTTATGTCAGAACAAATTCTACACTCTTTAGAATAGAAATAACTTGTAACCCTGAGAATCTTCAAAATGTATGCTGCTAGAAATATTAAGGGATCCAATTACTTCTATTGCACCTTTATCGTATTCCACTTTCACTGTCTAAAGGATAAAAACAACCCCCAGCCAAACCTGCAGAGGTGGACATATGACACTAAACAAAGGAATCAAATATAGACAAATCTATAATAGATTATTCTCTGTTTTTATAATTTTATTTCTATTTATTGTCATCTCAATATTTGCACATTTCTGTCAAATTGTTCCTGAATACTAACGTTACAATTATCTCGTTCTACTTCTACCCGGAACATATGATTTATATGCTTGAAATACAATCACGGACTAAAAACGAACTATACAACGATGTCACTTTGGACTCAATTTCCCATAACACCGCTGACACACACCGGAAGTGACGCCGAGATCCGCACAACACCATGGGAGATGTAGTACGGAGGACCGGAAGTGACGCGACGACATCAACCCGAGCCACTGGAAACACACCGGACTAAAAATTAGGAGATTTTGGCGGTCGATTTAAAGACATATAAGCGATTTTATTCAGAAGAAGATCAGAAGCCGACTGAGGAAGCCGTGTGACGGCGAAACGCGTTTTGGCAACAAATATTTGTATTTTATATATGATATTTCAGATTTTATTATTTTCTAGTAAAACTGTATACATAATTTTAGAATATTCATTTTATAATAAATATATTTTTATACTCAACCTTCTTTGCTGTATCCTGTCGAAGTGATTCCAGAAAGGGGTAGTGTCACCCCACAAATTGACACTAGGCTAATATACTTAGAGCCGGTTAACAAAGGCTCTAAAAAAGGTGAGCAATACTATATCTTAATTTTTCATTGATATTTATAGTATTTGGGAATACTACGCTCAGATCAGATTACCTGTGTCTCTTTTCTATCTAAACTTGGAGGAAAACACGTATACGTATATCGTGAGAGGGGGGTCGTGTGGTCTACCCTAAAAGACACAGATGCCAGGAAGTTTAGAGCCCTATATCTATAAAAGGCTCTAACAAATGTGAGTGAACTTGACTCTATCTTCAGAATTCACAAAAAATTTTCTAATTCAGCTTAAACATACTGCACAATTATTTGTCTATTTTTTTCCCTTTTTTTCATGTATACAAGTGTGTAAAAGAGGGTAAGTGCAATTAAGAGCACTATTCACTATTGTATTATTCTATCACATTTAGCGCTACACTCAAGAAAACGCAGGTTTTAATTGTTGATTTTTGGTGATCTTTTATATGTGGTGGGTTTTATAGGAGTACCCACGGAGTGTTTTAGCGGCTATTTTCTCTAAATTGTACACGAATATAAAAAAGCGCCACCTATTCCACATTTTTGTGTATTTTGAACTTGTTTCAATTTATATTAAATAATGGAACATTCCCCTACCCATTAAATAGCCAGGGGGTTTCTTCCTGCTTCAGCTAGCTCCTCAGAGCTAGCAAGTGGCAGGCACCTTCTACTTGATTGCACCTGCTTCCCCCCACATGCCTCTTCTCAGATCAGACCAGCACACATTCTGAATGCTGTGAACTGTGTGCCCGTACACATGGGAAGATTGTTTCTCAATGAGAAGCATTTGGTTGTTTCAAGAGGAATACCCCTAATAAGTGAATGCATGTATGTATTTGGGTTACATCTAGTAAATGATGATTCCCCTCTTCCCCACATGTTTTTGATTGTGTAGTGATCCTTTAACATTACTCTCGATTCATTCAGAAATGCTTTTGAAGAAAACTGAAATTTGCCCTTTGCAAGAGGGACTGATTTGTTACTGGTGAAGGAGGATTGAAGGGGTTATTTCTGATGTAGAGTTCGCTCAGTCAATGTAATGACTTATCAAAAAACTAAGTCTTGTAGTCACATTTCTTTTAAACTGTTTCAAGCTATTGTAAGACTAAGCACAGACTAGGCAAAGTAGGAATATTTTTTTTATTTCACTTAAAGTTGTGAAAAATGTACCAACCCCCTTGCCTGCCATCTTCTCTCTGGAAGATCAAGATAACTGCACATTTTATTTCTTTTTCATGCAAGGTGCTGTAAGTTTACAAGGTTATGTATGAGAAAAGCACAGATTGCATTGTGAGTGTCCCTTTATAGTAGTAGTAATGACTTCAGAGATCTTTAAAAACATTTTTTTTAAATAATTTCTTTTTTCCTGTTTGTCTTTGTGAAATATGCCCTTGTACATGTAGGTTGAGGGGGAAGGGAGATCTGAGTATCTAAAACTCTCTTACTGGAATGTTCATCTTCAGCTCCTGGCCAGAGTCATTGGTGTTCACTAAGGAACCTGTATAAGGTCCTGCTGGATTCTCCATAAATTTCCACCCCTCTGAATCCTAATCCTCTATTGCATGTCCAGTGAAAATATCTGCTAAGTCCCTTCTGATGAGAAATGACTATGTGGTAGAGGCAAGCTATTTTAACCTCGCCATTTTGCCAAACAATCAGCTTGCGTAAGACAAAGAAGCCTTATTATGTCTTGTATATTTTAAAAGCATTGGGATTTTAAAAATCTCATAAAAATATAAAATGCACTTTCAGAAAACTAAAGTCAGTGCATGCTTTGTTTTACTGCACTGCGTTTGTATTCTGCTCTCATCTTCCTGTTGACTTTGTGTATTTATTCCATACAGCAGGGGTTCCCAATCTTGTATGGGCCAAGCCACACCTGCTTTTATTTATTTACCTTCATCAGCCTATAAACATCACATATGCTCGGAGTCTTAGAGATCTCAGTATATGCATACTTCTTTCCAAACTGACTTATTGGTTTTAATTGCCCCACTTTTTAGGAACCATAATTTTAAAGCCAACACATTGTTTAGGGTATGGTGTATTAAATAGTGAAAAAAGTGATAAGTGCTCTCTATCCAATAAAGCAGCTATTCACCAACAAGGAGTTCCTTTTACCTTGTGAACAATAGAACAAAACAAGCAAGTAAATTAGGTGGACAGCGCTAAGAATTATTATAATAAAATCATACATACACAGGTAGCAGCAGATTTCGCAATTGTGTGTCTTACTCTTAAAAAAAGGGAAATAAAAGTACAATGATAGTGCAGTATGTTATGAATAATATGGTTATAAAGATATATTGCAAAGGGGCACTCACGTTTTCCAGAGCTTATAAAGCTCTATTTTAGGAGCCTGGACAGAACAATCCTTAGACGGGGATTGTTCTGTCCAGGCTCCTAAAATAGAGCTTTATAAGCTCTGGAAAACGTGAGTGCCCCTTTGCAATATATCTTTATAACCATATTATTCATAACATACTGCACTATCATTGTACTTTTATTTCCCTTTTTTTAAGAGTAAGACACACAATTGCGAAATCTGCTGCTACCTGTGTATGTATGATTTTATTATAATAATTCTTAGCGCTGTCCACCTAATTTACTTGCTTATGGTGTATTAAATACCCTTATCAGTAAGGATTATAAGGCGATTTGTGAAAATTGCTGAAACAATGAAAATTGTCCTCTGGATCAGTGACATCAGTAGTGTAGCTGTGTGCATGCTGAGCACATATTTCCTCTTTGCAGCTCTGAAGAGAGCTCAAGCTGTGGAGTGGTTGCTTTGGCATTTGCTTGGCCACAGCCCTCTTCACAAACTGAACAGAAGTGTGAATAAACTGATAACAGCTGCTACAAGCTGTTCACTCATCATGTAGTGTCTTCATTTCTCTCCTGAGCTGGGAAGAGACATGCTTGGCACACACTTATTTGAAGGATCTCTCATGACGAATGATAAAGTAATCTTAAGTTTGTTTTCAGAGAAATCTTAAACGTATAGCTACTTTTATTATTACTTTCTCCCCTATTATAAGCTACTATCCTCGAACGATTGATAGACTTCTGTGAATCAAATTTTCTGCTCAACCCACTTCAGTTTGGATTCCGCGCTTGTCACTCTGTCGAACTGCCCTGATTAAAGTATCCAATTATTTAATTGCTGCTCTCTCCTGATTCTCCTTTACTTTTCTGCTGCTCCCGACACTGATGACACATTCTGTAACCTTGGTCTACAAGACTTTGCTCTTTCTTGATTCTCCTTCTACCTCTCTCAGCGTTCTTTCAGTGGATCTTTTTCTGACTCTTCCTCTTTTCCGCAACTCCTTTGTCTGTGTTCCCCTAGGTTCTGTCCATCGTCCCCTACTGTCCTCTAGCTATACTGCTTCCCTTGGTAAGCTCATCAACTCTCTCTTTGGCTTCCAATATCCTTTCAATGCGGATGACACGCAAATCTACCTGTCCTTTCCTGATCTCTCGCCATCCCTCTTGACTTGTGTCTCTGACTGCGCCTCTACTCATTTTCTTAAACTTAAAGGGACCCCATAGTCACCAAAACAGCTGTACCTTAATTAAGCAGTTTTGGTTTATAGATCATGCCCCTGCAGTTTCACTGCTCAATACTCTGCCATTTATGAGTTTTATCACTTTGTTTATGCAGCCCTAGTCACACCTGCATGTGACTTACTGGTCTTTCTAAACACTTCCTGTAAAGTCATCAATGTTGCTTTATTGCAAATTCTGTTAAGTTTAGAATTTTCTTATCTCCTGCTCTGTTAATGGATTTTTGGAGGATGCAGAAGCCACCTGTATGTCATTACAGCTCAATTTACAGAGTACCGTATATACTCGAGTATAAGCCGGGGCCCCTAATTTTACCCCCCAAAACTGGGAAAACTTATTGACTCGAGTATAAGACTAGGGTGGGAAATGCAGCAGCTACTGGTAAATTTCTAAATAAAATTAGATCCTAAAAAAATTATATTAATTGAATATTTATTTACAGTGTGTGTATATAATGAATGCTGTGTGTGTGTGATGCAGAGCCTTGGTGGGGGGTGGGCATTATTATTATTTTTTTAAATTATTATAATTTTAATATATATTTTTTTTGTTATATTAATATTTTATTATTTTTATTTATATTTTTCATCCCCCCCTCCCTGCCTGGTGGTGTGTACTGTGTAGGAGGGGGGGCTGGCAGAGAGCGTTTACTTACCTCTCCTGCAGCTCCTGTCAGCTCCCTTCTCCTCTGCGCCGGTCCGGTCAGCTCCCTCTGCAAGTCCCAGTGTAAGTCTCACGGCCGCGCTATGACCCCGCGGCTCTCGCGAGACTTACACTGGGAGCTTACCGGACCGGCGCGGAGGAGAAGGGAGCTGACAGAAGCTGCAGGAGAGGTAAGTAACAGCTTCCTGCCAGCCCCCCTCCTACACAGCCCCTGGTCTGTATTATGGCAATGTAAGTTTCCATAATACAGACCTTGACACGAGTATAAGTCGAGTTGGGGTTTTTCAGCACAAAACGTGCTGAAAAACTCGACTTATACTCTAGTATATACGGTAATAAAAAAAAAAAAAAAACCTTTTAAAGTAAGCTGCATCTTATTGAAAATAAAACCATTAGTTTACATGCAAGCAATGTGTCACAGCAAGAGGAGATGTGGCTAGGGCTGCATAAACAAACAAGTAATTTAATTCCTAAATTTACAGTGGATTGAGCCAGGGCTCGACAAATCCCAGGTCGCCACGGCAACTAGAAATTTCACCCTGGTGCCAGGGATTGGCCAGCTCTTTAATGTGGCTGCCGAGGGAACTTTGAAGGCGGCCGCCAATGGACAGCAAGGAGGCAGTACGCGAGGGAGCAGTACTCTTACTGCAGCTAGAGAGCAGCCCCACTGGACCCCAGGGAAAGACCCACTCAGCTCTCCTAAAGATAGGGAGGCTGAGAGGGGTTTTAATTAATACAAAAATGTAAGTGTGAGTCTGCCTGTCAGTTAGTGTCTGTGCGCGTGTTTTGGTACCTGCTCCCTCCGATCGCATGAGGAAGGTGTTTTTACTCACCTTTTTTTCCCACGCCGTGCCACTTTTGCCGCGTCTGTTACCACCTCAGTGGCTGAGATTATCAATCTTTATGATCTCAGCTAAGCCAATGCTTTCCCTTAGGAAAGCATTGAGAGGATTTTGTGCATGCGCAGCAAATTTTCCAATCCGCATCTCCTCATTGGGATGCATTGAATTAATGAATCTCTTAGGAACATTCAGCGCCTCCATGCAGAGCTTGGAGACCATGAACATCGGTGCTGCACATGGTGAAGCAGTGACCCAGTACACTCTAGTGGCCGTCTAAGTGACTGTCACTAAAGGTGATACTAAGCAGCAATGTAAACACTGACTTTTTGCTGAAAAGGCAGTGTTTACGCTGAAAAGCCTGCATGGTATATAGTCACCAGAACAACTACATCAAGCTGTGGTGGTTCTGGTGACTATAGTGTCCCTTTAAGAATTGCATTTTTCTCAATGAAAATGACTGATTCATAGATTCCAAACAATTTTGTCAAGCCCTGGATTGAGCAGTAAAACTTCCATAATTAGTGGAGGCCTGCTTGGAGTGTATCTTTAACTGTCCCAGCTTATATTTAATTCAAGACAGACTTCAAAACATCTTATTGGACATGCTTGACCTAGTGGCATCTTTATGCTGGTTAATATTACATCGTCCTCAACTAAAAATAAAATTAGAAGTTGCCCAAGATGATTAGATTCTGATAAATGTTATAATTTGTAGCTGAGTTATTTGTCCACTAGATGGCGCAGAGAGACTGCATTTAAAAGGGACGCATGATGAATGTGGAATGCTAAAACATATCCCATGTAGAGTGCAAAAACAAATTTCAGCTTCAAATCATTAGTGATCACATTTGTTTTCACACACTTAAATGAAGAATACATTTTTATGATTGGCTATTTCGAGCAATGGCATACTTTTAGTTTGACTTAGTGGGGGGCCCTCCACACCTAATGCGTACGCTTAACTCGATGCACACGAACATTAGGCATTCCCCATAGAAAATCATTGAATTGACATCTTATGCAAAATGTGAGGATGTCAAATGTCGTTTCACTGGGTCAATCTCTGTGAAACTGCAGTCTGGGAGTGGCTGTCTGGTAGACTATGCGTTTGAATTTGTCCTTGTGTCAGGTGAATTGGTATACCATCTGTGTCTAGAATATCCTTTTAATAGTATGAATGCCAGAATCCCTAAGGGTGCCATGTGAATAGATTAGGGGAGACAAATGTGTAATAATCTTTTACATGCACTTTGTTAATGCTTAACACTTTTTGTTTTCTAGACGTTCTCTCAGAAGAGGCAGCTCATTCACCTTTCTAACCCCTGGACCTCACTGGGATTTTTCACTGGTATGTCCAATGTGTATTATGTATGTATATGCATTATGTGTCTAAACTAGTGTGTTCAATATGCTGTTTAATATTTTGCATATTTCATATATTGATTGGGAGAGGGGCTAAAATATTAAATAATGCAATACACAAACTACATATTGAGCTAACTGTGCCTCAAGGCTAGCGGAGTATTATTGAAGTAATGCTTGTAAATTGGGTAAAGTGATCATCTGAACTATGCATTTATCTGAACAATTAAAGTAGATTTGAAACGTTAAATTATTTTTCATCCATCTACAAATATCTCGCCCTCCAGCATCCCCTTCCAATAATTCCTTTTTGTGTGTGTGTGTCTCAAACTGGTTTTGGATTGGTTAGACAAAAACTAAGGCCCTTCCTGGTACCCAGAGAGCTCTGGATGGAGTGGCTCTTTAGTTTTAATTCTGCAATCTAAAACATTTCAGTAGATACAGTAATGTTATGATTGCAGGGTTAAACACACCTTGAATGGCTATTTCCTTGTGAGAACAAAGTTTCACTCGATTATATGACGTTCAATATCCATGAGAACGCGGAATGTCATTTAATGATGGACGTAGGAAAGCATTGTATTCGGTGCTTACCTATGAGAAGCATTTGCTTGGACGAGAAGCATCAACAGACAGATAACATTGCTTGAGAATATGTCAGCTGCACTGGAGCTGGGGAAAAAAGTAAGGAAAAAACTTTTGTTTATGTTGAGGGGGGAGGCCTGTATATATTTCTAAAGCTGTAGTGTTCCTTTTAATGGCTTTAATTTTGATTCATAACTCAGTCCTTGTATTTTACATCCTCCCTACTGGTCATTTGGGATAAGATAGTGCTTTTAAATTGGGTATTAAAGATTTCTAATATGTTGCAATCAGGGACTAAGCCGTTGTTCGTATTTTGAATGAAGGAAAATGAAGAATGCAATTCAACTTGATGACCAAATCAATACCAGATGTTCCTATAGTCTAGCCATCAAGTAAGGGATTTACCAGACTTGTTTGGTTTAGTATTGGCTGGAGTTCAGTTTACAAGTCTGGTTCAGCAGTGGGGAATTGGTAGTTCTGTTTGATTCCAATTTGTGTGCAAGTTGAGAATAGACACTCCATTGCTTAAATGCTCCTGTATGCTAGTGTGGGGCACATTAATTCGACACCTGTGACTGACTGTGATCACTGTAGTTTGGACTAACATTTTTACAAGATGTTATTTGACATGTATTTGTTCAACACAATTCTTTCTTTGTGTTGTATGTATAATCTATTCCATAGCTCCTGTATGTAGCCAGGCAAAATCTACAACTTGATCAAAATGAAGATTCTATGGTGTCAGGAGGTCCCTGGCGCTGGCCACCTTAAGGTGTTAAACTCCAATATCTCTTTTCCAGTGCCATATTTTCCTGCCTCTCTGCCCTTTAGTTTTCTAAAACTGAAGGCTCTAGCAGAATAAGGCAGTTGCACTGCTGATTAAACCTTGAGCGGTCAGCTGACGCTCTCAGACATTCCGTGAATCTCCATTCATAAAAACTGGCTTGAAAAGGGCACTAAACCATTTGAGAACGGTTTAACCTTTTAAGTTGAGCCTGCACCAGGGACCTATTGGCACCATAACAACTTTATGTTCATGATGTTATGGTGCTCTAAGAATTCTTTTTAAAAATTGAGCTATTTCACTTAAATATACATGCAGGAATCAAACCGTTAATCTCACATGGTCATTCAAATCAGGCTTTGCCACTCAATTGTTGACATTGTTTCCAATATCATATTTTACTTTATACTTGTTTAATAAGGGCAAAATGCAAAGCAGTCTTAAAATGGATGTCAATTTGTTTGCAAGGTGGGGACAAAACATGTATATTTGCTGGGTCAATGGACAAAATGGTGTTCTACACTCACCAAATAGTTTCTAAACCCATGCCAATATGTCATTAGTCACGCACATTTACCGCCATCATTTAACTGAAGGAGTTAGTGTTTGTGTGTGGCATAAACGTAACTAGCCACTTGCATCTGCATCCACAAATACATTGCAGCACGCACTAATATTATAACACATGCTATACATTCACACTTTCATTGCAGGTCAATTAATATCCTGTACTCCTTAGTTTATGTAAGTAGAGAGGCTCAATTTGGGAGTCATTGGCTTCTGGAATTGGAGAAACAAGACAGCTGTGCACTGAGCAGTATAGCCTTCCCTCCATCTAAATGTTTAGATCCAGTAGGGAAACTAAATGGGTCTAGAGTGGTTAGTTTAAGGGACAGTATATTCACCCAGACCTACTTCAGCTCATTGAAGGGGTCTGGGTGCAGTGTCCCAGTCCCGCTTAGTCCTGCATGGTAAATAATTGCATTTTTGAGAGGGTTTTTTTTTGGTCAGTCAGCCACTAGAGGCACTTTCTGGTGGCTAACTTTTGGTTGCATAACTGACACTGGACATCCTCATGCTCTATGAGGACATCCAGTGTCCATTAAAACCCCATAGGAAAGCATTGAATCAATATGGGGATGACCTAATGCTTTTGCTGCGCATCAGTATTAGGCCCCCTCTCCCTGGAAGAGGCGGAGCACTAACCCTGGGCAGAGGGATACCGTTATCAGGTAAGTTACAAAAGGGAATTTAAGCCCTCTATGAGCTGGGGTGGCTCAAAGCGTTTAATAATGCCTGTTTGTTTGTGGTGGGAGGAATCTAGCCTCCTTGAAGTACACCTGTGTCCCTTAGATTCAATCCAACAAGATATTTGTAGGTACAGCCCTGCTGTTTTGTTTTGTTAAACAGTGCTAGAGTTTGAGCTGAATTGATCAACATTTTGTTCATTGAAAGGGTTGGAAATAATTGCCATTATTCTAATTATACAACATTTTCTGATGGGTAAAAGACTTTCTCATATTCATAATTTGCATTATATACCAAAAACGTGAACCTAGTAAGTATGACATACTAACTTAGAGATTTGGACAAATTTTGGTGTTTAGCATTTATTGGCAATTCTGGATAAACTTTATTTTTCTTTCAACAGAAAAGGAAGCGTCGAGAAAAGGATGAGGACAGTGTCAGTCTTTATAGCTTTGATCTCAAGGTAACCTGCTCTTATAGTAGTGGTGAAATCACATTTCTAAAGTAAATGTAACTGACATATCTAGAATAAAATCAACAAATTAAAAAAAATCCTTTATCACATTATAGTACTTCAACTTTGTATATCACTGCAGCTATAAGCAACTAAATGTAGTAGTTGAAATATAACCAAGCACCATAACTAGTTTTCTAACATAGGCATGTCCAGATAATCCTACTGTGCACATGTTGTAAAAAAAAAACAAAAAACTGTTAATTTCCCTTTCCCTGCATTTAAATGGTTTAAAAATATAATAAAGGGGCGGTGTCTGACAGCCAAAGCAGGCGGTCGCATGTTTGTGGAGGTCCGGTCCACGAAGTCTATAATTACCCAATTTTCGGCATCCAGACCAGCCTTATTGTGTTCTGAAGAACTCCCCAGCGTGCTTAAGCCCCATGGGGAAAAAACTACGTCAGGATGCACCCCGACTGGGCAGGAATATTGGGGATTTGTGGCAGCAGGCTCATGGTGCTCATGGGCCCAAAATGGCGTCCATCACTGGGGACTGCTCGGACCTCTCAGACTATTTCTCCTGTGGATCAGAGGAGGGCTACATACCTGCTCAAGCGCCTCCACCGCCGACCCCTCTAATGACGCCAGACTCTGCTCCGGTGACCACTACAATATTAAAAGAGCTACTGGCAGACAGGCCGAATTGGAGCACTGGAAACTAACTCACACTCCTGCACACAGCAGATCAAAACTCTTCAACAAGAGGTCAGCGACTTGCAAAAGCAAAATTACTCCTATGAATGCCGCTTTGCTGCACAAGACGACTCCAGCCGCCGGAATAATCTGAAAGTCAGGGGGATTCCTGAAAATATACCTGAAGCAGAGCTCCCACATGTGGTTAGACTGTTGCTGACAGCCTTACTGATGCCCAAACAGGCCATTGCAATAGTGACCGAAGGTATATTACGGGTGCCCAAACCGCCAAAAGCACCACCTACAACACCAAGGGACCTGGTAATCCAATTCCAAAACGGAAAAGACAAAGCAGCAGTCCTGAATGCTCTAAGGGGCAAGTCACCTTACACCTTCGGAGACATGTCACTGGCATTCTATGCAGACCTATGCGGCAGCACTCTGGCATGGCGCCAAGAACTACGACCACTTCCCTTCCTTCTATAACATCACAAAATACGCTAGCAATTGTGCCACTCCCCATCACTGTCAGTCCTCCAAGGGGATTCAACCCACATCAATCGAGACCTCCAGGAAACTGCAACGATCCTGCAGCGCTTGGGAATCCCCAACATTACCTCCACATTGATGTCCCACAGATGGAACCCAGGGACTGCTGCAGAACTCGTGCCCAAGCTGGCCACATCAGGCTCTCATGTTGAAGCCAAAACTTGACCTCAAACAGGACTGCCTCTTACAGGCCTAGTTCAGGACTCATGCAATTAAGCATCCTCTTTCCCCAGTGCACAAAAGCCCACATCCTTACTCAAACATAGAGCAGGATAATTACCTCCACCCTTCTCATGCCGAATAGCTATTTCCTCCACTGTTTCTGCCCCCCTTTTGCCTATGGGTTAATTAGGCTAGGAATGTGTAAGCTGCACTCCTGAAAATGCTAGACAAGAACACACACATGTTCCACCAACAAGCTCCGGTTACTAGTTCTTGGCCCATCTTACTCTCACACCTCTATGGTAAACACTGGCACTGTCACCCTCTCTATAAATGCTGCATATCTACCACTAACCCAGCCACCACCTAGCACTTAGCTATACAGAAAAACCCACAGCCTGACAAATGTGCAACATTTTTGCTGTGATCTATGCTATTGTTTTACTACCAGTCTCCTTACTGCGTTCTGCTGTTTATACCTCATGTCATTCTGTGGTCATCTGTCGGTGCTGCAAGTGCATTAGGCCCTTCCCGTAGGAAAGCCTTGTCTCAGTGCTTTCCTTTAGAGTTTATACTTTAGCTGGGCGTGCTCCAAATGTGTTTTTTTTATTATAATTTATTTTTGTGTGCAGCAGGGTACAACATGCTTGCAAAGCCCCAACATTCATGGCAAACAGTGGGAATCATACGAGTCATAACAGTGTTGTGGCACATATTATACATGCATATTTTTTAGGGGAAAAGGGTTATAAGAAACATACACATGTACATAACTAGTGTAACTTCTATGAACATTTTAGGAGTGCAATAGAGAAGATAAACATTAAAATAAGCTTGAGACATGTCAGGGGCATATTTTCCTCCTGACCAGAGGTTGCCAATGGTGAACCTGAACAGTGAAACACAAGTCAGCTGGTTATGGCTTGTACTGAGCTTACACCTGCATCACTGTATGGTAACTGGGGTCTATGGCATCAGAGGGGGGCAGATAAAACCTTTGCATTTCCGACCTGTCGTTTTGGCAGGTGGGCCAGCTAAGAGGAAAAAAAAAGTTCATAAAGCAAAGACTAACCAATTTCGAACCGCAGCGTAAGTGTAAGACCTGTATATGGGGGGAGGAAAGCGCAGGTCGCCTACTGCCACCTCAGGTATGTGCACCAACGGGGGCTTCTGGTGTTGCTCTCTTGATGAATAGCGTGATCGTGGTCCGGTCCCAGCGGTGACCCGCTGATGTCGACATTTGGGTACTAGGCTGTTGTAGGGAGTCCCCTGGAAGGCCTAGTTTGATGAGGAGTGCGGGGGCTTTGGATATGTCCATGATTGAGTGTACCGCATCTCCCTGTCTCACTTGCAAGGCACATGGGGATCTCCAGCTGTATTCCTTGTCATGGCGGCGGAGCAAAGCCGTGAGGGGTTGTATAGTTTTGCGCCATTGTAGCATCTCACCGGAGAGATCCGCGAAGAAAGAGAGCGCCATGTTCTCAAAATCGAGTGAGGTAGTCCCCTTTAGTGCAGCTTGAACCAGGGCCTCGGCTGCAGAACCTTATAATCAGGTCTCTGGGCGCTGAATCAGGCACTCTCTTGGGTTTCGGAACTCGGAAGATGCTGTCCACGTGTACATTTCGGGACTGCTTGGACTAGTAGTCTCCGGCGAAGATGTTGGAGCTCTGCCGTGGGTATGCCCTCTGGTAGTCCCCGGATTTTCAAATTGGTGCGTGTCTTCCAGCTGGATGAATCGCAGGTCAGAGGTTGCTTGTCTTTTTGTGAGTGTTTGGATGTCCAGCTAGAGTTGAGCTATGGTTTGGGTGTGCTGCTCGGAGGTGACTTCCACTGCGCCGAAGCGGCCTACCAGGCCCGCGATGTTGGTGCGTAGCAGGGCTACATCTGCCTGTATGGTTTTCTGGAGCATTTCTGCCGTCACCGGTCTGGAGTCTCCGGTCTTGGGCTTAGGTGGAGGCTGTAATGCTGGCATTTGTCAGCCGTCCTTGACGTCTGGGGACAGCTCCTCCGAGTCTTCTGAGAAGTCGCACCATTGGCGGCCATCTTGAGCCCATATGCGCCATGTGCTTGGAGGAGAAGATCGTCAATACTCATGCCTCGTTTGGGTCTGTCAGGTTTCAACTTTAGTAATCCTGCCCATGTTTTTTAGGGGTGATGGAGCTGCGGCAGTGAGGCTCGAAAATCAGTTTTTTTTGGGGGGGGGGGGGATTTATCGCTGGGTTTAGGTATCTTAGCCCGAAACTCAGCGACCGTGCGTTCCGCTCAGGTCAGTTGCTTCAGGACAGAGCTCCTCCAAAGTCTTTTAAGGGACCTATAGTCTGTTAGAATCCCTGAGGCGCCTCTAGTAACTGTCTGATACAATCATTACATAATTATTTACTAAAGCTTAAATTCCTCAGAATTTAAAGTGCGTTATATATTTTAAGAACAGCTAATTTGGAAAAAATTTCAAGCTTGGCTGTGTTCTCCAGCATTTCACACTTTAGTGAATAATTCTGTAAAAGTTATGGCTCTCTTGCTTGCAAATATGTAAATAACATGTTTTATTTAGTTTTCATATGGTAGTTGGCAATTCTATTGTTGATTGACCTCCAATATTGTGCTGTAATGCTAACCCATCCACTAGTGGGCATTTACGTTGTTTGGTTTCCCATTTTGCCTAATGCATGTATGTGTGCAAATACCCCTTAACGTAAAATGGGATGCATTCATTTAATGCAAATATTTGGTAGTTAATGGGTTGATTCAATCATCATAACCACTACAGCCTGCGGTAGAGGTTATGAATTAAGGAATACCCTGGCCCTGTTTCTGTTAATTGGGTAAATCATTAAGCAATGGATCCATGCCGGACTTCAATCCTTTCAGGTGGTCCTGTGACATGCTTCCAGCTTCTGCAGGGCAACTCATTGGGGTGTCATCAGCCAACCTGGAACTAGACAGAATTGACGTTAGTCAGCCCAGAACTCTAACTTGCTTTGCTGATGGGTTGAACTTTGTGTGCAGCATTTGATAGTGAAACCCTGCACATATAGACTCCAGCATGAGGTAGTCATGTGTCTTGGAGTAACCTTTTAACTATGTTCTGTAATACAAAGTGCCGTCATCCTGTACTTGTGCAGGAAAAGTTGTATTAATTTACAGAAACCAAAAATATACTATATTAATCTTTTCTTACACGTATGTTATTGCATGTCAGGTAAATGTTTTTTCCAGCTAGTTGTGTGCCACATCTGAGTAATGTACCAGCATTAGTGTTACAACCCAGATGTTTTGCAACACATGTGATTCACTCAACATAATGTTTACTCTTATGTAGGTGTTATCTGTATTTTGTAGCAACTATATCCAACACAAAATCAAGTTAGAAAAAGCTGCTTAGTCATTGGCATGCACTTTTGTGCTGTAATTATACAACTTATTAGGATAATGCTGCTACAACCTGGAATCATTATTTGAACCCAGTAAGAAGTGGTTTGCATCTTCATGTAGTGTTGAATTGGTTTATTTTACACATGGAAAACTACATTTGCGTTGTTTTGTGTTTCATCTACCCTTATCAATTACATGTTGTAATTCTGCTTTGTTGTTTTTAAATATCTCTATGTTGCACGATGTTTGTCGCACAGAACAATTACAGTTTATTGTAATCCACTGGCCACTCCTCAGATGGCTATTAGAGGGGCTTCCTGGGGCAATCCTCCAATTTCCCATTAGCTTCCTCCTAGCCCAGTTAAATATTTAAACAACGAATTTATCCCATGAGGGTAAAATACAGTGATCAAAGGGTAGGGAAAGGGGTTAAACTTGATTGAAAAGCGGGGAGGGCTGGGTGGGATTTTAACTTAACATATTTTCTTTTGCAGGGAGAAAGTGATCAGCACAGATCAGTCTCCCTGCACTTCACACTGAACATGGTAGTGCAGAGAGGTGGGTCAGCAGTTCCTACAGCACATATTCTCACTCTGACTGGTTGTCAGACTGGTCACATGAGCTGGGACCACATGGTTAGCTGCTGTCCGTCTGAGACAGACTGCAGCAGCATTAACCCCACGATTGCCGCGATCTAGGGCTAATTTTTGTAAATGACAGAAATTTTGCGCCATGTCCTTAAGGGTAGGTCTGAAATTATGCAAAATCTCCATCTTGAGTTGCAAAGTGGTTAACAGATTGTATAAAGGGGGGAAAAAAATTGATGGCACCTATCACCTCTTGGCAGTATAATGGCACTAAAGTATAGGTAACGTTTCTCAGTTACCCTTTAAACAGGGAACATCACTTCTCAGGATTTTTAACATTGTTTCCTATATTATACAAATATGTAAGGTGTAGAGAATAAAATTAAATGTAAAAATCTATACCTCTGTTCCCTGCTATAAGGGGTCTCCATCTTAGCCCCTGTCAATCATTGTTATAAGCTCTGGCAGTTACAATAGAGAGCCTACAGACAAGAGGAGAAATGAAATCATGTTTTATTTTCTCTTCTATTGCAGTGTTTGCCCGGACTGGATGTCATTTGTCAAACCTTTTAATATCAATTTAATGAAAATGGAGCAGTACAACATTAGCACAGGTTATAGGTGATTTGCGATGTTTTGATTCTATGGTGTAAATCCCAGAGAAGTGACTAGTCACCCTTAATGTGTATATTATTTAGGGCAGGGAATATTAACCTGCAGGTCGCAAACTGCCTGGCAGCTGATTGTTTCTATCATCATAACTTATTGGACAGCTGAGTTCTACACACTGCTCCTGGCAGCTTGGACTGTAGCGATGAATGACGTCCCCACAGAGCAGCCTATGAGGGAGCTGTGTGTAGAATTCATACAAGCTCCTCCAGGCTCCCTTGTGCTACCGGACACCAAGGTTGAGGCCCTTTCTAAAAGTAAGTGACTGATCTGCTTCATGATGTCTAATAAACCCCTCCTCCCCCCTCCCCCCCCTCTCACACACTTAATTTGTGTGTATCTGTCAGTATGAGTGTGTGTACCTTAATGTCTCTCTCTATGACTGTGTGTATGTGCGTTTGTATGGCTCAATTGGGGATCTTTAAGTGTTCTGAAAATTAAGTTTGAGCTGTTGTCTTGGAAGAATTGTATATATTCAAAAGTATTTGGGATATGGATGAAAAGATGAAGGGGCAAAGAGAAAAAGTATGCCATGAATGAGAAAGTAGGGGAGAAAATGGCTCTTCCTTGATTTGTTTCGCTGTTTAGTAGAGAGCCATCTATTCCGGTATATATGTGTATGTGTATGTATATGTGTGTGTGTGTATGTATATATATCTATCTCAATCACTCATAAGGAAATCAAATAAGGGACCATCTATTAACCTGTGCAAAGATGAGAATTGAGAAATGTGCTTCTCTCCTGTGTTTGTTATCATTACTATATCACATTTTTAGCTGGATGAATGCAGCCCTCTTTCCATCCTCCATGCACTGATATGGCATCTGGCCCTCATGCGAAAAAAAGTTGCTTACCCTGATTTAGGGTAAGGGATATGTGTGCCTGTTTTAAGTGTGTTAGGCCAGGGTTTTCCAAAGTGTGGGTCACAACCCACGGGTCGCCGGGTGATTCCCAGTGGGTCGCACTGACCCACGCCTCCAGGACTGTCGGGGACTAAGGAGACTGTGAGGCAGACTGATTAGTCGGGTCCTTGAACCATTACCGCAGGATCGACACTAGGAGAGGGCCTGGCGCCGGGCCTCCTCCATTCAGTCTGCCCAACACCTCCGGTCTGCAGCTCCCCCAGGTTCCGAGCTGCAAAACGTGTGATAGAGGTCTCGCGAGCTCCCTGAGCGTTGCGATGGCAACACTCTGGGTGCTCGCGAGACTTCGATCACACGGTCTTGAAAACAAAGGTAGGACACAGTCTTCCACACCCTGCCTTCCCCTCCCACACTGTGACCCTTTCTCTCCTTGTCTCCCTCCCCACACTGTGACCCTTTCTCTCCTCCCTCTCCTTGTCCTCCTCTCCCCCTCTCCCTCTCCACCTTGCCCCACACGGTGACCCTTTTGCTGCCCCTTCCCTCCAACTATAACAGTTTCTCACGCTGCCCCCCACACTGTAAACCTTTTTCACCCTGCCCTCACACTGTCATCAGCACATACACTCCCTCCCACACGGTCACCCTCACCTCCTGTCTGTGTGTCCTTTTGTGTTAGTGTGTGTCTGTGTATCTGTGTGGGAAACTAGGTGTCATTGTGTGTCTGTGTATTGCGGGGTCCGTGTTTGTGTATATACACTGCAAACAATTGCACACCTGCATTCAAGCACCAACATTCACACATACTCCAAACAAAAACATGCTTACATTCAAACACACATTGTGTATATGTATTTTTTTTATATACACAATATACACGCACTGCAATCAAACATTACATACAAACATACCCTTGTATTAAAACACTAAAATTATATACAAACAGCCCTTCATTCAAACACCAACACTACACACACAAATCAAACCTACATTTAAAGTCCAGCACCACATACAAACACCCCTGCATTCAGATGCAAACATTACAAACCAGTACACCACTACATTCCAATGGCAACAGTACATACAAATACACCCATACATGCACACATATACTTAATACAAAAACATGCTTACATTCAAATGCTCAAACACTGCTCACAAATATAACCCTGCAATGATGGTCAAATGGTAGATCCCCAGCTGGCGTAGCATTGTTGAAGTTTTCTGATAGATGGAATCTACCTTCTGGCCACACTTGCACTCGGGGGGGGCCCAGAAAACCTACTTGCACCAGGGCCCTCGCTACATTAGTTCCACCACTGGGATAATAAACGTGAGGTGCCTGGATGAAAGAGCAGGGCACAGCACTTCTGATTCGGACGGAGTCTATGACTAAGCAGCTGTATGCCTTTAAAACAGATTGCCATGATGTGCCAAGTTTCTGCATCTAAAACTGCCGTGATACCCAAAATCATGCCTCTAAAACTGCTATATGCATGGTTTCTGTCTCTAAAACTGCCATGATATGCCAAATTATGCATCTAAACCTGATTGCCATGGTGTGCCAATTGTATGCATCTAAAGCTGCCATGGTGTGCCAATTGTACGCATCTAAAGCTGCCATGGTGTGCCAATTGTATGCATCTAAAGCTGCCATGGTGTGCCAATTGTATGCATCTAAAGCTGCCATGGTGTGCCAATTGTATGCATCTAAAGCTGCCATGGTGTGCCAATTGTATGCATCTAAAGCTGCCATGGTGTGCCAATTGTATGCATCTAAAGCTGCCATGGTGTGCCAATTGTATGCATCTAAAGCTGCCATGGTGTGCCAATTGTATGCATCTAAAGCTGCCATGGTGTGCCAATTGTATGCATCTAAAGCTGCCATGGTGTGCCAATTGTATGCATCTAAAGCGGTTTGCCATGGTGTGCCAATTGTATGCATCCAAAGCGGATTGCCATGGTGTGCCAATTGTATGCCTCTAAAGCTGCAGTGGTGTGCCAATTGTATGCATCTAAAGCTGCCGTGGTGTGCCAATTGTATGCCTCTAAAGCGGATTGCTATGGTGGGCCAATTGTATGCCAATAAAGCGGATTGCTATGGTGGGCCAATTGTATGCCAATAAAGCGGATTGCTATGGTGGGCCAATTGTATGCATCTAAAGCGGATTGCTATGGTGTGCCAATTGTATGCATCTAAAGCTGCCATGGTGTGCCAATTGTATGCATCTAAAGCTGCCATGGTGTGCCAATTGTATGCATCTAAAGCTGCCATGGTGTGCCAATTGTATGCATCTAAAGCTGCCATGGTGTGCCAATTGTATGCATCTAAAGCTGCCATGGTGTGCCAATTGTATGCATCTAAAGCTGCCATGGTGTGCCAATTGTATGCATCTAAAACTGTCATTGTGTGCCAATTGTATGCATCTAAAGCGGTTTGCCATGGTGTGCCAATTGTATGCATCCAAAGCGGATTGCCATGGTGTGCCAATTGTATGCCTCTAAAGCTGCAGTGGTGTGCCAATTGTATGCATCTAAAGCTGCCGTGGTGTGCCAATTGTATGCCTCTAAAGCGGATTGCTATGGTGGGCCAATTGTATGCCAATAAAGCGGATTGCCATGGTGGGCCAATTGTATGCCAATAAAGCGGATTGCTATGGTGGGCCAATTGTATGCCTCTAAAGCTGCAGTGGTGTGCCAATTGTATGCATCTAAAGCGGATTGCTATGGTGGGCCAATTGCATGCCTCTAAAGCGGATTGCTATGGTGGGCCAATTGCATGCCTCTAAAGCGGATTGCTATGGTTGGCCAATTGCATGCCTCTAAAGCGGATTGCTATGGTGGGCCAATTGCATGCCTCTAAAGCGGATTGCTATGGTGGGCCAATTGCATGCCTCTAAAGCGGATTGCTATGGTGGGCCAATTGCATGCCTCTAAAGCGGATTGCCATGGTGGGCCAATTGTATGCCTCTAAAGCGGATTGCCATGGTGTTCATTTTTTTAAATCTGCATTAAAAGCAAGTGGGTCTCCAAATATCAAAAGTGGATCTCTGCCCATGAAAGTTTGGGAAGCCCTGTGTTGGGCAGTTTCGTTTTACAGTTTTGTTTTTTTGTTGTTGTTGTTTTGGTCTTTTCCCTTCAAGACTTGTTTTGTAAAGTGCAGTTTAACGTTGCAGGGTAGGTGCCTATTTGCAATTTCTTGATATAAACTAGTATATTTGTATTTATTTTACAATGGCACATGTGGGAATAATTCTATTTTCCCTCCTACTTAGATTAGAGAAAGGAATGGAAATCTCAGTTTAGATGACTTGGACCACTGAAATTTTGACGTGTATAAAATATTACACCACATCTTACCCTGCTACTAGATTGGAAATACTCCAGATGTAGCTTTGGCATTGCTCCTTGGTGCATACTTGCTTGTGGCATGCAGAGGGTTAACATAACTGTTGGTCTCTACACCAGTATGCCAATCTCTCAAACTGCTTTAAGTATAGGCCAATTTACTCTAGACTAGAGGCACAAGAGCTGCCCTGTTTAGAGCATGGATATCTACGCTAGATAAGTGGGATAAACTAAAAAGAAACACACTACATGCAGTTTCATGTGGCTTTTATCGGTGTGTACATGCAGATTAACCAAGTCTCTAATCTTTGGCACATATTAACCATACATTGGCATGCTGTAATTCATTTATAAAACAAATGTCTTGTTTTTGAGAAGGTTTGTGTGCCTATGTGAATGTTGGATTCTTTTATAAGGAGCGTAGCGATGCAGTGGGCTAGGCTAACTTTGCCAGAATCTATGACCAAAGCCACTCCTTTGTGTGTATACAGCTGTTGCCAACTTTACTGAGGACTGTGTGTAAGGGATTTTTGTTTAGTTTTTTTTTAATAATGTAGCCAGCCGTCTGTGTTCTCGGCATGTTCATACTTGCATGATGAACAGTGCTAGAAAGGATGAAGAGTAAATCACCACTTTTCTAACACTGTACATCAGCATTATGTATAAACGCTGAAAACGTATACATAAGTACTTTAGTGGCTAGATTAATTTACACACACCCGTTAACCAATTTCTCCTAGTTCTAGGTGGAATTACTGCACTGTGTACATGGCTGTTTTATCGTGAAATCTGCCCCACACGCCTGGCTGTACGTTTTTAAGTTCTATGTGGCTCAGAACTTTACCCTGTGTGTAATTCGAGATGCAGACTAGTAGGTGTGCCAGCTGTCAGAGACAAATGACACGGTATTCCTCTGAAACACGCCCTGAAGGCAGCTGAGTCCGCTCCTCCCACCTTTTTAAGTTCTTGAAAGCAGAGCACTAGTCAGACATTACTTCATTTGCTGCCAGGGAAGTATGCAGTATGGGAAGGAGTTGTGAGTGTTTTTTAGCACACAGGCAGCTTGTGTATGAAAAACCAACACATCTAGCAGGAGCTAAGCCTATACAGTGGATTCTTTTCAGCTCCTGTAAGGGGGATATTAAATATGGTGGCTCATGATGAGATTGGAGGACTGTTGCCTATAAAAAGGACTATCCAGGTTATTACAGTTCAGAATCAAGCTTCTAAGGAATCAGAGGTACGTGTTGGATACATTGAGCTACATATCACGCTATGGTTGTTAATGTTTGGTTTTTACTTTGTGGTTCTCTACAGTGCCGTGTTCACATTTGGGATTTGATTGGAAAGCAATGTATGACATGCAGATATTAATCACATTAGCAAGCATTTGAAATTAGCCAGGTTTTCAGTGGCTGGCCGATTTCAGATAACCTGTTGGGTTATTTTAAGTCTGAAGAATATATTTGTTTCAAAACCTTGGATCTAAGGATTAATGCAGGGAATGTAGACTGTTGGATATATTTATTTTAATGGACTGTTGCTTTTGAAACCGGTTTCAGAACGTTGCCGTTTTTGGCAGCAGGAATATAAAGACACAGGAACAGACCATTTTGACAGCATTTTCTTTTTTTGTTTCTGTTGCTGCTGTTCTTTCCAAGCTCCTATCAATGTCATCAGATTGTTTTCCTGCCCTTTGTTGTAGGTTTAATCTTTTGAAGCAGTTTCCTCAATGAGCCCTTTCAGAGAAGAACAAAGTGAGAGAATTGTTTTTAGAAAATGTGTAGGTTAAGCCTGGTTGGCATATGCTGAATTCATAGTTTTGCAGAAGTCTTCATTGTTATGCTTTCTTTTATAGTAGAAATATGAACTACATAGCATCATCATGCTAAATTTACCCCATGCCTTAGCTAGCTAGCTATTTATTCCCGTCCCACATTTTCCCCCTCCCCCGTTTTTTTTATTTTTATTTTATTTTTAAAGTGGATGGCATGTTCTTTTGATAATTAGCTAGTGCCCTCAATGTAAAACGTCCACAATCTGTACCAAACATATGGTTGATCTTTTCTTGGGGAGATAGGAACTTTTTACATTGGTGTTCTTGCCCAAAATATAAATATCTATTTTAGTTCTCAATTTTAGGAACCAGAGTTAGGCAATTCCATTGTCACTTTGACATTCCTGAAGAGATTACATTGAACAAAACCAGTCTCCACTCTGGTATTTTAAAATGAATATTTTTATAAATTTTTCTGTCTTAAACTGGAGTCCTAGAACAAGAGAGGCTCCTTGTTGCAACTCTACCAACTGGTCAGAATAAAATGTGGCCAGACGGCTTTCATTAATATCTGGTATGGGAAACTGACACCAATGTGCCATGCAGTCATTCACACCTGTCTTTCACTGTGCATTAAACGCAATTGCCATATCTGTGACTTGTACTCTGTACTAAGGGTGATTTTAACCTTTCACACTTATACCACCACCTTGCTGGCTATTATTTAGCGATTGTAGATATTCAGTAACTGGAGTCTGTGAGGTTATCAAATGACATTTCAGTGATATTTGAGTAATATAATTTCGCAAGTTGTGGACACAGTGGAGAGTCCTAAAGTTACATGTTTCTGGTTATGGATAAAAGGAATATTTTGGTTTGCGATGAGATGAATGTTCAGCAATCACCTGCTTGTATTCATGTATTGTGACAATGAAATGAAGGAATACATGGTTTTGCTATAAAGTCTGAAGGTATTGTTGCATGGTGTATTAATGTGCAATGTAACTGCTTAAAATTTTAAAAGAAATAGAAACTTCAATGTGTTCATGCATTTTCTAAAACTTTGTCAAGAAACACCATAATCTGTTAATTCTGTGTGTTTTGTTACATCGGACAGTATGTACATTATAACCTCAGCAGTTTGAGACACAAGGAAGAAATTCTGGTCTGTGTAGTGGTCTTAGCTGAAATCATTATGCCTAATGCAAGTGTATGTCTCCAATGGCTTTATCCACTCCATGGTTCCTGGGAAAAATACAATTCCAGGCTGGTGTTGGTTGATGTTATAGATTATCCACATATCTGCTCCTTTGATGTGCAGTTTGATGTCCATCAGTTATGTACTGTCACTAGTAAGCATATAAAGAGCCTGTAAGCTCCAAGTGTGTTTGTTTATATTTTAATCATAGATTTTACTAAAATGAGCAGTTCATTTACTAATGAAGCATGTAGAACAAATATTTAGGGCGTTGAATGTGCCTGGGAAAGGTGCTATTTTTTTAATATATTTTTTTGAGAATGTAGTTTCCTTACACCAGAAAGTTAGCGTGACTGTTAAATGCATTATTTGACATGTATTGTCTGCCTTCACTGTCTGGTTTTACTGAATGCTTTTTTAAACTGTATGTGAGCAGAAGCAATCCTTTCATGAACAAAAGGCCAATCTCTCTATACATACTTTCTCAGGGTATGTTTTTAATAGTTAAACATTAACTACACCAACTTTTGTTCCACAGTAGAATGCAGTTAGCGTGCAGAGAAATACGTAAATCTGCATTGTCAGAGTTCCATTGCATGTCAGTTAGCATTTCATATTTGAACTTGCCTGTTATTTGATAACCTGTTTATAGTTCGTAGACTTACAAATATCTTTGGGACTTGAAATAACATCTTAATTTTTACATTTTTAGGAACCAAGCAATAAGAGAGTACGGCCTTTAGCACGTGTCACATCATTGGCAAACCTAATCTCTCCTGTAAGAAATGGCGCAGTTCGGCGCTTTGGGCAAACTATCCAGGTAAAACTCCTTTTAATGTGGTTGGTTTTTTTTTGTGGTTTGTTTTATTTAGTTTTTTAATGTACAAATCATATTTGGAAATCTTTGGCTTAATCACTGCAGCAAGAAACACTCTTTAATAGAATATTGTTATAACTTTAAATAGTATTTTTTTTTTCTTCATGCAATTACATTCACACAAGTGTGTATATAGTTTATATTCAAGCAGGAATTAATTCCTTTTTTCATTCTTATAGTCATTCACAATGCGAGCTGAAAACAAATCACCCACAAGTGCACAGAAATCCTGTAGCAGGATGGCTGCACCCACCCCTCCAAAAAGAAGGAATAGTGTCCTCTGGTCTGAGATGTTGGATATCAATATGAAGGAATCTCTGAGTGCCAAAGAAATTAAACGGCAAGAGGTAAGTCAGGTCCTGCTCCGTCTTTACTGCTGTTTTGCCTTTTGTTGAAACAATTAATAGTCATCCTCCATAATGCCTAAACTTGGCCTGGCCCCTCAAATATTTGTGAACAAATTTCACTTGATGCTCGGCCAGTCGTGTGTAAATAAGTATACATAAAATTGGGTTTATTTTATGTCTGTCATGGTAAGCCATGCCTGAACTTTCAAACGGAGTTCATCCTAAAATACTTTTCTAACAAAGCTATTTAAATTATACACATTATTTTGAGCATATTGTTAGCCCAAAAAAACATCCAAGCTCTCTCTGGCACTGGCAAGTGTGGGCTTGCACAGATGTTAACATTCCTATGGCTAGTCCACCAGGGCTGTTCAGATTTTTTTCTGATGCAGGTCAAATATTATTTGGATTCATCTAGTGCAACCTGGAAAATAGGAAAGTTACCATGTGTGTTCTACGGCTTACTGAGCACCTTCAACATGTAATGTAATGCAACTTTGTAATGAATAACTTTTTATTATCTACTACTGTATATTTAACATGTTTGCTCTGCACAATGCAGGCTATATTTGAAATGACCAGAGGTGAGCAAGACTTAATTGAAGATTTGAAGTTGGCAAGAAAGGCCTACCATGACCCGATGTTGAAACTGTCCATTATGTCTGAAGACGAACTGGGTCAAATATTTGGTGATTTGGATGCCTATATTCCCTTGCATGAAGGTACAGCAATTGATTGATCAACATGATGTGTTTAATATTCATCAAAAAGTCCTATGTGGTGGTCATGTTCGTTATTATTTTTGTTTCAGAATTTCTGGCTAAACTTGGAGAGGCTACGAAAGCAGATGGGACAGTGGGCCAAATTGGGCACATTCTTGTTAATTGGGTAAAATATGAAACTTTTTTTCTAAAGATGGTTATTTGTTAATAAATGTCATCACATCTTGCATTAGACTAACAATACCAATTTTATTTTTTACAGTTGCCTCGCCTGAATGCTTACAAACGATACTGTAGTAACCAACTAGCAGCCAAGGCTCTTCTTGACAAGAAGAAATTGGACCCTAGAGTCCAAGACTTTCTGCAGCGATGCCTCGAGTCTCCTTTCAGTCGTAAGCTGGACCTGTGGAGCTTTCTTGATATTCCTAGAAGCCGTCTTGTGAAATATCCCCTCTTACTGAAAGAGATCCTTCGGCACACGTCGAAAGACCACCCGGATATCTCAAGTTTGGAGAAAGCGGTGAGTAGTGTCAGAATCTGGGCTTTATGCAAAACATTGGCTTGGATGTTAAGTTGGCCTTTCAGCTGGGTTTACGTTTTGATAGATAAAGTAATGCGTGTTTGGTTAATTGCAGACTATTATTAAAATCTAATTTGAACTTTGCCATCATACTTTAATTTGTGTTTTTTTGACTAGTTAGGGAAACCAAAAGAGGGACATGTTTCCTGCTGATGAAAAATATTATAAAATATAAAAATATTATTATAGCCCATGTATAGGTTAAGTCAGTCTTTCCCCTTTGTGGCCTCCACTTGGTTATAGCAAACTATTCTCTACATGGGGCTTCTTCTGTTATCTTTAGATTTTAGATGGAATAATACAGAGGTCCCTTATTTACTTGTCTGTGTATATTTAAAACAGTTTTCCTGAGTTCACTGTGGATTTTTTTTTTCTTTTTCTTCTGCAGCTATGCTTAATTCAAGGAGTCCTTTCAGACATCAACTTGAAAAAAGGGGAATCTGAATGTCAGTATTACATTGAGCAATTGGAGTACCTTGAGGATAAACAAAAGGATCCACGAATAGATTCCAGCAAAGTGCTTCTTTGTCATGGGGAGTTGAAAAATAAAAATGGACATGTAGGTGTTTTAATTGACTATATTCCAAATGTTTCTTTCTATTACTGCTTTTATGGGTGTATATAGAATCTAAGAGAACCCAATAGCATTAGGAAGTAGTTTTGAAAAATGCTCTAGTGTTCTTAAATAGCTTTATTTTTTCAGCACTGGTATAGCCTTTGCACTCGCTCAATGAGCTGCCAGCGATGTTATGCCAACAGCTTTAAAAGGCCAATCTAATGCTCCTCATAGAAAACATTGGGGACAAAAAGCGCTTGCACTGTGCTCCTATTGGAGCCCCATAATCTCTTCAATTTGTTGACATGATTATGGTGCCTAATAGTGAATTATGTTTAATAGGAAATAGACCTATACGGTTTGTTTTTGCTTTTCCTGACTTTTTGTCTATGGAATATATATTAAGGATTTACGTTAGTTAAGCATCTTATCCCATTGCACAAATTGTGCACACAGTGTTTTTTTTCTTTTGTGTTTTTTTAATTTAATGCAACAGATTATTTTAATAAAATGTAGGTTTCACATTTGCAAAGCTGTGTAATCGTTAAATAAGCTGAACCTAGATTGGATACTCAAAATGTAATTCTTTTTTGTTTTCTCTCTCTTGCAGAAGTTGTATCTGTTTCTGTTCCAAGACATCCTGGTTTTAACACGTCCAGTTACAAGAAATGAGCATCACTATTATCAGGTTTACAGGCAGCCTATCCCTGTTCAGGAACTGGTTCTAGAAGATCTCCAAGATGGGGATGTGCGGATGGGGGGTTCTTTTCGAGGAGCATTCACTAATTCTGATAAAGGTATGTAGCTTTCTGTAAGGTTATTCCATGTCTAAAATTATACAATTTAAATAGCAAATCATGCTATGTTGCGTAATGCAAATAGTGTACCATTAATCTAAAAGAAATTACCACTGTGCATTTCATGTCAAATAGTTTAGTTATGAGTTTCCAACCTAGTTAGCCTTAACTTTTTATAGTTTGTATAAAATACTTAAATTGGCTAAATAATAGCCAATTATATAACTTTGTGACTAAGTGTAATCTTGTAAAAAAAAAAATATATATATATATATATTTATTTTTTTACATGATTACACTTATTTTGTACCTGATGAACATTTTTCAGCCCTGAGGTTTGCTACTTTTAAATTATGTAATTTTTTAATATATCTTTTTTTTCTTATTAATTCTAGCCAAAAATATATTCAGAGTTCGTTTCCAAGAAGCCTGCCATGGCCAGAGTCATACCCTTCAAGCAAATGATGTCTTTCACAAACAGCAGTGGCTCAATTGCATTAGAACAGCGATTTCTCCATACCAGCAAGCATCTCCAACAGAAGTGAAGGAGCTTCCTGATGTCAATGAAGAATGTGAAGAAAACCAACCACCAGTGCCAAACATCAAAGTACAACGAAGGGCGTCAACCATATCTGGTGTTATGGATATAGACTTAGACAAAAATGAGCAAAGTCCTGTATTGGACACCTCAAAAGACATTAAAATTGTGAAAACACAAAGAACACAGACTGGCAGCTGTAAAATACGAGAGAACACACAGCAGAGCATTAAACGAAAAGAAACCTTGGTTTAAGTTCCAAGTTGACATTTGGAGGGACTTGTTATTTATAAATGTGTACATTTTTTTTCCCCCTTGTAACGTCAGAATGTGTGGATTATATTTGCTGATCCTACTGTACTGTTTGCCTTCTTCCCCTTTCAGTGGCAGCTACTGGTATGCAGTTGACATTGTTAAAACTGGAGTCTGTTTTCTTGATGTTTGAATAATCCTAAGTGAAAATAAAGAAACCCCCCACCCCCCCATGGAACAATTTCTATTTTCACATGTAAATATTTATGCATGCAGGAAGTTGCACGTGGAGTGAGAGATTCCTAAAGTGAAATTTCATCTAGCATCTATAGTTGTGTTCAATGTTTTCCAGGGATTTTTCCAGCTGTATGCTCAAGCATATTTAAGCTGTAACCTGAGCCACTATTTTATGTCCTCTTGCAGTATCCCAAAACTTTACTCTGTAAGGACCAGCGTTAATTATTTGTAATCAAACCAATTCAGTGTGTATAGGCCCTACTCTGTCATAAGCAATCACATTCAATTCTAGAGCTACTAAAGGGGAAAGAGGTCATTTTAAACACTATATTTTGGCAATGGAGTAGATCGTCCCTGGTCCTTTTAGGGTTAATACAAAACAAATCTAAAGGAACAGACTCTGAGATTTTAACAGGTTTTACATGTTACCTACTGGAAATGTTTCTTGTTTACTGTACATTCCTCCTTTTATATGTGTATCCTGACAAGTATTTAATTTTTTTTTAAGTAGCTTAGGTTTTGTTTTTTTTTATGTTTTTTTTGTATTTTGAAGATGGGTTTGATTTTCTCGAATCACATGTATCCAACATTTTGGATCATATTTACATACCTTAAAGGGCAGCTGGATGAGAAAACACTTAGTCCTTTAATCATATTTTAATTTTTTATTTGTTTTGTAGGCACTATTGTGTTAGAGGTCAGTAGGAATTCAGAGTTGGAACTAGTGAAGGAGTTAAGCAATGTTAGACTTAATTTGTAGAAGTGAGGTTTTTTTTGTTCCAAAGACAAACCACTTGATGCTTAGTGGGCCATGGAAATGGCAAGGATAGGATTATGAAGGTTTTTTGTATGTTGTAGAAGGTCAGAGGGCATGTTGTAAATATTATTTTTTTTTCTAAAGAGTTTGAAAGAGAAGGTGAAGTGGACAAACCTGATAGCAGTATGATTTTACCAAATGTCTGTCAGATAAGATAAGGAAGTCAAGCTCAATAATGTGAAATAATAGTATATAGCAATAAGCAACAAAACTTAATGCTGAAAATGTTGATACAGTGTTTGAAAGATAATCCCTGCCCATCCAATTTACTCTGCTGTACTTTGCATATACTGTAACATTTTCCTTCTGTTGGATGTGATACCATGATGGGATTTCAGAAATTGTACATACATGAAATAAGCGGTTTCTGTAAATTGTTCTGTACAGCTATACGTCTTCAAGTACAATAAAAATCAAAAATCCCAGACATCTGTTCTTTCTGCATGTGAAATATTTGGCAGTGGAATGTTGTGCAGGATTCCTATTCTGTACCAAGTGAATGGCTGCATGGACGAAAGGCTGCCTTAAGTTTATAACCACCTATTCTTAAAATACTTCCTGAAACAACTGTTTTGCCCTCCTCCTCCCCGAAGGGTTATAGATTCAGTTGATAAATCAGATTTGCTTTGTAGTTTGAAATGTTACAATTGATTGCTATCAAGTTAATTTAGGAATAGGAAACCATTATACAACTACAAAACATTTACAATTAGAATCCCTTTTTCTTTTGACCAAGTATTCTTGTAGTTGCCAGTTTTGATATACAGCCAGAAACCTCATCTTGACTGGCAGTGGGTGCAAACACACAATTCTTTATTCCAAAATAGTCTCACTGTACAGTAAACTCTTATTGATGGTCGTACTCAATGAGCCAGTGAAAGCCAAGCTAAATGCAGATATTAGATCTTCTTAAGTATGTTAAACTTAAACAACAAAGTGTTTAATAAGAATCTTACAATTTTAGGTTTTTACTTATGTACAGGAATTGGTGGCACACAACTCCAGATTTCTGTAAGAAGAAATGGAGCACTCTAGATCTTGATTTTTGTAAGACATCCAAAGTGTGGAATGTCAGACTTAAGGCTTTGAAAAAACATAGAACTGTAAGGACTCTGTACACCAGGGATTGTTTAACTTGCAAGCCTAGAAGTTTGTATGCAAAATTAGCAAATTGGTGAGTTGCTTTATTTCTGTGTTAAAAATATGTATGCTGAGCAAGTAAAATAGCACATTTTAATATGACCGTAATATATGACACATAAAATGGGTCCCAACATTACATCTATTGCAAAACCTGAAGGATTTACAATAAAGGTGCTTTAATAAGTAGAAATGGCAGTGATGGATTCTTAAATATGGTCATAAAATATTGTTGAATGGAAATCTCGTATGACCAATAAAATTAAATCATGATGGGCAAAAACCTATACTTTCTCATTGGTTGTTGTAAAAGTATACAGACCAAAGAAATCGGAATTGCATGATCCTTCTAAAAAAAAAAAAATAAGTCCATAGATTAAATATTGTATTTCAATAGTTTTGTCTGTCATTCTTCACCTGATAACTGGCCAAAGCGGTTTACTAGCTTCAATTAAAACCTATTTTTCTTTCGACAACATATCGCATGTGGGCATAATTTTAATGGAACATATCCTAGTTACATTGAACAAGTAAAAATGAGGAAACCTTTTGATCACAAATGAAGATGCAGAGTAAATTTCAAGAGGGTAATGGCATGTGGCCAAAATACTAAGATGTCTAAGAATAAATGGCAAGTACACTAATTACATTGTTGCTTGAACATTTTATTAGTCCTTAACCCCTTAAGGACCAAACTTCTGGAATAAAAATTGTGACATGTCACACATGTCATGTGTCCTTAAGGGGTTAAAGGACTACCAAGCACCATACCTCTAGACCTTTCTGTAGTGGTTTGGTGCCAGGTGTGTCCTAGTGCCGTAATTTGTCAAAGTGTTAGGAACTGGGTTTCCTGGGTGTGTGTTGGCTTTAAGAACTCTTATCTTTCTCAGCCAATTAAAGTGCCCTCTAAAGTACTCTGTTTAACACAGTGGAGCTAACTGAATTTTCATGCAAGGAGAATCTGGAAGGTAGCCATGCTGAACTAGTTTAACAAATTACTCTGGAAGAGTGACACTCCAGATATTATAATGCTTTAAAGGAAGGATAGGCAACATATGACATTCCAGATGGGAACTACATTTCCCATGTTGCTTTGCCAGCATTCTGGCTTTAAGAGCATTAAGGGTGATGTAGTCCACAACATTTAGAGTGCCCAGGATTGACTACCACTGCTTTAAAAGGTTATTTTAAGCAACATAACCACTACATTCCGCTGTGCTTATTATGGTAGGAGTATCCTGTCCAATGGAGTAAACTGGTTTTCAACGGTTTGCTTTTTTACCTTACAGTTTGCCCTGGTCTCCACCAGAGTGGTCCTCTATGGCTGTTGACTGCGCTTAGCCAATGAATGCAACTCTGCATATAAATATGGCATTACATACATTTCAGTTACACTTCCAGCAGCAAGGGAGTTTAACTCTATATGTGCAGCGTTTAATAGCAAAAGCACCCTTTTTCAGATTACTGAAGTGGTCATGGTGCTTGAAGTAACTGTTGGGATTTACATTCAACAGCCAGCCACTTCAATAGTTTTCCCCTGAAATGGAGCAAAAATGTCACCATCCAAAAACAACTACTAGAAAACTGATAAGGAAAAACAGGAGATCCTTGTATGCGTGTGCTATATTGGTGATCAAATAAGTAAGTCATCATTCATATACACAGTATAGGCTTATGTGTGAAAATACAGTCGCATGTAACATTTATTTGTGTATGTGTTGGTTTTAGAAATGTCTCCAGTTTTACAATATATAAGCATAGGGTTGGCTTTCTTTTGAAGTCTTAACTTTTAATTCCCTTGACAAAAGAAAAGCCTGAAGGCGTGTGAATTAACATAATGATATTTAATGCCCACATTCCTTAGGAATTCTGGTCAAGATCTGTACTGGCGAGAAGGGCCTCCACATACATCCTCTAATTGCAATAATCCCAGCTTTCCAGTGATCTCTCCTTTAAATGTTTAAAGTGACAATGTTAGGTTAAAGGAAAGTATATAGTAGGTGCTTTGAGGAAACATTTTACCATATTTTTATGTACTGTTGAAAATAAATGTAGCTTTGAAGAATAATTTATTATAGCTTGCATTAGAACGTAGAGTAATATTCTTTTTCCATATGTACCTTTCCATAGTTTCCTGTTCTATATATATTCTGTAAATACAGTTCTTGGTTTTCCACTGAAATCTGTGATTTGCACAGGAGGTGACTGTATATGGATATTTTCCATGAACCAAGCTATTTGTACAATTGTAATAGATTTGTGCAGCTCTTATTAGCCTAAATTCCATTTTATTCATTTAGGAGAGATGAGAGTCCTTAAAGTCAATTACTACTCTAGAGCTACACGTTATGATGTCATATACAACTATACTATTTAAAAAACTGAACTTATTAAGCAGAGCTTTTTTTTAACCAAAGGGAAAAAAATGAAAATTAAATAACAAGACCTGAACTACATGCTATACATCATACAGCTCTGTGCTAGTGTCCCTTTAAACCACATTAATAGTTTTTACAGACAAGGCTGAACTTGCTTTAGAGAAGGAAAAGAAGACAGGACTGCTGTTTAGATTTAGATAATGGGTGTTTTGGAACAAAGCCAGACAATCTCAATCCAAAGGAATCCGATCTTTTTGTAGGAACTGCCTTGGGTTATTCAGGAAGGTGGAAAAATTGACTAAAATACATTATGTATAGAATGGTTGGCTTGTGCGAACAGAATCCCTGTTTTTCCATTCTATGTATCTGAACATATTATATTTGAGAAGGAAATGTCAGTTGTTTTGTGTATACAATGTAGTTGTTCATGAAATCATTATAAAGATAGAATAAAGGGTAAACAATTGTAAATTAAAATACGACTGATTCATGTTAGTGGTACACGGACTGTCCTGCAAAAGGGTTACATAACATAAAAAATGGGTGTTATTTCTAAAATAGTGTGCAAGCTACCTTTTTTTGGAGGGAAGGGGGGTAAAGAATGCTATGGCTATTGCTGTCACCCAGTAGTGCGAGTTTGACTTCAGGGCTTAATTTTGTGTGTTGAGGCATGGACTCCACAAGCTCTTTGAAAGTGTCCTGTGGTATCTGGTACCAAGACAATAGCAAGTGAGATGGTGTCTCCATGGATCAGATTTGTTGTTCCATCATATCCCACAGATGCTCCAGCAGATTGAGGTCTGGGGAATATGGATGCCAATGCAACACCTTGAACTCTGTCATGTTCCTCAAAACATTCTTGAACAGGTTTTTCAGTGGGGCAGGTTGCCTTATTGTGCTGAAAAAGATCACTGCCGTCAGGGAACATCATTGCAATGAAAAGGGTGTATGTGGTCTGTAACAATCTCTAGGCATGTGATACATGTCAAAATAAATCCACATAAATATCAGGATCCAGGATTTCCCAGAAGAACATTTCCAAGAGAATAACACTCCCTCCGCTGGCCTACCTACTTCCCATAGTGCATCCTGCTGCCATCTATTTCCAGGTAAATGATGCACATGCACATAGCCACCCCCCTGATCTAAAATAAAACTTCCATTGTTCTATGGTCCAGATATGATGCTGACATCTCTACTGAAGGTGCTTTTGGCCCCATATGCAGCAAGTTGTGATGCACTGTGTGTTCTGACATCTTTATATCATGGTCAGCATTAAGTGTTTCAGCAATTTGAGCTACAGTAGATCAGAACAGATGGGCTAGCTTTTGCTCACTATGTGCATCGATGAGCCTTGGGTGCCCATGCTAATACACTGGTTGTCCTTCCTTGCACCACTTTTGGTAGGTACCTACCACTGCATACTGGAAACACCCAATAAGTTGACGTTTTGGAGATGCTCTGACCCAGTCTTGTAGCCAACACTTTTTTCACTTGCCCATTTTTCCCGCTTCCAACACATGAAATGCAAGAACTGACTGCTGACTTGCTGCCCAATATATCCCAGCTCTTGACAGGTGCCGTTGTAACAATATAATCAATGTTATTTACTTCGCCTGACAGTGTTTTTAATGTGGCTCATCAGTGTATGCACTGGTTTTATAAATGATTTTACCATTTATTACATTTGCAAATAAGTAATATTACTTGGAAATTTGTAATCTGAATTAAAATACAGAGTTAAGAGAAACTGTAAAAAATATGGAACAAATAATAGAATAATTAGGCATAAATATGTGAAGCTCCAGGAAAAACAGCATAGAAATTGGATGCAATACTTTACATTCTGAGTACCCTACCAATTTTTACACTTCTTAAAGTGTAAAAAGGGTAAGGAGCTCCCTAGCATCTCTCAGTCACATGGTTAGCTCACTCTGTCATCTTGCCAAGGTTGATAAAATGAGTACTGTTGGGACCTTGTGATGTATTTGGAAGCTGGCAAAAGGTAAATGTATCTTCCTGATACATTTACTTTATATTAAAATTACATTGTCCTTCAATCTATTTCTCAATGTTGCAACTATGCCATAACTGTGATAGCATAGCTTTACATAGAAACATAGAATGTGACGGCAGATAAGAACCATTCGGCCCATCTAGTCTGCCCAATTTTCAAATACTTGAATTACTAGTTCCTGGCCTTATCTTAAATCTAGGATAGCCTTATGCCTATCCCACGCATGCTTAAACTGCTTTACTGTGTTAAAGGGACTCTATAGTCACCATATAAAAGCAAGAAAGACAGGTCCCCCAGCCTTCCTTCTTGCTTTTATATGAACTTTCATTAATTAAAAAAAAAAATTCGGTGGTTTTATATTAAAAACTTACCTCCGTTCCAGCGCCGAGCTCCCCGCTAGGCCGCGCCTCCTTTTTCGTCAAAATGACGAAATCGCGGGGCCCAATGGGACGGCTTCGCGCTGGACCAATCGCGTTCTTCATAGAGCGGCATTGAATGCCGCCCTATGAAGAACCTGAGCGCTTTACCGCGCATGTGCGCGGAATGCGCGTTCGCGAGCTGAGCTGTCTGACTGACAGCTCAGCTCGCTTTCTAAAATTATCAATAAGTGCGGCGGGTGGGGGCCCTAAAATTATCAATGAGGGGGGGGACCTACTTCCCCCCCCGGCCCCCACCCCTGTGCGGCGGGTGGGGGCCCTAAAATTATCAATGAGGGGGGGGGCCTACTGCCCCCCCCGGCCCCCACCCCTGAGCGGCGGGTGGGGGCCCTAAAATTATCAATAAGGGGGGGGACCTACTGTCCCCCCCCGGCCCCCACCCCTGAGCGGCGGGTGGGGGCCCTACAATTATCAATAAGGGGGGGACCTACTGTCCCCCCCCCGGCCCCCACCCCTGAGCGGCGGGTGGGGGCCCTAAAATTATCAATAAGGGGGGGACCTACTGTCCCCCCCCGGCCCCCACCCCTGTGCGGCGGGTGGGGGCCCTAAAATTATCAATAAGGGGGGGGACCTACTGTCCCCCCCCGGCCCCCACCCCTGTGCGGCGGGTGGGGGCCCTAAAATTATCAATGAGGGGGGGGACCTACTGTCCCCCCCCCCGGCCCCCACCCCTGAGTGGCGGGTGGGGGCCCTAAAATTATCAATAAGGGGGGGGACCTACTGTCCCCCCCCGGCCCCCACCCCTGTGCGGCGGGTGGGGGCCCTAAAATTATCAATGAGGGGGGGGGACCTACTGTCCCCCCCCCGGCCCCCACCCCTGAGCGGCGGGTGGGGGCCCTAAAATGATCAATAAGGGGGGGGACCTATTGTCCCCCCCGGCCCCCACCCCTGAGCGGTGGGTGGGGCCCTAAATACCAAGGGGGGGGGACCCTAGTTAACCCTCCCCCCCCCCCCCCAAAAAAAAATATCTCCCTACCTACCCCCCTCACCCTAAAAATAATGAGGGGGGACCATTAACTAAAAACCTGTAAAAAAGAAAAAATGAGATAAAATCAACTTACCATTCGATGTTTTCTTTCTTCTAAAATCTTCTTTCTTCAGCCCCAAAAAAGGCCAAATAAAAATCCATAATAACCGACGCAATAAAAAAAAAAAAAAAAAAAACGAGCGCAAAAAAAAATAATCCATCTTCACCCATGGAGGGCTCCGCGCAGACTGAGCTCCGCAGGGTGGGGAAGGCTTATAAAGCCTTGCCCCGCCCTGCAATTAGGCTAAGAACACTCTGATTGGTGGGTTTGAGCCAATCAGAGTGCTCTTTGTCATTTTACAAGCGTGGGAAAGTTCTTTGGAATTTTCCCACGCTTGTAAAATGACACAGAGCACTGTGATTGGATGGATTTCAAGCCATCCAATCACAGTGCTCTGTCATTTTACAAGCGTGGGAAAGTTCTTTGGAATGTTCCCACGCTTGTAAAATGACACAGAGCACTGTGATTGGATGGATTTCAAGCCATCCAATCACAGTGCTCTTTGTCATTTTACAAGCGTGGGAAAGTTCTTTGGAATTTCCCCACGCTTGTAAAATGACACAGAGCACTGTGATTGGATGGGTTTCAAGCCATCCAATCACAGTGCTCTGTGTCATTTTACAAGCGTGGGAAAATTCCAAAGAACTTTCCCACGCTTGTAAAATGACACAGAGCACTGTGATTGGATGGCTTGAAATCCATCCAATCACAGTGCTCTGTGTCATTTTACAAGCGTGGGAAAATTCCAAAGAACTTTCCCACGCTTGTAAAATGACAAAGAGCACTCTGATTGGTTTAAACCCACCAATCAGAGTGTTCTTAGCCTAATTGCAGGGCGGGGCAAGGCTTTATAAGCCTTCCCCACCCTGCGGAGCTCAGTCTGCGCGGAGCCCTCCATGGGTGAAGATGGATTATTTTTTTTGCGCTCGTTTTTTTTTTTTTTTTTTTTTTTTTTTAATTGCGTCGGTTATTATGGATTTTTATTTGGCCTTTTTTGGGCTGAAGAAAGAAGATTTTAGAAGAAAGAAAACATTGAATGGTAAGTTTTTTTTATCTCTTTTTATTTATTTATTTTTTTACAGGTTTTTAGTTAATGTTCCCCCCCTCATTATTTTTAGGGTGAGGGGGGTAGGTAGGGAGATAATTTTTTTTTTGGGGGGGGAGGGTTAACTAGGGTCCCCCCCCCCTTTGTATTTAGGGCCCCCACCCACCGCTCAGGGGTGGGGGCCGGGGGGGACAGTAGGTCCCCCCCTTATTGATCATTTTAGGGCCCCCACCCGCCGCACAGGGGTGGGGGCCGGGGGGGACAGTAGGTCCCCCCCTTATTGATAATTTTAGGGCCCCCACCCGCCGCTCAGGGGTGGGGGCCGGGGGGGACAGTAGGTCCCCCCCTTATTGATCATTTTAGGGGCCCCACCCGCCGCACAGGGGTGGGGGCCGGGGGGGGGACAGTAGGTCCCCCCCTTATTGATAATTTTAGGGCCCCCACCCGCCGCACAGGGGTGGGGGCCGGGGGGGGACAGTAGGTCCCCCCCCTTATCGATAATTTTAGGGCCCCCACCCGCCGCACAGGGGTGGGGGCCAGGGGGGGACAGTAGGTCCCCCCCTTATTGATAATTTTAGGGCCCCCACCCGCCGCACAGGGGTGGGGGCCGGGGGGGGACAGTAGGTCCCCCCCTTATTGATAATTTTAGGGCCCCCACCCGCCGCACAGGGGTGGGGGCCGGGGGGGGACAGTAGGTCCCCCCCTTATTGATAATTTTAGGGCCCCCACCCACCGCTCAGGGGTGGGGGCCGGGGATAATTTTAGGGCCCCCACCCGCCGCACAGGGGTGGGGGCCGGGGGGGGACAATAGGTCCCCCCCTTATTGATAATTTTAGGGCCCCCACCCGCCGCACAGGGGTGGGGGCCGGGGGGGGGGACAGTAGGTCCCCCCCTTATTGATAATTTTAGGGCCCCCACCCGCCGCACAGCGGTGGGGGCCGGGGGGGGGGAAGGAGAGTAGGTCTCCCCCCCCCCCCCCTTCAACCACTATTGTGGACAGTAATCGTCCCTGTGGGTTCGGGCTTCAGCTGTCAGCTGAAGCTGAAGCTGTCAGCTGAAGCCACGCCCACAGCAGTGCTGACAGGCTGTCAGCACACAAAGCGCGTTCACAGTGCTTTGTGTGCTGATAGCCCGTCTGATGCATTCACCCAGAATGCATCGGACGGGAGGCCTTTTTAGGGCCTCTGAACTCGGAAGTCCCTCTGGTGGCCGTCTGATTGACTGCAACAAGAGGTGTTCCAAGCTTCCAATGTAAACACTGCATTTTCTCAGAAAATACAGTGCTTACAAGAAAAAGGCTCCGGGTAGCTGTAGCACTCACCTGAACAACCTCATTAAGCTGAAGTTGTTCAGGTGACTATAGTGTCCCTTTAACCTCTAACACTTCAGCTGGAAGGCTATTCCATGCGTCCACTGCCATCTCTGTAAAGTAATACTTCCTGATATAATTTATTCTTTATTTATTTAAAGAAAACCAAGCTAAATTAAGCTACAAGGCAAACAAGAAGTTGCATGGTGTCTAATTGCTTGCTGAATCTATTATTTTCTAATTTTGTATTTCTTAAGGTGCCTTTCTAACATTGTACAAACCCATTAGAAGATGGATTAAAGGATCACTAAAGCCACTCGGACTCACTCACTCAATCAATACCAACAAAGTGGTCTATGTTCAATGGTCCTATAATTTTAACCCTTTAAAGTAGAGTTAGCACGCCTCTAGTGGCTGTCTTTCTGACACTTCCACCTCCATAACTGAGTAAAACTTGGTTCTTCAATCAAATGCCGTGGATAACATTTGATTGGAAGAGAGCAAGGATTGATGTTCTCATCTCCAAGATCACGGGTGACTATGTCTAAGGTGGAGCTGGGGGCTACAGCAGAGAGAAGTCATTTTTATTTTCGGAATTGTAGATTACATTTAATACTAGGGGATCTTTATATACGTTGAGTAATCTTCAGTTAAATGATAAGAACAGTGATCTTTGTCACAAACCTGGGTTATAAGAATTACGTGCTGCAATTGCATGGGGTTGACTTTGGATGACCAGTTATTAACGTAATGATTTTAAGGAAACATTAACTTCAATACCCTGTTTGTTAGATACTCTCTCTGTTAGCAAACTATGTGGAGTGCTACACTTTGCAAAACTATGAAAATATTTGCTTTCTGTCTGATAGGTCTAACAGCTCTTTTCCATTTCTCGAGTTTGTGGCTGAGGTTATTTTAGCTGTATGCGGTCAGTTCACATGAGATTGTGACTTATACAGAAGAGATCATGTATAACTGTAAATGAATGAGCTAGACATCGCTTACTGTAAGTAAGTAGTTTATAATGTGGTATTTCCTGGTGAATGCTTTTTTCCTTGTGTATAACAACCCAATACCTCCCTCCCCAAACTCGCCCCAGTGGGGTGAAACACAACAACATATCTAATTAGTTGATACTTTTTTTTTTTTTTTTTAAATGTAGACATTAAAAGAACACTTGGTAGCATACCAACCTCATTTACATGAAGCACCAGAAGGTCCCGGGTGCTTGTTACCCGTAGGGGTTAAACCATTCATTAAGTACCTTTTTTTTATAAACGGGGAGCTACTGATTGGCTTAGATTGTCAAATTACCGCTCTGAGCCAATCAGCGGCATCCATGCTTCCTCTAGCTGAATTTCAGACATCGGATGCTGATGAGAACAGCGAGGAACAACGTTGTGTTAGACATGATAATATGTTAACCATCAACAATATAGTTTAATATCTAGCATAACAATGCATACCACGATACAATACTTACTTATACATACTGGACCAAGACATATTGAGTTGTGCACGACGGGGGATGCAGAACAGCCAAAACAATATCTATTGCCTTAACAAAGAAAAGAGGGCTCAATTATGTTGGAAACTTTAGTAACCAACATTGCCATATACATCAGAAATTTTTATACTGCTGCTGGGCAGAATAATACCCCTTTTCCATTTGAGCCTGATGTCTAATTTGATTAATTATCACCTTAGTTTTTATAATATCAGGTTTGCACCATTTCCTAGCTATTATAATCTTTAAAGTCAGTATGCCTTGTTTAAACATAGCTTTATTCTTTTTTGATAATATATCTAAATCCATATGGAACTACGAGTGTTTTGCAGAATATTACCAGTGAATCTTTTTAAATCAATAACCTTTCTCTCTATATATTGTATCAAATTTTTATTGTCAGTGAAATACTTGGAAATACTATTTTGAGAAATCTTATATTTTCCGCATCCTGTTTTCTCCCAGACATCAGATACATAAAGAAAATAAAAAATAAAAATAAAACTCCCCGAAAAAACCCATACATAAAACCAAAAGTAGATTGTATTCACATAACGGGAATTAAATAATTTCTTGTAAATGCAGTGATAGTATTCATTCCTTACACAATGCTTTCCTGCCTTCCTGTTCAGTTTTAGCTGTGTAGCTGTGTATAGTAAGTAGGGATTCTATGTATGTGATGATATCATGTCAAAGAATGTGCTCATACAGCATTCTTTCACACCGGTGACCTGACCATACTGTGGTGTCTGGTTGCTTTTATTCATTTTTTAAAAAAGAAGAGTCCAGTAGAGTAGGAAATTTTTTTTTTGAGGTTGGAAAACTAAGAGGTAATATGTAAAAGCACTAAGTTACAAAAATGGTAGTAGATCCCTGGAATAGCCACCCATCAACTGAGAAAACTTGAAGCAGTCTAAGTAACCTATTAAAATAATTTAGAGTTAGCTGTGTGAATCGTAGGTTTGTGAAAAAAATGTCCTGGGTGTCGTTATCAAAAATAAAAAATTAGCATATTTTTTCTTTTTTCAATTTGACAATTTGTATTACATTTTCCGGGGTACAGAAAAGAAAGAGGAATGCCAGGGGCTAATCATTTTTCAAACAAGCAATACTGTTGCGGTCGCTGGCCCGCCGCGTCACAGGGCCATGCCCGACCGGCACAGCCTCGCCGACAGCATGAGCTTACCTGCTCGTCGGCGAGCCGGCAACCACTTCCCCAGGTCTTCCGGGCATCGCGCCCAAATCCAAGATGGCGCTGACCGCGTGGTCGCTTCCATCTCTAGCTCCGCCCCCGAAAATTATACTAACGTGTGCATGACGTCACAACGTCACAACGTCACAACGTCAACGCACACGCACGTTTTGGGGTCAGAGGTCGCCCTCTGACCAATCAGAGCATAGAGAGGGATATTTAAATCCCTAACTCACCCCAGTACCTTGCCCTGTCGTGGTTTCCTGTTCCTGGTTTCCTGAGAGTGCTTTATATTTGTGAATCTGATTTCCTGGTATCCTGATCTTGGCTTTTCCCTGGTTATTCCGAATTTCTGGTTTCCCTGACTTGGCTTGTGTAAACGGTATTGTGTATTTTCTGGCTTCCTTGACCTCGGCTTTCCCTTTGACCATTCTCTGTCTCTAGCGTATTAGTCCGCCCATTATAAGGTCCGGTTTACGCTCTGTCCTTTTATTTTCCTTTACTTGTATATGTATATGTTTACATAGTTTCTGCATGCGTGAGCACACTAGTAGTCGTGACAAATACATTGTATTGCAACAAAAAGATACACTTCCTTTGTCTGGTAGTTTCCTCTGGACCTGTGTTAGGTGTAACTACTCTCTGTTTTGCATTGCAAGGAGCCATGCCTTGTCGATTCTCAACGGCTTGTGTTTGAAGTTTAACAATGTGGACTGACATTGGGGGTAGGGTACAGATATAGCATTAGCATATTTTTTCAATAACATTTGGATGATCATTTTCTATGGGGGAATACCATAATGCAATGTGCTGAGTACACCTAAGGTCCTCCAGTATGATTTGAAATTGTGTTTGTTTTGTAGTGTGATTGTCACAACAGGTTTTCTATATGCTTTAACAGTTATATATTCATTGTACACATAGTTAAGATGGAGTAACTGAGCATGTAATGTAGGTGTAGGTGGCTGACTGCTTGAAGGGTCTTTCCAATGGGAAATGACACACAGTAGACATGTGCAATTCGTTTTGGTCCGAACATGAATTCGGACGAATTTCGGGCAATTCGGACATTCGGGTACTTCCGAATGTCCGAATTGCCGAGGTCGGGAAGTTCCGAAATTACCGAATTTCCGAAGTGCCGAAGTTCCGAAGTGTCAAAGTTCCGAAGCACAGTATTGCCTAAGTACTAATATACTTACTCAGTGAAAGAAGAAGAATGTTACATTGTATCCAATTTTAAATAAAAAGTATACAAACGTAGCCAGGATTCACCTGTAAGCATTTGCAACAATCAAGTAACATACATTCATATAAAATGTAAGTTACTTGGCCAGTCAATGTAAGGACAGGAATGAATAAGTAGTTAACTCCCTAATTCCCACGGTATTAGGGAGTTATCTACTAAAAGGCTGAAAGACCTGAATTCCAAAGAACTTTCCCACGCTGTGTAAAATGACACAGAGCACTCTGATTGGTGGATTTCAAACCAACCAATCAGAGTGCTGTGACAGGTAAATGTAGAGACTTACCTGTCAGTCTCTTCATTTACCTGTCAGAGCACTCTGATTGGAGGGCTTAAACCCACCAATCAGAGTGCTCTGAGCATAATTGCAGGGCGTGGCAAGGCTTTATAAGCCTTCCCCCACCCTGCAGAGCTCAGTCTGCGCAGAGCCCTCCATGGGTGAAGATGGATTTTTTTTTTTTGCGCTCGTTTTTTATTTTTATTTTTTTTAATTGCGTCGGTTATTATGGTTTTTTATTTGGCCTTTTTTGGGCCTGAAAAAAGAAGATTTAAGAAGAAAGAAAACATCGAATGGTACATTTATTTTTTTTTCTTTACAGGTTCTTAGTTAAAGGTCCCCCCCTCATGATTTTTAGGGTGAAGGGGGTAGGTAGGGGGATAATTTTTTTTGGGGGGGAGGGGGTGAATAGGGGATTGGGGACCCCTAGTCACCTGGGGGGACAGTTTTCTTAGGGCCCCCACCCACCGCTCAGGGGTGGGGGCGGGGGAGGACAATAGGTCCCCCCTATTGGTATTTAGGGCCCCCACCCATCGCTCAGGGGTGGGGGCCTTGGGGGAGGACATTAGGTCCCCCCTTATTAATTGTTAGGGCCCCCACCCGCCACTCAGGTGTGGGGGTCAGGGGGGAGGACATTAGGTCCCCCCTTATTTTACTGTAGGGCCCCCACCCACCGCTCAGGGGTGGGGGCCAGGGGGGAGGACATTAGGTCCCCCCTATTAGTATTTAGGGCCCCCATCCACCGCTCAGCGGTGGGGGTCAGGGGAGAGGACATTAGGTCCCCCCCCTTATTTTACTGTAGGGCCCCCACCCACCGCTCAGGGGTGGGGGCCAGGGGGAGGACATTAGGTGTCCCCCCTTATTCCAATTTAGGGCCCCCACCCGCCGCTCAGGGGTGGGGGCCAGGGGGGAGGACATTAGGTCCCCCCTTATACCAATTTAGGGCCCCCACCTGCCGCTCAGGGGTGGGGGCCAAGGGGGAGGACATTAGGTCCCCCCCTTATTAGTATTTAGGGCCCCCACCCACCGCTCAGGGGTGGGGGCTGGGGCGAGGACAATAGGTCCCCCCCATCATTTTACTTTAGGGCCCCCACCCGCCGCTCAGGGGTGGGGGCTGGGGGCTGGGGGCGGCAATAGGTCCCCCTTTTAGTTTAAAAGCGGTGGGGGCTCGGGAGGGGGGACCCTATTTTTATTTTTCCTAATTTACTAATACTAAGTCATTTTTACTTAGTATTAGTAAATTTGTCTGAAAGACCAATTTAGGTCTTTCAGCCTTTTGGTAGATAACTCCCTAATACCGTGGGAATTAGGGAGTTATCTACTAAGCGGCTGCAATAGAAGTCCCGAAGTGCCGAAGTCCCGAAATTCCGAAGTTCCGAAATTCCAAAGTTCCGAAGTTGCCGAAGTTGTCGAAGTTCCGAAGTGCCGAAGTTCCAAAGTGCTGAAGTGCCGAAGTTCCGAAGTTGCCGAATTTCCGAAGTGTCGAAGTGCCGAAGTTCCGAATTGCGAAAATCCAGAATTTCGGAATGCTGAGCTGAACCGAACCGAAAATTTTCCCCATGCACATGCCTAACACACAGATCATACTGTCACACAGGTGTGGCTCAAGGGGGTGCATGTGGCAAGATCTTAGTCTTTATTTAGTCTTTATTTTGACTGGATATGAGAAGTAAAGCCTTTTTTCTTGCTTTGTCCTTGTCGTGTAAGGGCAGAGCAGTGTAGAGATATGTGAAATCACCTCTACCACAATCCACGAGTATCAGACATGGGGGAGGGAGTTAATAAGGTGTATACATATGGTAAGGGAGTTAAAAAGATAATTAACACAAGCATCAAAAGAGTGCTTTAGGAAAGTGGTATAGGCTGCAGGGGAGTGACACGGCAACGCAACAAACACTTAATTATATTTAATATATAATACAGAAAAACCTGTGTAGATTGTTTACTGACAAGTCAGTTGAGGTGAAATGAAAAAAAAAATACTTCGGGAATTTTAGGCCAAAATAGTAGTGATGTAAACATTATTTAACTCTAGTTTTTCATCTTGGCTATTTTTGTTTTTTAGATCACCACAAGTCATAATCTAAAGGGACACTATAGGCACTATAACAACAAATGGTTTAACCTTAATCTATTTATGCCAGCTCCCTTTTGCTCTGCTCTTGAAATTTGGCTCCATGTCCAAGGAATAAAAAGGACGCCTCGTTCCGGGTGCCTTTGTTAGCTCTAGATTGAGAAAAGAGAGTGAATACGATCCGTATGTTTTCACATACCTGGTATCTGGCTTCCTGATTGAAGGTTTGGACATGGAGCTGAAGTTCAAGGGCAAAGTAATTGGTCTCACTTGAAGATTTTGGTGTGGACCTCCTTATACCATAACAAGTTTATTCTAATTTGTTGTTACTGTGCCCAGAGTAATCCTTTAATAAATAACCCCCCTTATGTCTGTACTTGCATTGCTCATCTTTCTCTAATTGTAACAGTGGTCACATAAATATTTTTATTTGTATATAAAAGACAACACAACATTTAAGAACTTTAAGGTATGTCTTTGCCCATACTGCATGGGTTTATTTTTCTGTCTGCCTTTCAATTTGCCAAGGTATCATATTTGAAATTGGGTTCTGGAGCAGTCACAAATTATCTGCAGAAACCATGACACATAGCCAACAGTTGATTGAACAATAAGCTAATGAATATAATGAGAATTGCAATACAAATGTAAATATTTTCAAATTGTTTGATATTTGGAATGACAAAAGATGATTTTTTTTCTATTTAAATATTCATAACTTTTCATTACATTACAAATTAGCTGAATATCCAGGTTTTGCTCATGCAACAGACTTGTAGTGCTGTCTTACGTCTTAACATTTGTGAAAGTGTAAGGCAGTATCACATCTCGCAAGTGTCAGTAGCAATCTCTTTGTGTCTTCTTTGATTGTCAATGTCCCTTTTCTAGGATCTTCTGATTGTCAGGGTGTATGATTGTATAGAAGAGTTTCACAGTACTTTTAAAAATTAGAACAATGTAAAAAAAAAAAATCCCTGGTTTACATTACATTTTCAGTAGATCGTGATTTCCCCCCAAATTTCTCAGAAACAGCCCTACCTGTAACCACACCTCCATTAACACCTCTTACAATAAAAGAGTCCCTCTTGGCCATTCAAATTGCAAGGTTCAGGTGTAATGTTTGAGCGAGGTCATTACAATGCAAGCAATTAAGAAATTATACTGCATGACATGCAACTTGATCGTGTGCATGGCTCCGGATTCAAGAAGATACTTCCTGTTTGTTGTATATGGAATCTGAGGCTCTGCAGAGGCACATATGTAATAATGAGACCACTTGTAAAACTTAGAGATTCCTTAAAACACTTCCATAAACAATAGCTACATCTGATTTTGTAAAGTAAAGTTTATTTGGAAAGTCTCACAAAGAGCAAGCAGAAAACAGCAAAACAAAAACATTGGTAAAAGGGCAAAACGGTGAGCTAAGCAAAGCAATTAAGCGTATTCAGAAAACCACTAATGCGGCTATATAATCCTGCGTGTGAATTAGCGGCATAGTAGACCACTTAGTGGTTACAACCCTTTAGTCCATACTTAGACTAAACTAAACAAGGTAACGTAGCAAATCTAGAATTTTAAGATAGGGAAATTTCAAACTCGCGTGTTATTATCTTAAAAAGAATGCTTTTGCTCGGACAGCATACATTTTCTGCAACTCTACCCTGTCAATGTTGCCAAAATTGAGGCAGTTTCTCTGTTTACACTGATCAGCCGCAAAATAAAAACCACCTGCCTAATGTCGTGCTGCCAAAGAGCTCTGATGTGTAGAGGCATGGACTTCACAAGATCTCTGAACGTGTTCTGTGCTATCTGGCACCAAGACATTAGCAGCAGATCTTTTAAGTCTTGCAAGTTGCGGGTTGGGGCCTCCATGGATCGGGTTTGTTGCTCCAGCAAAGCCCACAGATGCTCAATCGGATTAAGATATTGGGGATTTGGAGGTCAAGGCAACACCTTGAACTCTTTGTCATGTCCCTCACATTATTCCTGAACAATCTTTGCAGTGTAGCAGTGTTATCCTCATAAAAGAGGCCATTGCCATCAGCGAATACCATTACCATGGTCTGCCACAATCCTTAGCTGGTGGCATGTGTCAAAGTAGCATACACATAAATGCCAGAACCTAAGGTTTCCCAGCAGAACATTGCCCAGAGCATAACACTGCGTCTCGTAGCCTGCCTTTTTCTCATAGTGCACCCTGTAGCCATCTTTCTCCCGTTCACACACACTCGGCCATCCACCTGATCTAAAAGAAAATGTGATTCAACACAAGATGAAGTCACATATGTACGTTCTTTCTTCTGCTCTTTTGAAAAAGGAATTGTTTATTTCAAATTCTCTCTTAAAAAAATATTGTTTTATTTACACACATGTCTGAAGCAGGTTTTATAGATGGCTTTAGGAGGCCCAAAAAAAAAGAGGAGCTTGTTTCAAATTTCTCTTTCTCATCTTTCTTCCACAGTAGGTGTGGAAAGTCACACGTCTGGGACCTTCCAGTGAAACTTCTGAACTATATATATATATACTCCTTGTGTTTTCCCCTATTTTTATGTATTCCTGGCATAAAGTCATACAATGTAAATAATAAAGGAGAGATATCTGAATAATGTATATTTAGATAACAAATATAAATGTTAGATTGTGTCCTAGAGCAGTGGACTGCTATCATGTTTGGAATCCACACTCCTCCACCTTTCTGTGATTAATAAAGCACAGAGACATTCCACATCACTGTATACTGTAATCAGACAGATAGTAAAATGGACATACGGAGAATATGACATGAAAAAAATAGATAAAACAAGGGATTTTTGTGCAGGAGATGAACTGCTGTGCTTCTGTTTTCTAAACTTGTTTTACAACACAGTTGATATATGTATTGCTGTTTTGCTTTTGACACAGTTTACAAGTTGTATATTAAACACGAACTCTGTGATATTGCCAGATGCAGAACAATAACTTGGCTCTTTCAGCAGATTTCTCTTCTTTGGCCTGTATGATACAAGATAAAGTTACAATTGTATGTATAGCAGATTGAGAGGTCACTGGAATCCACACAATATTATGCACAGCCCAGGTATACCATCCATAATGAAATGTAATGGTCTATTTGCTGATGTTTAAATTGCTGCTGATGTTTAAATTGCTGCCTATAATTTATAAAGTTGCATCTATTATTTAGTGAATAAATACATCCTTGCAAACATGAGGCCCCCACTAACACCATTAGTGAAAAAAAAAATGGCGGTTGACTTGTGTGTGTATAAGAAGCTGTAGATTTATTGAAGGGCGGGCTTGCAGCATTGAATGTAGAGACCTAGTCTCTGTATTCATCGTTCAGAGGCTTGCATTGTTGCTGCTCACTATGCCACTGCGCTGTGAGCTCTCAGACTGTAGTTATGGCATAAATTGCAATAAACAAATTTAAATTTGCAAGTATGCTAATTGTTTATACACGATTGCGAGGTATAGTTGCATAGCCTGTCAGTTGTGTATACATAAGGGGTTATTGGAAACAGAAACATTTATTTTAGTTGGGCTTTTAAAATAATCTGTCACAATCTGTATTTATCTGGCTGTGTGTATTTCTGAGTGTGTCTTCCATTGTCTACCTGTGTGGGTGCCTGAGAGTGTGTGTCTGACAGTGAGTATCCTTGTATCTGTATGCATGTTTCTCTGAGCATGTGTATGTTTGTGTACTGCCTGTGGCCTTTGGGCACTGTGTTTTTGACGAAGCTATGTTTTATGACAGTGTGCATAATGATTGCCTTCAGAGGGTGACAAGGTGAGTAAAGGGGTAACTGTGGCAGGATGAGTGTAAAAGAGTAAGGGGTTGAATAAGACAGGGTTAGGGCGTGAGTGTGACACAATGAGTGAAAGTTAATGTTACATGGTTTCAGGGTGAGAGGAGGTATGTATGACAGGATTAACGGAGTAATGTGATAGGGTGAATGTAGCATGCTTGGGGTGTGAGTATCACAGGGTTGGGTGAATGTTGCATGGTTGGAGAAGTGAGTGTTACAGGGCAAGGGGGGTGAATGTGACATGATTAAGGGGGGTTAATTGAGAGGGCAAGTCTGACAGGATTAGAGGCATTATTGTGACAGGTGAAGTGTGGAAGGTTTGGGGGACCATGACAGGTTTAGAGGTGTTAATGTGACAGAGTGAGTGTGGAAAAGTTGGGGGGCTGACAGAGCTGGGGATGAGTGTGGCACGGTTAGAGGAGGGAGTGTGTCAGGACGAGGGGAGGTGGGCGTGACAGGATTGGAGGGGTTTATTTGACAGGGTGATTGGTCCAGAGTGAAGGGAGTAGAGTGTGATAGGGCTGGGAGGTGAATGCGAGAAGAAGTGAGTGTGACAGGATTAGGGGGAGTTAATATAAGTGTGTGAGGGTGACAGTGTGAGTGGGGGTGGTAGCAGAGTCGGGGGTGTCAGTTTGTGTTAGGGGTAACATAGTGTATGGCGGGGAGTTCCAGAATGTGGAGGGGGTGACAATGTGTATGGAGGTGGGTGCTAGAGTGTAGAGGGGTGACCGTGTGTATGGAGGGGGTGTCAGAGTGTGGAGGAGGGTGCAAGAATGCAGACAAGAATGACAGGGTGTATGGAGAGGGGGTTCCAGAGTGTGCGGAGAATGGTTCCAGTGTGTGCGGAGAGTGGTGTCAGTGTGTATGGAAAGTGGTGTCAGTGTGTGCGGAGAGTGGTGACAGTGTGTTTGGAGGGAGTGACAGTGTGTATGGAGGGGGGTGACAGTGTGTCATAGACCGAGAACCCGACAGTTCAGTCTGCCCTATGGCGATTAAGGCAGCCACGAGGCCCCAGACAACGCGAGGCCTTAGGCAGCTGCCTGAATGGCCTAATTAGAGAGTCGCATCTGAACACAAGCAACAACCCTAGCAGAAGCTCTAACACAAAACGTAACCCTAACAAGGCCAACAAAGGCCAACAGAGGAGATCAAGAGAGTGCTTGAGCGCCAGCCCAGAAAAGGGTCTCCACAACTAGTAGAGAGATCAAATATCTCCCTCACCAGCCAGGTCACCCTGATTCCAAAAGGGGCAAGGGAGAATTTGGTCTGCCTTATTCTACTTTATAAGAACGTCAATGCTCTGATACTTTCCACAGAAGAAGCTGTCTGCATTTACAGAGCGTGCAGACAAGTAGCATCTCCCTGGCCAAAGGTAAGTCTCAATGAGGGGGAATACACTTTATTTTTTATAGTTACATTTTTATCTTATATACATTACCTCTATCCACCCACTACTACCCTATCCCCATCACAGCCCCTATACCTCCACTATTGTTCCTATCCCCACATCAAAGCCCTCTCCCACCTTCACAACCCCAACACCCTTTTCACCCCCCATCATACTTTGACACAACACACGCCCTCTCATATTGGACTGCTCTGCTTTTAAATGCCTCTTGTTGAATTTATGTCCCAGTCTGGCCTTGAATTACACCTTCAGCAACCCTACACCCTACTTGTTTTAGGAGACATTATAAACTGCTTGTCTTTTGACCTTATGGTTTAATTTGTTGTCTCCAAAGAGATTTTTTTTGTCAAAATATATCTACTTATGGTTATGCCTGTCATATGTCTGTCGATATGTCTGTCTGTCCATCCATCTCTAAAGATAGCTGAATTTAAATGATCAGCCAATTGAATAGGTGGAGCAACAGCAGCAGAATAGGTATGTTAAACAAATTTTAGGAAAATCCCAAGCTTAATTTAGCTTAACAAGTTTTCTTCCTATTATCTGATTAAGTCATTCTGTGCATTACATTTTGATCATATTAAAAACTAAGGTAGTGCTCACCTTTTGTTTTGTTTCCTAGGTGGTAAATATGTCTGTAAACTAAGGCATGGGTCATTTTTTTGTACTAGTGTATTATACCTTGTTACAATCAAAATGTCAAAATGTGATGGAAATATTGTATTAGACACATATATATAGCAAGCACATATATAGATCAAATTTCATTTTTAAATGACAATTCCTATATAGATTTCTATGCCAATTGCAGTAAATCCATTGTGCTATCATGCACAGAAAAAAACCCTCTAAACGAGAAAATACTTTGATTCATGCATGTGCTTGCAACAAGATCAATATAGTCTAAGTATGCAAACAAAATCTTGTTATATACTCATATGATGACAGGTAAAACGTGATTTATCTGAAAACTCTCTCTTACTTAAAAGACCTTTCAAAGGAGAACTCTCCTGTCCTAAGGACACAGTACAGAATCCATTTAAATATATTGTGGGTTAACACAGATGGGAGCTAGGTGGGTCAAATACTTTGATTTAAAAAGTGTAAGCTCCCGGGTAATGGTTAGGTTGTCTTAAAACACTATTCTTAGATTTGAATGCCTCATAAGCACATTTTAATAGCATAGGCATTTTATGATTAACGACCAGTCTCCCTGTCACATCAATAAAATCACCTGCGCTAATAAATGGTGGAATATACGTAAAACTTGCACCTTTGTGTCCCGAGGACTGGAGGATGAGACTCACCAACATTTCAATCCTCTTTTATCTCTGATTCATACAACATGGAATTACAAAGTGATAAACTTGAGAATCCTTTGATCAATGTTGGCTTAAATGTGTTTTCAACTATTCTGTAATTGCTTTCCCACAAAGACAAGTTGAAAGAAACGTTATCAGTGACATTGCCCGACACACCTGGCATTTGACAGGTTTGGTCTAAAATACGAGAAAGACCTGACTTAATAAGTATGGAATGTATACTGACTCTGTGAAAAGGCAATAGGTATGAACATACACGCGTATCTGCTAACAGAACATTCATTCGTTTCAGCTGTCTGACCCAAGATCCGGTTAACCGTGTAAATGGAATTGACAGCTTCCCACAATGGAGTACTATGCTCTCTCAATATATGTTAAAAATACTTATTTATTATGCCCTTACACTTCTTAATGTGGTGTTTTTGTATAATGCCTTCTTTTGTTCAAGTGCAACTCTTTTCTTCTGTTCTGTTGTAGTAACAGTGACAATACGCTGTGTATACCAACAGACAGTACAGAGAAGTCATTTGATATTGCTGTAATCTAAGTATCTTTATGACATGTTTTGGGCTCAAAGTAATTTCTTTTTAAAACCAGTGTTGCAATTTAGCATTAAATAATAGTGCTGCACTTTTACACACAAGACAAATATTTTATGTTGAAATACGCCATCTACGTAATAAATTTAATCCCTTTATAATTAAAAGTGACCTTCTTTCTAATTCAAGCCTTTTTTAATGAAAGCCTTCTTTTAATCGTGATTTATAATGAGCCTGCAAGTATAGTGTTCTTCATCCAAGCCAAAAGACATAAAATATAATGTGAATGATTTGCAGGGAACAAAATCTGGATAAAATTAAGCAACATATTAGCAGCAGTTTTAATAGAGCTGTGGCCTTTTTAGTAAGTACTCCTACTATGGGGAGTCATTTAACCTGTGATGACCTATAACCTATTATTTTGAAATGGCCGCTTGTGGTAGCAAGAGGTCTGAGGTCAAGTCATCAAGACTCACTGACAATAATTTTTTGAACTGAGCAGAGGGTAATTGAGCAGAATACCCCAACTGTCCACTGAGGCCTCTCTCTTACAAAAGTTATCTATGTAAAACACAAGCCATTCATGACAATGGGAAACGGAGGATTAACATTTCCTGTCTAGCGAGAATAGATTGTCTTTTACAATGAAACTATGCTGATCAGCCTGGTTTATTGCCTTTCTTTAAAAAGTTAATAAGGATATCATTGTAAATGCTGTAAACATAAATACGGAATTGTAATAATTAAAGATGTATGCTTTTTATCATATATTTTGCATACTCTGATCAGAAGCTGGCCTCTATGGCCTTTCGAAGAATACAATGAATCCCTTGTTTAAATGCTGGGTCATGCTGGTTAGACTGACATGTGACAAATGTATAAATTATAAGTCAGTACTGGTTCAGTGTTATCCATGCAAAACTAATTATATGTTCCTGTGACCTCAAACATCACAAGGGTAGCACAACGTGAATCCAATAACACTAGATGGTTTAAAATTGTGTTATTGCTTTTCTTGAATGATCAAGTGCTTGTTTGTCAGGATATCAATGAAAAACTAACATTCTACAAAATGAGGGCATTATTTCTGGCTATAGCACACCTGATGTCAAAGAATTAAGGGGTTAATAATATCTTATTTAAAATGGAATATATACTGTTGTACATTTTAGAAAGAAGCTGCAGGGTGCCCCCCCCAAAAATATATAAAATAAAATTAATTAATCTCTTTTAAATCTGGCCAGTGGGAATATACTTTAGATGACAACAATAGCCAAGGTGTTCCCCCCCTTTTACCTCAGCCCATTATTGTCAGCCAAACCTGAAAAGCTAATGCAGAAGATAACTTTTACTTCAGCAGAGAACATTAGTTTTAGGCCCCACAAGCGCCCTGTTTTATTTAAACGGCTCAAAATTGGTTTGACACTAACAGGGATGCCACAAATCATGGACTCTTGTACCATAACCAATACAAGGAACTTTTGTGGTTCTGATGATATAGTGCCTCTTTAAATGCACACATCATGTGGATCTGTGGGTATTATAGGACTGTAACATGGAACTTCTGCTCCTACCTAGCTCCTAGCTCCTACAAGATGTATCCTATTCCCTAAACAGGATCCACATCTCCCTTGACCGTAACTATATGGCTCCATGGACTAAATGCCCTTGTGTTCTCATAACCAAGGCCGGACTTCCCATTAGGCAGAGAAGGTACCAGTAGGGGGCACTTATAATGTGCCTTTTTGGAACTTAAGCAAGTTGGTGGAAAGGGATAAGTATGAACAGTTATACAGGGTATAAAACTCAGTGCTGTCCCTGTTTTTTCACAGTCTGTTTGTGAGACTGGACAGGAAGTGGAAGGGATAGCTACCAATCTGCCCACTAACAGCCTCTCACACATGAGCTACATTGCAGGATCAGGGACAGCATTAAGTGATGCACACTGTATAACAGCTCCTGCAGCTCACGAATTAAGCATGGAAGGGTTATTACAAAAGTCATAGGAGCAAAAGTACTTTGCAATAACTCTTCAGACACCACATCCCTAAACACCCCTTTCCCCTAACCCTAAATGCAATCCCTTTTAAAACTAAACACGCTCTTTCCTTAGTCACAAATTAAAGAACACAAACTAGAAAAAAAACGTTTCCCTTAATATTAAGTTTAACTCTCCATGTATGCCAATACTATATTTAAAGGGACAATCCAGTGCCAGGAAAACAATTTGTTTTCCTGGCACTGCAGGTCCCCTCTCCCTCCCACCCCCCATCCACAGTTGCTGAAGGGGTGAAAACCCGTTCAGTTACTTACCTGAGACCCCCACCTATGTCCCTCGGCGGTGTTTTCTGCTCGCCGCCGCTCCTCCTCTTCCTTACATCAGCCAGTGGGCGAGACTGATCCCACCCGCCGGCTACAGCTCTTCATAGGAAAGCATTGAAAATGCTTTTAATGCTTTCCTATGGGGAATTGAGCGACACTGGAGGCCCTCACACAGTGTGAGGACGTCCAGTGAGGCTCTAGCAGCCACTAGAGGAGGAGTTACCCTGCAAGGTAATTATTACAGTTTATAAAAAACTGCAATAATTACACTTGCAGGGCAAAGGGTAGTGGGAGTTGGCACCCAGACCACTCCAATGGGCAGAAGTGGTCTGGGTGCCTACAGTGTCCCTTTAACCCCCCTCCAACCCAAAAATCTAATATTTCTAAACACCTCTTAAACTACTACTGTGACCCAACCTAAAAAAAGTCCTCTTGACACTAAACGCCATATGTAAGTTAAGGCTAACATTAACCCCTCTTAAACCTTAAATCCCCCTTAACCCTAGCCACATCTAAGATCTTTATTCAACCACAGCACTCATTTACTCAGCTGCAGTAAACGGTATATTTTGTAGATGTTTTATGCTTACAATGTGCAGTTAATAAATAAATGAAACTCACTTTATCTTTTTAATTTGGAGTGTGGGGAGGAGGGGGGGGGGGGGGGCGTGGCAGGGGGATACCTTAAATCCAACAGGCACCTGAAATGTAATTCTAACCTGCTCATACAGGTAGGTTCTTGCATAACCACAATGGGTTCTTTTGCAATTTTGCACTGAATGCTGTATGTTCCAAAGCTACGCAGTCTCTTGCGCATCTAGACTATTTTCAAACAATATTTTCTCATACTAAATAAAGGTGACTAGTCTGGTAAAATTAAGCATGCTTATTTTTCCAATGAATGGCAGAATCATGACGTTGACTCAGGAAGTCCTTGCAAGCTGCATGGAACTTTTTGTGGAGTTGTTTTTAAGCACTGACCTTATCTTCAATTCTCCACCCTTTTAGAGGAAACTGTCAAGTATAAAGCTATCTGTGTTAGCAAACTGTAACTTTCTATTCATAATGTGCATGGAGAAAATCAAAATTAACACTCTGGTCCAACTGTTTTATCTAAACTGTTTATACATTGGGTGGAGGCTGCAATTCATTTGCTGCCTGTTGTGATAATCCATGGATGACATCACGTAACTGGTACTTTACGTGCACAGTGCACTCGGTATATACACCGATGTTTATATTTTACACCTAATATATTATTCAATAAACAATTACATGACCAACAGCTTGTATTTCTGCTGAAATAGTCAATATAGTTTGAAGCATACCAGAGTTGGAGAATTTACCTAATGTGGACATTTTCATCTGAAAAGGGCAAGATAGTTGTCAACTCAACCTTTACTGAATAAACCTTTAAATGCAACACACTGGGATGTAGTCTAAAACTAAACTCTGAATTGTAGCAATTGATTATCTGCATGGCTAACTTTTGGCATAAATAGCTCATCTGACAAAATGATCATACTCAGCTAATCTTTTAGCTAGGCTATATTAGCCTGTATGTTCAGATTTTAATTTGCTGCAATATAGAGTGTGAAACGTACTGACAATCAAAAAGAGGCTTTTAATTTCCAGGTTCTATAATTATCAGAGGCCAACCTTACTCTCAGAACACTGATCAAAAACATTTTTGAATTCTTAAATGGTATAAGACATTTTTTGTGCAGTCATTTTGGGAAGGTATCACTATAGTTTATATTGGTAGCGTTATATTTGCCTTACCATTGTAACCAACTTAACTGATCGTCTAACATTTAAAATTGTTAGAAAAGTTTAAATAAGTTTATCTGGTTGCCTCGTATAGTTAAAACAACATCACCAGTTTACTACTTTAAAGGTTGAGTTGCAACTATGAAACAAGTTAGATTTACCTTAAAATGAGCACCCTTCTAGTTCATGTCATATGATGTGATATTATATTACTGGAATAAAGGTAGGACCCACCTGTATTTCTAGCAGACTCGTATGATGTACCGCACTTTCAAGCATTTCAAATGGACAAAAAGGGACACTTTCATTTTAGCGGTGTGAGTGGGGTGGCTGTTCTGAGAAGTTACATTCAAAAACTGGGACATTAGGATAGAAAATAGGAGCAGAAAGATTTGAATCCAACATAGGGACTGTCCCTCTTAAATTGGGACACTTGGGTTGTATGTGTAACTAGGTGATAATATTAATTATTAGTTCATTCTAATTATCATGAAATGTGTTCTGCTATAGCATTGACATTGATTGTCCGTGAAAGGAAGATTACCACTGATAGAAAAGTAGACAATGATACACAGGGTTATTTACTAAAGGGAATTCCAAATTTAAGCCCAGAGTAGCTGAACTGAACACATAGCTACCTTAGATAAGTCTTCCATGTTGGATACTTTGGTCTTAAATTTGAAATTCACTTTGAATTCACTTTTTATTCTCATTTTAGTGAATATCGCTGATAGTGTACCTTATATAAAAATTGTTATACTGATGACATTTAATTACACTGGTAGAGGGGATACCATCTTTAAAACATTTGCAATGGTGTCTTTGTAGAGGCAGAACTCATTTGTCCTTATTTCATAAAGATTCCCGTGTTGCACCAGCAAATAAACACTCAACACTTACAAAACCACTTTTTTGCTCAATGTCGTGGATCAAGCTGACTTACACATTGTGTGCATTCCTTTACTTTTTTTTAAGAAACACAGTTCTCCTTTTCATCACAGCTTAAATGAACTTTATGTGTAATATGTACTGAACCCATGGAATATGGCCAGGACTCAAGCTTTGAAAAGAAAATAAATAATTTGGAGGACACCTAGAATATAATCTATGCTATTTACATCTTTATATAGCGATTAATGAATTACCGTAATTGGCTAGATTTAATTTATTTTGATGTTTGTGTCTTTTTAAAAGGTGTGTTAATGAATATTGCATGGTATCATCTATGAGTAAGTGCATCTTTAAATATGACAAATATTAGTGACTGTGACAATGTAGGTTTTTCAACGGTTCTTAATAAACAATTGCACTTTTATTAAAATGGATGAAACATGTTTGTTTGCTACTGTTGACACTGTTTCGGCTGTTGCTGAACCAGTATTTATTGAAACATGGTACCAAGAACATCAATTTGACTTTTGACTTTCTTCACAGAATACCATTCCATTGATTTCCATTATATCTGTCTACTTAACAAAAAAAATAAAAATAGACAAGACACCCAAAATGCTGGAGGCAAAACTATGGGTCTCTTGCCAATTTCTATATATGAGAAACCCCCAAACCATCATGATAGTCTGCATTAGTCGCTCTATATTTAACTCAGACATCTGAGAGGGATAAACATATTCTAAAGGGAAAGGAAGGGGTGACACATATCCTGGCACACTTCAAAAGCACAACAAATAAGTGGGTACTCAAGCTTACCTTTTTGTATCCTGCTGTTTCCCATGCCAGCACAGCACTAAGTATAGAATTTTACCCCATGACGTAATGACACTTATCATGATATGCAATGATATATGTGACTGAGATATTATTCATGTTGAAAGGTTACAGTGTAACTAGAATGATTCCCACATTTACATACTTTTATATCACATTTATAAGATTGTTTGACCTTTAATTTCACAATATTTTCATACATAAACAAGAAAGAATTTGGAGATTACAACCATTTTTATACATTTCCACCCATCCCCCAGTTCCATATTTATGGATTATGTTACTTCAGCTATGTCAACACGTAGAAGATAACAATAGAATTCTAGTTATTTCAAACAATGATATACATTAATAAATAAATAATGACGAGTCTCCAAACTTCATGTGGAGATGTTGCAGAAAGACAATATGAAATTGTTTCAGTTCTTAAAAGCATCTTTCAGAACTCTGGTAGATATCGTGTCTAACAGGGAACTGAAAATTAAACATGAAATTTTGTATTGCAAAAATAGACCAGAGGAATTAGGTAGTTCTTTTTTTGCTCAGAATTGCTCCACTTTGACAGGATGCAGATCTTCACTCTGAGGTTTATTCATTAAACACAAATTGTAGTTAACAGAATTGCACAATTTAGGCAAAATTAGCAAAAGAATACCACCCCAACTATTTTAATCTATTTAAAATCTAAACATTTTTTTCTCTTTGGTATATATCAGGAAGGAACCTTCAACCTTCAACAGACATGGAAATGATTTTTGTAAAACAAATTGCAGAAAAAATGTGATTGGTTGACTCAAGACAAGGTGCTGCAGCAAGTAAAAAAAAGTTAATATAAATAAAATTTCAAGGCCAGATGGTATGCATCCACAAATACTTAAGGGGATATGTGTGAATGTAAGCAAACCTCAGTTTTTAATCTTTCAGTATTCTTTTCTTTCAGGAATGTACCAGAGGATTGAAGAAAGGCAGATGTGGTTCCTATATTCAAAATGTTTCATAATCTTTGCCTGAAAATTGCAGACCTGTAATGACTGTGGCTGGGAAATAATTTGAAGGGTTATTAAGGGATAATTGGGAACATGAATTAATTTGGAACATCATTATTAACTTCATTGTTATTAGTTATACAATGTAAGCAGGATATTGGTTTGCTGCAGCGGGATCTAGATAGATTGGGGGACTGGGCGATAAATGCAAAGTTATGCACTTTAGGGTGAAGAATTCACAAGCAGATCACACCATAAATGGTAGTGAATTAGGTATAACAACACACAAGAAGGATTTGGAAATATTATAGGCAACAAACTGGGCAACAATGTGCAATGTCAATCAGCAGTTGTTAAGCCCAGTATGTAATGTCATGCATTCAATGGGGCATTAACTCTTGGGATGAACATATTATTATTATTATAGTCATTTTTATAGTGCCAACAGATTCCGTAGTGCTTTACAATATTATAAGAGGGGGGATTTATCTATAAATAGGACAATTACAAGAACACTTACAGTTGGTCAATCACCATGGAAACTAGATGAATCAGCATGCACATCCTATTGATGACCCCTCCCCTTTAAAATTTTTGCACCGCTTTTTAGAACAGTACACTTAAATAAATATTCCCCAAAGTTTCAATTTACCATCCTCATTAATAATGTGTGCCCTTGCTCTGCTTGGACTGAACTGGATTGCAATTTGCTAAATCTTTAAATATAAATATCAATTTAAAAGAAAAATAAGCATCTCTGGAAAAACAAGATTAACACAAGTTTAAGTCTGTAAGTGATTTAAATGTTTAATTCAATAGTGTAATTCCAAGAGAAGTGATCGTGTCCCTTTAAGTCACAAATGAGATTAAAAAAAAAAAACCCTTACAGAGTTTTCTACCTCTTATTAAATGTGATTCAAATTCAAACTTGGGTCATATCATTATTTAGTTACAGAGTGTGTAAACAAGTGTGTGCATGTTTGTGTATGTGCCAATTTTGCAATGATAACCTCTTGTCTTCCCAATTTTCCCTGTGAGCTCACTCTTTATTTCGGGATATCTTCGTCTCCATAATGCCATAATGGATGTGCAACTAAAACAATTACATAGCAGACAGTTGCATATTATGAAAAGGTCAGACTGTTGAAGAGGTTATACTAACAGGCTCATTGTTTCATAGTTCAGATATGACAGATAGTGTATACTAAGTAGATCGCTGGGCTAAGGATTCTGTTTCTAGACAATCAGGGAAACCCCATATTTCCTGTGATGTGTCATTGTCCAGTCAATCACAGAGGAAATCAGGGTGAAAATGTCTCCAATACTATGTTAGGGCTGGAGAGAGTTAGAGGATTTACCATTGGGGTTAAGAGTTTATATAACATTTCCGAGAAATAAACTCCCACTCTCAATTCTCTGTTTATCTATTTCAGTGTGTATTAACTTCTTTTTTTATTGCTTACTAAACAAAGTGAAATTACTCATGACAATTTTAATGCTGATACAAATGTTTTAGTTTATTTTAAATCCAAGTATGCTTCGAAGAAGCACCAGTAAAGCCACTCATCCTTCTAAAAATACATTTCGTGCAAAGGGGGGTATTTGCGGAGGATAGCAAGAGTCGTAATGGGAAAATTTTCAAATCCTAAAGGTTGTGTTACAAAAAAGGTCACATATTAACAAGACATTTTACTGTATGTATCAACTGTTAATACCACACATAGTTTGATTAATTCGCAAGCCTTTTATTTCGGTTATTTTTATTATTCATCTTTTCAATATTTTGTAATTTTGCAGTTTCTCTAATTATATTTTATGCAGCAAAATTTAGAATATATACATAACTATTAAAAATAAGATGATCTGTAGGGATATAGTGTATTTGACACAAATAGAATTCACAACTACAACTCAATCTTTAGATCTCTTATTATGATATGATAGAGGCTTTGTAATGTGGCAACTATAGCGTTTTTTCAGTATTACATATTTTGTGGTTCAAATAAACTGTAAGCTCTTCAACCTATCGTTCCTGTAAGTTTTCATGTAATTGTCCTATTTATAGTTAAATTCCCCCTCTCATAATATTGTGAAACGCTACGCTTCTTGCAGAACCATAAACATTCTTTTGGGGTGTAGAGTGGTACTTTAAGTTATCATCTGATTTTTGTACCACATGCACACTCTGCACACTTACGTATTATTGCAATGTACTTTTGTGATTCCAAACTACCTTCCAGCATACAACTTTATTTGTGGTCAAAATTCCCTACGGTCTTAATGAAAGGTTAGAAAATATAGCTTTAAATGTGAGATTCCATAGAACGTGCCTAGCACAATTAAACTAAAGGAATTCTAGCTAAAGGGTTATAACAGGAATGTGATAACGTTATCTCTTTTGACAAGTATGATAATAATAAATGTTTTCATGGTCCAGAAGGTTCATCATAAACAGTGCTACTGCTAGTTAAAAATGATACATTTAGGGTGAACACTCTGCTAATTGCCACTGGAGCTGAGTCCCAGTCCGGGGGAGCCATCGAGGAGACACACAACAAAGACAAGAGACACATCCCTGCATTGGGCATAGGCTGAAGGTCCTGCTACTATACCTCTCAGTGGACTTGCCTTACTTGCATCCAGAGGGCATATTTCCAACTGCCGCTGCATCGACTACCTATATCAAGCAACTTAACATGTCGCTGTATGGACAATATACAACAAGTAACTCATGTTAGCCATACATTTAGTCTATATCACCCCTCTGACGGACAAAACCCATGATGACCGCTACAAATAGATCTAAGAGAAACGGCGGTTTCCTTGTTTTCATGTCTGCCATTTTACTTGACTTTTGTTTACTTACTGCTTTAACAACAACTTGTTCCCAGTGGTTTCCCACCTTGTTAGCGCAAAAGCATTTACAAGCATATACATGCCTAAATAATCAGATGTTTATCTGCTTAACTCACATATTCTCCGATTTTACAACTAACACCTAAGTATGCATACATAGACTGGCTACACTAAAATTATAGTCTACTCTTATACCCATAGCTGGCTACCCACAACCCATGTGCTGATTTATCTGTCATGACATTGTATGATGTTGAATTGCTTGTCACCGCTGTCGTGGCGTCACAGGCTTATCTGTTATTCTATGCACAAGAAAAATAAAGAATATAAAAATAAAAAAAATGATACATTTAACCAGCAGCAGAAAGTGAATGTGTCTGTGGAACATATGATTAATCATATACACCCTGCAAATAAAACATTCCTGCAGAACTGCAATGTTTTCAGCTGCAGTCTTAATATGGGGAGCACATGGCACCCAGACCACTTAATTGAGTTGAAGTGATCTGGGTGCCTATAGTGTTCCTTTAGGTTTTGCATACTGCAGCTGTAGAGCTAGTTTCTGCTGCTGCAGTAAATGCTACCTTTCTGATCAGCACAGATTTGTCCTTCTGTGCTATATATTGTCCAATCAGAGGCTTCTTAAAGGAACACTATAGTCACCTAAATTACTTTAGCTAAATAAAGCAGTTTTAGTGTATAGATCATTCCCCTGCAATTTCACTGCTCAATTCACTGTCATTTAGGAGTTAAATCACTTTGTTTCTATTTATGCAGCCCTAGCCACACCTTCCCTGGCTATGACTGAGAGCCTGCATGAAGAAAAAAACTGGTTTCACTTTCAAACAGATATAATTTACCTTAAATAATTGTATCTCAATCTCTAAATTGAACTTTAATCACATACAGGAGGCTCTTGCAGGGTCTAGCAAGCTATTAACATAGCAGGGGATAAGGGGAAAATCTTAATTAAACAGAACTTGCAATAAAGAAAGCCTAAATAGGGCTCTATTTACAGGAAGTGTTTATGGAAGGCTGTGCAAGTCACGTGCAGGGAGGTGTGACTAGGGTTCATAAACAAAGGGATTTAACTCCTAAATGGCAGAGGATTGAGCAGTGAGGCTGTAGGGGCATGTTCTATACACCAAAACAGCTTCATTAAGCTAAAGTTGTTCAGGTGACTATAGTGTCCCTTTAATGAGAATCTTAGCTGAAAAATTGAGCATGCGCCCAACTAGCCATTTTATACACATCACAATTAGATGTATTACAGCTCAATGAGAAGTATATGAACGGTAGGCACTGAGAATGGCACAGCCACTAACTTCCACTCTGAACGACAGTTCAAAGTGAGTGAGCTAGGAAACCTATCTGGCTGTCAATCACTCAAGGATGACAAGAAAGTTTAATTAATTAATTTTAAATCAAGATTGCAGGGACAAAAATATTTCATCTAAATCACTTACTTCTTAAAGCCAAAGTGTTTAAAGTCCGGGAGTGTTTATTTAACAAGCAGCTTTACCTGATAAATTGGCCCCAGAGCATGAATATTTCTATTTCATTTTTACCTGTGTCCGCTTACTTTTCTTTCAACCACCCTCTGCACTTTAAAGAGTTAACAGTGTTTTTCAAATATCTGCACTAGTACAGGAATATATTGCTTGTTGTCCATAACAATTTCAGCACTTATATGTAATTCTAGTGGAACTATTACTAGATGCACTCCCTTTTGATAATTAATGTGGGTAGCCAAGTCTCAGAATTGTCTGGGTTCACGCAGCATCCTGATAGGCTATAGAGTGTCCTGTAATCTGGTGAGAAGTACGAGTAAATCCAGGTGGATACCAGGCTCATGCACTAAACAATCCTATCAGAATCTAATGGAGAAGATTCCTGTAACGGAGTCCAGTACTCTGGCTCAGTACCTGATAATAGTTCCCTCTGCCAGGAGAATATCGTGCTGTAGTGATTATAGCTAATCCCCAAACACTTGACAAAATTTAGTGAAGGGTACAAACAAAAACTGTTTATTGTCAGCAAACATGCATATTTTTTGGGACAATAACAGCCGGTCATTAACTGGGACAATAGATTACAGCCCAGGTGTAGCTGTGTCAGGAGGATAATTTGATTTGTTGTACTTTTTTATGAACATTATTAATACCCTTTAGGCAACTCCAGACAGGGCTTACTCTTCCCAGCAACATGTCCAAAAAGCACCCGGTTCGATTGTACCAAGCCCGAGAAATCGTTGACTAACGTTTGACTGGCCTGGGGCTACTTTCTGGTCCGGCATAGAGCTCTAGGCTGTCACGGCTAAGTGCTGGTCTCTGAAAAAAACTGTCTCTGTCTTTGGAAAATGGGGCACCCCCTGGCTCTTGGTGAGCATTGATAGTTTATCCTCTTACCCATCTCCCCTCCATAAAGTGCTCTCCTGGGTGCTCTGCTAAGGGCTCATGAGTAGTAGGTAGTTTGACCAGGCAGCCGTGTCGGACCAGGCCGAATTAGAGTTCCATGTGATTGGCGCCTAGTCATGCATTCCAAGGTGGTAGAGTGAGCGCTCTTTGATGTATGGGTATGGAAGGGAAACCAGAAGCCAGTGGAGTGATCAGCTTTCTTAGGGGACAATGTATTTTGGAGTCTTGCACCAGTTAACCCTTAGGACTGGATTAGGCTCTGTCACAATTCCCACAACAATATACATCATATGTCTGTTAAATTCTATTTTACAGTTCTGAGATAAGAAATTATTAAATAACTTATTTTTGAAGAGGTTCAGATGTCCTCCATATATTTAGCATTAAACTGTGTGTGTATGCTCCCTCTCTCCTATAGCCTATTCTAGCAGATTCCTGCCTATACAAAACAGAACAGGTATCATGTATATCATTATATTTTTAAGCTACAGCTAATTTGGGTTAACCACTTGCATTCTCATTGGTCAGAGATACAAAGGAGGAAGAATAGAAAGAAAACTTTATATAATATCCACAGGTTTTCTTTCTTAGAAAAACATAAAGAGGAAATACAAATACTAAACACAAAGCACCCATATAGGAGCAAACCTGACGCATTTCACTGTTAACGCTTACTCATAGATTTGACAAAGGGGTTCCCTCAGTTACGTTAAAAATAAATAAAAAAATACTTGCCCTCAAGGTAGAACTAAGATCTAAAAATGGTAAAATGAGAAGTGTGGTGATGTGAATGTACTATAATGTGAGTAGAAAGTAAACGTTAGAGTAAACGTAGAGATGATAAAGCATGACATATTTGTTATAGGAGAAGTCAGTGGATCAACAATGAAACATACACAGCTAATGTTGGGAGAATACATTGCGCATTTCACTGTAATATAATATGTCAAAAGTGTCCTTTTCTCGTCATAAATGACTCATGTGATTGTCTCCCTCAGGAATTAATTCATTTTGTTTTTACACCTGGGGATAGTCTCATCCGATATAACTAAATTTCTTCTTCCTTGCGAGCATTAACGCAGTGTAATGATATGTTATATACAGTGAGGCAACGCATCTTCTGCAGTGATAAACAAAGAGTAAACAAATGTCGCACAAGCTGTAGCAAAGAAATTTAAGTGTATGGAACAAAAAAAAACAAAAACTGTTTCTTTTTTTAAAAAATGTCGCCCTTTTATTTTTATTTACTTAATTATTTTATGTCCGAACTTAAAGTAAATTATACAGACTCATCACAAACGCATTGTGTTAGCTTAGCATTACAAAGTGTTTATCAGAAAATGTTCCGCATGTTTTGTTTACCTATATTTCACTCTAGCTGTTGTACACGCCTGCAAACTATTGTAAGGCCACGATAAAAAAAATGTGCGCTTGTGTGTATGTGGTTGCCAAAGTCTGTATTATCACCTAATCCCCTAAAAGGAGGATCAAGACGTTCTGCAGTGTGTGCTAGGCTCAATGAAAGCAGAATGTGTGGTGCGTGGACAGATTTGGAACATCCTAGTGCTTTTTAGAAACAGAAGTAACTGCAGTAGAGTTATGGTTGGGATTACCTACAGAGGAATAACTGTGTTCTGTAAAATAAAAACAAATCCATCAGGCAAAATGACATAATTACAGGACATTGTGTTCAGACTTCATCTAATGGCACACAAATAAAGAAAATCCTTTCTTTTATGTATTCTTGAATTTTAACAAGGAGTCTCTGTGTCTATAAATACACAAATTTTATTATCAATAAAAACCATGCCTGGAATTCCGTATTCTGTTTAATGTTTCCAATGAGATCAGTGTTGGAATGGCTGTAGATCTAAATTTTAGCTGTACAGGTGTAATGAGAGAGAAAGAAGCCAGAAATGTTGGTTCCTCAAGCGATGCACAAGCGATGTAATTTAGGGTCATGTGGCTACTCATATAATCATGCAGCGATTTACATATACATAGATAGTATTCAGTTATGTATTTTATTACTCTCTAGAATTTAGGCAGTATAACGCCTAATTTATGTGCATAGTTACCTTCTTTGTATCCCTGGATACATTTCTCGCCAGGATTACTTTTTGCCTGAAGATGATGACCATTTGCAGTTAATTTTGAGTAATATTTGGAAGTAGAAACATAGACATAGAAACATAGAATGTGACGGCAGATAAGAACCATTCGGCCCATCTAGTTTGCCCAATTTTCTAAATACTTTCATTAGTACCTGGCATTATCTTATAGGTAGGATAGCCTTATGCCTATCCCACACATGCTTAAACTCCTTCACTGTGTTAACCTCTACCACTTCAGCTGGAAGGCTATTCCATACATCCACTACCTTCTCAGTAAAGTAATACTTCCTGGTATTATTTCTAAACCTTTACCCCTTTAATTTTAGACTATATCTAGGGTTTATACCCCTATGAATTAAGAGCTTTTCACAGCTGTAAGTCTTTAAAACCAGAATACTTTGTGCCTTTAAATGACCATTGATGCTCTGTACATACATGATAAGAGTTAGCTGAAATAGAAACCTTTTTTCAATTTACACACAGAAATACTGTACATCGAACTGTGGCATGGCAAACATAAATTGCAAAAGATCAATTCTGTGTTAAAAGTATAAAAAGAAGGTAATAACATTGATCAATCCATTAGTTTCCATGATAATTTCTCCAATTGTTATCCAACATTACCACACTATTACCCTTCATATAACAGTCAACAGTACAGTTCAATTTTAATCATTAATGTCACAATATCCTTTCAGGCTACAGAACAATAACGAATGCATCTCCTTTAAGTCTAACTTATTTGCCCATGGTTTGATTATCAATGAACAGAATTACAAACACAAGCTAAACTTTAACTTGCCATATTGATTTATTTTCCCAGTGATGGCATGCCTACTTATTTAAAAGGTCTACATTAAAGAAAACAACCAGCAACCTACTGCCTTATCTATCAGCAACTAATCACTCTCTCCTAAAGTAAAAAAAAAAACCACATAAAAGGATCTTAGGAATCCACAGCACCCTAATATTAGCAGGTATAACCTAGGACCATCTAATAACCTTGGAGGACTTAGGGTGGTGGCCTTTCCTGAAACATATGAGCATAATTTCCAAGGAGCCCTATTTTAGTACCCCTGTCCCTTCTTTGTATTCCATGTGCGATGGGAGCAGAGGGTAATGGATATGCAATTGGTCAGCTGTTTCCATTGCAGTAAACATTAAAAAAATGTATAAGAATCTTTACAGTAAAATTTGATGCTCAATTGCAATGCCCCTTATTGGTATTTATCTTGTAAAGCTACACATACCACATGGCAAGCTCTTTAAAGCTTACCTTAAGGCACATTTACAGGGGTGTCATTCTCCAAACTATTGTTACATTATATGCATTTAAGGTTTGGGGAGGGGGCAGTGCTTCAGCAAACAAACAAAAAAAAAATACGCTAAACAAAATCCAAAACCAGTCCAGAGAGTTGATAGTGTTTATACCATTTTGTTAGTAGGGCAATCCTAGAGTTGTAGAAATGCACTTTTTGGTATATTATGAAATAATAAACTCCTGTCATGTTTTCATTAATTATAGTCACAGTACCCTCTGTGTTTTGTTTGCAGCTAGAAAGAACTACATGCAAGTGATTGAGTACATTCCTCTAATGGATACCGCTTAAAGGGAAAGAGAGATATTGCACAAGACGTGTTGTATTTGTTTCAGTTCACACGTTCAGCAGCAACATGGATGAAGATTTCATTTGCTTTAAAGGTCATCTGCGTCACCATTGGCTTTGTGAAATGTACGCTGCAGCCCCGGAGACATGATTCTACTTGTGACAGTGAAAAGAAACAGCACGCAATGAAATGCTTCCTTAACAAGCACAGACAACCTCTGGCACAGGAACTGCTGGGGTGGACTGCAAACAGAGCTATTCATAATGTTAATGGGACAATGACCACATCAAGAAATTGTTAAAGGGTTTCACAAAACCCAAAGCAAGCAGACATATAAAACAATCTGAAAACTGAAATGATGTACTGAAGAACACTAATTGTAACATCTGTAATTCTGTCCATGGTAAAAGATGTTCTTGACTGAAGCACCCAACATGCTCAGCTACATGCTCAGTTACAAAAAGGATACACAGTTATAGAACTCGTTGTCTCTTTCCCCTCACTATTCTCCGTTCTCTGTGGCCAGGAATTTATTCTTTTGTAGCTTCTGCTCTATATATCAGGGTTATTTACTAATGTGAGAATTATTAAGACTCCACAGTCAATTTAAGAGGAATTTGAAATGAAAAGGGATTCTATAGTGTAAGGAATACCAAGTTGTATTCCTTACAATATAGTTCCCTCTGCCCCCTCCCCATGCATTTCCCAACCCCATTTCAGAAAGGGTTAAAAAAGTTTACCAGATTCCAGAGCCAATCTCCCTCAGCGCTGGGTTAGATGCTTCGCCTCCTCCAATGTCATCCGAAAGAATTGCTAATGTGCATGCGCTGCAAGCGATGTGATGCTGGTTGCGTGAGGACTTCCAGCGTCACTTAGGCGATCAAAAGTCGCCTAGCCACCATGAAGTGTCTCTAGTGGCTGTCTTAGCCCTGCAAATTAAAGGAGCACTATAGTGCCAGGAAAACAAACTTGTGTTTCTGGCAATATAGGGTCATTAGGTCCAGTCCCCCACCCTCAGGGCCCCCCTCTTGCTCCTGCTCCTCCCTTTGTGCTGGGGAACTCTCCCCCATTCTCCAACGCCGGGCTCCCTTTGTTCTGGGGAACTCTCCACCCCCTGCCGACGTCAGATCCGTATGCGCATGTGCTGCAAGAGCCGCGCGCGCATTCAAACCGCCCATAGGAAAGCATTACTCAATGCTTTCCTATGGACGTCCAGCGTCAGGGAGACAGCCACTAGTGGCTGGATTAACCCTCAGTGAAACATAGCAGTTTCTCTGAAACTGCTATGTTTTCAGCTGCAGGGTTAAAACTGGAGGGACCTGGCACCCAGACTACTTCATTGACCTGAAGTGGTCTGGGTGCCTATAGTGGTCCTTTATTCATTGCAGTTTCTCTAAAATTACAATGATTAACATTGCATGACTAAAGGGACAGAGACACAGCACCCAGACCACTTCAATGAGATAAAGTGGTCTGGGTGCCTATAGTGTCTTTTTAAGGCCAAAGTAGCTGAACTTAAAGCAAAGTAAAATGTTTCTAGTTTGGCTATTTTGGCCTTAAAGAAACACTGTATTTACATTACATGGTTAACTCTTCGAGTGGCTGTCAAGGTAAGTAAAATGTAATTATTATTTTTTTGCTCTGAGTTGGGGGACTTGCCCACAAGTTGGGAATATAACATTAGGAATACGATTTGCATTCCTAACACTATGGAGTGCCTTTAAATATAAGAAAATATATATATCACTTTGACTTCCCAACAGTTCTCACTTTAGAATAACTCTGTCTGTATAAACTCTTTGGTTAGTGCAATTTATATGTAAAATTATGGGCAAAAACGTAACTGTTTCATGTTATACATGGCAGGATCCTGTTTCTTTCTCAAGGTATTGAATAAACTGCAATAACCTGCAAGGGGTTAATGACTACATTCCACAGGTCTCATCTAATATTGATGGTTATTTCCTTAATAGTGGCCTTTGGTCTGCTCTGATTTCATGACAGAACTCAACATGCTAAGACTATCCTTCCTGTGTGTATATTGCTTTGCTCCTGCTCAGTGTTTACATTGCAACTACTTGCCCATCTATGGAGGTGCCCACAGAACATGTTTGGATTGCACAATGTGCATATATTACCAAGAACTGCTGCTTTAAAGCCTTGGAAGTGGAAACTTAAATTAGTATCCAGGAAGTTATTGTTTGAATAATTAAACACAAACACCAAATATATCCATGCTCTCTCAAGTAGCCCTTGCCATAATTTCAAATGCTGCAGCTGAAATAGCTACTGTCTAGCAATGTGACTCCCACTAATCACAGGCAGCACTGGGACATGTAGTACTGCCCTTACAGTTCAGTAAAGATCTTCACCTAACCCTATAGTACCCTATCATTTACACTACACTAACACTAAACATTAACTGCTATACTTTACTATTACTAACACTAGGAGGGTTATTTACTGCAGTGAGAATTGTCAGGAATTGCAAGTTAAACTAAAAAAAAAAAAAATAATAATTGCTGACTTGTAAGCATGGTTGACTTGGAGGTTTTCTTCAGATTGGCTACTTTAGCCTTACATTTGAAATTTATTTTGAAACCAATCTGAATTCTGAAGCATTCTCACTTTAGTAAATAACCCTGTAAAAAATTAAATTAAATTAATTTTAAATTAATTAAAAATTAACCCCTACACTACTGCAGTTAAACTAATACTAATCATCATTTAAACACATTGTGTCATATAAAAGACACATAACAAAAAAGCTAATGTTTGTAGAGACATTCAGTTTATTATGATTCTCCAGAATCCTTGTGGCTTCAGTAAGTGTGATTAATTTTGTAAATATTGGTCACCAGTAGCACCCTTATAAGGTATCCATGGTTTGGGGACTGCAGCCTTTCTGTTTCTGATTTACCCTTTCAGTGCCACGAAGGGGATGCATGTTGAAAAAATTAAAGGTGTATAGGAATGGTTAGAACCAAAAATTGATCTTCAGAGAGCTGAGTGGCTCTCTCAGCTTTACTTACTGCACAGAGGGTCTGGACTAAAATAAATAACTAAAAAGTTATGGGGGCTGAGCAAATGTCTCCCTTTTCCATCCACTCCATGGGATGCTAAGCCAGGTAGGGGCCCCAAGAACCACCACAGTATGTAGTGGCATGGAAAGTAATATTTGGTAGAAGATCAGGTAAATGGCCCACATGCCATCCTTGACCCCCTTACATGAGGGGTGGCAAGTAATGTAAATAAAGAGCTTGGGGCCCCCAACCCGATCTTACCAGAACCAAAGGATCCCAGCCCACATTCAAAAATGAACATTAAAAAGAAATAATCAAATAATCCAGAATTCTATTTTTATTTTTTTTATAAATATTTATTTATTGAAAGCAATTTCCAATAGACAGAACATATAAAATAAGCAATATAGTACACAGGCTTCAAACACAAAACTTATATTGCATAGACATCGGCTCAGTGAGACTTACAGGTCACAGTCCTATCACGATATATAACAGTATGTTAGACACTCAGCAATTTGCCAATGGGCCTTAGTAAGCATAACATTTGTCTATCTACGGTTGCTTCTCAACCAGGGAATGTGTATCGAAGTATTTGCTGAAAAAAGTAGAAGTTTAGTGTACAACTAAGAGAAAGAACAGTAAAGAAAAATGTCCCCTATTCGTCCAACCCGTATTGTAATGTAGTTAAAACTCTACACCAGGCCTTAAATATCACCCACGGTCCCTGAAGGAGTGCATTGAATTTGGCAGTTATATATATTTGTTTCCAGAATGGGATAATCCTGTGCAATCGCACCATATGTCGGAAAGTGCCCAGTGCATAACGGCATCTACAACATTCACCATCCTAAAAGATGGATCAAACTTGCAAAGAATCTGTGGAGTTCTGTACCCATAGATAATAACTTGTATGATGATTTTTTGCGTTTTACTGTACAGGGAGCAGTGGTGTGTCAAATCACAAATCTTCTCCTATTGTGGGTCATCTCCCAGTGACCGAAGAATGCCAGAGTGGGGAATTTACTTTGGCACTGAAGGATTAGAAGATGCCAAGTGGCTACTAAGCAGCTTACCTACCCATAAAAATGCCTACATTGGTTTGCCCGATAGGTTTCCATCTATTTCCTTCCAATGTGCCTCTGTCCCAACCTTTGCCCACTCAACAACTCTCAGGACATGCCTGTAGATATAGTTTGAAATTCAGTTCTGCCAGACCTCCCCTGGGCTCTGGGAGAGTTTATTAGAGGAATTTGTGTCTCTACCTCTCCTTCCTCTGATTTTTTTAAATCGAGAAATAGAGTTTGGGCACCTTTTGGCCCTATAGATATTAGGACAATGTGACAAGATATATTCTGGTTTATTATTTTTAGCCACCATAATGCACACAGGCTGAGGAAAGATGGTGGGCCTCTGCATTATCTTGGAATGTCTACTTTTTATAAGTCTCCACCTGACATGCAATCGAGAGGGGTTAGACAGCTATTTAAATGCTTCTGTCTCATGGACCCCATGTGTATTTTTTTTTCACTGAAATTATGTTGTTGATGGAAGTGGTGCTTTACACATGGACACCATCTCATGAGCTGTATTGGTTAACAGCACAACTACTTTTCCGACTTTGAAGCATAACTCATTTTTTTCTGCTATGCAGACTGGGAGTGGTAGGGGGACACAAAGGGTATTAAGAATTGACTTGAAAGAAGGATGTGGTATAGTGACACAAAAGGTAAGGATAGTATTTGAAAAGTAGATTGGTTAATTAGTATTCACTGTTTGTTTTTTGTTTGTTTTTTTAAATTACAGTTGCAGGAGAGTAGGGAGCCATTAACAGTTTTATTGTTAATGGCTTAATTTATAACAGCTTTTAGGAAGAAGATTTTTTGAAGAAGTGGAGACTGGGTGAGCGTCTAACGCAGAAGGGAGTTCCTTTATATATATATATATATATGGCTCATACATTTTTTGAGTGATATTTGCTAACAACTTGAAGCATGGACAATAATAATAATAATAATGATAATAATAATACGGTAATAATAATAATAATAACAAAGTATTTAACCAGGAAAGGTACATTCAGATTACTCTTGTTTTTCAAGTATGTCCTGGGGATGTTTCCTTAGCCCAACATCCAGGGATTGTTACTATGTAGACAATGTAGAGCTATTATGAAGATCCACAAAGTGGTTCCATATGTCTCTGAACAAAGAATACGACATTTGTATATATGTTAATAAACAACTAAATAAAAACAATCTGTGGCTCTCCTTTACTAATACGACTAAACCGATTTCAACAATATTTTTTTCTTTTAACTCAATTACAAAGTGGTCCTTGGAAAGCAGATTGTTTCCTTACATGGCTTTGCAGGAAATAAAGAGTTGTATCTAATGAAAAACTCAACGATTTACAAACAATGAAAAGCAGGACATGTCTTAGTAATAAATAAAAAATGAATACAAGAAATAATATTGTTAAACAGCACTATACTTGGGAGAAAAAAATAAATAAATAAATATATATATATATATATATATATATATATATATACACTCACACACACATACACACACACACACACAGGGGTGGCCCAAAATAAGTGTACAGTAACTTTGCATTATAAGTTCTAAATTCTATTTTATCTGTCCTGCACTATTCTTTCTAACTGCCACACTGAAATGTTATTACCTGAAATTTAATGTAGCTTCCACTTTATTTGTCAGTGTGTATGTGTACCCATCCATATAATCTTTTGAGCCGCCTTATATATATATATATATATTATTGATTGCACTAAATATTATAATAGAAAAATATTGACAACTGTTATTTCAAACAGATGGTTCTGAATTTACAGGGTTTGCAGATGGTGCTGCTGCAATTCCATACTGAGTCTTAAAGAGCATGGTACTCTGCTTGAGTTTTGGTGGTAGACTACATGGTAGACTCATCAATAGTACAGGATTTAGGTATTTTCCACCATCTGTTTGTATGGGCATACTGACAAAACCTAAAACCAGTGCATTGTAATCTTTGTTGGAAACCACTGGTCTATATTGAAGAAAAGAAAGCTCAACCTCCACTGTATTTGATATGGTTGCTATATCCATAGTCAGTAATATGGACTATTTTGTGAAAACTATCTCTGGGTTGTAGTGGTCAGAAGAACATTGTTGTTTAGGTTTCTTTCTGCTAAAACCAAACTTGATTATCATGCTTGCATTCTCTGGCAAAAATCTACTATTTCAGCTGAACTGTGCAGTTTGGTAAAAAGGAAACTGAAAAATACTATTACATATTTTTAAAAACGAAACTCGAAAATTACCAAACAGGATGTGAAAAGATTACCTCAATCATTGAAAACTCACTAACATTTTCAATTCCACATTAATTTAAGTTGTACTAGAGAAAACATTAAACTAAATTCACATATGGAAGCAAATTAAGGGCCAATGTGAAAAACTTACCCAGACCTTGTTTGTATTACAGATTTATTTATTGTTAAATAGGTACCACAAGTTTAGATGTGGGGTACAGACAACTAATCTATAAATTGTCTATGTGGCGAAACCAGCCTCGCCACTATGGGCTGGAGAAGCCTGGTTGCTCGCCTGCTTCCTTTGGACTATGGACCAGACTTTAAAAAGCTTTATTTTACCTGCAGAAAGGCATATTCGTGCCTTTCAGCCGGGGTGTTCAGTAGATTCCAGCTACCGAACAAACTACCGTATGAGGGACCACCTAGGAGATGGAGTGTGCCGTCAATTAACCGCCCAGAAGCTGCGGTTAACCGCAGCTTAATTGATGAACGCTGGGTGGCCTTTGTTCGTTTGCCGACCACGAGGTAGCGGCCATTTTAATCGTGCGAAAGACCAGCGGTGTTCGGCGAGGATTCTATGGAACTATAAACGGACACTTAATTGCACGAACACCGCTGAGCCGTCTGTCGCCTGGGTCCTATCGTACAAGGTTAACCGAACACTGGAATTCGGTATTTCTATGGGAATTGTAGTAACCCAGATAGCTATACCATGGAGCCTATTTGTGTGATTAAAGACTTTGGCTCCATGGCGATTAAACTGTATTCGTGTAGTCTGGGTGCCAGTCACTTAATAATGTGCACCCAGACCTGAGCTATCTGGGGATATGTAACATGTCTGTGTTGGGTGGAATAAAAGTGACTTTATATATTTTAAAGCATAATACTGTATTTAGATCCCCACATGTGTAATGGAGTCTTGTCTTTGTCCTGAGAGGTAATTGGATTACCTCTACAATTATCTCCAGGGCAGAAGAGAGGAAACCAGGATGCATTGTGGGAATGTTTACTGCTGTGTGTCTGTAATTGGTTTATGTCTGTCCTTTGTTACAGTCTTCCATTTGGTCCCCTAGGGGAGTGTCCACCAGGTGGGAGACCTGCATAAATACTGGGCAGGTAGCCCTGAGTAAATGAGTTGCTGTTTAACCCTGAAGCTGGAGTGTGTCTCTTTCTTGGGGGGAAGGGGACTGTATGCCGACTGCCAGGAGTGTAAGCTGTCCATATTGCTTTTCCTGTTCGGCTGCTTCCAGGGTTCGTGTGTCTGCTGTTCGAGAGTTGGTGAATTCGTGCAGTTTGGGAGTTCGGGAAGTTGGTGCTTATGGTAGCTGCTGGTCTATGGAAAAGGGGATTATCGCCTAAACGCATTTTTCCCCTTTTATGCTGAAACGGTCCGTTACAATTGGTGGCAAGCGGCGGGATCGTTCCTACAACCAGAGGGACAGCTACAGACAACACCATTCCGGGATTACAAAGTGAGGGCAACGCCAGTACCCGTACAGCGCCCCTATCTACAAGGAACCAACTGCAGCAGAGCAAGCATGGCACCCAGCTACACGCAGGAGGAGTTTGACAAAGAGCTGAGATCACGACTGATTTTCTTCGGACCCAACCCCCCGGAGAAATGCGTGCGGCTTGTGAGTGGACATGTAGATGAGTACCTGCGGTTCATGGCAGATCCAGCCAAGGGTATCGGTCGCCCTATCCGGCGGCAGAGTGCGTTTCGGGGACGTGTCGTCCATCCTCCCCAGCAGCCGTGTGTGTCCCAGGGAGCCGAAGGTGCAGTCCTTCCTCCCCAGCGGCAGGCTGAGTTACAGGGGGCAGAGGTTGTTGTTCCTGCCCCCCAGCAGCAAAGTGATATGCCAAGAAGGCAGTGTGAAGCGAAGGGAGAGGAGAGCAGCGTCCTCCCTCCCCAGCGGCAGTGTGTGCCCCAGGGAGCTGATGGTGTCGTCCATCCTCCCCAGCAGCCGTGTATGTCCCAGGGAGCCGAAGGTGCAGTCCTTCCTCCCCAGCGGCAGGCTGAGTTACAGGGGGCAGAGGTTGTTGTTCCTGCCCCCCAGCAGCAAAGTGATATGCCAAGAAGGCAGTGTGAAGCGAAGGGAGAGGAGAGCAGCGTCCTCCCTCCCCAGCGGCAGTGTGTGCCCCAGGGAGCTGATGGTGTCGTCCATCCTCCCCAGCAGCCGTGTGTGTCCCAGGGAGCCGAAGGTGCAGTCCTTCCTCCCCAGCGGCAGGCTGAGTTACAGGGGGCAGAGGTTGTTGTTCCTGCCCCCCAGCAGCAAAGTGAGATGCCAAGAAGGCAGTGTGAAGTGAAGGGAGAGGAGAGCAGCGTCCTCCCTCCCCAGCGGCCGTGTGTGCCCCAGGGAGCTGATGGTGTCGTCCATCCTCCCCAGCAGCCGTGTGTGTCCCAGGGAGCCGAAGGTGCAGTCCTTCCTCCCCAGCGGCAGGCTGAGTTACAGGGGGCAGAGGTTGTTGTTCCTGCCCCCCAGCAGCAAAGTGATATGCCAAGAAGGCAGTGTGAAGCGAAGGGAGAGGAGAGCAGCGTCCTCCCTCCCCAGCGGCATTGTGTGCCCCAGGGAGCTGATGGTGTCGTCCATCCTCCCCAGCGGCAGTGTCTGTCCCAGGGAGCAGAAGGTGTCGCCCTTCCTCCCCAGCGGCAGTGTGTACCCCAGGGAGCTGATGGTGTCGTCCATCCTCCCCAGCGGCAGTGTGTCCTGCCGGGAGCAGAGACAGTCAGTCTCGCACCCCAGCAGCCGGACAAGAGAATGAAAGGGGAGACAGCTGGTCCCCCTTTCCACCAGCAGAGAGAGTGGCAGGGAGAGGAGCCTGCTACCCCCTCTCCCCAGCGGCAGTTTACCGTCCAGAGAGAGGAGCTTGTTACACCCTCTCTCCAGCGGCAGCCTAACCCACCAAGGGGAGATGTTAAGCCCCACGACTGTGCAGATGGGACCGTAGTCTCTGTACTTACAGCCCAAGGGGTAGGGACGGTCGGTCCTGTCCCCCAGCCACAGAGCGATGTATCCAAAGGGGAGACAGTCGGTCTCCCCCTCCGGCAGCCGAGCTATGCACCTAAAGGGGAGACAGTCAGTCTCCAGCAACCAGGCTCCAACCAGACTACTTCCGTGGTAGTGCTGGCACCAGGACAGAATACCGCTGGTCTCTGCCCCCTCAGCAACCCACCAAGGCAGCCTAACTGTTCCCCACACAGTCATGGTGAGACACCTGGACCTGGACAAGTTTGTAATTTTTTCAGGTGTAGTACCCAGTTATTGTGGGGGGGCTGTACTAATAGTTGTGTTTTGTGGGTGGGTTGCTGGACTAACCAGGGCACTGACCGGCAGGAGGTCAGGTACCCTGTTAGTCTAGTTGGTAAAGGGGAGAAGTGTGGCGAAACCAACCTCGCCACTATGGGCTGGAGAAGCCTGGTTGCTCGCCTGCTTCCTTTGGACTATGGACCAGACTTTAAAAAGCTTTATTTTACCTGCAGAAAGGCATATTCGTGCCTTTCAGCCGGGGTGTTCAGTAGATTCCAGCTACCGAACAAACTACCGTATGAGGGACCACCTAGGAGATGGAGTGTGCCGTCAATTAACCGCCCAGAAGCTGCGGTTAACCGCAGCTTAATTGATGAACGCTGGGTGGCCTTTGTTCGTTTGCCGACCACGAGGTAGCGGCCATTTTAATCGTGCGAAAGACCAGCGGTGTTCGGCGAGGATTCTATGGAACTATAAACGGACACTTAATTGCACGAACACCGCTGAGCCGTCTGTCGCCTGGGTCCTATCGTACAAGGTTAACCGAACACTGGAATTCGGTATTTCTATGGGAATTGTAGTAACCCAGATAGCTATACCATGGAGCCTATTTGTGTGATTAAAGACTTTGGCTCCATGGCGATTAAACTGTATTCGTGTAGTCTGGGTGCCAGTCACTTAATAATGTGCACCCAGACCTGAGCTATCTGGGGATATGTAACATGTCTGTGTTGGGTGGAATAAAAGTGACTTTATATATTTTAAAGCATAATACTGTATTTAGATCCCCACATGTGTAATGGAGTCTTGTCTTTGTCCTGAGAGGTAATTGGATTACCTCTACAATTATCTCCAGGGCAGAAGAGAGGAAACCAGGATGCATTGTGGGAATGTTTACTGCTGTGTGTCTGTAATTGGTTTATGTCTGTCCTTTGTTACAGTCTTCCATTTGGTCCCCTAGGGGAGTGTCCACCAGGTGGGAGACCTGCATAAATACTGGGCAGGTAGCCCTGAGTAAATGAGTTGCTGTTTAACCCTGAAGCTGGAGTGTGTCTCTTTCTTGGGGGGAAGGGGACTGTATGCCGACTGCCAGGAGTGTAAGCTGTCCATATTGCTTTTCCTGTTCGGCTGCTTCCAGGGTTCGTGTGTCTGCTGTTCGAGAGTTGGTGAATTCGTGCAGTTTGGGAGTTCGGGAAGTTGGTGCTTATGGTAGCTGCTGGTCTATGGAAAAGGGGATTATCGCCTAAACGCATTTTTCCCCTTTTATGCTGAAACGGTCCGTTACAGTCTACTGCTAAGTTTGATGGAAAATAGAAAAGGACAACTTTGAATAACCCAGTTCGTAGTATTCAAATGCCTATTTGAGCTGATTCAGAAAAGACAAATATATTTTGCATTCTCATTTACAATTAAGGGCTTAATCACCAAACATCAAACTGAAATCCAAACATACTGATATTCAAATATTGTTACACTTTATTTCAATTTGGTGTTTAGTAGATAATAATTCACTTATAGTTCGCTAACCTGTTTTCTTTTTTTTCTTTGAGAACATTGTTGAATTCTTTTGGTGTAATCAAGTGAATGCACTATTCTATGTTGTTTTAATTATCCCTTAAATATTGTCTAAATTCCAGTGTATCCGCTAAATCCACCCATATCCACTAAATTCCACCATAGCTCTGAATCTCCTTGTGTAGCTCCAAATATTCTTCTCTACTCTAACTTTGTTTGATATATAATATGCATATCGTTTTATTTCTTTCAAGTTAGATACATTACTTTTTATGTGCATGGTAATTTTAACTGGCCATTCATTTTTATAACAACTTTTGCTTCATTTTCAGAAACTGACTTTATTACCAAGCAGCCCTTGACGTTTTCTGAAAAATCACAAGCAATTTTTTTAAGTCTCATAGCTGGTTAGTTGAACGCTTGCTTGGACAGTCTCATTTCGAGATTTTAGCTTATCATCTAAGAGGTCTATATCAATCTCCTCACACTGCTACATGACGTTAGCAGTTCCTCTCTCTGAAATCAGGTCAAAATTTTCTTTATTAATTTTCAATGATAGAGTGCAGATTGCGAGTGAAGCTCTTTGGATTCTAACCTTCAAAACTGAGCTCTAGTGAGTCGGACACTGACTTGCAAAATTTAAACAAAAATCTCTAACTAAATTTCCAAATTACAGGGTTAGACACTAAAGTGGGAATTGTCAGAAATTCTATGTGAATTTCAAATTTAAGGCCAATGTAGACAAACTGGGAAAAATCTCCAAGTCAACTATTGTTACAATTTAGCTACTTTGTCCTTAAATTTTAAATTCACTTTGAATTCAGTTTAAATTTTTGACACGAGTAGATTGCAGTAAAATTGAATACAAAAAGTTTATATTTTCCTTTCCTTTTTTCAGATTAACATAGGTAAACCACTTAATCTCTCGTTTATAGCGTGCTTTGACTTTGTACTTGAAAAGGGAATTAGCACTTTCACAATTTCATATCTTGCTTAGGAATGTAAAGAATGTGTTGTGGTATTGTATATACATAAAACACATCATCTGTACATTCAAAGGTCAATACATCGGATATCACATAATGTTCTGTTCATGTGGCTATAGGAACATGCTGAATTACTTCCGCAGAAGGGTTTCCAGCATACATAAATCTCCACTTTTTGTCTCCACTTGATAAAACCATTATAGGTGAAATGCGTTGTGGATATTTTATATATTTTATTCTGTACTCCAAATAAAGGTATTTGGGCTACTTTTAAATCACTCTGATTGTGCCATTTTATTTATTATTTTTATTTTTGCTTGGTATCCTGATTTTATCTTTCCTGCTGAGTATTACTCCAAAGACATCCGAGGTGGGGATTATACCACTCACGCCTAAGTCATTGAGCAGTCCGCCAGCTCAATTCTATGTGAGTACACATTTTACTATTTATACTCCTTATATAAGATTTTATACAGCGAGCACTATCAGTTGTCTCTCTTCTCCCTTATGATCTACATATCGGCAAAAGACTTAACCCTCTACACGTATCCTACATGCGGGGATTATACCGCTGTACGCTATTCACACTAGAGCTGGCTTAAGCTCTACTAAACGTGAGTAGAACTGTATTAGACTCTGTTGTTATATACACCATCTTTACCAGACGTACTGTCCTATCACTGTCTTTCTCTTCCACCTACGGAGTAAAAGACCAATACTTCTCTACGTATCCTATAAGCGGGGATTGTACCGCTGTATGCCATCCATACTAGAGCTAGTTCAGCTCTACTACACGTGAGTAGGATTACCATAGATCTCTTCTTCCTGCATATCCATCCTCTTATCAGACGTATTTACACTCTTATTTGTTTCTTTCTTTACATATGGATCCTGGAAAGCCATCTTCACGTGACCCTTAGAGAGAATACTCCTCCACATAGGCCGTCGGTGCCCCATCAGGTCCAACTAAAGACTTTGTTTTAGCACCACTTACACTTTGGACACTGTTCATTCTAGCTGCACTTTAGTCAGCTTTGGCCCTACCTTCTTCTGTTTTGTCTTGTATATTACCTTTGTTCAAAGGGGCTTAGAGGGAACCCTATTTTTAGGTTGCTGCCTCCTACTTTACCTATTTATAGGATTGGTCTATTTTAGCGCTGTTTCCTTCTTTTGCATATATCAATCAATAACATGTTGGTTGATACTTCACTGGGGATCTGTAAATGACAATACACAAATATGACCATTTTGAAACTTACCATGATACTGTCAGATCTGGCTCCTTGGAAATTAACACATTCTTTTCCCTCCAGGGAAAAAAATGGGTCAGCTCTGGGACACAAAAATGCCATCTGTCCAAGTCTATATACTCTAAGGGCACTCCGTACCCCCGACACCCCATATAAACAGAACTGCATTGCACAGCCCAACATATATTCATTCTTTTCACATTTTTTATCATTGTTATTATTAGCATTTATACAAGCCCAACATAGTACGCAGCACTTTTGAATTATATAAAAAATATTTTTTTAATTCACATTTGTTTAGGTTTTACAGCTCCTTAATACTTAGAGGGAATGCAAAATGTAGAGAATAAACACATTGATTTTTGGATGGATATCAGTATAGAGAAAGGAGTATAATGAAAAAGACATGGTAGTGTTACAATGATGAAGAGGTATATTGATTCCAGGTAATAAATGTAATTAATAGTGAAGATCAGTGACTCTATTTTTACATTAAAAAAAAACACTTTTGATTAAAGAACAACTAATTATTATACAGAGCTGATAATTAAAATCATATCTATGTATCTGAAAAATAAAAGGCTATGCTTATACACCTGTACATATAATTTATTAATCATATGTATAAACTGAAGGGGATTAATGTGCATTTTAAAGCCTTTGAATGGATGTGATGTCATGTATAGCTGTATAGCCATAAACTTACCAGCAGTAATTAATACTGGGTTAGCAATGTACTTCAATTGAAAAGAACTGTCAGTTCTTATAAATCTGTGATTTCACAATGTTCAGAGATTTCTGTTCTGGAGGAGAATTGATGAGTAGTATTTGCTTAATATTTACTTATGTCAATATGATAGTTTCGATTTTAGTTATTTCATCTTGAAGACAAGTGCAATAAACTGTGCATCCTGCATACAGATTCAATGTTCTATATCTCCAACATGTATTGTGCAATAAATCATAAATTGTCACTAGTTTTTAATAAGTTATCCTATGTATCTATTGTAAGCTCAAGGACTGGGCTCTCAAACACTACTAAATACCTTTCAACATTTAAAATGGACAAGGAGAGGCACTTTCATTTTATGGGTGTCGTGGGGGTGTGGCCAGGGCCGGACTGGGGATACGAAGCAGCCCTGGAAAAAAAATCTATGCCAGCCCCATAAGTCATTGTGCTATGTAGGGTGTGTGTGTGTATATATATATATATAAACCAAAAATTGAAGACAGGAGCACTCTCTGGGAATTTTCAAATTTGTATTATCAAAAAATCACCACCTCTACATCAACGTTTCGACCCTTCTGGGCCTTTAAAGGCCCAGAAGGGTCGAAACGTTGATGTAGAGGTGGTGATTTTTTGATAATACAAATTTGAAAATTCCCAGAGAGTGCTCCTGTCTTCAATTTTTGGTTTATATGTCTGCTGGGATGCACCCGGGTATAAGTCTGTGGATTATTACTATTGGAGGTTGAGTGCCAGAGGTTGGATCTTTTATATATATATATATATATATATATATATATATATATATGCAGTTGAAATAGTTGGCTGCACTCTCGGATTTCCTTAAAACTTAACTTTTATTGAAATATTTAAGAGAAGATCAACGTTTCAGTCCCTCTTGTGGACTTTCATCATGATCGTGATGAAAGTCCACAAGAGGGACTGAAACGTTGATCTTTTCTTAAATATTTCAATAAAAGTTACGTATTAAGGAAATATGAGAGTGCAGCCAACTGTTTCAATTGCCGGGATACTGGAGCCCTGGTGATGCACCCGGTCACACAACTTTGAAGCCTGAGTGCAAGGTACAACAGCATATATATATATATATATATATATATATATATATATACACAGGGCTGCCATCAGAAATTTTGGGGCCCCTGACACAGATCACCCGAGTTCGCCCAAAGTGCAGTCGATGTAGTGTGTGTTTATAGTGAATGCAGAGTGTGTATGTGTGTTTGTGTAGTGGATGTAGTGTTTGTGTGTATTACATGTGATGTGTATAGTGAATGCAGAGTGTGTGTTTGTGTAGTGGATGTAGTGTGTGTGTGTATTGACTGCAGAGTGTATGTTTGTGTAAGGATGTAGTGTGTGTAAATTTTAGTGAATAGCGTGTGTATATGTTAGTGTATAGTGTGTGTAAATGTTAGTGTATAGTGTGTGCAAATGTATGGGGCTGCAAAATGTGGGGGGAAAAGCCTACAGTTTTTTTTCCATCCATTAATAGTAATGTTTTATTCCCCCCTCCCTGTATCTCAATTATGGCCATGGAGTGGGGGAGATCACATTGGCTGGAGCCCTGGAGCCAGAGGTCCTGAGGCATGGTGCAGCCCTCGCTACCTGTATTCTGCAGGGGGCCCAGCACACTTGAAATATACTGCCCAGCTACTCTGCTCTGTAGAAGTCTTGCGAGCCGTGCGGAGCGTTGCCATGGTAACCCGTGGCAACGCTCTGACGATCGTGTCGCTCGCGAGACTTCAACAGAGCAGAGTAGCTGGGCAGTATATTTCAAGTGTGCTGGGCCCCCTGCAGAATACAATTAATCGCTATATATACGTTAATCGCTATATATGTATGCACATAGCTAATGTGGGGCCTGGGATGACCTGAGCAGTCCGGGCCCCCAGGACCGCCGGGCCCATGACAACCGTTATGGTTGTCATGCCCTGATGGCGGCCCTGTATATATATATATATATATATATATATATATATATAATAAATACACAATAAAAAAAATATATATATATTTGATACATTTCTTCTTCTAATTCAAAATATTAGTTCTTTCAGGGTAATTAAATTATACAGTAAAGTATACTCACACACAGACACAGACAATCTTACTGATGCACACAAATAGGCTCATTGACAGACAATCTCAATGACACACACAGACAAGGTTACTGACTTCAACAGAGCAGAGTAGCTGGGCAGTATATTTCAAGTGTGCTGGGCCCCCTGCAGAATACAATTAATCGCTATATATACGTTAATCGCTATATATGTATGCACATAGCTAATGTGGGGCCTGGGATGACCTGAGCAGTCCGGGCCCCCAGGACCGCCGGGCCCATGACAACCGTTATGGTTGTCATGCCCTGATGGCAGCCCTGTATATATATATATATATATATATATATAATAAATACACAATAAAAAAAAATTATATATATTTGATACATTTCTTCTTCTAATTCAAAATATTAGTTCTTTCAGGGTAATTAAATTATACAGTAAAGTATACTCACACACAGACACAGACAATCTTACTGATGCACACAAATAGGCTCATTGACAGACAATCTCAATGACACACACAGACAAGGTTACTGGCACACACAAATTTAGTACAGACAAACTATGATACACACACAAGCTTACTACAGACAAGCTCACTGTCACACACACACGCTCACTACAGACAAGCTCACTGATGCGCACACACTCTCCCTACAGACAAGCCCATTGACACACACATGCTCTCTACAGAAGAACTCGCAAACACACAGATTCACTACAGACAAGCTCACTGACACACACAAACTCACTAGCAGGCGCACACACAGAGGCTCCCTCACTAGCAGATGCGTGCGCACGCACACACACACACAGAAGCTTGCTCGCTCACTCACTAGCAGATGCACACACACAAAGGCAGACAGTCACTGACACCAAGGCAAACATCCACGCATACAGAGACAGGCAGACAGCCACACACACAGGCAGACAGTCACACACAGGCAGACAGTCACATACACACAGTCACACACACACACACACACACACACACAGGCAGGCAGTCACACACAGGAAGACAGTCACACACACAGGCAGACAGACACACACACAGACAGTCACACTCACACAGACAGTCACACAAACACACACAGTCACACAGTCACACACACACAGGTAGACAGTCACACACACACACACACACACACACACTGTCACACACACACACACACACACACACAGGTAGACAGTCACACACACACACACACACACACACACACAGTCACACACACACACACACACAGAGGCAGACAGTCACACACACACACACAGTCACACGCTCACAGAGGAAGACAGTCACACACACACACACACACACACACACACAGTCACACACTCACAGGCAGTCACACACAGGCAGACAGTCACACACACACACACACACACACACAGTCACACACACACAGAGGCAGGCAGTCACACACACACACACACACACACACACACACACACACACAGTCACACACTCACAGGCAGTCACACACAGACACACTGACCTGCTTCTTACCTCCTGCTTGGAGCTCCTGGAGGCTGGGTGTTGGGGAAGCAGGGACTCCTTCCTGCTTCCCATGCTGCATTAACCAGGCCCCGGCCGCACATCAAGCTCCGCCCCCGCCGCACATCAAGCTCCGCCCCGCCGCACAGCAAGCTCTGCCCCGCCGCACACTAGGCTCCGCCCCCTCCGCCAATTTTTTTTGAAATTTTTTAAATGATGCCGGCCATGTGTGAGGTGTGCCGGCCGCCTGGCTCCCCCTGCTCCCATGGGGCCCAGTGCGGCCGCACAGCGATCACAGGAGCCTAATCACTGATAAGGGCTGTCAGCCAAGCCCCAGGTGCCGCGGCCCACCGGGAAATTTCCCGGTACCCTGGTGGGCCAGTCCGGCCCTGGGTGTGGCCAAGGGCAGGGCTGTTGTTAGAAACATTAGCTGACTTACTAATAACACTTTATGCAACTAAAATGTAATTTAGAATAAGAACAATGTATCTTATTTGCACAGACTGGTTTCTAAACACATTTATTTGTAGTTTAAAGACACATTGCTGTGCGTTTTATTGCTCTGGAGCCACAATATGGAACTCCAAGAAAAGTTATAAAAGAAAAGAGGGATAGAGGGGGTTGGGTTTAAAATTGGGACTTTCCTTACTAAAGAGGGACACTTGGGAGGTATGCTACTTTAATCATTATACATTTTGTTTCTCTATTTACATGCCATGTGCAGGCTTGAAGAATATGTTGACACTATAAAAATATTTGAAATTCTTAAATATATTCATAAACACGGAAATTGTTACCGATAAATTAGTTAAGCAACTCGCGCATAATTGGTGTGCTGAAGTTACTTGTGTATGGCTTTTGCTAAGTACTGAGACATGAAGCCAAGTACAAAATAGAATGAAGATTAAATACTTTGTTGTTATTATTAATACAGTTTTTTATTCAATACCAAGTCTGAAACATAGATTACTTTGGATCACACTTTCTGTAGAGTTGACCCATTGTGGTTTATAGATAATAATCAGAGGCGTCACAACCTTAGGGCGCACCGGCCTGGGGGGCAATGTCCAGGTCCTCGGCAGGAGGGGGAACACACAGCACCCCCTCCTGCCAGTCACACCATGTAGCATGATAGTGCAGACTTAGGCAGATGATCTTATTTATCCTCTACATAGTCTGACAGGAAGCTGCTTGCCAGCAGCAACAAACAGCTTCCTGTGAGACTGGGTAGAGGATGAAAGAAATCAGAAAGAGATGGAGGGGAGTGGAAGAAACACACAAAAGGGGATGGGTGGTAAGACACAAGGTACTGGGGGAATGAGACACACAGAGGAGCTGGAGGGAGAAAGAAACACACAAGAGGAAGCCGAGAATGAGATACACAAATTTTGCTGGCTAGACACACAGAGGGCCTGGGCTGGGGAAGGGGAGAAACAGGCACACAAATAGAGCTTAGGGGAGAAAAAGAGAAACGCAGAGGGGCTGGGGGTGAGACACACATAATGGCTGGGGAGAGAAAAAGACACACACAGAAGGGATGGGAAAGAAGAAAAAGAGACACACAAAAGGTGCTGGGGAAGGGACACAAAAGGGTTCTCACACACCGATACAGGCAGACAGTCACACACACACACACAAAATCACACAGACAGTCAAATGAACACAATCACAGACATTCTTCCCCCACACAAAGAGATACTGGCAGACAGTAACACACACATTTACATGCAGACAGTCACACAGACAGTTACAAACAGTCTACCTCCCTCCCACCCCCCCCCTCGCACACCGTAACAGGCAGGCAGTCACACACACACACACTCACACTTACATACAGTCACAGACAGACAACACACAGGGGTTGAGATAAAGAGACAAGGTGTTGGAAGGAAAGAGACAGAGGGGCTGGGGGGGGGGGGGAAGAGAAACACAGAGGGGCTGGGGGTGAGACACATAATGTCTGGGGAGAGAAAAAGACACTCACAGAGGGGCTGGGGAAGAAACAAAAAAGAGACACACAAAAGGTGCTGAGGAAGGGACACACAAAATGGGTTTTCACACACAGATACAGACAGACAGTCACACACACATTTACATGCAGACAATCACACAGACAGTTAAAGGAACACAGTCACAGACAGTCTTCCACCACCCCACACACAGAGATACAGGCTGACAGTAATACACACATTTACAAGCAGACAGTCACACAGACAGTTACAGACAGTCTACCCCTCCTCCCCCACACACAGTAACAGGCAGAGTCACATACTCACACCTACATACAGTCATAGACAGTCCCCCCTCACTACACACAATAGTTATAGGCAGATAGTCACACACACAAAGTTACAGGCACACAGTCACACAGTTTAAAAGGCAGACAGTCAAACACACACAGTTACAAGCAGACAGTCACACACAAACGCGCGCACACACACACACACACATACTTACCTCTTTTATGGGCACTGGGGGAGAAGTGGAGACACTGAAGTTCCTGGTGTCTAGTTGTTGGGGAAGTAGGGACTATACTAATTCCTGCTTGCCATTCAGTGTGCAGCATTAACAGGGTAACTGCTTCAGGCTGCATTAAGCTCCACCCCAGCTGTGCATTAAGTTCCACTCACATCATATTTAGCTCAACCCCCTTAGCTGTGGCTGATTTTTCGAAACTCTGCCCCTGTTTGTGCAAGCTATGTTGCCTGCAATTATGGCGCCCTGTGCCGCCTCAGCTAACACATCCCAAGACCGGTGCTGATTACTTTTTACAGACAATTTTACCTTATTCCACTGTGAGAATGATACTTGAAGGGTTAATATCTGGATTCAGTGTAAATGAAAATTATATAGACAAAGCGTTATCGTTTTTATCCATGGTTGCAAAATTGTACCAAAGGGACAATTTATTAGAGTGATGTAGAAATTGTAGTGATTCGAAAAAAATATGATGAGCAAGCTTCTATTTAAGCATCCTATTTTGAAGAGAAAAATATGACTCCCCCCCTTAAAATATACAATGAAATATTATTATTTATGAAGCTCCAACAAATTCCCCAGTGCTCTCCAATAGGTAAACTTAAATATAAATAGTTGCAACAAAGCCTACACCCATCATACTCACCCCATGTCTAAATTTGTTTAAAAAGTCCCTCAAAACACATCTCTTTAGAAATGCTTATGCACTCACAGAGTAACTTATCTACGTATCCATATCTGTCAAGTTTGGTGGCTGCCCCCCTCTCTGCCTCATTGTGTTTTTATACCCTACCTCCTCTAGACTGTGAGCACGTTTGAGCAGGGTCCTCATCTACCAATTGTTCCTGTGTTATTGTGTAATTGTCTCATTTATTGTAAAATTCCCCCCCCCCCTTTTTTTCATTCTTTATTTTTCTTGTGCATAAGAAAACATAACAGATAGGCCTGTAGCGACACGACAGCTAGTACAGGCATTTCAATAGCAAACATTGTCATAGCAGAGTAATACAGCACATTTTTTTATATTTATGAGAGTAAACAGGCTAGGAATACTTGAGTAGGACTATAATAGTGTAATTAGTCTACGTATGCATGCTTTTATATTAGTAATGGCATTAGTGAGTGTACAGGCTTTTGTAGACGCGTAACACAATATTTAATCATGACCTGCACGAGGGGGTCACGACATTTACTCACATGGATGGATACTCGAAGACACCCCTATCTACTAAATACTACTACTATTTTATGATGGAGAGCAAACATAAGTTGCAAGAGTGCACTGAGGAAGGACAGCAGCTGAAATAGCCTGCCCTTCGGTGGGTCCCCGCTCAGAACTCAAGCTGGTTTTAGCTCATCTTGTGCCATTACAGAGAGAACATCTCTGAAGCATATCAGACTGGTCCCACCCATACGGGCAGTCCAGATCCGAAATGCCAGCAAGTTCCCTCTGCACGAGAGATACAGCAACCCCAGACGATCGTTTCAACCTTGTTAGGCATCATCAGTGAGGCATAGCTGATATCTCTCTAGGCATCGTGAGCAAGGGGTCCACGTCTGGATTACCCTTTAAAATTGTGGAGAGCAAACATAAGTTGCAAGAGTGCACTGAGGAAGGACAGCAGCTGAAATAGCCTGCCCTTCGGTGGGTCCCCGCTCAGAACTCAAGCTGGTTTTAGCTCATCTTGTGCCATTACAGAGAGAACATCTCTGAAGCATATCAGACTGGTCCCACCTATACGGGCAGTCCAGATCCGAAATGCCAGCAAGTTCCCTCTGCACGAGAGATACAGCAACCCCAGACGATCGTTTCAACCTTGTTAGGCATCATCAGTGAGGCATAGCTGATATCTCTCTAGGCACCGTGAGCAAGGGATCCACGTCTGGATTACCCTTTAAAATTATGGAGAGCAAACATAAGTTGCTATTTTATGATGTTATAGAAACAAGATGGCCTCAAGCTATACAGTCATGTCTAACTACGAGAGTAATGCAAGGAGGGCCAAGTACAGTATATCAATATCCTACTTGTTATGCACGTTAATTGTTTGGAGCCAAGACTTCTAGCTAGACATGTTAATATATACAAGTATAACTGTAAGTAAACATGCTAGTGAGTTAGTGCACCCCTGGGTGCATTATTAGTAGTACGCCGCACTGCAGTGTCATTAGACAGCGTGAGGAGAGATAGCAGAAATGATAAGCAAATTATAAAAAGAACATAATACTCAATATTTTGTGTATGGCATTTAAAGATAAAAATAGCGTCTCAGGTTGTTAAGGTCGTTAAAGTCCAGCCTGGTGTCAGTCCCATAAGCTTAGCCGATCCCGTCAGGTGGTAGGGTATCTGGATCACTGGAGTTGGTGGCACTGTGAAGCGTGTTGTCTCCTCTGCCCCAGGTTTGCAGGAAGGCTGGCATTTGTGAACCACAGACTTGGATTCGTCGAGGGACCAAGTCTTTCCCCATCTCAGGGGTGGCGGAGGTAGTGAGGATTTGTCTCAGCCGGTGCGCGGTTCTCCACCCGCGTGGACGATGCTTGGAGGACTTGCCTCGTGTGGCTCTCCGCCTGTGCGAGCGGTAGTGAGGTCTCGGGAGCGTTGTTTTATATTTGGTGCCCTGAGGAGGCTTTACCATGCTGGAGTGCTTCATTCTCCTGTTTCCCTTCCGTGGCACTGAGCTGTGAGCAGTGGCTTGCAGACGGGCTTGTACCTTAAGCCAAAAGGCCTGGAAGATTTGATCCAGCCGCCTCAATGTGTAGGCATAGGCGTCGCTCAGTGTCCCCTCTGTTGCAGCTGTGCCATGTGCGTCCGCCATTGTGGGAATAGGGATGTCTGTGCGGTCTGCTGCAGGGGTAACGTTGGTGCAGCTAACTGCTCTCCAGGGGGGGACTGGGATATCCCCCGCCGGTCCAGAGGGGGGAGGGGGTGTGGAGTCGTGCTTAACTTAGCTTTATTCAGTAGAAGGAGAGCGTCCGTCTCTCCCTCGGTCTGAGTCCAGTAGGCCTCAACCTGCCATTGCGGTTTCTGTTGCCTCAGGGCATCGATTAAGGTATCTAAGGTAGGGTTAGGTACCCCCAGCTTGGGAATCCCCTTGAGTAGAGGTCACCAGGTTGCCAGCCCAGGATATCACCAGGTATTCGGCATTGACAGCAGGAGCTCGTGCGATGCACGTCTTGCCAGCTTGCAGTCCAGGCTCCGCCCCCCAAATTTCCCCCTTTTTTTAAATTGTAAAGCGCTGCGGATTTAGTTGGCGTTATATAAATACCAATAATAATAATAATAAGACAATTTGGATGTACAGGAACAAACGGTAATGACTGCTCTGCTCAAACATGCTTACATTATAAGGAGAGTTGGATAAAATGACACAAGAAGTAAGGGATTTTAACCCCTTAAGGACCAAACTTCTGGAATAAAAGGGAATCATGACATGTCACACATGTCATGTGTCCTTAAGGGGTTAAAATCAGATCCTCTTTTAAAAGTAGTAGGAAAAAACAGATGATTAGGCACCTAACACAGGAAATAGTAAGGAGTTATGTTAAAGAGAGAAAATATAGTTGTGAAGGTTTGTATAACCTATATACATTTAAGAAAATATAAATTACCACAAAAGGATTTTATTTTACACAAAAAAACAACAACATATAATTCAAAAGGCTAGGTCATTCTAATAATGTGTTATATCTCCTCTGATACCATTGTGGTTTATAAATCGGTATTACATAACATTTATGTAATACTATAGTCACCGAGACCACTTCAGCTCAATGAAGTGGTCTGGGTGCCAGGTCCCCCAGGTTTTAACACTGCAGCTGTAAACATAGCAGTTTTAGAGAAACTGCTATGTTTACATTGCAGGGTTAATCCAGTCTCTAGTGGCTGTCTTCCTGACAGCCGCAAGAGGTGCTTCTGCGACGCTCAATGCGAAAATCGCATTGAGCACGCAGAACGTCCATAGGAAAGCATGGAGAAATGCTTTCTATGAGCATTTCTGATGCGTGCGGCTCTTGCCGAGCATGTGCATTCGGCTCCAGACGGTTGCTGACGTCGGAGGGGGAGGAGAGGTGCCTGGCGCTGGATAAAGGTAAGTGGCTGAAAGGGTTTTAACCCCCTCAATCTAGCCGGTGGGGGGACGAGTTTGTTTTCCTGACACTATAGTGATCCTTTAAAGCATAGTGTTTCAGCACATTTTGAAGCAAAATCAGTCCTGTTACTTTCTGGTAGTTTAGCTCAATGGAGCTAAACTCCAGACACAGGTAATTACCCAGAGCATGTACCTTGCAAAGTCTTCTCATTCAAAGAAATCCCATCTCATAGAGAAGTTATTTGGTTTGTTTGTTATGGCTATTGTGAAGTGCTTGTTTTTATGTTAGGATTGCTATCACCGTGCTGCAAGTGTGCAAGTTATTTATTTTACTTTTTATATATTGGAATTTTTGCACTGAAAGTGCCACGTCAATTATTGGTTGCATTTATAAATACAATTGTGTTCTTATTTTAAATGTAATAATAGCAAAATATTGTGTTATTATGTTGAATGTGTTTTGATTTCAGAGAATCTGATATACCTTATGTGAGATATATTAGGTGATATTTTCTTATATGGAAAATATAATGAAACTCCTTTCCGTTAGTGAATAAACATAGTGAGTCAGGCTGTAAATAAGAGGATGCTTTCTTGGGACAGGTAAAACATGAGGATAACCGTGCTTCTAGCACGTGACAGTCACAAAATAAAAAATACATTTCCTTTTGAGGAAAACAAGCTCATGCCAGAGCTTCCATAAGAGCCAAGGCTTCAGTCAGAGCAGAAGAAGTTATAACAGGATTGAAAGTAATGTCGGAAGTATTTATTGAAGAGCCAAATAATTACGTATGGGATTCTACATTTGGAATTGAAAGACACATTGATGTGATTTAAAACAGTTACTGAGTTCTCAGTATTGTTTTGCTACATTCCTTGACAGTCATTTTGAGGGCATCTCACAAGCTTAAAGTAAACCTGTCATAAACAACTTGTATATACAGTGCCTTGCAAAAGTATTCACCCCCCTTGGCATTTTTCGTGTTTTGTTACCTCACAACCTGGAATTAAAATGGATTGTTTGAGGATTTGCATCATTTAATTTACAGAACATGCCCACAACTTTGAAGATTTTTTTTATTTTTTTTTATTGTGAAGCAAACAACAAATAGGACAAAATAACAGAAAAAGTCAATGTGCATAAGTATTCACCCCACTTAAGTCAATACTTTGTAGAGCCACCTTTTGCGGCAGTCACAGCTCCAAGTCGCTTTGGATCAGTCTCTATGAGCTTGCTACATCTTACCACTGGGATTTTTGCCCATTCCTCCTTGCAAAACTGCTCCAGCTCCTTCAAGTTGGATGGTTTGCACTTGTGAACAGCAATATTTAAGTCTGACCACAGATTTTCTATTGGATTGAGGTCTGGGCTTTGACTGGCCATTCCAACACATTTACATGTTTCCCCTTAAACCACTCAAGTGTTGCTTTAGCATTGTGTTTGGGGTCATTGGCGGTGAACCTCCATCCTAGCCTCAAATCACGCACAGAGTAGTACAGGTTTTGCTCAAGAATATCCCTGTATTTACCACCATCCATCTTTCCCTCAACTCTGACCAGTTTCCCAGTCCTGGCTGCTGAAAAACATCCCCACAGCATGATGCTGCCACCACCATGTTACACTGTGGGGATGGTGTTCTTTGGGTGATGTGATTTGTTGGGTTTGCGCCAGACATAGCGCTGTCTTTTTTTTTTTTTTTAATTCTTTATTTTTGTCGTGCATGCATCACCAACATTTACTCAAAGCTACGCCAGCTTCTGAGTGCAATTTACAATATTCAACTGAATAACAGGTGGACACAGCACAATTTTTAGATTATAACAAAGAAAGGAACAATAAAGGAATACGCCTCAGTCGGTTAATGTTGAGTTGGATAGCATGTAGCTTTCCATACATGGACAGGACCAAAGTCTTTTGTGTCAAGTATAGGCATTCTCACCTCCAATGTTAAACTTTTACTTAAGACTTAAGAAGAGGCTTGCAGACCCTGGGAAAGGCCCGGAACATCTTCAGGGTATATTTCGATACAATACAGCCAGTGTTCCCGCCCATACAATATACATGTAACTCGTCATCACGTGCCTATCATTTGCCATTGCCCAAGACGACCGCTGCTGATAGTGAGGTGGTATAGAGTGCTCCCGGCGTGGCAGTTAGGCCGAGTTACCAGTCTCCATCAATGCCCAACTGGATTACATTGCTCGTCCAACCGCGTCTCCGGGTCTGATAAAGGCGTAACATTAACTCCACCTCCCATGGAGAGTCCAGAGGGAGGGGTGACATAGCGCTGTCTTTGATGGCTGAAAAGTTAAATTTTAGTCTCATCAGACCAGAGCACCTTTCTCCATACATTTTGGGAGTCTCCCACATGCCTTTTTGCAAACTCAAAATGTGCCATTTTATTTTTTGATGAAAGTAATGGCTTTCTTATGTCCACTCTGCCATAAAGCCCAACTCTATGGAGCGTGCGGCTTATTGTCGTCCTATGTACAGATACTCCAGTCTCTGCTGTGGAACTCTGCAGCTCCTCCAGGGTTACCTTAGGTCTCTGTGCTGCCTCTCTGATTAATGCCCTTTTTGCCCGGTCTGTGAGTTTTGGTTGGCGGCCGTATCTTGGCAGGTTTGTTGTTGTGCCATGTTCTTTCCATTTGGTTTTGATAGATTCGATGGGGCTCCTTGGGATTATCAAAGATTTGGGTATTTTTTTTATAACCTAACCCTGATTTGTACTTCTCAACAACATTGTCCCTTACTTGTTTGGATAGTCCCTTGGTCTTCATTGGAGTGTTTGGTTTGCGGTGCCTATTGCTTAGGTGTTGCAGCCTCTGGGGCCTTTCAAAAAAGGTGTGTATATGTAATGACAGATCATGTGACACTTAGATTGCACACAGGTGGACATCATTTCACTAATTATGTAACTTCTGAAGGTAATTGGTTGCACCAGAGCCTTTTATGGGCTTCATAACAAAGGGGGCGAATACATACGCACATGCCAATTTCCTGTTTTCTATTTCTAAAAAATAGTTTTATGTATAAATTTTTCTCATTTCACTTTAACTTAGACTATTGTGTTCTAAATCATAACATAAAATTCAGATTACCATATATACTCGAGTATAAGCCGACCCGAATATAAGCCGAGGCCCCTAATTTTACCCCAAAAAACTGGGAAAACGTATTGACTCGAGTATAAGACTAGGGTGGGAAATGCAGCAGCTACTGGTAAATTTCTAAATAAAATTAGATCCTAAAAAAAATATATTAATTGAATATTTATTTACAGTGTGTGTATAATGAATGCAGTGTGTGTATAATGAATGCAGTGTGTGTGTATGAATGCAGTGTGTGTATGAATGCAGTGTGTGTATGAATGCAGTGTGTGTATGAATGCAGCGTGTGTGTATGAGTGCAGCGTGTGTGTATGAGTGCAGCGTGTGTATGAGTGCAGCGTGTGTATGAGTGCAGCGTGTGTATAAGTGCAGTGTGTGTGTGTGTATGTGTGCAGTGTGTGTGTGTGTATGAGTGCAGTGTGTGTGTGTATGATTGCAGTGTGTGTGTGTATGAGTGCAGTGTGTGTATGAGTGCAGTGTGTGTGTGTATGAATGCAGTGTGTGTGTGTGTATGAGTGCAGTGTGTGTATGAGTGCAGTGTGTGTATGAGTGCAGTGTGTGTGTATGTGTGTGTGTGCAGTGTGTGTGTATGTGTGCAGTGTGTGTGTATGTGTGCAGTGTGTGTGTGTGTGTTTGTGTGTGTGTGTGTTGCAGTGGTGGGGGGGTGGGCAATTTTATTATTTTATTTATTATTATTTTTTATTATTTTAATATATTTTTTTCCATTATTATTTCTTCTTATTACCGGTATTTTTTATTTTATTATTATTTTTATTTTCGTCCCCCCTCCCTGCTTGATACATGGCAGGGAGGGGGGCTCCTTCCCTGGTGGTCCAGCATTGGCAGTTCAGTGGGGGGGAGAGGGGGCTGGCAGAGATCTTACTTACCCGTCCTGCAGCTCCTGTCAGCTCCCTCCTCCTCCGCGCCGTCCGTTCAGCTCTTCTGTCAGCTCCCAGTGTAAATCTCGCAAGAGCCGCGGCTCTCGCGAGACTTACACTGGGAGCTGACCGAGGTGCTGAACGGACGGCGCAGAGGAGGAGGGAGCTGACAGGAGCTGCAGGATGGGTAAGTAAGATCTCTGCCAGCCCCCTCTCCCTCAGTCTGTATTATGGCAATGCAAATTGCCATAATACAGACTATTGACTCGAGTATAAGCCGAGTTCCGGTTTTTCAGCACAAAAAATGTGCTGAAAAACTCGGCTTATACTCGAGTATATACGGTAATAAAACATTGAACTTAAGGCTGTCATGTAACAAAATAGGTAAAAAGTCAAGGGGGTGAATATTTTTGCAAGGCACTGTATGAGAGGTTCCTGTTCAAGTAGGTATATATCTCACCTATACATTGCTCTAGCAAAATTGCCAGCAAATGTGTAGATTAAAAGACACATCTACCTAAAAAATGCATCATCAATACACAGTAAGACATTTTTGAATGTAATGAGTATCTGGGTAGTTGTCCCATCTTGAATGACATCCTACTATTCTTAGCAGGTGCACACTAGTGGTTGTGGTCATCACACCACTTGAAGGCATAGGTAGCGGTTTGTGCAACTACTCTGGACCTCCAATTGTATAGACTTCACTGCTATGATATTATGCAAATAACGTATAGCTGAATCATTTTTCATTCATGCATTTGTTAGTCATTTTGAATAGTATTTTATTCCCATTAAGGGAAGGTTAAAGAGTCACTGTTATCACCAAAACCATTTCATCTGGAAAGGTGATATTCCTCTATTCAGACAATGTAAAACATTACAATTTCTGAGAAATTGCAGTGTTTATATATGTTAAGTTGACAGCCACTTGAGTTTCTTCGTTATGAAATCATCCAAAAATTCAGCATAATGACACCAAACTTGTGTAATTCCTCTCATAGAGAAGGATTGGACTCAATACTTCTGATTTAGAGGCTTTTAATTGAGGAACACCGCAATTATTGCCAATGTAATGTATGTCCCCCAAAGCATTAGATTAGACTAACATCAGCATTATGAATTACTTAATTAAAGGAGTAGCATCTGCTAGGCGTAGACTGTCTAGATACTGGAATAATACTGAATTTTATAGTGATTTTTTTTCTAAATAAAATGTGGTAGCTGATTCAATATATTAAATATGTTTATTTTGTAACATTAGAGTGCTTCTTCAACTTGACTGAAGATTAAGTAGTTCAAAAGTTGACTTTTAGAATAGTATTTTCAAAACTATTCAAATTAATATAAAAAGTTTCCACCGAATCTTGAAAGTTTGATGAATTAGTTAGTATTCAATGTGCAGGAATAAGGAGAAAAAGTCAGAGTACTATCATATAAACCACATGGAATGTGCAAGTGGATATAAACCAGTCTAAGAAACCCAACATGACGGCTCATTTTATTGTGTGATTATACACTGATCTGCCACAACAGAAAAATCACTGCCAGGTGAAGTTAATGACATTGATTCTATCATTACAATGGCATCTGTCAAGGGGTGGGATATATTAGGCAGCAAGTGAACAGTATGTTCTCAGGGCTGGACTGGCCTACCGTGATACCGGGAAATTTCCCGGTAGGCTGCCGGCTCTGGGGCCACTTTGAGATGTGGCTGCACTGTGGCTGTTTGTCCTCCATGCGGTCGAGGCCATTGCTTCTGCACCCAGCCGCCGAACGTCATATGGCGTCATATCCGGCGGCTGCTTGGGTGCGGCTCTACACTGCGCAGCATAGCGGCGGGCCGGCGGCATCCCTTCCCTTCGGCTGCACGCAGTGCAAGATCTGCTTGTACAGAAGTCAGAATACCATCACTGGACTAGTGGATTTTACTGAGCTGAGCTGCCCTGTGTCTGCATCTTGAAGTACAGGTAAGAGTAAAGGGGCTTGGGGGACCTATTGTTTATTACATTTGGGGGGTGGGGAGAGGAGTCAGCTGTGTATTAGATTAATGGGAGGGGGGCCACCAGCAGTGTATTAGATTAGGGGGAGGAGGACAGCAGTGTATTAGATTAGGGGGAGGGGACCAACACTGTACTAGATGGGGGGAGGGGATCAGTAGTGTATTAGATAGGGGGATCAGCAGTGTATTAGATTAGGGGGAGGGGGCCAACACTGTATTAGATAGGGGGAAGGAGGTCAGCAGTGTATTAGATAGTTGGGAGGGTGGTCAGCAGTGTATTAGATATGGGAGTGGGGGAGTCAGCAGTTTATTAAATTGGGGGGAGGGGGGCAAGCAGTGTATTAGATAGCGGGTGTAGGGCCAGCAGTGTATTAGATAGGGAGAGGGGGGGCAGCAGTCTATTAGATAGGGGGAGGGGGATCAGCAGTGTATTGATAGGGGGAGGGGGATCAGCAGTGTATTGATAGGTGGAGGTGGATAAGCAGTGTATTGATAGGGGGAGGGGATCAGCAGTGTATTAGACAGGGGGGGTCAGCAGTGTATTAGATAGGGGGAGGGGGGCCAGCAGTGTATTGGATAGTGGGGAGGGGGGGTCAGCAGTGTATTGATAGGGTGGTCAGCAGTGTATTAGGCGCAGTAACTGTGGGTCTGGCATAGATGTGGGGCTGGCATAGATTTTTTTCCAGGGCTGCTTTGTATCCCCAGTCCGGCCCTGTATATTCCTGAATTTCATGTGTTGGAAGCAGGAAATATGGGCAAGCAAAAAGATCTGAGTGACTTTGACAAGGACCAAACACTGATAGCTAGATGACTGGGTCAGAGAATCTCCAACATGGCAAAACTTGTGGGGTGTTCTGATATTAGGATCATGGGCCACCAAGGCTCATTTATGCACATGGGAAACCAAATTGCTGAAAAACTTAATGCAGGCCACATAGGCATCACTACTCAGATCTACCCTAGATAATGCATTTTACCCCTGCGTGCCACTCATGAACTGCTATGACTTGAAGACACCTGGCTGTTCCTCATGTAGATCAGGGTCTGGCAGCTTGTGTTCTCCCAGCCAGGTCTCTCTCAAAAGAGAACGGGGCAGAGGCAGAGTTATGCTTTAGGAAATGTTATGCTGGGAAACTCTGGGTCCTGGTATTCCTGTGGATGTTATTTTGACACATGCCACCTACCTAGAGATTGTTGCAGATCACGTACACACCTTCATTGCGATGGTGTACCCTGATGGCAGTGCCCTCTTTCAGCAGGATAATAGACCATGCCACACTGCAAAAAATGTTCTGGAATGTTTTGAGGAACATGACAAAGAGTTCAAGGTGTTGCATTGGACTCCAAATTCCCCAGATTTTAATCCGATTGATCATCTGTGGGATCTGCTGGAACAACAAATCCAATCCATGGAGGCTCCACCTCACAACTTTCAGGATTTAAAGGATCAGCTGGACACATTCAGAGGTCTTGTGGAGTCCATGCCATAACACATCAGAGCTGTTTTGGCACCACAATAGAAACCTACATGATATTAGGCAGGTGGTTTTAATGTTGTGGCTGATCAGTGTATAAGATGGTGTGTTAGGGATACTTCTGTAAATAATAGCACGTTGTATATTCAGGGATGTTCCGGGGTTTTCACAGAGATAAGATATTCAGCCCAGTTGACTGATCATGTGTGCAGTGACGTATAACTGTAGTGTTCTCTGTAAAATGTTTATTTAAAAGATAACAGCAAAGTGAAAACTCATAATATTAATCTCCAGAATACCCAGCCCTAAGCAGACACATAAAGTAGTAACATATAAAGGCCATAAAGTGAAGACCTTACCGCACAACCAGGGGCATGGCAGCTCTTTGAAAAGGCTCTTTGAAAATGCTCACTATAGGCACCCACCCTACTTCGTCTCATAGTTGTGATCTGAGTGCAATGTCCCAGTCCTCTTAACCCTGCACTGTAAAATATTCTGGTTTTAGAGATACTGCAATATTTTCCTTGCAGAGTTAAGACTTTCTCTAATGGCCTTTTACCAGAAAGCCACTAGAGGCGCTTCCTGCATTTATATGGAGTTTAACTTTGTGAAATGACACTGGATGTCCTCACACTCTGTAAGAGGACATCCAGCATCTTCAAACGACTCATAGAAAAGCTTTGATTCAATGCTTTCCTATGGGGAATGCCTAATACAGGATCCAAGGACAATTTATAAGCCTGGTCTACTATAATTATTACTACACTGTGCAAGATGTCAATTTTTGCTTTATCCAAATGAATTTGGATAAAAATTTATTTTGTTTCATCCAAAGTGAATTTTGTCCATTAGTCAATTAGTTTCAAAAGAAGTTTGTCCAGTGTTTTCAGTTCAGGATTTCCAATATGATGAATAAAATGTTGCGCTCGTCTGCTATTCTTTCAGTGTTTTAAATAAGTAGATAAAGTTCTTAATTTGGTACCCTTATGTGGAATTTCCGTATCTAAAGGGACATTCTGCTGCCTAAAAACATAAAAATAAAATCCTTATGTTTGTTTAGTAGATATAACTCCAATTAATAAAATGTATTGGTGTATTTCTAAAAACAGCTTGCAAAATCTGAAGATCTCTTGTCTGAAGACTTTGTAACCTCTCCCCTTCTAACCCAGCCCATACTTTCTCTGTCTGTCCAATCACAGACTTCCCAATGCAGCTCACCAAGAGGTCTTTGTAAGGCAGGTGCTCTGGGCATTTGCTGCCTCTAGAGTTTACCGCCACTTAACTAACCAAACCAGGAAGTAACAAGACTTATTGTCTGATGGACAGTCAGGGGGCTGTAACAAAGCTAATTTATAAAAGTGCCACTTTCTAGTGAAAATCTGCACTTATTGTAAAATGAAAAAATAGGGGCACACTCTTCACACATAGAGCACTTCAACAAGATGGAGTGCTTTACAGATAGCTTGCTATTTTCTTTTTCTTACATATGGCAATCTCACATAAGGATAACACATTTGGGAGGTATCTTCTATACAGCTAAAATATATTAAAAAAAAAAAAAAAACATGTTATCTGAATTTAAAAATTCAGCTGTTAGTAGATATATCCCTATTTTGGAACCCTTATGTGGGATTGCCAATAATTACGAATACCCAATTAGGGAGCTCTTAGTAAATAGCTCCCTAATATGGTGCCCTTAAGTGGGATTACCCTATTGTAGGATGCCAAATTAGGGATCTATCTAACAAACAACGGAAAGACCAAAATTAATAAGAGGACATTTGTTAGGTTTGATCTTTTAGTTGTTTAGTAAATAACTCCATAATTAAAAGGAATTCCCTTTTGTTGGGCTGCCATGTTTAAAGGTACCAAATTAGAGAGCAGTCTAGTAAGTGGCTGAAAGTTTATAACTAAGAAATGCCCTTTTTTAAATGTTGGTCTTTCGACTGTTTAACAGATAACTCCCTAAATGTGAGAGTGCCATATTTAAGGACACCAAATAATTACATTATGTACTAAACACAACAGATCACTAATTTAGTACCCTTAAGTATGGTAATCCCACATAATGGTATATATATTTTTTATATATTTTCAAGAATGAACTAACAAATTAATTGCACGCTGAAGAATTTAGTTCATTGCACAATTTGTTCATCCTACCAGTGTGGGGTTCTGCGATTGATTAATTGTATGAATGGGTGGATAAGGCAATTTTTGTCCAAACTGAGATTCGTCTGAAAATGTATACACAAGTCTAAATATTACACCCTGTTCAATGGGCAAAAGAATGATCAGGAACAATACACAGAATCTGATTGGTATAATGAGCCCTTAGCATGCATATTGGTATATGGGAGAGCATGGCCATTTACCTATCCTGCAAACATCCGGTTTTAGTAATTCAACCCCTTTCACTCACTTGGTTCATTGGGCCAAATTGCTTTATTTCTCTGACTGCGTGGAGTGGGAATGAAAAAGGACCTTGCGTATTTATCAATCCAATATGAATCTGGGGCACATTGCAGGATTTAAACCTTAGGTAGCATGACATTTGCCACAATATTGATAAGAAGTGTTTCCTTTGAAATTAAGGAGATCACACATTTATTACAGTATTTCAGACAAGCAATTCACTTTTTATAATATGTAAAACATTTTCCTAGCATTTTACAGGTCTCAGTAACAAAGAGGAACCAAGCTACTGAAATAGTTGTGATTTGGAGAATGATACCTGTAACTGGCCTCCAGTTCCGAGACAATATTCCCCTGGCTACCTCCAGTCATGTCTTTCATAGGGGTATGGTGTTTCTGGTTTGTAAATGGTGGGATGTTTGGAGCTGTTTTGTGCTGGATTGCACATAATTGAATTGTGTATTCCACTTGGTGGTAATGCCAGTCTTATGAGTCTTTAATTATGTGATATTTCTGAAGGCTAGAGTTGTTTACAAGCTGAAAAGACATATAGTACTATCATAATCATTCAGCCAACGAACAACTGAAGATGGGAGATATATTCTTCATTGCTTAGGGTGGCAAAATTGTCTTCATTCTCTCTAAAACATACAACATAACTCTCATTAGCAGATGTATTCAAGCCTGGTCTTTTTGCTCCACCAACAACTTGTTACTATGACTTTCTCATTACCACTCCCCAATCTTTTGCCTGCCTTACTTCTCCAGGGTTGCCCCTTCCTTATGGAATGCCCAGCCACATTCAAATTTCCACATCTCTGCAAAAAAATCCTTAAAAGCACACTATCACCCCTTAACTCCTCATCCCTTAGAACCTTCAACTACCCTCTCTCATCTGCTGTGCTACCTCCTCCCAAGTACCACTTTCATCTTTTTACATTTTATGGTCATTCATATATAGGTGTCTTCACCTACATTTCCTGTACATCAATCCTGTTTTGTTGGAATTAATTCAAACAATGTTTGTCTCTTTTTACCTATTGTACATTGCTGTGGAATATGTTGTCACTATATAAAAAATTGTAATTGTCCTATGAATAGTTTCTTAGCAGTGTTGTTCTCCTGTATTTGTTCCTCAATCATCAAAAGGCATATCTGTGAAGAGTTAACATTTGTGTACTTGTCAAAACCACAATATTTAGCTTATGTTGTTTAGTTATATTTGTAATAGTGCACATTTAAACTAATAAAGTTGTTATTTGATGCAATTCTCAGACAGGTACAAATAATAGTCAGTGGTTCTAAGCCCTTTTATTTAATTATCTTCCTGTAGTGTAAGGATTGACTTGGTTTAATGCACATAATCTCTTCCCTCGGGGATGTTGTGAAATAGGTGTGAGCACCAATAAAACATGGTAATTAGGTTTTACATAATGAAACAAAATGGGAGAATCCTTTTGTGCAAAAACATTAATAAGCAGCAATGCTATTTAGTGTGCACTAATCCTACAAAAAGTAAGTACAGTTTGGGCAGATAATGTGAACTTTCTGTCTGTATGTTTGGCTGCCCTGTTAAAGGGGAACTGTCACTAAACAGGATTTTTAATATAATGTATACTTATCAAATATAGTTATCAAATATGTATTCATGAGGTTTAAAACAACACCTATTTATCCAGCAGATTTACACCTCCATCTTAGTGTCAGGGTACCTGAAGTCTCTACCTCTGAGAGAGGTAGAGACTTAGAAGTTTATCCGTCCAGAAGGGCTGTTTCCTCCGTTCCTCGCGGTCCTTCCGGTCATTTACACGCCGGCCGCGAGGGATCCACTTCCTTTTGTAACACGACGCCCAGCAGTCGACGTCATGACGCCAACCCGGACCGACCTGTCACTCAATTGTCTGGAGACTAATCAGGACTCGTCGGAGGCGTGTCTACTCTCCTGAGCCAGGGTATTTAACAGTGCTTCTTCCATTTGCTCATTGCCCTGTCGTGGTTCTAGCCTGTCTAGTCACCCAGCGCTCTTGTATTCCAGTTATCCTTTTGGTTCCGACCCGGCTTGTTTGTTTTACTCTGCTTATCTCTGTTACCCTTTGACTCGGCTTGTTCCTCGCTTACCTGTCTTCTCGTTCCCTCGACCTCGGCTTGCCTTTGACCATTCTCTATATCTCCGTACGTTAGTCCGGCCATTCTAAGGTCCGGTATACGTATCTTTCTACTGTCTGTACTCTGCGTGTTGGATCCCTGTCCCGATCCTGACATTACGACAGGGCCAATGGATCCTGCAAGTACAAACAGTCAGCTTGGTCCTTCCGATCCTAGGTTTGAAGCCATGGAACACAGAATGGATCAGATGGCCCTAGCACTACAGGCGTTATTATCTCGTGCTAATAACCCACCAGAGGAGACGCGTACTACTTCTATTTCCCCTGTGAGTTCAGGCCTAGAGGTAGCCACTGTAGGTGCCTCTTCCCGCATTACCCCACCAGTACGTTATGGTGGTTCACCTGAGAAGTGTCGTGGTTTTTTAAACCAGATCAGTATCCACTTTGAATTACAACCTCGCTCCTATCCTTCAGATAGGTCGAAGGTTGGATTTATTATCACCTTACTCATTGAGAGAGCTCTGAGATCGGCCAACCCATTATGGGAGAATGATAACCAGTTAGTATATAATTATAATGCCTTTGTAGCTGCCTTTAGAAGAACTTTTGACCCTCCTGGTAGAAAGGTCAATGCAGCTAGATTACTTTTGCGCCTGAGACAAGAGAACCGAACACTTGTGGATTATGCACTAGAGTTCAGGTCTTTGGCGGCAGAAGTTAAGTGGAATGAGCAGGCTTATATAGATGTATTTTTGAACGGGTTATCAGATGTAATCCTTGACGAGGTTGCTACTAGAGAGCTTCCTGAAAATTTGGAGGATTTAATTTCGTTCATATCTCGTATTGATGAGCGTTTAAGAGAGAGACAGAACACTCGAGAGAGGAACTTTAGACCTTCCTTTAAATTAGCTCCCGCATTTCAAAGCCCTGATTCCACTACCTCACTGTTTCCTGAACCTATGCAGATAGGCAATACTCGCCTCTCAGAAGAGGAAAGACAGTACAGGAGAAGGGAGGGATTGTGTATGTATTGTGGAGTCAGAGGTCACTTACGCCTGAATTGTCCTAATCGCTCGGGAAACGCCCGCACCTAAGTTTTTCTAGAGGACAGGCCTTGGGTGTTTCTATTTTGTCCTCTACTCATAACTATAAAGATCACAGGCTTCTGCTACCAGTTTCTTTAACTTGGGAGAAGGGAGTACTAAAGACCATGGCTTTGATAGATTCCGGAGCTGCTGAGAATTTTATCGACCAGGCCTTTGCTACTAAACACACTATCCCATCCCAGTTAAGGGATACACCCTTGGCCGTTGAGGCCATAGATGGTAGACCTTTACTTGAGCCTGTTATCTTTCGTGAAACCATACCCGTTAACTTAACTGTTGGTATCTTACACGAGGAAAACTTATCGCTTATGCTTATTTCGTCCCCTTCTGTTCCCATAGTCCTGGGTTACCCATGGTTAAAGAGACATAACCCTATTATTGATTGGGAGTTAGGGGAGATACTCTCATGGGGCCAGGGTTGCCAGGAGAGGTGTTTACGGAGGGTTTCTCCATTGGGTATAATTAACACACCAGGTAGTTCTACCCAGTCTACAGATTTACAGATACCGCCTCGGTACCTGGATTTAAAAGCAGTATTCGACAAAAAGAACGCTGATACTCTACCTCCACACAGGACTTTTGACTGTAAAATTAATCTGCTACCTGGTACCATGCCTCCGAGGGGTAATGTATATCCTCTATCCACCAAAGAGAATTCAGTTCTAGAGGAATATATTCGGGAGAATCTAGACAAAGGATTCATTAGGAGATCTTCTTCTCCTGCCGGGGCTGGTTTTTTTTTTGTTAAAAAGAAGGATGGTTCCCTAAGACCTTGCATTGATTACCGAGGTTTGAATAAAATAACCATCAGAAACGCCTATCCGATCCCCTTGATTACCGAGCTGTTTGATCGCCTAAAGGGCTCTAAAATTTTCACCAAGTTGGATCTCAGAGGGGCATATAACTTGGTGAGAATCCAGCAAGGACACGAGTGGATGACAGCGTTCAATACCCGTTATGGGCATTATGAATACACGGTCATGCCTTTTGGTCTTTGTAACGCACCGGCAGTATTTCAGGATTTGATTAACGAAGTTCTCAGGGAATTTCAACATGATTGTGTTATTGTGTACCTGGACGACATACTTATACACTCTAGAGAGATTGAGACCCACCACAGACAAGTCAGAAAGGTATTACACAAACTTCTTCAACATGGGTTATACTGCAAATTGGAGAAATGTAGTTTTGACCAGTCTCAGATAGACTTTCTTGGTTACGTGATTTCTGGGGAAGGCTTTAAGATGGATCCCGACAAACTCCAGTCTATTTTAGATTGGCCATTGCCTAAGGGACTCAAGGCTATTCAGAGGTTTATTGGTTTCTCCAATTATTATAGGCGCTTTATTAAGGGATACTCTTCTATTATTGCGCCTATTACCAATATGACCAGACAGGGGGCTGACACTAAGACTTGGTCTACTGAAGCTCTCGTTGCTTTCAAGACTCTCAAAGAACTTTTTGCCTCTGCTCCAATTTTAGTCCACCCTGATACGACACTGCCGTTCCTACTCGAGGTCGATGCCTCTGAGACAGGCGTAGGTGCTGTTCTGTCACAAAGGTTGGGGGTGGGCAAACCACTACACCCTTGTGGTTTTTTTTCCAAGAAACTGTCTGGCCCTGAGAGCAGATATGACATCGGTGATAGGGAATTATTAGCGGTCATTATGGCTTTAAAGGAGTGGAGACATTTATTGGAGGGGACCTTGCATCCTGTTACCATTTTAACGGATCACAAGAACTTGTCCTATATTGGGGAGGCTAAGCGACTGTCCGCCAGACAAGCTCGTTGGTCCTTATTCCTGACCCACTTCAATTATGTACTTACTTATAGACCTGGTTCTAAGAACTCTAAAGCCGATGCTTTGTCCCGCCAATATGAACCTTCTACTATATCTGAACCTGTTCTTTCCTCTATAGTTCCGAAATGCAATATTATCGCTAACACGAATCTCAGGATTCACTCTCCGTTACTTGCCGAGATCTTAAAGCTGCAACATCTAGCCCCTAAACAGACTCCCGGGGGTCGACATTTCGTTCCTCCTGCTCTTCAACTGGAACTGTTACAATGTTTCCACAACAGCAAGGTGGCTGGACATCCTGGCATTCGCAAGACGTGCGCTTTGATCTCTAAAGACTTCTGGTGGCCTGCTTTACGTAGGGATATCAAAGATTTCATCGGTGCGTGTGAGGTTTGCACTAAGACCAAGCAACCTCATACGCTTCCATGTGGATTCCTGCATCCCTTAGAGGTTCCAGAAAAGCCCTGGTCCTGCTTGGCTATGGACTTTATTGTCGATTTACCTATATCTAAAAAACAGACTGTTATCCTCACCGTGGTTGACAGATTCACCAAGATGGCTCACTTCGTTCCCCTGCCTAAACTTCCATCTTCTCCCGAGTTGGCAGAGATATTCGCAAGTGAGATTTTTCGTTTACATGGGATACCCTCCCAAATTGTATCTGACAGAGGTTCCCAATTTGTTTCTCGTTTTTGGAGATCCTTCTGCTCTCAACTGGGTATCAAATTGAATTTCTCTTCCGCCTATCATCCTCAGTCTAACGGAGCTGCTGAACGCACCAACCAAAAGATTGAACAATATTTACGTTGTTTTGTTTCCGGACACCAGGACGATTGGGTCGGTTTGATTCCTTGGGCGGAGTTCGCGCACAACAATCTCGTTTGTGATTCTACTCATTCAAGCCCCTTCTTCATGAATTATGGCTTTCATCCATCCATTCTTCCCTCGGTTTCTCCTTCCCAAGGGGTACCGTCGGTTTATGTTCATGTTGCCAATTTGAGGAAGTTGTGGGATCAGACTCGACAAATTCTTCTGCACAATTCTATGCTGGTTAAGAAACACGCTGATAAACGTAGAAGGTCGGCTCCGGTTTTTGTTCCAGGCGATAGAGTATGGTTAAGCACTAGAAACATTCGTTTAAAAGTGCCTTCCATGAAGTTCGCTCCTCGTTATATTGGACCTTACAGGGTTCTGACTAGAATTAACCCAGTTGCGTATCGTCTAGCTCTTCCATCTGCCTTACGCATCCCTAACTCCTTTCATGTTTCATTGCTGAAACCGCTAGTCTGCAACAGATTTTCATCCACGGTATCCTCTCCTCGCTCTGTTCAGGTGGAGGGTCAGGAGGAGTATGAGGTCAACTCTATCATCGATTCTCGAATATCCCGGGGGAGAGTACAATATCTGGTCGACTGGAAAGGATATGGTCCTGAGGAGAGGAGTTGGGTACCTCAAGAGGATGTTCATGCTCCTCGCCTCCGCAGGGCGTTTCACTCCCGCTTTCCATCTCGTCCCGGTTCCTTCCGCCCGGTGGGCGTATCTGAGAGGGGGGGTACTGTCAGGGTACCTGAAGTCTCTACCTCTGAGAGAGGTAGAGACTTAGAAGTTTATCCGTCCAGAAGGGCTGTTTCCTCCGTTCCTCGCGGTCCTTCCGGTCATTTACACGCCGGCCGCGAGGGATCCACTTCCTTTTGTAACACGACGCCCAGCAGTCGACGTCATGACGCCAACCCGGACCGACCTGTCACTCAATTGTCTGGAGACTAATCAGGACTCGTCGGAGGCGTGTCTACTCTCCTGAGCCAGGGTATTTAACAGTGCTTCTTCCATTTGCTCATTGCCCTGTCGTGGTTCTAGCCTGTCTAGTCACCCAGCGCTCTTGTATTCCAGTTATCCTTTTGGTTCCGACCCGGCTTGTTTGTTTTACTCTGCTTATCTCTGTTACCCTTTGACTCGGCTTGTTCCTCGCTTACCTGTCTTCTCGTTCCCTCGACCTCGGCTTGCCTTTGACCATTCTCTATATCTCCGTACGTTAGTCCGGCCATTCTAAGGTCCGGTATACGTATCTTTCTACTGTCTGTACTCTGCGTGTTGGATCCCTGTCCCGATCCTGACACTTAGCCAGGGCTGGTGCTATACTACCCCTCATATGTCTCTTCATACACTCCAGGAACTCTGTGTGTCTCTTTGTACCCCAGCCCCTTTGTATGTCTCTTTGTGCTCCCCAGTACCTCTATGAGTCTAGGCAAGACCAGCTACTTGTCCCCACCCCCCCCCCCCCCGAAAAAAACCGAACACACTTTGATTTATAAAAACAGATTTCTATAAAAAATTAAAAGCATTAAACTTTAACCTACCTCAGAGTGTCTCTTTGTCCCTCCAATCCCTAGGTGTGCCTATTTGTCCCCACAGCCCCTCTCCATGCCTCTCTGTACCCCAGTCCCTCTCTGTGTCTCTTTGTCCCCCCTCTCCCTCTGTGTGTCTCTTTGTCCCCAGGCCCTCTGTGTATCTCTTTGTCACCAGTCCCTTTGTGCATTTCTTTGTCCCTAGTCCCTCTGTGTATCTCTTTGTCATCAGTCCCTTTGTGCATCTCTTTGTCCCCAGTCCCTCTGTATGTCTCTTTTTACCACCAGCCCTTTGTGTGCCTCTTTTGTATCCCCAGTCTGTCTGTGTGTCTCTTTGTCCCCCTCCTCCCCCAACCCATCTGTGTGTCTCTTTGTCCCCCAGCCCATTTGTGTGTCTCTTTGTCCCCCAGGTCTGTGTGTGTGTCTTTGTCACCCCTAAACCCATCTGTGGTTCTCTTTGTCTGTGTGTGTTTTTTTTGTCCCCCAGCCCCTCTTTGTGTCTCTATATATCTTCCAGGATCTTGTTGTTTCTGTCAGGATGGGGCTGTGGCCCAACATGCAGAATTAAGTCAAACACAAAGAATATGCTAACATTGATAAAAATCAGTAACTGGTGATTTTAAGGAAGGATAAGAATTAAACAAAATATAATGATAACTTTAAGTTTTAATGAAAGAAATGCTCTTATAGCACTAATAGAAAATAGAAATATCATAATCAAAGCTGCGGACAAAGGAGGTAGTATTGTGATAAAGAATACACAAGACTATTTAAAAGAGTGCCATCGCCAATTAAATGATGAAGTAGTGTATAACAAATCATCAAAAATCCGACAGTGGAAATACAAAAATCATTAGGGGAACTTTTAAATAGAGGTAAAGCATTGGGCATCCTAAATGAAAAATAATGTGAATTTTTAAATAATGAATACCCTAGAATACCCACATTTTACACTTTACCTAAGGTCCATAAGAATAGGGATTGTCCACCAGGTAGACCAATAGTATCAGGTATTGGCTCAATTTCTGTAAATCTTTCACAATTTATTGACATTTATCTACAGGATCTAGTGAAAGTGATGCCGTCATATGTGAAGGATACAGTGGATATTATAAAGGTTTTAACCCCTTAAGGACCAAACTTCTGGAATAAAAGGGAATCATGACATGTCACACATGTGACAGCCCTGAAGATACATCGACGACCTGATTTTTATTTGGGATGGACCTATAGAACTTTTAGATACATTTTTAAGTAAAATAAATAATAATGATTGGGGTATCTCCCTTACCAGCCAGTATAGTAAGAATAAGGCTGTTTATTTGGATCTGGAAGCGAAGGTAGAGAAATTAAAACAATAAAAAAATAAAAATAAAAAGGTGGATGCCAACAATTATGTATTATTCAATAGTGGGCATTACACACCATGGCTTACCAATATATACCCAAGGGTCAATTTCAAAGGGTTAGGAGGAATTGTACCAGCACAGAAGTGTATGATGAACAGGCAGAAATATTGGTAGAAAGATTTATACAAAAGGATTACCCTAGTCAGCTCCTCTTAAAAGCTAAGGAAGAATGTAGGAAGTTGAATCAAGATGATCTGATAAACAATAACAAGGCAATAAGTAAAAATAGTGAAAATATTCCCCTAGTATTTGATTTTAATGATAGCGTTAAGGAAAAAAGATACATTATTAATAAACATTGGCACCTTCTTAAAAAAGATAGGTGTTACAGACACAATTACCCGATAAACCTTTTATAACTTTTAGAGGGGCTCCAAATTTTAAAAGTATTTTAACCCATATTCAACCCTCTGATAAAATTAATAATGATAAGACTGGTAAGAATTTTTAAGTGGGGAGAAAAGGTTTTTATTCCTGTAATAAGTGTATAGGTTGCAGTTACAGTAAGAATAAATCGTTAAAAAGTATTAATAAGTTCAGGACAAAATGTGATAAACATGATTTTTTTTGAAAATGATCTTACAACATGTTTTACTAGAGACGTAATATATTTGTTAATATGCCCCTGTGGATTACAGTACGTTTGAAGAACTATACGCCCATTACATAAAAGGATAGCTGAACATGTTAATAATATTAAGAAAGACATAGGGCATACATTATAATTCTATCAACATAAACTATATATTTAATTATTATGTTCATTTACATTGAATGAGACATTTCCACTTTTTGCACAAGGCAAATACGGTGCCATACCTTAAATATAATATTGACGGTATTACTACTAGAAAACCATTGAAAACGCTCAAACACTACTCCATTAACAAATCCTTTGTAATTCATTGGCATATATTGTGTTGATTTCCTTTCGGCTATGAATTTCAAGCATCCTCATTATCTGTGGTTGTGAATATTTACAGTTTCTGTCGTCACTGGCAAGGACTTCATTTTGAAACAGTAATAAATGATATGTACGTAATAAGTTGAGGTAAGATCACAAACACTAACACCCCCAAGCTGTTTGAAAATTGACTGCTTTGCATCATCTACATATCTGAAGTAGAACCTTGGGGAAAAGTCCACCTTGGGTGTTGTATTTCTGAGAAATTATGTTTCCACAAGTCTCCGAGAATTCCCCACATGACATACAAATGAGCATAGACAGGCATCGTGTTACAGACTTCATCCTGAATTTCTGCATTCAACCTTATCAATGGTACACTGTTTTAAACACAGCCTTTTCTCTTTATTTTTATATATATATATATATATATATATATATATATATATATAGACATATATATTAGGGACTCCATCAGAGAGACGCCAGAGAAATCGTTGTGAAACAAACAGTACCCATGTTCCTGTTTAGGGAGGATAATGCAGGTAGCTTGAACAAGTTTGGTCCCTTGGTAAAATATAGGGATACTGTCCCCAAGCTAGGAAAAGAGGATGGCGAAGAATACTTCTCGAGACCCATTTTCAAGTAGTGCTCCACCCCACTCCACATAATTATAGTCTGATTGGGGGCCGTCCCTGAAGTATTCTCAGGAAATACCAGTTAGTGCATCTAAATGTTTTTTTAATAAGTGCTCTATGGTCAATGTCAGAGGTTTGTATGTTTCCCAGGTCTTACATTTTCAGACCTTACTTTCTGTATGTTTGGAGTCTTCAATCCTGTCCATTCTAAATACATAGGACAGCATGGTGTGATTCAATGCCAGGGTTGACTTATCAACTAGAATCCATGCAATGGTTTGTCTGGTCGCCACCAGCACCATCTGAATAAGCCTGGCGTGTCTTGGGTTTTTGGCAGGGAAGATTCCAAAGATGGACAGCTCTGGGAACAGCGCCAAAATATACAGTGTTGTCTCTAAGTATTCTCTCATTTTCCCCCAAAACTCCCTCATTCGCAAACAGCAGCAAAAGCAGCGCAGTAAGTCAGCCCCTTCCCTGCACTTCAAGCAGTTTGAGGAGATTGAGAGCCTCATTCAGTATTGAGTATCAGGTGCTATGTAGGCATATAGTGCTATCCACTGACAAACACAGCTTTCTAAATAAAAGATTGTTATCCAAAGGACCAATAGACAGTTTTGACCTTATTGGTCTTATCCGTATGGTGTTGGTTCTGGTCTAGGAAATGAAGAATCTCTATTAATCCCTACATTGGCTTCCTGTAAGATAGAGGGCTCAATTTAAAATTTGGGTTCTTGCTTTCAAATCTCCACATAATGCTGCTCCCAGCTATCTATCCTCCCTAATACTCAAGTATGTCCCGTCTAGGCCCTTACAATCTGCTGAAGACTTACTTCTATCTTCTGTCCGTACTCCCACCTCTGATGCTCGCCTTCAAGACTTCTCGAGGGCTGCAGCGGTCCTGTGGAACTCACTTCCCTCCTCCGTTAGATGCTCACCCAGTCTCCACTCCTTCAAAAAAATCATTAAAAACCCACTTCTTCATAAAAGCGTATCAATTAAACTGTAAATAGCTCCCAACTGATTCCTCTTTTGCAACTGTCACTAGTCTAATACTATCCTTACCTTTTTGTATTACTTTACCCCACTCCCTCTAGCATGTAAGCTCATTGAGCAGGGCCCTCATACCCTCTGTTCCTGTGTGTCCAACTTGTCTGGTTACAAATACATGTCTGTTCGTCCACCCATTGTAAAGCGCTGCGGAATTTGATGGCGCTATATAAATAATAACATAATAATAATAATAAAAAAGCGTACGAGCAACACAGCGTTTCAGCACACTTTAAGAAATGCCACAAGATAGACCCAAGTGGCTTAACCTTCCGATGCATACAAAATGTGAAAAAAGCATGGAGAGGGGGCAATCATATTCAGAATATTGGAAGGGAGGAAATGAAGTAGGTGTATAGGTTAAATACGCTAACACCATATGGACTCAATGTGGAGTTTGACCTTTATAATTTTTTATAAAAAATGTTTTTATAAAATTGAGTGTTTAGAATTAAATTATTCAGTATTTATATATAGTGAAGTTTTTATACAACAATCTTGATATTTGTATGTTTTGGGTGAATATTATCTTGTGTTAATTGTTCTCTTCATTTCTCTTATCCCTATAATTGTGCCTTTTAATGCAAAGGGTTAATTAAAAAATCTGTTTTATAGGATAAAGACTTTATTATTGTTTTATTATTCACAATTTGTGAATGTATAAATAGATGGATTTAAATGTCTGTGAGACAATTTTTGCAAATGTAAGTGTTTAGTTTTAAAATAGTAAGTATAAGAAAAATGACTGCAGAGTAAGATAGAACTGACCCTGAAGTCAAATAAGGGACTAAATGGGCGACAAAAGTGGGCATTAACCCAGAGCTACAAATAATAAAGAAAAATTCCCAAACGTTAGGATTCCTGGAAGGGAGAGCAAAGGTCTGGCTTCCAACAAACACTAACAGAGGGTGTGCCCATACATAGGGATAAATAACTCAAGTCCCATGGTTAAAATGATATAAAATAAAAAATCTTTATTAGAAAAATGTAAAAACGAACCAATAGAATATAACCCAAATACGTGCAAAAAAAGTGCTGCACACACTGGGTCTAAATCTTAGATCAGGTCTATATTGTAAACCTTTGGTATAGTGAATACTTAATACAAAAGGACCATACATCTGCCTGGGAGCGTGAATATGGCAACGTAAAAGTACTTGTAAAGGAAAAAGACTTGCATATATTGTAATTATAAAAAGAAAAATATATATGTAAATAAAGCAAAGTCCCCTCCTTATAAACTAAGACTAGAAACAGTCACAGGTTACCCAGATATAAAGAGAGGCAAAAAAGTGGTGTAAATTGCCTTCCTATTTAAGATTATTCTGTAGGTAAATGTCAATGGGGTAGATAAAGATATAAAAGATATGGGGTATCTTAAATAAGTAGCTATAAGAATACCCCACTGTGAGTCCAGGCTGCCAAATGTCTTCACTTATACAAAGTATAAAACAGCAACTCCTGTATATAGATACAGAGGAAAGTAAAAAAGTGACTCACTGCCCTCCTAAATAAATAACAGTATCGAAATAAAGATACTTGATTGCAAGGAGAAAACAAAATAATATGAGGCAGTCACTGGTTGCTATGGAAATTAATTCCAAATGAAGTGCAAAACCGAGGACTATCACCTGCCTGATTCTAGTCAATGTTAACCCAGGCAAAACGGTCCCTAAATCTCTTACTAGCTAGTAAGATTAAGATTAAAGTTAAATGCAAAGTAAAGTACAACACCAAGGGGTATCTCTTGCCTGATTCTGATCGGTATAGTGCCCAGGCAGAGTAATCCCTGAATCTCTTACTAGCTATTAAAGGAACACTATAGTCATCTAAATTACTTTAGCTTAATAAAGCAGTTTTAGTGTATAGATCATTCCCCTGCATTTTCACTGCTCAATTCACTGTCATTTAGGAGTTAAATCACTTTGTTTCTGTTTATGCAGCCCTAGCCACACCTCCCCTGGCTATGATTGACTGAGCCTGCATGAAAAAAAAAACTGGTTTCACTTTCAAACAGATGTAATTTACCTTAAATAATTGTATCTCAATCTCTAAATTGAACTTTAATCACATACAGGGGGCTCTTGCAGGGTCTAGCAAGCTATTAACATAGCAGGGGAAAAGAAAATCTTAATTAAACAGAACTTGCAATAAAGAAAGCCTAAATAGGGCTCTCTTTACAGGAAGTGTTTATGGAAGGCTGTGCAAGTCACATGCAGGGAGGCGTGACTAGGGTTCATAAACAAACAGATTTAACTCCTAAATGGCAGAGGATTGAGTAGTGAGGCTGCAGGGGCATGTTCTATACACCAAAACTGCTTCATTAAGCTAAAGTTGTTCAAGCGACTATAGTGTCCCTTTAAGATTAGGATTAAAGATTAGGATTAGCTATTAAGATTAGGATAAAAGATGGCTGCACATCCAGCTATGAACCATTCCCTACCAACCTCCCAAAACATGTCCGCTATATCAGTAGGTCCACGATTCTATTTCTTAGTTTTCTTCCGGCTTTTGATTCCGATACGTCATATCCTCCAACGTGACGATCACTGTGCTTGACCGGATCACGTGGATAGCAACCGAGACGTCCCTCTTGTGACGTATATAGCATCACATGGGCAGGGGAATCACATGAGCGGAAGAGAAATTGAGTCCGCTGAAGATAGGGGAAAATGCCCATAGTCCTTTATATTAGTGTCCAAATGCATAAAAACCAGAAAAAGGAAGGAAAATAAAACATAATGAGACATTATACACTTGCTAGATGTCTACATATATTAACATATTGAATTATATCTACTTTGTGGCCTATTTAGTAATAATACTATACTGTGTAACCACTGTGTTAATTAGAACAGGGAGAAAACGGAACAAGTGCAGAAAAATAGTCCAGAACCCATTCAAACCTAATATATATTGGTGAAGTTAAATATTTATAGCCAAACTTGTAAAATTCCATAAAAAGTAATAGAATAAACCAAAAATGGATATTAAAATTGCAAAAATATTAATTATAAAAATACTCATAAAATACTATTAATTTCAAAATCAATATTAAGACCCTGAGGTATCAAAGTGCGCATTTCGAATATCCATTTGGCTTCTTGAGTACTTAACTTCTTAGCAATATCCCCTCCTCTCCAATGGGATTCTATTTTCTCTATGGCATAAAAATTAAGAAACTTTGGATCTGAATTATGTTTTTCCAAAAATTTTTTGGATACGCTATGGTTTAAAAATCCTTTTTGGATGTTTCTAACATGCTCGCTTATTCGTGTTTTTAGTGGTCTCGAAGTCTTGCCTATATACTGTAGGCCACATGTGCAATTTAAAAGATATATAACGTTGTTAGAGTGACAAGTGATCATTGACTTAATTTTAAACTCTCTTTTTGCACTCACGGACATAAACGTGGTTACATTTTTTTTTGCATGCATTGCACATCCCACAATGATAAAAACCTTTTTGGGTCTTTGACCAATTAGATAAGAAATTACTATTATTAAGAGGGTTTTTCTCAATAAAACTATTGGTTAAAATTTGTTTAAAATTTCTTGCGCCCTTAAAAATAAATTTTGGTTTGGAACCTAAAAATTATGATATTTCATCGTCTTGACTTAAAATCTTCCAGTTTTTATTTATAATCTTTTTGACAGCGCCTATATTGCTTGAATAGTTAAAAATAAGTGGAATTTGTTGGTTAGTATTAACAACAATAGGGATTTCTCTTTTTTTATATATTCTAAAAGGGGAGATCTGTCTAGCGATGATACCATTTGAATTTGAGTATCAAGATCTTTTCCGGCATATCCCTTTTGGATAAATTGTTTCTTTAAAACTCCAGCCTGTCTTTGTACAGTTCCTACGCAGCCTTAAAAATTGTCCCCTTGGGATATTAGTCAGCCAGGGTTTATGATGACAACTACTAATTTCTATGTAGCTGTTGACGTCAACTTGTTTAAAGAAAGTGCAAGTGTTTAATTGATTATTATCTGTAAAAATGTTTAAATCCAAAAAGTCTATGCTAGTATTACTAGCATTTTTGGTTAGACGGATTCCCCAATCATTACAATTAAGAGAGTTAAAAAATACATTAAAAAGATCTTCTGACCCTTTCCAGATTATAAAAATGTCGTCAATATATCTTTTGTATAGGACCAGGTTTGCACCACAGCCATGCCCTTGGTGTATAAAAGTACGCTCCCAATATGCCATAAAAAGATTGGCATAACTGGGTGCAAACCTGGTCCCCATGGCAGTACCTCTAATCTGCAAATAAAAATCTCCTTCAAACCAAAAATAGTTGTTGTCTAAAATCATATGGATACCGTCTAAAATGAAGTTTCGCTGGGCTTCATTAAATTTCTTAGATTCCTGCAGAAAAAATTCAGTTGCTTCGCACCCTTTCTCATGTTTGATGATAGTGTATAGACTGGTTACGTCACAAGTAATATGAAGACAATAATTTTCCCATTTAAAGCATTCAATATGTTTAGCAAACTCATTGAGTCTTGGAGATAAGAGGGGCAATTTTTGACCAGGGGTTGTAGATGAAAGTTTATATATTGCGACAATGGTGATAAGATGGAATTTATGCCAGATATTATAGGGCGGCCTGGTGGGTTTACCGGATCCTTATGTTGCTTGGGTAGTATATAGATTACTGATATACGCAGTGGTGTATCCTGGTTTTGTGCTGCCCTAGGCAGGACAAAACTCAGGCGCCCCCTCCCGCCCGCGCCCTCCCCACCCAACCCTTCCCCCCGCCTGCGTCACCCCCACCCAACCCTTCCCCCGCCTTCTAAATACACACACACACACACACTAACAGACACACACACACTAACAGACATACACACACACACACACTAACAGACACACACACACACACACACACACACACACACACACACTAACAGATACACACACACACAAACACACACTAACAGACATACATACACACACACACTAACAGACATACATACACACACTAACAGACATACACACACACACACACACACTAACAGACACACACTAACAGACACACAGACACACAGACACACACTAACAGACATACACAGACACACACTAACAGACATACACACACACTAACAGACATACACACACACTAACAGACATACACACTAACAGACACACAGACACACACACAGACACACACTAACAGACATACACAGACACACACTAACAGACATACACACACACACACTAACAGACATACACACACACACACACTCACTCACATATTTAACACATATTTGTTTTTTAAATGTAACCCCCCCCCAGCCTCCTTACCTTTGGAAATGCTGGGGGGGGGGTGTTCTCTTCCTCCCCGGTGGTCCAGTGGCTGCTAGGCGGGCGGCATTGGCGGGCGGCATCGGCGGGCGGGCGGCTGGCGAGGGAGCACTTCCCCTGAGCTGTCTGCTCAGCTCCCTCGCTCGTCGCAGAGTGAGGCTGGGAGCCGGAATATGACATCATATTCCGGCTCCCATCCTCACTCTGCGGCGCGCGAGGGAGCTGAGCAGAGTGCTCCCTCGCCAGCCGCTGTGGTGGAATCTCTGTAAAAATAAATTTAGTAGGCCGAGATTACCACGTGGCATGTGTACGTGCATATACTGGTGTATCGGTCGGTTGGTTGCACGTGGCAAAGATACAATCAGTAGTGTACGGAGCATGTGCGAGAATGCAGGATGTAGTATTCCCCTCCTCCATTGTGGGCAAGCCATGTGGTCAAACAGGAAGTTAGTCCAACTGCAAGGACGTGATTTGTTGTCAAAATTACAAGCACAGATAACGTTTCTACCTAATGAAACAACATCTTTAAAGTTCAATGGACCTTCAGGTATAATGACAATATCTGTACCAAAGGAAGAAGAGTGGCGACTTTATACAGTGTTTACTAGCCAAAACCCTAAGAGTGATGAATCCATGTTCAATATACCAGGAGTGTGGGCAGAGAACAACCCACCAGGACTTGCTCGCAATATTCCACCAATTCGAATTTAACTAAAACTTGGGGTCTATCCAGTGAGCTTAAGACAATATCACATCCCACAAAAGGCCAAGAAAAATATACAATCCTATCTGGATAAGTTCATAAGGTATGGTATCCTAAAATTCTGTACTTCCCCCTGGAACACCCCATTGTTGCCTGTTCAAAAGCCCGGTACAGATGAGTATCGCCCTGTGCAGGACTTGAGAGCAGTCAATGATGCGGTCGTAAGTATACACCCAGTTGTGCCCAATCCATATAACCTGCTTGCTTTAATTCTGGGCGGGGCTACCTATTTTACTGTCCTAGATCTCAAAGATGCCTTCTTTTGCCTTCGAATTGCTGCGGAAAGCCAGTGTATCTTTGCATTCCAATGGGAAAATGCTGTAACGGGCTCGAAACGCCAGATGACTTGGACAAGACTGCCCCAAGGGTTTAAAAATTCATCTACCCTATTTGGATCAGCTTTTTTTTTTTTTAATTCTTTATTTTTAGTGTGCACAGAAAGAACAGTAAGCCCCGGTGCGCCACAACAGCGACAGCAGAGTATAAGTCGAAACATTCATTTTACAGGTCATGGTTATCACTGAGCAGGCACATTTTTGGTTAAAAAGATAATCATAAGAAGATTACAAAAGTGTAATATATTAATTAGCTTAAACATTGAGTTTATTTGGATCAGCTTTAAGTCAAGATTTACTGGATTTCCAGTCCATCCCAGGAGAGTGTGTACTATTACAATACGTAGATGATTTGTTGATAGCGGCAGTTACAAGAGAAATATGTCAGCAAGCGACACATGATTTACTACACATTCTCTGGAAGGCAGGATACAAGGTGTCCAGGAAGAAAGCTCAGTTGTGTCAGCCAACTGTCAAGTATCTGGGATTCCATATCTCTGAAGGTCAAAGGATAATGGGGCCAGAGAGAAAAGAAGCTGTATGCCAAATACCAATACCCAAGAATAGAAGACAAGTGCGGGAATTCTTGGGGGCAGCAGGCTTCTGTAGGATATGGATTCCCAGTTATGCGATATTGGCGAAACCTCTTTATGCAGCTATAAAAGGTACAGAACACGATCCCTTCCTGTGTGTCAGGGTACCTGAGGCCTCTACCTCTAAAAGAGGTAGAGACTTAGTAGTTTATCCGTCCAAACGAGCTGTTTCCTTCGTTCCTCGCGGTTCATCCAGTCACTTAAACACCGACCGCGAGGAATCCACGTCCTTTTCTAGCGGGACGCTCAATACGTGACGTCATGACGCTATCACGAGCGACCTGCCACTCAAGTGTCCGATATCCAATCGGTACTTGTCAGAGGCGTGTCTACCATCCGGAGCCAGGGTATTTAAGCTTACTTCTCACTTCAGCTCATTGCCCTGTCGTGGTTCTAGCTTGTCTAGTCACTCAGTGCTCTGGTATTCTAGTTTGCTCTATTGGTTTTGACTCGGCTTGTTGTACTACCCTGCTTAGGGGATAACCCCTTGACCCGGCTTGTCTCTCGCTTATCTGTCTTCTCATTCCCTCGACCTCGGCTTGTCTCTGACTATTCTCTATTACTCTCGGTACGTTAGTCCGGCCATTCTAAGGTCCGGTATACGTACCTTTCCACTCTTTGTACTCTGCGTGTTGGATCCCTGTCCCGATCCTGACATTACGACAGGGCCAATGGATCCTGCAGGTACAAACAGTCAGCTTGGTTCTTCTGATCCCAGGTTTGACGCCATGGAGCATAGGATGGATCAGATGGCTCTAGCACTACAGGCACTTTTGTCTCGTGCTAGTAACCCACCTGAGGAGACACGTACTCCTTCTATTTCTCCTGCAGTCTCAGGTCTAGAGGTAGCCACTGTAGGTGCTTCTTCCCGTATTACCCCACCAGTACGTTATGGCGGGGCACCGGAGAAGTGTCGTGGCTTTCTGAACCAGATTAGCATCCATTTCGAATTACAACCCCGCTCTTATCCTACAGATAGAGCGAAGGTTGGATTTGTTATTACTTTACTCATTGAGAAAGCTCTGAGATGGGCCAATCCTTTGTGGGAGAATGATAATCCACTAGTCTATAATTATAATGCCTTTGTAGCTGCGTTTAGAAGAACTTTTGACCCTCCTGGTAGAAAGGTCAATGCAGCTAGATTACTGTTGCGCCTTAGACAGGACGATCGAACACTTGTGGATTATGCACTAGAGTTCAGGTCCTTGGCGGCAGAAGTTAAGTGGAACGAACAGGCTTATATAGATGTGTTTCTGAATGGGTTATCAGATGTAATTCTTGACGAGGTCGCTACTAGAGAACTCCCTGAGAATTTGGAGGATTTAATTTCTTTTATATCTCGTATTGATGAACGCCTAAGAGAGAGGCAGAACACTCGAGATAGGACCCGTAGACCCTCCTTTAAACTAGCGCCTACTTTTCAAAATTCTGAGTTCGAGGACTTACGTATTTCTGAACCTATGCAGATAGGCAGTACTCATCTCACAGAGAGGGAGAGACAGTACAGAAGAAGGGAGGGTTTATGTATGTATTGTGGAGTCAGAGGTCATTTACGCCTAAATTGTCCTAATCGTTCGGGAAACGCTCGCACCTAAGTTTCTCTAGAGGACAGGCCTTGGGTGTTTCTACTTTGTCCTCTATTCACAACTACAAAGAGTTCAGGCTTCTGTTACCCGTTTCTTTAAAGTGGGAAAAGGGAGTAGTTAAGACTATGGCACTAATCGATTCTGGAGCTGCTGAGAGCTTTATAGATCAGGGTTTTGCTGCCAAGCATGCTATTCCATCCCAGTTAAAAGAGACACCACTGGCTGTTGAGGCCATCGATGGTAGACCGTTACTTGAGCCTGTTATTTTCCGTGAGACCATACCGATTAACTTAACTGCTGGCATCCTACATAGAGAGGACATATCCTTACTGCTCATTTCTTCTCCGTCTATTCCCATAGTCCTGGGGTACTCCTGGTTGAGGAGACATAACCCTATTATTAATTGGGAGTCAGGGGAGATAGTTTCATGGGGACAGAATTGTCAAGAGAAATGCTTGCGGAAGGTCTCACCTCTCTGCTTAACCAACACCTCGGCTAACTCTGACAATCCTACAGAGACACAAATCCCGTCTCAGTATCTAGATTTAAAGGCAGTATTTGACAAAAAGAAAGCCGATACCTTACCCCCACACAGGTCCTTTGATTGCAAAATTAACCTACTCCCTGGTACCATGCCGCCCAGAGGTCATGTATACCCGTTATCTACGAAAGAGAACTCAGTTCTAGAGGAGTATATTCACGAAAATTTAGACAAGGGATTCATTAGGAGGTCCTCCTCTCCTGCCGGGGCTGGATTTTTTTTTGTTAAAAAGAAGGATGGTTCTTTAAGACCTTGTATTGATTATCGAGGCCTAAATAAGATAACCATTAAAAATGCCTACCCGATTCCCTTGATCACCGAACTCTTCGATCGTTTGAAGGGCGCTACAATTTTCACCAAGTTAGATCTCAGAGGGGCATATAACTTGGTGAGAATCCAGCAGGGACATGAGTGGATGACGGCATTCAATACTCGATATGGCCACTATGAATATACAGTTATGCCTTTTGGGTTATGCAATGCACCAGCTGTATTCCAGGATCTGATAAATGAGGTTCTTAGGGAATTTCAGCAAGATTGCGTCATTGTATACCTAGATGATATACTCATACATTCTAGTGAGATTGAGACTCATCACAAACAAGTCAGGAGGGTTTTGCACAAGCTTCTCCAGCATGGCTTGTACTGCAAGTTGGAGAAATGTAGCTTTGATCAAACCCAGGTAACCTTTCTCGGCTATGTGATCTCTGGGGAGGGATTTAAGATGGATCCGGATAAGCTCCAGTCCATTCTAGAGTGGCCTTTACCCAAAGGTCTTAAAGCCGTACAGAGATTTATTGGTTTTTCTAATTATTATAGGCGCTTTATTAAGGGTTATTCTTCAATTATCGCACCTATCACCAATATGACCAAACAGGGTGCTGATACTAAGAATTGGACTACTGAAGCTCTTCTTGCGTTCAAAACTCTCAAGGAGCTTTTCGCTTCCGCTCCAATTTTAGTTCACCCCGACACTTCCCTGCCTTTTCTACTTGAGGTAGACGCATCAGAGACTGGTTTAGGTGCTGTCCTATCTCAAAGGTTGGGTGTTGATAAACCATTACATCCATGTGGATTTTTCTCTAAAAAATTGTCTGGTACAGAGAGCAGATATGACATTGGTGACAGAGAATTACTAGCGGTTATCAAGGCGTTGAAAGAGTGGAGACATTTATTAGAAGGTACATTACATCCTGTTACCATTCTAACGGACCACAAAAATTTGTCTTATATCGGAGAGGCCAAGCGTTTGTCCTCCAGGCAGGCTCGTTGGTCGTTATTTCTTACCCATTTCAATTACGTTCTGACTTACAGACCTGGGTCAAAAAATTCTAAGGCCGATGCACTATCTCGCCAATATGAGCCTTCTGCTTCAGTTGAACCACTTTTGTCCTCCATTGTACCCAAATGCAATATTATTGCTAATACCAGTCTCAAAATCCACTCTCCGCTACTTGACCAGATCTTGAAGTCACAACATCTGGCACCCGGTAACACTCCTGAGGGAAGAAACTTTGTCCCTCCTGAACTCCAACTGGAGCTCTTACAATGTTTTCATGAAAGTAAAGTAGCTGGCCATCCTGGTATTCGCAAGACATACTCTCTGATATCCAAGGATTTCTGGTGGTCTTCACTACGAAGAGATATTGAGGAGTTCGTCGCAGCCTGTGAGACTTGTGCCAAGACTAAACAACCTCATACATCTCCTTGTGGCCTGTTACACCCTTTGGACATTCCTGAGAAACCTTGGTCCTGTTTGTCCATAGACTTTATCGTAGATTTGCCTGCTTCCAAGAGACAGACTGTTATTCTCACGGTGGTGGATAGATTTACTAAGATGGCCCATTTCGTGCCATTACCTAAACTTCCGACTTCTCCTGAATTGGCAGAGATTTTTGCGAGAGAAGTTTTTCGCCTACATGGGATCCCTTCGGAGATTGTTTCTGATAGAGGTTCTCAATTTGTCTCACGTTTCTGGAGATCCTTTTGTTCTCAAATGGGTATCAAATTGAACTTCTCCTCTGCCTATCACCCTCAGTCTAACGGAGCTGCTGAACGTACCAATCAAAAGATCGAGCAGTATCTACGTTGCTTTGTTTCCGAACACCAGGACGATTGGGTCGGTTTGATTCCTTGGGCGGAGTTCGCACACAATAACCTTGTTTGTGATTCAACTCGCTCTAGCCCTTTCTTCATGAACTATGGCTTTCATCCTCCAATTTTTCCTTCGGTTTCCTCTTCTCAGGGGATACCGTCGGTTGATGATCATGTCGCCAACCTGAAGAAATTATGGGATCAGACTCGGCAAATTCTGTTACATAATTCCTCGTTGTTCAAGAAACACGCTGACAAGCATAGAAGAGCGGCTCCTGTTTTTGTTCCTGGGGATAGGGTGTGGCTGAGTACTAAGAATATTCGCCTAAAAGTTCCATCTATGAAATTTGCTCCTCGCTACATAGGTCCTTACAGGGTTCTCACTCGTATCAACCCGGTTGCGTATCGCCTTGCTCTGCCACCTGCCTTACGCATTCCTAACTCTTTTCATGTCTCCTTGTTGAAACCTCTTATTTGCAACAAATTCTCCTCTAAGGTTTCCTCACCCCGTCCTGTTCAGGTGGAGGGTCGGGAGGAGTACGAGGTCAGCTCCATCATTGATTCCAGAATTTCAAGGGGAAAATTGCAATATCTGGTCAACTGGAGGGGATATGGTCCTGAGGAGAGAAGTTGGGTACCTCAGGAGGACGTTCATGCTTCTCGCCTTCGCAGAGCATTTCACCTCCGCTTCCCATCTCGTCCCGGTTCCTTCCGCCCGGTGGGCGTATCTGAGAGGGGGGGTACTGTCAGGGTACCTGAGGCCTCTACCTCTAAAAGAGGTAGAGACTTAGTAGTTTATCCGTCCAAACGAGCTGTTTCCTTCGTTCCTCGCGGTTCATCCAGTCACTTAAACACCGACCGCGTGGAATCCACGTCCTTTTCTAGCGGGACGCTCAATACGTGACGTCATGACGCTATCACGAGCGACCTGCCACTCAAGTGTCCGATATCCAATCGGTACTTGTCAGAGGCGTGTCTACCATCCGGAGCCAGGGTATTTAAGCTTACTTCTCACTTCAGCTCATTGCCCTGTCGTGGTTCTAGCTTGTCTAGTCACTCAGTGCTCTGGTATTCTAGTTTGCTCTATTGGTTTTGACTCGGCTTGTTGTACTACCCTGCTTATCTCTGTTATCCCTTGACCCGGCTTGTCTCTCGCTTATCTGTCTTCTCGTTCCCTCGACCTCGGCTTGTCTCTGACTATTCTCTATTACTCTCGGTACGTTAGTCCGGCCATTCTAAGGTCCGGTATACGTACCTTTCCACTCTTTGTACTCTGCGTGTTGGATCCCTGTCCCGATCCTGACACTGTGGACCCCTGAACAGCAAAAGGCATTTGAAGATGTGAAGAAGGCTTTGATGAGTGCCCCAACATTAGGTCTACCTGATCATACACGCCCATTCTACTTATATATACACGAGCAAAGAAGAATGGCTGTGGGAGTATTGACACAGTACTTGGGATCATGGCAACGACCTGTTGCATATATGTCCAAACAACTGGATGCAGTGGCCAGTGGTCTTCCACCTTGTCTGAGAGCTGTAGCTGCCGCCGCCCTGCTGGTAGCTGAAGCTGATAAACTCACTCTGGGTCAGGAACTCTATGTGCGAGTCCCGCATGCAGTACAAACGTTGCTAGACTATAAAGGCAATCATTGGTTTAGTAACAGCCGCATGACTAAGTATCAAGCTATGTTGTGTGAAAACCCAAGAGTGCATCTAGAGACTGTTAATACCTTGAATCCAGCTACCCTTTTGCCACAACCTACTGAGAGTCAACATGATTGCCTGGAGGTGATGGATGAAGTGTTCTCAAGTAGACCAGATCTTCGTGATTTTCCCATCCAGAACCCTGATGTCCAGTACTATACGGATGGCAGTAGTTATGTGAAAGAAGGAATTCGCTATGCAGGATATGCAGTAACAACCATAGACAAGGTGATAGAAGCTCGGCCATTGTCAAAAGGAACATCGGCACAGAAGGCAGAACTAATTGCACTCACACGAGCGTTACAATTGGCTGAAGGTTTAAGAGTGAACATCTACACGGACTCAAAGTATGCGTTTTTAACCACTCATGCCCACGGAGCTTTGAATAAAGAAAGAGGACTACTGAATTCAGAGGGTAAAGAAATCAAGTACGCAGCTGAGATATTACAACTACTGGAAGCCGTATGGGAACCGAAAGAAGTTGGTATCATACATTGTCGAGCGCATCTGAAAGGTGATGGTGATGTAACCAAAGGAAATCGGATGGCAGATAATGCAGCTAAGCGTGCCGCTGAATAAGGAAAACAGGAGTATGTGGAACATATTGTCAGGATCGGGACAGGGATCCAACACGCAGAGTACAAAGAGTGGAAAGGTACGTATACCGGGCCTTAGAATGGCCGGACTAACGTACCGAGAGTAATAGAGAATAGTCAGAGACAAGCCGAGGTCGAGGGAACGAGAAGACAGATAAGCGAGAGACAAGCCGGGTCAAGGGATAACAGAGATAAGCAGGGTAGTACAACAAGCCGAGTCAAAACCAATAGAGCAAACTAGAATACCAGAGCACTGAGTGACTAGACAAGCTAGAACCACGACAGGGCAATGAGCTGAAGTGAGAAGTAAGCTTAAATACCCTGGCTCCGGATGGTAGACACGCCTCTGACAAGTACCGATTGGATATCGGACACTTGAGTGGCAGGTCGCTCGTGATAGCGTCATGACGTCACGTATTGAGCGTCCCGCTAGAAAAGGACGTGGATTCCTCGCGGTCGGTGTTTAAGTGACTGGATGAACCGCGAGGAACGAAGGAAACAGCTCGTTTGGACGGATAAACTACTAAGTCTCTACCTCTTTTAGAGGTAGAGACCTCAGGTACCCTGACAGTACCCCCCCTCTCAGATACGCCCACCGGGCGGAAGGAACCGGGACGAGATGGGAAGCGAAGGTGAAATGCTCTGCGAAGGCGAGAGGCATGAACGTCCTCCTGAGGTACCCAACTTCTCTCCTCAGGACCATATCCCCTCCAGTTGACCAGATATTGCAATTTTCCCCTTGAAATTCTGGAATCAATGATGGAGCTGACCTCGTACTCCTCCCGACCCTCCACCTGAACAGGACGGGGTGAGGAAACCTTAGAGGAGAATTTGTTGCAAATAAGAGGTTTCAACAAGGAGACATGAAAAGAGTTAGGAATGCGTAAGGCAGGTGGCAGAGCAAGGCGATACGCAACCGGGTTGATACGAGTGAGAACCCTGTAAGGACCTATGTAGCGAGGAGCAAATTTCATAGATGGAACTTTTAGGCGAATATTCTTAGTACTCAGCCACACCCTATCCCCAGGAACAAAAACAGGAGCCGCTCTTCTATGCTTGTCAGCGTGTTTCTTGAACAATGAGGAATTATGTAACAGAATTTGCCGAGTCTGATCCCATAATTTCTTCAGGTTGGCGACATGATCATCAACCGACGGTATCCCCTGAGAAGAGGAAACCGAAGGAAAAATTGAAGGATGAAAGCCATAGTTCATGAAGAAAGGGCTAGAGCGAGTTGAATCACAAACAAGGTTATTGTGTGCGAACTCCGCCCAAGGAATCAAACCGACCCAATCGTCCTGGTGTTCGGAAACAAAGCAACGTAGATACTGCTCGATCTTTTGATTGGTACGTTCAGCAGCTCCGTTAGACTGAGGGTGATAGGCAGAGGAGAAGTTCAATTTGATACCCATTTGAGAACAAAAGGATCTCCAGAAACGTGAGACAAATTGAGAACCTCTATCAGAAACAATCTCCGAAGGGATCCCATGTAGGCGAAAAACTTCTCTCGCAAAAATCTCTGCCAATTCAGGAGAAGTCGGAAGTTTAGGTAATGGCACGAAATGGGCCATCTTAGTAAATCTATCCACCACCGTGAGAATAACAGTCTGTCTCTTGGAAGCAGGCAAATCTACGATAAAGTCTATGGACAAACAGGACCAAGGTTTCTCAGGAATGTCCAAGGGGTGTAACAGTCCACAAGGAGATGTATGAGGTTGTTTAGTCTTGGCACAAGTCTCACAGGCTGCGACGAACTCCTCAATATCTCTTCGTAGTGAAGACCACCAGAAATCCTTGGATATCAGAGAGTATGTCTTGCGAATACCAGGATGGCCAGCTACTTTACTTTCGTGAAAACATTGTAAGAGCTCCAGTTGGAGTTCAGGAGGGACAAAGTTTCTTCCCTCAGGAGTGTTACCGGGTGCCAGATGTTGTGACTTCAAGATCTGGTCAAGTAGCGGAGAGTGGATTTTGAGACTGGTATTAGCAATAATATTGCATTTGGGTACAATGGAGGACAAAAGTGGTTCAACTGAAGCAGAAGGCTCATATTGGCGAGATAGTGCATCGGCTTTAGAATTTTTTGACCCAGGTCTGTAAGTCAGAACGTAATTGAAATGGGTAAGAAATAATGACCAACGAGCCTGCCTGGAGGACAAACGCTTGGCCTCTCCGATATAAGACAAATTTTTGTGGTCCGTTAGAATGGTAACAGGATGTAATGTACCTTCTAATAAATGTCTCCACTCTTTCAACGCCTTGATAACCGCTAGTAATTCTCTGTCACCAATGTCATATCTGCTCTCTGTACCAGACAATTTTTTAGAGAAAAATCCACATGGATGTAATGGTTTATCAACACCCAACCTTTGAGATAGGACAGCACCTAAACCAGTCTCTGATGCGTCTACCTCAAGTAGAAAAGGCAGGGAAGTGTCGGGGTGAACTAAAATTGGAGCGGAAGCGAAAAGCTCCTTGAGAGTTTTGAACGCAAGAAGAGCTTCAGTAGTCCAATTCTTAGTATCAGCCCCCTGTTTGGTCATATTGGTGATAGGTGCGATAATTGAAGAATAACCCTTAATAAAGCGCCTATAATAATTAGAAAAACCAATAAATCTCTGTACGGCTTTAAGACCTTTGGGTAAAGGCCACTCTAGAATGGACTGGAGCTTATCCGGATCCATCTTAAATCCCTCCCCAGAGATCACATAGCCGAGAAAGGTTACCTGGGTTTGATCAAAGCTACATTTCTCCAACTTGCAGTACAAGCCATGCTGGAGAAGCTTGTGCAAAACCCTCCTGACTTGCTTGTGATGAGTCTCAATCTCACTAGAATGTATGAGTATATCATCTAGGTATACAATGACGCAATCTTGCTGAAATTCCCTAAGAACCTCATTTATCAGATCCTGGAATACAGCTGGTGCATTGCATAACCCAAAAGGCATAACTGTATATTCATAGTGGCCATATCGAGTATTGAATGCCGTCATCCACTCATGTCCCTGCTGGATTCTCACCAAGTTATATGCCCCTCTGAGATCTAACTTGGTGAAAATTGTAGAGCCCTTCAAACGATCGAAGAGTTTGGTGATCAAGGGAATCGGGTAGGCATTTTTAATGGTTATCTTATTTAGGCCTCGATAATCAATACAAGGTCTTAAAGAACCATCCTTCTTTTTAACAAAAAAAAATCCAGCCCCGGCAGGAGAGGAGGACCTCCTAATGAATCCCTTGTCTAAATTTTCGTGAATATACTCCTCTAGAACTGAGTTCTCTTTCGTAGATAACGGGTATACATGACCTCTGGGCGGCATGGTACCAGGGAGTAGGTTAATTTTGCAATCAAAGGACCTGTGTGGGGGTAAGGTATCGGCTTTCTTTTTGTCAAATACTGCCTTTAAATCTAGATACTGAGACGGGATTTGTGTCTCTGTAGGATTGTCAGAGTTAGCCGAGGTGTTGGTTAAGCAGAGAGGTGAGACCTTCCGCAAGCATTTCTCTTGACAATTCTGTCCCCATGAAACTATCTCCCCTGACTCCCAATTAATAATAGGGTTATGTCTCCTCAACCAGGAGTACCCCAGGACTATGGGAATAGACGGAGAAGAAATGAGCAGTAAGGATATGTCCTCTCTATGTAGGATGCCAGCAGTTAAGTTAATCGGTATGGTCTCACGGAAAATAACAGGCTCAAGTAACGGTCTACCATCGATGGCCTCAACAGCCAGTGGTGTCTCTTTTAACTGGGATGGAATAGCATGCTTGGCAGCAAAACCCTGATCTATAAAGCTCTCAGCAGCTCCAGAATCGATTAGTGCCATAGTCTTAACTACTCCCTTTTCCCACTTTAAAGAAACGGGTAACAGAAGCCTGAACTCTTTGTAGTTGTGAATGGAGGACAAAGTAGAAACACCCAAGGCCTGTCCTCTAGAGAAACTTAGGTGCGAGCGTTTCCCGAACGATTAGGACAATTTAGGCGTAAATGACCTCTGACTCCACAATACATACATAAACCCTCCCTTCTTCTGTACTGTCTCTCCCTCTCTGTGAGATGAGTACTGCCTATCTGCATAGGTTCAGAAATACGTAAGTCCTCGAACTCAGAATTTTGAAAAGTAGGCGCTAGTTTAAAGGAGGGTCTACGGGTCCTATCTCGAGTGTTCTGCCTCTCTCTTAGGCGTTCATCAATACGAGATATAAAAGAAATTAAATCCTCCAAATTCTCAGGGAGTTCTCTAGTAGCGACCTCGTCAAGAATTACATCTGATAACCCATTCAGAAACACATCTATATAAGCCTGTTCGTTCCACTTAACTTCTGCCGCCAAGGACCTGAACTCTAGTGCATAATCCACAAGTGTTCGATCGTCCTGTCTAAGGCGCAACAGTAATCTAGCTGCATTGACCTTTCTACCAGGAGGGTCAAAAGTTCTTCTAAACGCAGCTACAAAGGCATTATAATTATAGACTAGTGGATTATCATTCTCCCACAAAGGATTGGCCCATCTCAGAGCTTTCTCAATGAGTAAAGTAATAACAAATCCAACCTTCGCTCTATCTGTAGGATAAGAGCGGGGTTGTAATTCGAAATGGATGCTAATCTGGTTCTGAAAGCCACGACACTTCTCCGGTGCCCCGCCATAACGTACTGGTGGGGTAATACGGGAAGAAGCACCTACAGTGGCTACCTCTAGACCTGAGACTGCAGGAGAAATAGAAGGAGTACGTGTCTCCTCAGGTGGGTTACTAGCACGAGACAAAAGTGCCTGTAGTGCTAGAGCCATCTGATCCATCCTATGCTCCATGGCGTCAAACCTGGGATCAGAAGAACCAAGCTGACTGTTTGTACCTGCAGGATCCATTGGCCCTGTCGTAATGTCAGGATCGGGACAGGGATCCAACACGCAGAGTACAAAGAGTGGAAAGGTACGTATACCGGGCCTTAGAATGGCCGGACTAACGTACCGAGAGTAATAGAGAATAGTCAGAGACAAGCCGAGGTCGAGGGAACGAGAAGACAGATAAGCGAGAGACAAGCCGGGTCAAGGGATAACAGAGATAAGCAGGGTAGTACAACAAGCCGAGTCAAAACCAATAGAGCAAACTAGAATACCAGAGCACTGAGTGACTAGACAAGCTAGAACCACGACAGGGCAATGAGCTGAAGTGAGAAGTAAGCTTAAATACCCTGGCTCCGGATGGTAGACACGCCTCTGACAAGTACCGATTGGATATCGGACACTTGAGTGGCAGGTCGCTCGTGATAGCGTCATGACGTCACGTATTGAGCGTCCCGCTAGAAAAGGACGTGGATTCCTCGCGGTCGGTGTTTAAGTGACTGGATGAACCGCGAGGAACGAAGGAAACAGCTCGTTTGGACGGATAAACTACTAAGTCTCTACCTCTTTTAGAGGTAGAGACCTCAGGTACCCTGACACATATAGCTGCTCTTATACCGACCCCACTGTCTCAATGGACTCCAATTTATACAGCTCAAGAAGAAGAGTGGTTAAAGACTGAAGCTGGGAAGTACCTGGAGAACAATTGGTATCAGTTAGAAGATGGAAGAATAGTCATTCCAGCATCACTAGCTGTAGATATTGTCCAGAATTATCATAACGGGACACATTCTGGAAGAGATAGTATGGAAGAATCTCTCAGGAAACATTTCTACATACCAAGATTGTCCAACTTGACTCAAGCCATTGTACGAAGATGTGTGATATGTGCCAAGAATAACGCAAGGCAAGGACCAGTGAAACCACCGGGAGTCCAGTATATGGGGGGACTCCCTATGTCCGATCTTCAAATAGACTATACGGTAATGCCTAAATCCGGTGGACATCGCTACCTACTAGTAGTTGTGTGTACCTACTCAGGTTGGGTAGAAGCATGTCCTACTCATGCAGAGAAAGCAGGAGAAGTTGTGCGATTCCTGTTGCGAGAAATAATACCCCGATATGGACTACCATGCTCTATAGGATCGGATAATGGTCCAGCCTTTGTTCACCAGTGCCTACAACAACTGACTCATATGCTTGGTATTAAGTGGAAGCTTCATACGGCATATAGACCTCAGAGCTCTGGGAAAGTAGAAAGGATGAACAGAACTATTAAGAACCAATTGGCAAAGATGTGTCAAGAGACTCAGCTTAAGTGGAATGTTCTTTTGCCCATAGCTCTGTTGCGTATTCGTAGTACACCTACCAGAAGGATGGGTCTCTCACCTTTTGAAATCATGTATGGGCGTCCACCTCCCGTACTTGGTAACTTAAGGGGGGATTTGAGTCAGTTGGGAGAAGCAATTACCCGGCAGCAGGTTGTAGAGTTGGGTAAAACTATGGAGGAGTTACAGAAATGGGTACAAGATAGATTACCTGTGAATATTTATCCCCCTGTTCATAGTTATCATCCAGGAGATCAAGTATGGATAAAAGAGTGGAACAGTGTACCGTTGGGGCCTAAGTGGAGGGGTCCTTATGTTGTTCTTTTGTCTACCCCTACAGCTATAAAGGTGGCTGAAGTGACTCCGTGGATTCATCACTCCAGGGATAAACCAGCATCAGTAGATTCTTGGCAAGCTACACCAGATCCAGAGAATCCCTGCAAGATCCGGTTAAAGCGCACAACTCAGTCGGAGTGACGAGGAGATATTGGGGTTTCAAGTGTAATTAAAGAGATCAGCAAGTAAGTGTTTTGACGGCCATAATAAAGCCTGACCACTTACCCATGTGACATAGCCAGAGTGTCTTGAAGGGACCTCTGTGAAGGGAAGAGAGGACTTGAAGAACTCCATTCCTTGCAGCCCTTACCTCCTGGAAGCTGAGGTGCCATCGCACGGACGAAGAATGAGGATGAAGACGTCAAGAGAGATGCATTTGATAATGTATATATTTGTGTTTTTAATTATTCAGGAAGGAAGAGGTACCGACACACCTGGCTGTGAGGTTTGCATTAAGGCTACTAAAACAGGTAATCATATTCCCCATACCCTTATCTGGCATTCACAATATGAGTGTAAAGGATATGTATCTAAGTGTAGATACTTAGGTATAGATTATAGTGTATGCCATTTAGGAGTAGGAGAACCTAAGTGCTTCAATCCAGAGTATCAACCCCGTACAATTTGGTTGACCCTCCGGAATGGAGATTCACAGGGGACCCTAATAAATAAGACAGTATTAGAAACCGTACATTCTTCGGGTGTTCTGCTATTTGATGCGTGTAAGGCGATATCAAGTGGTAGAAAACCGTGGAATGTATGTGGGGATCTTAAGTGGGAGAGAACGTATGGGTCTAATGATAAGTATATTTGTCCCAGTAGTAAAAACAAGTATGTAAATCCAAAATGCCCAAATAAGGATTATAATTATTGTCCATATTGGTCTTGTGTAGGGTGGGCAACTTGGGGACAGACAGTAGATAAGGATATGATTGTAACTAAGTTGCCTACCAAACCATATTGTAAGTCTATGGAATGCAACCCAGTCCATATACTTATCAATAATCCTGAACAATTTATGGATAGGTTCGGAAACTTATTTGGGTTCCAGATATATGGGACGGGTTTGGATCCTGGGACAATATTATTTATAGGGATAGAGACCGATACCGTAGCATTCCAAACTCATCAGGTTTTCCATTCTTTTTATGAAGAGATGAGTGTAGAAAATAAGATCCCCCATAATGCTAAGAACCTGTTTATCGATTTAGCTGAAAGTATTGCTGGTAGTCTTAATGTGACCAACTGCTATGTGTGTGGAGGTACTAATATGGGAGACCAATGGCCTTGGGAAGCAAAGGAGGTAATGTATTCTGGTTCTGAGACAATTGAACAAATAATATCTTCTCAAGCCGATTATCAAATGAGTGTTAGAGGTAAATCTGAGTGGCGATTAAAGACCTCCATTATAGGTTATGTTTGCATAGCAAGGAAATGAATAATGTTTAACACATCTGTGGGAGAATTGACTTGTCTAGGGCAAAAAGCTTATGATGATAATACAAAGAATACAACTTGGTGGTCGGCTTCAAATGTCTCAGAACCACCTAACCCCTTTGCAAGTTATACCAATTTAAAGGACGTGTGGTTTGATCTATCTATTACATCTAGTTGGAAAGCCCCAGCAAGTTTGTACTGGATCTGTGGTAAGAAAGCCTATTCGGAATTACCACAGGACTGGGAAGGGGCATGTGTGTTAGGTATGCTCAAACCATCCTTCTTCTTGTTGCCTATTGAAACAGGAGAGACTTTGGGAGTTAAGGTATATGATGTGAATCATAGGAAGAAAAGAGGACCCCTAGAGATAGGTACCTGGGAAGATAATGAATGGCCTCCCCAGCGTATTATAGATTATTATGGGTCAGCTACATGGGCAGAGGATGGTACTTTTGGATATAGAACCCCAATATATATGCTCAATCGTATTATAAGGTTACAGGCAGTGGTTGAGATAATTACCAATGAGACATCGCAAGCGCTCAATCTCCTAGCGAAGCATAATACTAGGATGAGGACAGCCGTTTACCAAAATAGATTAGCTTTGGATTACTTATTGGCAGTAGAGGGAGGTGTATGTGGGAAGTTTAACCTAAGCAATTGCTGTCTTCAAATAGATGATGAAGGGCAAGCAATAGCTGAGCTTACTAGCCATATGGTTAAACTAGCGCATGTGCCTACTCAGGTATGGAAAGGGTATAATCCAAGTAGTTGGTTTGGTAACTGGTATGAGCAGTTTGGAGGACTTAAGGCATTGGTAGGTGGAGTCATGCTAATCTTAATGCTGTGTCTTCTCCTGCCATGTCTTATTCCTTTGGTAGTTAGGTCTGTGCAGGGCATTATAGAAAATATAGCAGAGAGAAAGGCTGCTGCACAGATAATGGCTATATATAGATATGAGGCTCTAAATCAGGGAGAACCAGTACAGGAAGAGGAATGTTGAGGGATTCATGTCTTTAGGGAGTCGCAAAGTCTGGTCTGGTTCATGGCAACCTGAGGTATATGCAAACTATGGTTAAGTGATGCCTCTGGAATTGTGAAAATATCAGAAGCATCAAAGGGGGGAATGTGGTGGAATCTCGGTAAAAATAAATTTAGTAGGCCAAGATTACCACGTGGCATGTGTATGTGCATATACTGGTGTATCGGTCGGTTGGTTGCACGTGGCAAAGATACAATCAGCAGTGTACGGAGCATGTGCGAGAATACAGGATGTAGTATTCCCCTCCTCCATTGTGCTGGGCAAGCCATGTGGTCAAACAGGAAGTTAGTTCTCGTTCGATTGATTGGGTAAGAGTATGTGTGGGTGGAGCTTATTATGGGAGGAGTTACATGCCTATATAAGGAACCTACACTATTGTTCGGGGCTCAGATCTTGTTGTATTTTGGTGACATTAGTCCCTCTGAGTCCCGGTCGGTGAATCAAATAAAGAATCTCTTCCTTCCTGAAGAAACCTGTGTCCATCTCTCTGTGCTTGGCTTCCGTCAGTTTCTCCGGTATCACCGCCCGCCAGTGCCGCCCGCCCGACCGGCATGTCAGTTAGCCGCAAGGCTAACAAGACATTTGACCTGGGCATTTGGGGGCGGCTTTTTTTGCCGCCCCCTGGAAAATGCGCCCAAGGCAAATGCCTTGTTTGCCTCGCGGCTAAAACGTCCCTGGGTATACGAGGGTGGTCTAAAAGTAAAAAAGCTAATTCTCCCTTGTTTAGAATCTTTGCTCTTTCTCCTTGTTCAAGCAGGCTTTGATAATTTGTCCTGATTTCTTGTATAGGATCTTTTTTAATTTTCTATAAGTGTTAGTGTCATGGAGTAACACTTCAGGGTTAAGTTCTCAGCAGTGAGGAGCCTGATTCCGCCCCCCTCTGACACAGCTCTGACAGTATTTAGGGAGACTGGGCCAGAGGGAGGGTGCTTGGTGATTGTTTGAGCTAACGTGTGAGCTGCCTCCTGGAGCTCCACAGGCTCAGCTACTGGCAACTTCTTCCACCAGACAAAGCCCTTCCAGCCTTTGAGCAAATGCAAGGATTGCTGCAAGCCATAAAGGATTACTGGAGAAAGGATACTTTGCTACTTTACAAGTGGAACATATGTCTGGACTATTGGAGGACTACCCATATAAACCGTATGTATAACTTTATTCTATGAACTGTTTCTTGCATTGCAAATACTTCCATTGCTACAAGTTACTAATCTCATGAAGGACAACTCCCATCATGCTTATTCACTATGAACTGTTCTTGCTTTGCAACTACTCTCAGCTAATTGATTATTGTTCCTAGTGAAGATTATTCTCATGAACTAATGTTACTTAATGCATCTCTGAAGAAATACTTAATAATGAACTTTGTGTTGTTGATTACTTGCACTTCTTATTATTGGATTATTGCCTAAATGCAATTCATTTAAGTTTAACACTTATTAAAACTTCGGTTGAATCAAGTTAACAGTGATTCTCTCTTTTCTTAAAGCTACAGTATTGATACTTAAGGATTCTCCATTTCTTCACTATTGTAATTAGGGAGTTTACAAGCTGCAGTTGAGTTCCAACCCAAATCACCCCTAGTAGCCACTAACAGTTAGTATCTTTAAGTTGATTTTCAATTTCTTCTAAATATTTAATTTTATCCATTATAACAACCCCCCCACCCTTATCAGCCGGTTTAATGACAATTGCACTATCATTTCTTAATTCCTCTAAACTCTTTTTTTCTTCAAATGTTAAGTTTAGACTATATTTGGAAAGGGGTTTTATTTTATATATTTTGTCCAAACATGACCTCTCAAAAACTTTTATTGGGTCAGATTTGAGGTGTGCAGGATAGAAATTAGATTTCTTTTTAAAATCTGTATGGACGATATCTGTATTATCATCGTTACTAAAAGGTATGAGGTTCACATTAGGTTCTAGCGCTTTTCTTTTAAAAAAAAATGTAAGACACAATTTTCGACTAAAACGATTAATATCTAAAAAGGTTTCAAATTTGTTTAAAGAGCAACTTGGTGCGAACTTAAAACCTTTAGTTAAAACTCTAGTTTGCATGTCTGATAGGTTCTTTTCTGATAGATTAAAAACCTCTATGTCATTAGCCGTTTTCTCCTTGCTCCGAGCATAATCTCGCCCTCCTCGTTTTCCTCTTCTATTCCTCTGTGTCTTTTTTGAGGTGTGCTGTTTGGATGGTTTGTCCATCTTTGTCTTTGTTCTAAAAAAGTATTTGATTCTTCCTTATTTATTCTTAAGGGTTCAAATCTATTTTCTAGGGGCATTTCAAAACTGGTTTTCTTCTGATAGATGTTGTTTCTTACTGGACTTTTTCTCCAGTTTTCTTGGTTCCTATATCTTTCTGTATTATAGGGCCTATTTCTCGGGCTAGTGACTCTTGGTGCCCTTTCTGCTTTTTCTCTTTCCTTTCCATTTTTTCTAACTAACCTATTATCCTCATGTCTCACTCTGGTTTGGATAGGTCTTTCATAATAGTAATTGCGGTTTGGGGATTTGGTTGGGTATCTGTTATAGTTTTTCTTAATACTCTGTTAGTTCACTTTATTTTGGTTTTGATCCTTCTGTTTATAGGGATTTTTTCTAACCCTATGGGCATAATCATCCATATCTCTTTGGAACTTTTTTTTTTTTTTATTAATAAGGGAATTTTCAGTTTTTTTATAAATTCATTTTTATTTTTTCAGCCAAACTTTCGAAATCTTTTGTACCTACAAAAGGTTCTAAGCGTGATTTTATTTCCCTAATTTGTGTATCAATTTCTACCAGGTTCTCTTTCCTCTCATGAACAATGATATTAATCATTGTTACAGAGAAAGATTCCACGGCTGATTTTTAAAAAACTCTTTTTTTCTCTATTGAATGTTGGAAATTTTGTAAATTTTAACCCCCTGGGGTGATCTCTTTTTCCAGATATCTCTCTAGGGTAAAAATCTCCCATTTAATTTTTACTTCTCTAATCATTAATTTCTCTAGTAGATTCATCATTTCATCCAAATTATCTCTTACTACAATATTTTGTCTTACTTCGGGGTTATCACCTTCAAACCTTTTAAGTGCATTTTTTCCCCCAGTTCTGTCTTTGTTGAAAAAGAGACATATTTAAGATACCTGTATCTTTTATATCTTTATCTACCCCATTGACATTTACCTACAGGCTAATCTTAAATAGGAAGGCAATTTACACCACTTTTTTGCCTCTCTTTATTATTTGGGTAACCTGTGACTGTTTCTAGTCTTAGTTTATAAGGAGGGGACTTTGCTTTATTTACATATATATTTTTCTTTTTATAATTACAATATATGCAAGTCTTTTTCCTTTACAAGTACTTTTACGTTGCCATATTCACGCTCCCAGGCAGATGTATGGTCCTTTTGTATTAAGTATTCACTATACCAAAGGTTTACAATATAGACCTGATCTAAGATTTAGACCCAGTGTGTGTAGCACTTTTTTTGCACTTATTTGGGTTATATTCTATTGGTTCGTTTTTATTTTATATCATTTTAATGGGACTTGAGTTATTTATCCCTATGTATGGGCACACCCTCTGTTAGTGTTTGTTGGAAGCCGGACCTTTGCTCTCCCTTCCAGGAATCCTAACGTTTGGGAATTTTTCTTTATTAGTTTTAAAATAGTATGGATTATGGCATATAAGAATGTGGATGAATGAGACTTTGAATAATACATCCAACTGAGAGTTCGGAATGCCGGGCGTAGACTAAACATGCCCACAAAACTCATTTAAATACTGATGGATACAGACCGGGAGTAGTGATCTGAGGAAGCCAGGAGTGCTGAAACGTGTCATCACACTGAGCGCAAGTACGCAATACTGAGGACATAGTCAAGCTCCGCCCACCAGCTCGAATGTTGCAGCCTGGGAAGTCAGAAGTGCCGGCAACTGACATTACCAGAGACTGTAACAAGGTTCATCTGGGACTGGTGAGACTGGAGTATATAAAGACGTGTCTCTGCTTTTATAGAATAAAGTGTGTTTATATCGCGATCTCGGAATTCCATCGTTTTCCTGCTATCAAAGGAGGAGTTATATTGAGAGCGCATATAGCCTGAGCAGTCTTGTACCTGCTCCATGTTTGTGAGTGTGTTGGACATATCTGGTTTTACTATACTATTAAATTTTTAAACGATATCATGCTATGTTTCTCTATTTTTTTCTTTTTCATATGGAACTCTGCATAATGCAAGTATAATATCTTATCTGTGTTACAACTTGGAGTGGAGTGACACCATAAGCACTGCCAGTAATATTGTTGGTTTGCACTTATTGTTCCTTGCACTTATACACAAGTTAATGTATGTTTTCACAGTACTGCAAAAGCACTTTTTTGCTGTTAAGTACTTTCAAATATATATTGCACAATATAATTTTTAATCAAAGTCACAATTTAAAGACACAGCGCACTTTATTTTTTATGATTTTAGCATTTATATCATGCCTAGCATTTTCTTTACTTATATTTCTGTTTGACATGGTTTGATATTTTTTGTGAATAAAATGTGTTTTAGGGTTTTAATGGAATTACATTTAGCTTGTTAGTAATAATCACTAGTACCTAATTTGAGGACATACTGTGCTTGAGGACTTACTGTTGCTGGTAACATTTGTCTGTCCTTTATAGTCTCTATGGTGCTGGAGAGGAAGTACTCCTGTCTTTCCTCACTTCCTCTCGCTTAAGCTATGCAGCCATTTTGCCTATGAGATTTTTCAAAAAGTGAATACAAATACAAAAAAAACAAGTCCTGCGCTCACTCCCATCACTTCTGCATTGTTCGGTCTCATGTCTTTCATCTTTCTCTTGGCAATGCCCCATAGATTCTCTATGGGGTTCAGGTCAGGCGAGTTTGCTGGCCAATCAAGCACAGTAATCCCATGGTCATTGAACCAGGCTTTGGTGCTTTTGGCAGTGTGGGCAGGTGCCAAGTCCTGCTGGAAAATTAAGTCAGCATCCCCATAAAGCTCATCTGCGGAAGGAAGCATGAAGTGCTCCAAAATCTCCTGGTAGATGGCTGCGTTGACCCTGGACTTAATGAAGCACACTGGACCAACACCAGCAGATGATATGGCTCCCCAAATCAACACAGGCTGTGGAAACTTCATACTGGACTTCAAGCATCTTGCAGTGTGTGCCTCTCCATTCTTCCTCCAGACTCTTGGTCCTTGGTTTCCAAATGAGATGCAAAAGTTGCTCTCATCAGAAAAGAGGACTTTGGACCACTGAGCAACAGACCGGGTCTGTTGTTCTTTAGCCCAGGTAAGACGCTTCTGACGTTGTTTGTTGTTCAGGAGCGGCTTGACAAGAGGAATACAACATCTGAAGCCCATGTCCAGGATCCGTCTGTGTGTGGTGGCTCTTGATGCACTGACTCCAGCCTCAGTTCACTCCTTGTGAAAGTCCCCAACACATTTGAATGGCCTTTTCCTGACAATCCTCTCCAGGCTGCGGTCATCCCTGCTGCTTGTGCACCTTTTTCTTGCACACTTTTCCCTTCCACATAACTTTCTATTAATGTGCTTTGATACAGCACTTTGGGAACATCCAACTTCCTTCGCAATTACCTTTTTCAGGCTTTCTCTCCTTATGGAGGGTGTCAATGATGGTTTTCTGCACAACTGTCAGGTCAGCAGTCTTCCCCATGATTGTGATTTCTACTGAACCAGACTGAGAGACCATTTAAAGGCTCAGAAACACTTTGCAGGTGTTATGGCTTACTTAGCTGATTAGAGTGGGACACTGTGAGCCTAGAATATTGCACCTTTTCACAATATTCTAATTTACTGAGATTGTGGATTTGGGGTTTTCATGAGCTGTAAGCCATAATCATCGTACGTATGACAAATCACGGCTTGAAGTATCTTGCTTTGCATTTAATGCGTCTATCTCATATATTAGTTTCCCCTTTTACGTTGCATTACTGAAATAAATGAATTTTTGCACAATATTCACATTTTTCGAGTATCACCAGTATATATTTACATAATATTTAAATTTTTCATTACACTGATTGGCCAATTTTTCCACCATTTTGTTTAATCCAAGTAATTTTCCCCAAAACTATTGCTGGGTGGAAATTCGTACGAAGTAAAATGCAACATGGACGTATCCAGAACTGCCTGAAACACATACTTTTGTTCAGATAAATTGATTTTTTCATAGTGCACAAGTCTAGTATTTATACCCTTTTATAAAATGAATATATTTATTTATGGTATGATAAGTCATATACAGATACACTCTTCAAAGATGGATACATTTATTAACTCAACTGTCTTGTTGGAGTCAATAAGAATTATTTGCATACCCAGTGGAAGAAAAACTGGCAGTGACTTTGCTGGGTAATTTTTTTTGGCTCATCAAAACGGCCGTCTGGAAAAGCTTAACCATGAGCGATCTGTGAGGTTTCCAAATATAATAATGTACTATCTAAAAATTACATTTATCTTTGAGTTGCATAAACAGTTCTTTGCTCATCTGCACAATATGTCCTTCCTTGTGGATCACGTTTTTACAACATATCTCTTCACACAGATTAGCCATTTCATAAAGTTCTACCTGCAGTGACTAGATCATTTGTCTTACATTGACCACACATGGATCAGTATGACATCCTTGGAAAGATCCAGATGCACCTCTGCTCACTAGTTTATCATGGTGACTTATTAAAATAGTAAAATGTTCCTAAATAATGATTTTTAGACACAGGCAGACAGATAGTTCGATAGACAGACAGACCTCAGTTAAAATCAGTGCTGGAACATAGTATGAATTTACAGAATTTGATCTTTCATTTATTTGTTTACTTTTTGTTGACATATTTGCTTACCATATATCAAGTCTGTTCTAGAAAAACAATACATCCTAACATATAAAACTTACTATAAAAAACAAAAACAAATAAATAATATGTTCATTAACAGCCATTAACAGCCAGAAAGTAAAACAAAAACTGGAATATATGCAATGTAGAATTAAGAAACTACTATGTATAAACCTGCCTATAAAGTATAAATAGCACAAATAAAACCAGTGGTCCTGTTTCAAAATATCAACCCTTATAGTATATCAGCTGTCCTTTTTTTTTTTAATAGATTTCAGTTCTTAGGCTGTGGCAGCCTTCTTTAAAGAATTTTTAGCTAAACCACAAAGAGAAGAAAAAAAAAAAACAGCATAGCTTAATACTGTTTTGTAATAATGGTTATTAAAAGTAAAAAAAAAAAAAAAAAAAAAACTTTAACTTATTAAACGTCTTAATTTGCAGAGATGACATAAATATATATATATATATATATATATATATATATATATATATATATATATATATATAAAAGAAATCTAATTCTTCTCTTTGGTGTACATTTTTGGTAAAGTTTTTAAACTGGTATTTTCAAGTACCTGTAGAATTTAAGCATTATTCTACATTGTAGCATTATAATCTTCAGATCCAGAAGGTGCAAGGAGTCTTGTCCTCAAGATGTGCTATTTTGTTCTACACTAGAGCTGTTTTCAAGTACCTGTAGAATTTAAGCATTATTCTACATTGTAGCATTATAATCTTCAGATCCAGAAGGTGCAAGTAGTCTTGTCCTCAAGATGTGCTATTTTGTTCTACACTAGAGCTGGAGATTCAATTAGTTCCAAACTGTAATTTGTCCAAATGTGGGCCTATCAGTGGGCCTATGAGCAGGACTGCCATCATATATTTTGGGCCCCTTAAACAGCTGAAGACCATGGCCCCTGAGACCTGCCCCTGAGTCTGCCCACAAGGTCCACCCCCAAGTCCATCCACACGGCCCTCCTCAGAGTATGCACACAAGAATAAGTAAAGTAGATGCAGTGTAGATGCAGTGTAAAAACAGTAGATGCAGTGTGTTTGTGTGTGTATATAGTGGTTGTAGTGTTTGTGTATGTGCATAGTGGATGCAAGGTGTGTATGTGTCTATAGTGGATGCCGAGTATGTTTTTGTGTTTAGTGGATGCAGAGAGTATGTATTACTAAAGTGGATGCATTGTGTGTATAGTGAATGCAGTATGTGTGAGTTTGTGTGTAAAATGGAGGCAGAGTATATGTGTTTTTTGTTTATAGTGGATGCTGTGAGTGTATGGTGGATGCAGAGTATGTGATGTGTGTGCATAGTAGATGCAAAGTGTGTGTATGTATATTTATAGTGGATGCAAAGTATGTGTGTTTCGATAATTGCTGCAAAGTATGTGTGTTAATAGAGTGGTGCAGTGTGTATACAGTGAATTTAGTGTGCGTGTATAGTGGATGCAGTGTGTTTGTGTGTGTATAGTGTATATTGGATGTAGTGTGTTTGTGCGTGTGCTTGTATAGTATAGTGATACAGAGAGTGTGTTAATAAAGTGGATTCCATGTGTGTATTTGTGAGCTTGTGTGTAAAGTGGCTGTAGTATGTGTAAAGTGGCTGCAGTGTGTGTGTTTTTATTTATAGTAGGTGCTGTGTGCCTATGGTGGATGCAGTGTGTGTGTGCATAGTAGATGCAGTATGTGTGCAGGGCCGGCGCGTCCATAAGGCGGCACAGGCGGCCGCCTTAGGGCGCCACAGAAGGGGGGCGCAAAAATCCAAATCTCTGGCACCTGGCCAGAGACTTGGATTTTTAAATATTTCTGACACCCTAAGCCCACAGCAGCCGCCCCTCACAACTCACATACTGCCGGTGTTTTGAAGGGCAGAGCTGCTGCTACGGAGACACACTATGGAAGCCTGGATGCTGCAGGGCCTCCCTGAGGCATTGTAACAGCCCTGCAGAGGTTTAATTGGCTGCTGTCTGCAAAGCTACGCCCCCTTGTTGAATCAGCCCTCCCATAACATGACGTATGTCATCAGACCGCGAGGGAGTGGGAAACAAGCTCCCACTCTGAAGGCTGGCTCCAGCTCCTACAGGTGGGAGCTGCCACAACACACATACTGCCTGTTACAGTGAGGAGCACTATGGGGCAGAAAGGAATTATTAGCTCTCAGCAACAGGAGCTCAGTGTGCATGAGGAGGAGCTACAAGGTCTGATGGTGGATCACCTATGGTGTGTCTCCATGAGTGACTGTGAGTGAGTATCTGGTCTATGAATGTGAGTGGGTATCTTAGTCTGTGAATGTGAGTGTGTTGTCTGGTGTATGAAAGTGATTGGTATCAGGGTCTGTGAATGTGAGTGTGTTGTCTGTGTGTGTCAGAGTATAAATGTCTGACTGTGAGTGTGCATGTCCTGCATGCATAATTGTAAGTCTGTGTCTGTGTGATTTTGTGCATCTATGAGTGTGACTGTAGGTGTATGCTGTGAGTGTGTATCACTGTAAATGTGTATGAGAATATTTCTGATTGTGATTTTATTTGACTGTAACTGAATGTGTTTGTATGTAATTGTTATGTATATCTCTGAGAATTTATGTTCCTGTGTGACTGAGGGCAGTGTGTGTATGACTGTGTGCCCCTATCTGTGAGTGAGTGTTTTGTGACTGTTACACTGTAAGTGTGTAGAGCAGAAGTAGCAGGAAAAGCTTATAAAAGGGTGCACACAGGGAACCTGGAAGGGGTTAATTGACCTAATTGCTATGGGAAGCTAGCCATGATGTGAATTGAGGAGAAAGGGGTACATTGCAGAGAAATATGGAATTTTAGTTTAGGAGGGTATAATTGCAAAGAAATAAGGACTTCCAATTTTTGGGAGGCATGGAGTAAACTGCAGGCCTATGTGATTATTAATATTGCTTAGGGAGGGGGTTAATTTTCAGGAGGCTGCCACCAGAAACTCCTGTTATTGAGCTAAGCCCAGCCATGTAGGACCTCGCTTATTGGTTAAGAGCTTCAGCTAAGCGCTGTTAGCCAATGAGAGAGTTAATGCGTGGCTGGGCGTAGGTCAGTGGCACTAACCAGAGCTTTCTTGTAGGCCTTTCCAGCAGCAGGGGAAGTGTTGCATGCCTATCAGTACCCAGGGAACCAGTGTGTGTGTGTGGAAGGTGGAGGGGGGGGGGGGGGCGGCAAAATCAATTTTTGCCTGTGCAGCCAAAAATCCTTGCACCGGCCCTGTATGTGTGTGTGTGTTTGTATGTTTATTGTGGATACAGAGTATATGTGTTTGTATAGTGGCTGCAGTCTGTGTATAGTGGATGCAATGTCTGTGTGTATACAGTGGATTCAGTCTGTGTTTGTGCATAGTTGATGCATTGTGTTTGTGCATGTGTATAGTGGATGCAGAGAGTGTATGTTTGTAAACTGGATGCATTTGTGTATAGTGGATGCAATGTGTGTGTTTTTATGTGTAAAGTGGATGCAGTGTGTGTAAAGTGGATGAAGTGTATGTATAGTGGATGCAGAATGTGTGTGTGCATCGTGGATTCAAAGTCACTTTTGAGAAAGCCTTTGGCGAAACGCGTTAAGTGAGACTTATTTTACACACAGTTTGTTTATTTGTTTTTACTTATATAGCTGTTGTTTCCAGCTTTTTATTTAATAAACCTACTATTTTATACATAATCACATCTTTATACAGCCCTCATCATCCTTCCAGTTCCAGCATATATACCTAGGTGGGGCTTGTTCCACCCTTAAGTTCTTCATACCAGAGCAGGACATTGCTCTGGGTGACATAAGTAGGATTTCCTCCATCAATACCAATTGTTTGTATATACTATACCATTGGATGTCCTATTTTGTCTTTTTTCACAAATACCTATCCTGAAAACCCACTTATATCCGTAGACGGGGATTATTCCATCCAGGCCTTCATACTAGAGCTGAGACAGCTCTAAAAAGTGTGAGTGTGAACATTTGCCCATATGTACTCCCTTCACAAACATCTACTGTACTGCACCATAATCTGTTTCTTGCTTTGTACTTATAGATTCATATACTTAGAACATCATCTGTATCATATGTATATTTAATCTTAAGCGGTGATCCCCTCCTTACTGCCATATACCTGCTCTCCTACATACCTGTCTATTTAGTAAAATTACAATCTTTGAACAAAGGAAACACTTGATCCTCTCTGTGGGCTCTATCAAGGGTTTACTGTTTTAGACCTACAGTGTCATTCACTAAACTCTGAAAAAGAGAAAATCAAAATTGCAAAATTAAGAAAAACACAGTGGTGCATGTAAGAGTTGCGAAAAGGTCTCTAAGAAAACTCTGAATTTTAACAGTACAGTGACTGGCCAAACTTTTAAAATTAAAGGACATATTACTTGTAATACAAGCAATACAGTTTATCTTTTGAAATGTGGATGTGGTGCCCAATATGTGGGTAGAACTACTAGACCGGTTAAAAAACGATATTTAGAACATAGGAATAATATTAGAAAGAAGATTACCACCCACTCAGTTCCCCTACATTGCAATAGGTGCCCTAGCTTTAGTTTCCACAATTTCATCTGTATTCCTATTGAAAAAGTTATTTTAGATCAAAGAGGCGGCGATTTATTACTCAAACTTAGGCAAAGAGAGGGGTTTTGGATTCATACCCTCAGTACTATGCAACCTGAGGGTATGAATATAGATTTTGATATGGTTTGCTTTTTATGATTTTTACGATATTTTATTTTAGAGATATGTTAAAAGTTTTATTATGACGGTATTATTAATTTGTTTCGTATGGTTCTCTTTTTATATATTACCTACAGCATCTTTTATTTATCTATTTATTTTGTATTGCAAATACGTCCAGTTATACTAATTTTATCCTTTTTGTCCCATTTCTCCGAATGAACTCTTGTGCTGTTCATTTCCTCCGCGAGACCACTCCCACCCGAGTGTTGGAACGCATTTGCGTTTCACCGTAGTGTGAGGTTTCGGGTTTCTCGCGAGAGGTTTGGACACACTATAGCTCAGAGCAGCCCATTGGCTGTACAGACGCACCTTTTTGATAGGTGGCCGCATGATACGAGACTGATTCTCATTGGTTGACGGAAAGGATTGTTTTACTGGCGGGACATTTAAAAGACCGGAAGACCACAGAGTGTACCACACAAGCCGGATGCCCCTGACGAAGTCTGAGGACGAAACGCGTAGGGCGGCAGGAATACTTTATTTTACGGACTTTTGATTTTGTATTTTAAAAGGTTTTATTTTGTTTGTGTTTCTTCAACCTGGGTTCCTGTACTTCTACTCTGGGATCCACCGAGAAATTCACAGCAGTATCTGATGGGCTTTTAACCTTCTTGCATTTTGTAAGTGCAGACAATAAAGTGTTTCCTATATTCTTAAAGTGGTACACTATGTTCTTTTATTTATTTTTCCCTCTAAGTTAATCTTTGGGAGAAAGAAGACTATACCGATCCTCCCGACGTGATTATATTGGGAGATATTTTTATATACTGTGTTTTTCCTGAAGATATTGAGGAATCTTCATACTCCCATATATCATTTGGGTAATTAATTTTATTGTATATATACCCACTTGTGTTTTATCCACTGGTATATTGTGTATAGGGTGTATATATTTTTTGCTAAAATTAAGAAAAAATAGCTGACCTGGAAAAAAAATCTCTAAATAAGCTAAAGCGACAATTTGACTATATTAGTCTAATTTTTAAATTTGGATTCTAGTTTTGAACAGTTTAGTAAGCAAACTATTGCCTATATGTCTGTCAAGTTTAATGGTAGAGATAGGGGAAAGGAGGAGGGAGGAGGAGGAGAGAAGGAAGGGGAGGGAAAAAAAAGGAAAAGAAAAAGGGAAAACTTTTTTTTTTCCTTCTTGTAGACAAACAACTATCAATCCTCCTGGCCAAGGAGAGTACTCTAGCTCGCAGATCTCAGTATTGAAACCTTTTGCGAGCTTAGAGAATGGGGATATATACGACACTGAGTAGAGAGTTAGTGTCATTTTTTTTTTTTCTCTCGCTATTTTTGTCGGGGCTCCCCCCTGGAGGCAATGGAAGATCCAGGAAGAGAGAAAGACAAGGGAGGCAATAGGTACATAGGTCTAAGTCTAGGAAAAGGCAGAAAATGTACGATTTTGTTGTGTCTTAAATGTTTGTTAGTAAGGATGGTGAACCTCTTAGTCCTCTAATTAAAAGAAATAGGATTCATAAAATAACATGAGATTAGCAACGATCAATGCACAGGGGATTAATTCACAATTTCAAAGATATACAATCCTTGAATTTTTAAAAAAGGAACAAATTCAGATAGCAGCTCTCCAAGAAACCCATTGGAAAATACAAGAAAAAAACAATCTTAAATCTAAGTTTTTTCAAACTATAATTAGCGCCTCTTTGAGTCAAAAAAAGAAAAGAGGAGTAGCCTTTTTATTTTCAAGAAATATTTCACAAAAAATTCTACATCAGGAATTAGATACAGAAGGCAGATACATTATTTTAGTAGCAGAAATGAATAATCAAAAATATACGTTAGTTAATATATATGCGCCAAATCAATCACAAATTACATTAATAAAAAAAGTGCTTAATAAAACTGAGCGTGGTAAAATGGGCCGAGTTATCGTTATGGGAGATTTCAACTGTGTTCTTGATGTAGAGCTTGATCGGAGCTCCAAAACAAAAAGTAGCAATTATGGAAACTTGAAGGTGAATGCTAAATAAATTTCAGAACTAATCAAACAAGCTCAATTACTGGATTATTGGAGGATATTCCACACGAAAGAAAAGGATTTTTCTTGTTTCTCAAAATCCTTCTGTTCATATTCTAGAATTGATCTGTTCCTGGGGGATAGAAACTTAGCGAGTCAAATTAAAAAGGTTTTTATAATAGCTACTACCTGGTCAGATCACAACCCGGTTATCTTAGATATAAAAGAACAACATCAAAGAACAAGAGCAGACTGGAGAATGAAAGATTGGATGCTGAAAAATAAAGATAATCTTAAACAAATTAAAGAAACAACAGATTCTTTTTTTAAAGAAAATAGAAATAAAGAAGTCTCTACAGCAATGATCTAGTGTGCATACAAATCAGTAATAAGGGTCCTTTTTATAAGTTTATCAGCTAAAGAAAGTAAACTAAATTAAAAAAAAAAGCTAATTTAGCAGAGCTGTATATAAAGTTAGACAACTTACTTGACCAAAATAGAAAGAACCCATCGTGTAGTATCACTAACTCAATAACAGATACTGAAAAATTAATAAACGAACATCTTAAGAAAAAGGCTAATAAAGCTCTGATTTACTTTAAACAGAAATGGTACTACACCGGAAATAGAGCAGAAGCATTAATGACAAATAGACTAAAAAAAGAAAAATCTAAAAGAATCATTACCAAAATCATCCATAAGACCGGAAAAAATAGCAGAAGCCTTCAAGAATTATTATCAGGAATTATATAATACCCAAGATCCTATTGAAAAGGCGAATATCAGCGAATTCCTTGGGAACATTAACAGTCCAAAAATTACGCATACACAATTACATGCGCTCAATAAAGCATTTCAAGAAGAAGAACTGATCTTTTGTATTAACAAATTAAAAAATAATAAATCCACAGGGCCAGACGGATTTGACAACCTTTTTTTTTTTTATAAATTACTAAGAGATAATATCAAAATGGATTTAACTGAAGTCTTCAACTCTTTTGTAACACCTAATAGCATACCGGCAGAATTGCTGCAAGCAAATATAGTACCAATCCCTAAGCAAGAAAAGGATGTAGAGAAAATAAAGAACTATCGTCCAATCTCTCTTTTGAATACTGATATTAAACTGTACTCGGCCATGATAGCAGAACGTTTAAAACAAATTATATCAGAGGTGATTAATAGAGATCAAGTTGGGGTTGTCCCAGGTAGGTCACCAACACATAATATCAGAAGACTAGTTGACATTTTGAACTCCGCTTGGAAGACAGGAACTCCCATGTTGACCCTGTCATTGGATGCAGAGAAAGCATTCGACAGGGTCCACTGGGAGTTCATGAGACAATCACTACAGTCATTTGGATTGGAGGGAAGACTTCTCGAGAATATCTCAGCTCTATATACCGTACCAACAGCAAGAATTATGGGAAATGGCTTTAGATCAGAGTGGTTCCCATTGTCCAATGGAACAAGACAGGGGTGTCCCTTATCCCCGCTACTTTACATAATATCTTTAGAACCTCTGGCATCAGCCATTAGACAAGAAAAAAAAATTTCAGGTTTTGATCATAAGAAAGAAAATATAAAAATAAACCTTTACGCTGATGATGTGATTATAACTTTTGAAAACCCTTTACAATCAATAACACAGCTTATGACAATTATAAAAAAAAATCTCACAGGCCTCAGGTTATAAAGTAAATACAGACAAATCAACTATCCTAGTGAGTAACGTAAATATTGAAGAAGAAAAAAAGAGATAAAAAAGAGGTTTGATTTTGTCTGGATTGAGAAATCATTTAATTATCTGGGAATAAATATTTGTACAGATCAACGGAAAATAGTTGAGATCAATTTTCTCCCATTACTTCTCAAAATGAATAAGCTACTAAAAGACTGGAGAAATCTGGAATTTTCATGGTGGGGCCGCATAAATATAATTAGATCTTATATCCTGCCAAAGTGGTTGTATTTGTTCAGAATGATCCCTTTGAGAGTACCCGATAGTTGGCTGTTAATAATCCAACAATTCTTCTCCAAATTTATATGGCAAGCAAAGAAACCAAGAATGGCAAGAAAATTCTTAGCGATAAATCAAGCCAATGGAGGAGTAGGACTTGCAATAATTCAACAGTATTACCAAGCGAGTACTCTTTTTCATTGTATTATTTCACAAGTCTAAATTAGAGAGATGGTATGCAATAGAAAAAGAAATGTCAAATAATAAAGATCTGCTACCTCTCTTTTGGTTCACTCAAAAAAAGAATACGGATAATTGTCAGCCAAGCTCCGAAAGCATGGTGTTACAAGATATTAGAGAATCATGGAGTAAGATAAGGAAAAATATGGGACTCAAAAATCGTATTATCAACACTTTACCGATCCTAATACTGGAAAATAACATGGAGGATCTAAATTTAAAAAATTGGACCAAAGCAGGCATACAAACTATAGAAGATTTAATGACAGGATCAAATCTCAAACCATATGAACAAATACGTACTAAATTTGCTCTTCCAGAAAATGAAAAATATAATTATATAAGGATTAAAAGCTACCTAAGTAAAGTATTAGATAGAGAAAAATCAGAAGCTAATTGTAAATTAAGTAACTTAATAAAAGCGAAAGATATGAGAAATCTATTAAAAAAGTGCAACTCGATACTTAGACATGGGGAAGAAGATCTTACATTCCCGGCCATAGAGAAATGGGAGAAAGATTTGAAAATAAAAAAGTTTGACAAAAAAGAGTGGGAAAAAAGCATGGCTAACAGTTGCTAAACATATTAAATGTTTAACCCCTTAAGGACCAAACTTCTGGAATAAAAGGGAATTATGACGTGTCACACACGTCATGTGTCCTTAAGGGGTTAAACTTAGTGGAGTTACATTTTAAGATAATAAACAGACTCTATCTGGTTCCTAGCCGTATGAATAAAATAGATCAGAACATATCAGACATCTGTTGGAGGTGTGATAAAGCGGTAGGAGACTCGTTACATATTTGATGGAGCTGTCCTCTGATAAAAGAATTTGGGAAATTGTTTCTAAGTAAAATTCAAGAAATAACTGGAACTAAATTATCCTTCTTTCCTGAAATGCTTATACTGCACCTAAATTTTAGCCAATACAACATGGATCTGCAATATTTCTTTACTCATGCCTTAATAGCAGCAAAGATTTCTATATCTAGAAGATAGAAGATAGAAGTAACCAAACTGGGTTAACTGTAAAAAAACAACTAATCCTACAGTTAAAAATGGAAGGAGGTGTAAATAGAAATCTGAAGAAAAAAAAGATTGTTGATATAGATAAATGGCTAAATAAGCTGACTGTGTAACTTAATCTAACAAATAAATTAGGAAATACAAGGAGAATAAAGTAAAAGTAATAACAAAGCTAACCCAAGTATTAATATAGGAATATTATAGAGGACCAATAGAAAGAAAATTTGTCACCATCTTTGTGTTTGTAGTGTATTTTTTTATTTTTTTTTGATAGATAAATGTTTTATATACTTTAATAAGATAGGTGGACTTATTAGGAAGGAAAAAGGGGAGAAAATAAGAAGAGAAAAGAGAAAACATTGATGATGACTAATGTACCAAGGCCTGAGTTACAGGAACTGCAATAGAAATCTACTGGCGGGTACTGTCTGAAAAAAAAAAAATGGTAGACCATTTTTTGTATGATTCATTGTTTTAAAAAAGACCAGTGGTTTTAATTTTTTTACACTAAATTGAGAAAGCATACACTGCTTCCTGTCAGACCAGGTACAGGAAGCAGAGGCTCCTCTGACGTGGACTGAGCCGGCACAGGGGAGAGGGGCTAAAGAGTGGACGGGAGGGGGACTAAAGATTAAAGGGGAGGATGATTAAAGAGTAAAGAGGAGGGGGGTAAATAGTAAAGGAGATGGGGGCTAAAGATTGAGGTGGAGGAGGCTAAAGATTGAAAAACAGGGTAAACATTGAAGAGAAGAGGGCTAAAGAGTGAAGGGGAGGGGGACTAAAGATTGAAGGGGAGGGCGGCTAAAGGGTAAAGGGAAGGGTTACTACAATTGAAGGGGAGGTGGACTAGAGAGTGAAGGAGAGGGGGGACTAAAAGTGAAAGAAAGGGGATCTAAAGATTGAAAGGGAGGGGGCTAAGGAGTAGTGGTGAGAGGATCTATAGAGTGGAGGGGGCTAAAGGGAGCAGAGAAAATGAGAGAGACTAAATAAAAGCATAGGAGGGGTGCCAAATAAGGGCACAGCATGTGAGGAGGATTAAAGGGGGCACAGAAGGTGAGGTGGGCAAAGGAGGGCAGGGGAGGGGAGGTAATTAAAATCCCTGGAGGGGAGCTAAATTATGCACACAATGGGAGCTAAAGGGCTAAAGAGAGCACAGAACGGGAGGGGGGAGAGAAGTGCACCAAAGTGTTGGGAAGTCAAAAGAAGGGCACACAAGGGGAGGGCGACAAAAGAAGGGCAAAGGAGGAGGGAGCACAAACAGACACACAGAAGGGCTGGGGCACAAAAAGACACAGAAAGGGGCGATGAGGCACAAAGAAACACACAGAAGAGCGGGGGACACAAAGACAAACAGAGCCACACAGAGGAGAAGGGGAAAAAGAGACACACAAAGGGGTTGGGGGAGAAGAGACTCCTGCTGAGGGAAGAAAAAGGCCTGCCAGCCACTGCAACCAGCCTGCCTGCCAACCAGTCACAGCAGCCTGCCAGCCACAGCAACTAGCCAGCCTGCCAGCCGGACACAGCATCGTGCCTGGCAGCCGGACATATCATCTAGACTGCGAGCCAGCTGCAACACCCAACCAGCCACTGCAGAAGCCAGCCAGCAAAAGTAATTAAGGTGAGAAGAGCTAAATTGGGCTGGGTATCAGAGTGCAAAATACAGAAAACAATCCCTAAATGCTCTAAAACACAAATAGACCCTTGATGGAAAAAGTGTTCCCTTTGGACACTCAATAATAATGCAAGAAAAACAGAATACATTTAAAAAGGGAAAACCGCGTAAAATATCACCAAAAAGTGAATAATAAATATATACATACAACCTGTATATATTTAACAAAAAATCACGATACCTGGAACAAAATAAAAATATATAGAGCAGTATAATAGTGAATTTCAATGGATGGAAAGATTCTAAATACAAAAAATTAAGACCGCTCCCTTACCACATTTCCATCAGTGTTTGTGGATGTTAGTAAGCATTTAAACCTTATATGATAGTTTGGTTGCGTTGTTTGTGTGGCAGAAGGTTAGCAGGCTAGGAAGGGTATGATTAGTCATAACTTATGTAAGAGTTGAGGTAAGAGTTATTATATGTGTGTATTACACATCTACGTTTAAAACGTGTTCAAACAAAACTGAGTTGAGCTGGGCATCAGCCAAGCGGATGCCATTCTTCAACAGTGGCACCTCCCTTACCCTTTACTCACAAAAGCCAGTCTGCTTTGCAAAGCCACAAATGAGTTATGAGCCAGGTGATTGTGTGTAAGCTGTACAGAGTTGCAATGTGCAGGATTTTACTCACTTAACTTTTTTCTCTCCAAATTTGATTATTTTGGTAAAATACTTGCAGTCCATTTTTCTGTTTTATGTAATTTCCATGCAAGTAAGTAAACTTACTAGCTTATCCCCCAGACACAGGAACAAATGTGAAAAACTAAAGAAATGAACATATGAATGATTAGGAGGGTTTTCACAAAAATGTGAATTTACAGGAATTTAAAGTAAATTAAATGAATCAAATGATAATTAAACCAATTAAAGCCGTTTTCCTGACACTACAGGGAGTGCAGAATTATTAGGCAAATTAGTATTTTGACCACATCATCCTCTTTATGCATGTTGTCTTACTCCAAGCTGTATAGGCTCGAAAGCCTACTACCAATTAAGCATATTAGGTGATGTGCATCTCTGTAATGAGAAGGGGTGTGGTCTAATGACATCAACACCCTATATCAGGTGTGCATAATTATTAGGCAACTTCCTTTCCTTTGGCAAAATGGGCCTTGACAGGCTCAGAAAAGTCAAAAATAGTGAGATATCTTGTAGAGGGATGCAGCACTCTTAAAATTGCAAAGCTTCAGAAGCGTGGTCATCGAACAATCAAGCGTTTCATTCAAAATAGTCAACAGGGTCGCAAGAAACGTGTGGAGAAACCAAGGCGCAAAATAACTGCCCATGAACTGAGAAAAGTCAAGCGTGCAGCTGCCAAGATGCCACTTGCCACCAGTTTGGCCATATTTCAGAGCTGCAACATCACTGGAGTGCCCAAAAGCACAAGGTGTGCAATACTCAGAGACATGGCCAAAGTAAGAAAGGCTGAAAGACGACCACCACTGAACAAGACACACAAGCTGAAACGTCAAGACTGGGCCAAGAAATATCTCAAGACTGATTTTTCTAAGGTTTTATGGACTGATGAAATGAGAGTCTTGATGGGCCAGATGGATGGGCCCGTGGCTGGATTGGTAAAGGGCAGAGAGCTCCAGTCCGACTCAGACGCCAGCAAGGTGGAGGTGGAGTACTGGTTTGGGCTGGTATCATCAAAGATGAGCTTGTGGGGCCTTTTCGGGTTGAGGATGGAGTCAAGCTCAACTCCCAGTCCTACTGCCAGTTTCTGGAAGACACCTTCTTCAAGCAGTGGTACAGGAAGAAGTCTGCATCCTTCAAGAAAAACATGATTTTCATGCAGGACAATGCTCCATCACACGCGTCCAAGTACTCCACAGCGTGGCTGGCAAGAAAGGGTATAAAAGAAGAAAATCTAATGACATGGCCTCCTTGTTCACCTGATCTGAACCCCATTGAGAACCTGTGGTCCATCATCAAATGTGAGATTTACAAGGAGGGAAAACAGTACACCTCTCTGAACAGTGTCTGGGAGGCTGTGGTTGCTGCTGCATGCAATGTTGATGGTGAACAGATCAAAACATTGACATAATCCATGGATGGCAGGCTTTTGAGTGTCCTTGCAAAGAAAGGCGGCTATATTGGTCACTGATTTGTTTTTGTTATGTTTTTGAATGTCAGAAATGTATATTTGTGAATGTTGAGATGTTATATTGGTTTCACTGGTAAAAATAAATAATTGAAATGGGTATATATTTGTTTTTTGTTAAGTTGCCTAATAATTATGCACAGTAATAGTCACCTGCACACACAGATATCCCCCTAAAATAGCTATAACTAAAAACAAACTAAAAACTACTTCCAAAAATATTCAGCTTTGATATTAATGAGTTTTTTGGGTTCATTGAGAACAAGGTTGTTGTTCAATAATAAAATTAATCCTCAAAAATACAACTTGCCTAATAATTCTGCACTCCCTGTATAGGTTTCTAATGAGCTTCCCTCTTTCGCACCCCTCTCCCTAGGGGCTGAAGGGATTTAAATCCCTTCATCTACTTACCTGAATCCAGCGTTGATGTCCCTTGGCGCTAGGTCAGGCTCCGCCAACGCTCCTCTCCCACCGTATTCAGCCAGCGGAGGAGACACAATGCGCATGCGGGGCAATGGCCACACTCGCATTAGGCTTTCCCCATAGGAAAGCATTATTCAATGCTTTCCTGTGGGGAAAATCTGATGCTGGAGGTCCTTATACCGAGTTTGAAGACGTCCAGCGCCAGATAACGGACCAAAGGTCCCTTTCGATTGCAGAAGCACCCCCAGTAGCTGTCTGGTACATAGCCATTGAGGACAGACTTAGAGCTGCTATGAAAACAATGCAGTTCTCTGGAACTGCAATATTTTACATTGCAGCACTAAGTGCAATAGGGACACAGCACCCAGATCACTTCAATTAGCTGAAGTGGTTTGAGTGCCTACAGTGTCCCTTTGATTCTTCAATTAATTTAGTTTTATTATTCTTAAACAGCAGAGTTTGCTTATGGTAAAATAAAGCAAGCAGTAAATACGACAATCTTATTAATTTACTTTTTTTGAATACTTTTGGTATTCAAGTTCATTATAAATTACTTTCTCGAGCCAGCTGTTTGATCTACATAATTCAGAACCAGAAAAATAATTTGACGTTACTCATGATGCAGCATTATATAAAGGATTATTTTTTATGTCCTGCTGTGTACTATTTTCCTTCACAAAAAAACAAAAAAAAACTATTAATAAATCAATGGCTGGGCCTGCTCCAGAAATTCTATTGATCTGTTGGCCAACAGCAAGAACATAAATACAAGCACTGATATTAAATATCTATTTCCTAATACATAAAGATACAAAGTGGTCAAGAAAAACAAATAATTAAGAACTTGTTGCATTGGATTTTAATTAGCTTTGTTGAAATTGGCAACAAATAAATTGAAGAAAAACAAGGCACAAGCCAGAATGCTTCAAGATAAACCACAGCTAAAATAGAAGAGCTTTTAACATCAATAAACATTGTGAAATGTATTTCTTTTTTTTTTTTTTTAACTCATGAGACCATCAGTGAAACTGTAGATTTAAAAACTTAATTTTCAGATAGTTGGTCGTTAACAGCACATATTTTGAATTAAAGGATTAGGACTTTTCCCATGCTTATCACACTGTCTCGCAGCCAAGTCGATAAGTGCTAAAATGTCATTTGCAATTGTTTCTGTTTAAGGGCAAGGTCCATGCTTTAAAATTAAACAGTCCCATTGTGTTTCAGTACATTCCTGTGGAGTCTGGCAAGGCAGCAGTTTCGTTCACTGTACTTTAACAACTCGGTACAGTGCTATATAGCGGCATAGAGGTCCTTTTACCGCACAAGACCTGCGAGTAAATTTGCCCTTTTGGCCTGCTGGATAGTGAGTTTGTAAGTTTTCAAAGTTTCCTTTTTCCTCTTTGCTTTTGTTTTGTTATACATTTTAAATGGATGTAAATGGATGTAAATAAAAGCATTTGATTGTGAGTTACTGCCTTACAGTCATTTAATTAACTGCCTTACAGTCATCATGAATGAGGAGAAATTATTATGTGTCACGGCCCTCAGCTCGCGGCTGCACTTGGTCACACCCGATCGTGCGTCCACACTGACAGGTTTAAGAGATTATCTGTTCAGCAGCATGCCGGGAGCCGACCTGTTGTGGCGTCCATCCCCTTTATATTTCTGGCTTCTTTGAAATGGCTTTCCCTTGAGCATTCTCTGTCTTTCAACGTATTAATGCGACCATTCTAAGGACCGGATTACGTTCTGTCTATTTTTCTATTTTATGTAGATGTTACATAGTTTTGCGTGTTGGATCACATTAGTAGTCGTAATATTACAACATGGCCATGGATCCTGCAGAACTATGTAAGCATATGATAGCCTGTGAGAGTAGGGTGGAGGATATGGATCACAGGCTAGACCAATTTGCCCAAGCATTCCAGACCTTGCTCCAACAAATGTCTCATCTTGAGTGACCTCAAGTACAGCCACTTACTCTGCCACCGGTCCCTATGGTTTATAAAGCTCCCTCCATAACCTTTTCTCCTCCTCCTCCTCATTTTGCAGGTGATTCTAAAGAATGTAGGGGATTCCTCAACAAAATTGAATATCATTTCGAGGCTTCTCCTAGTTTTTTTTTCATCAGATAGATCAAAGATTGGCTACCTTATGAACCAGCTAATGGGTAAGCCTGGAAAAGCGGCAACTTCATCGCCCGTAATTACAATTCATTATTAGCGACCTTTGAACCTATGGGAAGAGAAAAGAATGCAGCCAAAGCCTTGATGAGAATCAAGCAAGGTAATCGCTCTGTGACTGATTATGCCATTGAGTTTAGAATGTTAGCCTCTGAAGTAGACTGGACCAACAGCGGGCTGGTTACTGCTTTTTTAGAGGGTCTATCTGAGAATGTATTTGATGAGACCGCAGCTAGAGACTTTCCTGTCAATTTTAACAGGTTTATCACCTATATCAGTGATGGCGAACCTTTTTGAGCCCGAGTGCCCAAACCGCAATACATGCCAACTTTTTTTTCCTTAAAGTGCCAACACGGCAATTGCGTGTGGGGGGGGGGGGTGCGTGTGTGTGTGTGGGGAGGGGGGGGGGTGCGTGTGTGTGTGGGGGGGGGGGTGTTGTATGTGAGGGGTGCTGTGTGTGTGTATGAGGGGTGCTGTGTAAGTGTATGAGGGGTGCTGTGTAAGTGTGTGTGTGTATGAGGGGTGTTGTGTTGTGTGTGAGGGGGGTGCTGTGTGTGTGTGTGAGACGGGTGCTGTGCGTGCTGTGTGTTTGGGGGGGTGCTGTGTGGTGTGTAAGTGCTGTGTAAGTGTGGGGGGGGTGCTGTGTGTGTGTGTGAGGGGGGTGCTGTGTGTTTGGGGGGGTGCTGTGTGGTGTGTAAGTGCTGTGTAAGTGTGGGGGGGGGGTGCTGTGTGTGTTTGGGGGGGGTGCTGTGTGTGTGTGTTTGGGGGGGTGCTGTGTGTGTGTGGGGGGGGTGCTGTGTGTGTGTGTGGGGGGGGGTGCTGTGTGTGTGTGTGGGGGGGGTGCTGTGTGTGTGTGTGGGGGGGGTGTTGTGTGTGGGGGGGGGGTGTTGTGTGTGTGTGTTTGGGGGGGGGTGCTGTGTGTGTGTGTGTGTGGGGTGCTGTGTGTGTGTGTGAGGGGGGTGCTGTGTGTGTGTGTGAGGGGGGTGCTGTGCGTGGGGTAGGGGTGCTGTATGTGTGTGTGAGACGGGTGCTGTGCTGTGTGGGTGTGAGACGGGTGCTGTGCTGTGTGGGAGGCAGGGGTACTGCTGGGGGGTAGGGATACTGCTGGCGGGGTATGGGTACTGCTGTGGGGGGTAGGGATACTGTGTGTGGGGGGTAGGGGTGCTGTAGGGGGTAGGGGTGCTGTGGGGGGGGGGGTAGGGATGCTGTGTGTGGGTAGGGGTGCTGTGTGTGGGGGGTAGGGGTACTGCTGGGAAGTAGGGGTACTGCTGAGGGGTAGGGGTACTGTGTGGGGGGGTAGGGGTACTGTGTGGGGTGGTAGGGGTACTGTGTGGGGGGTAGGGGTACTGTGTGGGGGTAGGGGTACTGTGTGGGGGGGTAGGGGTACTGCTGGGGGAGTATAGGGGTGCTGTGCGTGGGTAGGGGTGCTGTGTGTGGGGGGGTAGGGGTACTGCTGGGGGTGGTAGGGGTACTGCTGGGGGGGTAGAGGTGGTGCTGTGGGGGGTAGTGGTGGTGCTGGGGAGATAGGGGTGGTGCTGTGGGGGGTAAGGGTACTTCTGGGGGGGTAGGGTGCTGCTGGGGGGGTGCTGTGGGTGGTAGGGGTGGTGCTGGGGAGATAGGGTACTTCTGGAGGGGTGGTGCTGGGGGGTAAGGGTACTTCTGGAGGGGTGGGGGGGTGCTGTGGGGGGTAAGGGTACTTCTGGGGGGTGGGGGGTGCTGTGGGGGGTAAGGGTACTTCTGGGGGGGGTGCTGTGGGGGGTAAGGGTACTTCTGGGGGGTGGGGTGGTGCTGTGGGGGCTAGGGGTGGTGCTGGGGAGATGGGGGGGTAAGGGTACTTCTGGGGGGGTAGGGGTGCTGTGTGTCAGTATCCCCCCCCCTCCATCTTACCTTTAATGAAGTGGGGGGGGGACACACAGCCATCCCTGGTGGTCCGGTGGTGGCAGGCAGTGCTTCCGGTTCGGGAGGCAGGGGAGGGATCTGTGATGCTGAACCCTCTGTCTTCCCGCGCGATGCTGTGTGGAGCGTTGCCATGGTAACGCTCGGCAACGCTCCACACAGCATCGCGCGGGAGGACAGGGATCAGCATCACAGATCCTTCCCCTGCCTCCCGAACCGGAAGCAGAGTAGGCGCCTGCCGTTTCGGGCAGGCAGGTGCCTACTCTGCAGTGATGGCGGACCTGTGGCCGCGTGCCCACAGAAAGGGCCCGGCGTGCCACCTGTGGCACGCGTGCCATAGGTTCGCCATCACTGACCTATATGATTGACATAAATAACAGATTGAGAGAAAGAGGGAGAAACAAATGAACTAGACATGCTACCCTGTCTCTAGCCCCTCGTTTTTCTAATCCTGTCATATCTGTTCCTGTTCCACCTTCAGAAACTGAACCCATGCAGTTGGGGTAACCAAACTTACTGAAGCAGAAAGACAGTATAGAAGAAACAAGGGTTTATGTTTATATTGTGGCAAAAAGGGCCATCTTAGTATTTCATGCCCTGTACGTCCAGAAAACATGCGCACCTAAGGACAGTTCAGACTTAGGTGTGATGTATATGTCCCCTAAATTAACTAAGAACCGTTTCCTGGTTAAACTTAGTCTCCGGTGCAATGACACCACTATTCAGTGTGAGGCTGTGATTGACTCTGGGGCACCGGAGAATTTCATTGATAGGAAGTTCTCTGCTAAACACCTCTTGCCATTAAGGCCGAGAAACAGACCTATAGCACTTGAAGCCATTGATGGGAGAACTCTTTCTCAGCCTCTTATCACCCAGGAGACCTTTCCTATCACTGTTTTAGTATGCATATTACACTCTGAGGATATGGTTTTTCAGGTTATCTCATCTCCTTCATGTCCCATAATACTCGGTTTCCCATGGCTCCAGAAACACAACCCTCACCTAGACTGAATCAAAGGGGAGATAGTGGAATGGGGAGAGGATTGCAAGGGTCTTTGTAAGAGCCTTATGCCACAACGCATTGGCACTATCAATGTACCTACTGCCCCTCGCTTGTAAAGAGAGATTCCAACTCAGTATCTGGAATTAAAAGAGGTATTCAATAAAGTACAGTCAGAGACTTTACCACCTCATCGGTCTTATGATTGTTCTATTGACCTTTTGCCCGGAACCATGCCTCCGAAAGGAGGAGTATATGCACTATCTCCGCAAGAAACTCTGTGATCTGTTTAGAGGAATACATAAAAGACTCTCTGAGGAAAGCGCACATACGGAGATCCTCCTCTCCTGCTGGGGATGGGATTTTCTTTGTCTCTAAAAAAAAGGGAGACCTAGAATAATTTAGTTAGAATTAAGGATGGGCATGAGTGGAAGACGGAGTTCAATACCAGAACAATGGTGGTGGAGATGGGGGGAGGGGGAAGCTCAGAACAGAGGAGGTATGTAATATTGATTCACAAAAAGTACAAATGACTCATGGTAATATTAAATGTATGCTTACTAATGCAAGGAGCCTATATAACAAAATGGGGGAACTAGAGGCAATAGCATACACTAAACAATACGATATAATAGGCATAACAGAAACATGGTGGGATAAGACACATGACTGGGCAGTTAACTTAGATGGGTACACATTATTTAGGAGGGATAGGAAAAACAAGAAGGGTGGTGGGGTATGTTTGTATGTCAGCCATGAGTTCAAGTCAAATCTTAGGCATGTGGAGTGTGACGAGGAAAATGTGGAAGCTTTATGGGTAGATATCTGTTTGGGGCAAACAAAGGGAAATACGTTATTGGTTGGGATATGTTATAAACCACCAAATGTAAATATTAATGAGGAAGAACTGCTGTTAGAGCAAATTGGTGAAGCTGCAAATCGGGGGAACACATTCATTATTGGAGATTTTAATTACCCGGACATAAATTGGGATAGAGGGACTAGTACTTCAGCTAGAGGAATCCGTTTTTTGAATGTGTTAAATGACACCTTTATGTCTCAACTGGTGCAAGGACCAACTAGAAAGGATGCTTGTCTGGATCTCGTTATAACAAACAATGTTAATCTTTTAACCAACATTCAAGTAGGGGAGCATTTGGGAAATAGTGATCACAATATGGTAACTTTTGAAATAAACTCAAAAAAGCAAAAGCATGTGGGGTATATTAAAACGTATAATTTTAAAAAAGCCAATTTTAATTAGGGCAGCTCTACAACATATCGACTGGCATAAACGCCTTAGTGATAAAAACACTGAGGAAAAATGGAAACTATTCAAACAAATATTAGAAAGGTACATTTCACAGTATGTACCATTGGGTAATAAATATAAAACGGGAAAACAGAGAACAAAAAGTTCAGTGTCTCTGGGTGTACACCTGTGCCGACAACCCCGGATAACCCGAGGAAGTAATGCCTCACATCTAAGGGACACCAAGCATACTTTAAATACCATCGAAGGAATTAAGATCAATGGCCACGCTATTTTGTGTAGTCTCGACGTGGAGAGCCTTTACAGCTCAATACCACACGAGGTGGGTCTAAGACATCTTAGAGCAATACTTGATAGCAAACCTCCTGTCTCACTTAGACATAATGAACTGGTCCAAGACTTGATGTCCTTCATTCTGACACATAACTATTTTATCTTCCAGGGTAAACACTACCACCAGGTGAGAGGCACTGCTATGGGGACGGCTTGTGCCCCCTCATATGCTAACCTCCACCTGGGGTGGTGGGAGAGTACAATGGTATTTAATGAACACATGACAAAATACACTAAGTGTATAAAAATATGGAAACGCTACATCGACGATGTGTTGATCATATGGACAGACACCCCTGACCTCTTTCTAGAATTTGTAAACATTCTGAACTCTAACTCCATCAATCTGAGACTGACAAGTGAGTTAGGTGGTAACCAAATCAATTTTCTTGATTTAACTATCTGTCTGTCAGACAAGGGGGTACTCACATCTACCCTCTTCCGGAAACCCACGTCAACCAACAGCTTATTGGAGTGGACAAGTCACCATCCACCCTCCCTTAAAAAAGGTATCCCAATAGGGCAGTATTTGCGTTTAAGACGCAACTGCACCACTATAGAAGATTTTAAATTGAAGGCAAAAACCTTACAGCTTCAATTTAAACAAAAAGGATACCCAAACAGATGCCTTAAATCCGCATATAAACGTGCACTGTTGGTAGACCGTAAAGACCTCCTAACTAATAAAAACGTCCAGTCTAATCAAGAAACCATAAGATGCATAGGGAATTATGATGCAGGCTGGCATCAAATTATGAGTATCCTGGATAGATACTGGCCCCTATTGCACCAAGACCCACACCTACAGAAGGTGATCACAACTAAGGCGTCTGTAACAGCACGCAGAGGACGAAACATTAGGGACATCCTAGTCCCAAGTCACCTGAAATCGAACACCCAGAAAATTTCTTGGTTAAAGTCTCCAGTCCTAGGCACATATCAATGTGGAAAGTGTAAGGCGTGCAAATTCATACGCCGTCCTTCGAAAACCTTTCCAGACTCCCTAGGGACACAAGAATTTAAAGTTCGCCACTTTTTCAATTGCCAATCTAAAGGTCTTGTATACCTACTCTCATGCTCATGCAACAAATTATACGTGGGAAAAACTTCCCGTATGTTTAAACTGAGGATAAGGGAGCACGTGACCTCTATTAACCCAAAAAGATTAATTGACACCCCAGTTTCAAAACATTTGAAACTCCATCATGGGGGATCTTCTGAGGGGATAAGATTTTGCGGAATTGAAAGTGTCACCCTGGGTCCAAGAAGGGGAGATTTAGACAAAAAACTACTCCAAAGGGAGAGTTTTTGGATTTATAAACTTAAAACATTGTCACCATCTGGACTCAACGAGGGTTTTTCATACACACCCTTCATCGAAGATTGAGTGCAACAGACTGGATACTATGTCCCCACACCCCCATTGATCTCTGACATATTTGCAATTTATATCTAATTAAGCTCATTTTTGCCTGATACACTTGTACATTTTGTAATATAGCGTGTAGTGTTTAGTGTAGATTTGTATATATTTCTTTACTTATTTATTTTTTATTTTTTACTCTGTCATGTTTTTCATCTTTATTATTAATTTTTTGTCATGAATACCTTACATAGGACCATAGGGATGCAGAATTGACTGTACCAGGTCCGGATATATCGGAACATTCATTTTCTGCATTTCTGCAGTGTTTTACATCCAGGGTTTGTGAGTTTTTAGAGCTGTCACAGTAATATATGGGGTTAAATGGGGGTTTGGCCGGCCCATCTCATCTCACGACCCGCCCACTAACTTCAGATGGATAGGGTCTGACACGTCGGACCATGTGACCGGCATCAAGCCCCGCCCCCACAACATCTCATGTTACCCTGGAGATTAGAGTGAATGTAGTACAGCTGATATCACACTCCCCCTGCTCCTATTGGTCAAAGGTACTCATGCCTCCTGGCACATCACATATAAAAGAGACTCATTAACAGTCTAATGTTAGCCCCTGACGAAGGTGCTCCTTTTTAGCACCGAAACGTACGTTGGGCAATTTGTTTTTTCCTCATATCACGGATATGAGCACTGGGCACTGGTGGTTTTAGCACCATGTTAATCACTTAATGTATATTTGATTTACTCTTTCTTTTCTATGCCTGTCTAGCTAGATTAACAGGGAGAGAGGCTTTATAAATTAAACCAGCAGTCCGAATTTGACTGTTATTATGACTGTCTACCGTCCTCAATCTCCCTTTACCTCTGTACTAGCTCCAATTGGAGCCTCTGTCTACTCTGTATCTATCATTAGTATTTTGTTGTAAGAGGTATTTATGGTTGTGATTTGGGGACCTATAATCCTTTTTGTACAGGATTTACAGGGAGAGAGGTTGTTTAAATTTAAAACTAGCAGTCCGAATTTGACTGCTATTAACACTGCATACCCTCCTCAATCTCCCTTCACCCCTGTACTAGCCTCATTTGGAGCCTCTGTTTACCCTGTATCTACTACTATCTCTATAGGAGGTATTTATGGTTGGGACTTGGGGATTTTTCTCATCTCCTTATAGTGCACTATATTAAAGCTGATAATTAGGGGTGAGTTGCTGTTGCCATTTGGCTCATTATATCCCTACCTATACATATCCTTCTATTGACAGGCGTGGAATCCTAGTACCACTGTATATACTTTATTTATTTTTTGCATTTAGCAGTAACTTTTTGTATATACTTCATTTTGGTATTTAGTAGCATTTTTTTTTTTTCTGCTCATGGGTCTATAGTGACACCCTTAGCGGTTCACAGCTACACCTGTTACCTATCATTAGTATTTTTTTGTAAGAGGTATTTATGGTTGTGATTTGGGGACCTATAATCCTTTTTGTACAGGATTTACAGGGAGAGAGGTTGTTTAAATTTAAAACTAGCAGTCCGAATTTGACTGCTATTAACACTGCATACCCTCCTCAATCTCCCTTCACCCCTGTACTAGCCTCATTTGGAGCCTCTGTTTACCCTGTATCTACTACTATCTCTATAGGAGGTATTTATGGTTGGGACTTGGGGATTTTTCTCATCTCCTTATAGTGCACTATATTAAAGCTGATAATTAGGGGTGAGTTGCTGTTGCCATTTGGCTCATTATATCCCTACCTATACATATCCTTCTATTGACAGGCGTGGAATCCTAGTACCACTGTATATACTTTATTTATTTTTTGCATTTAGCAGTAACTTTTTGTATATACTTCATTTTGGTATTTAGTAGCATTTTTTCTGCTCATGGGTCTATAGTGACACCCTTAGCGGTTCACAGCTACACCTGTTACCGACAGCCAGCATTATAATCCTAGACACTGCCGCTATAGTTATTTCCAGAGATGCGGTTAGTTTCATTTGATTTCTTGAATCTGACCACATCTGTCCTTTTTGTTGTTTAATAAATATAAAAGAAACAAATTAAAACCAATGTGGCTTAGTAGAGAAGTAAAACAAGAGATTAAAAATAAGAAAAGGGCTTTTAAAGCATTTAAATCGGACCAATCAGATGCATCCTATATAAGATATAAGGAAGCCAATAATACTTGCAAAAAGGCAATTAAAGTGGCTAAACTAGAAAATGAGAAATTGATAGCCAAAGAATGCAAAACCAACCCCAAACATTTTTTCAAGTACATTAATTCTAAAAAAACAAAAAATGAAAGTGTAGGTACACTGAAAACAGAGATGGGTCTGTTAGTCAATGAAGACCAGGAAAAGGCAGACATTTTAAATAACTATTTTTCTTCGGTATATATTAATGAGGATCCTATGGCAAGAGATATGCATATGATTGCTGCAACAAACTTGCAGATAACTTGTGATTGGATAACTCGAGACAAGGTGCTACAGCTATTAAAGAAAATTAATGTAAATAAAGCTCCGGGGCCTGACGGTATCCACCCACGAGTACTTAAGGAGCTAAGTGGGGAAATAAGTGAACCTCTGTATTTAATTTTTCAAGATTCTTTTGTTTCAGGTATTGTACCGGAGGATTGGAGGAAGGCAGATGTTGTTCCTATATTTAAAAAGGGTTCAAAATCCTTGCCTGGAAATTATAGACCTGTGAGCTTAACTTCTGTGACTGGGAAATTATTTGAACGGCTATTAAGGGATAATATTCAAGAATTCATTGGGAAGAACTGTGTTATTAGCAATAATCAGCATGGTTTTATGAAACATAGGTCATGTCAAACTAACCTAATTGCATTCTACGAAGAAGTAAGTAGAAATATAGATCAGGGTGTTGCAGTGGATGTGATCTACTTGGATTTTGCCAAGGCATTTGATACGGTTCCTCACAATAGGTTAGTCTTCAAACTAAAAAGAAATTGGTCTAGATGAATATTCTTGTTCTTGGGTAGAACATTGGCTTAAGGATAGAGTACAGCGAGTTGTCATAAATGGTAAATTTTCACACTGGACAAAAGTGGTAAGTGGTGTCCCTCAGGGTTCTGTTTTGGGACCGCTTCTATTTAACATATTTATAAATGATCTTGAAATGGGCATTGAAAGCCATGTATCAGTGTTTGCAGATGACACAAAACTTTGTAAAGTAATAAAATGTGAGCAGGATGTTGCCTTGCTGCAGAGGGATTTGGATAGATTGGGGGACTGGGCACTAAAATGGCAGATGAAATTTAACGTAGAAAAATGCAAAATTATGCACTTCGGGGTTAAGAATGCACAAGCAATTTACACCCTAAATGGTAGTGAACTACCACACATGAGAAGGATTTGGGAATTGTTATAGACAACAAATTAGGTAGCAATATGCAATGTCAATCTGCCGTTGCTAAGGCCAGTAAGGTTTTGTCATGTATAAATAGGGGCATAAATTCTCGAGATGAAAATATAATTTTGCCTCATTATAAATCGCTGGTAAGACCACACCTTGAATATGCTGTGCAATTTTGGGCACCTGTTCTAAAGAAGGATATCATGGCACTAGAAAAAGTGCAGAGACAAGCTACAAAATTGATAAAAGGAATGGAGCATTTTAGTTATGAAAAAAGGTTAAAACATTTAAATATCTTCAGTTTGGAAAAACGGCGCCTTAGAGGGGATATGATAACATTATACAAATATATTCGGGGCCAGTACAAACCATTATCTGGAAATCTATTCATAAACAGGGCTATACATAGGACACGAGGTCACACATTTAGGCTTGAAGAAAGGAGATTTCATCTAAGGCAAAGAAAAGTTTTTTTTACAGTAAGAGCAATAAGGATATGGAATTCATTGCCGGAAGAGGTGGTTTTGTCAGAGTCTATACAGATGTTTAAATTGCAATTGGATAAATACTTGCAAAAACATAACATACAGGGATACAATTTCTAATTAGTGGGGTAATAGCTGCTTGATCCAAGGAGACATCTGACTGCTAATTTGGGGTCAAGAAGGAATTTTTTCCTAGTTTGTTGCAAAATTGGAAGCGCTTCAGACTGGGTTTTTTTGCCTTCTTTTGGATCAACAGCAAAAGCATATGTGAGGAAGGCTGAACTTGATGGACGCAAGTCTCTTTTCAGCTATGTAACTATGTAATGGGGCATTATAAGTAGCTGGTTATGCCGTTTGGTTTGTGCAATGCTCCAGTGGTATTTCAAGACCTGATCAATGATGTCCTAAAAGAATTACTCCACACGTTCGTGTTGGTGTACCTGGATGACATTCTCATCTATTCTCCAGACCTTCGTACCCATCACGAACATGTGAAAACCCTACTTAAAACCCTGCAAAAAATTACCTTTAAGGTAAGTTAGAAAAGTGCCAGTTTTTTGGACATGTAATATGCCCCTTTGGTTTTAAGATCGACCCACGCAAACTGGACGCAGTATTACAGTAGCCTTACCCAAGGGTCATAAAGCCGTACAACGCTTTATTGGATTTGCTAATTATTATCGCAGGTTCATCAAAGGCTTCTCATCTGAAATTTCTCCTATCACCAACCTTACCCGAAAAGGAGCTAACAGTAATTCATGGCCAAAGGAAGCAATAGAGGCAGTTGAAAAACTGAAATCTTTATTTGTCTCAGCACCCATTTTAGCACATTCAGATCCTGCCAAACCGTTTATTTTAGAGGTCGATGCGTCCAAGACAAGTGTATAAGCCACCCAGTCTCAACAAGAAAACCCTGATAAGGCTCTGCATCCCTGTGGGTTTTTCTCCAAAAAGTTATCTCCTGCTGAGAAAAACTACGACTTTGGGAACAGGGAAATATTGGCCATTATTCTAGATCTTAAAGAATGGAGGCATCTCTTAGAAGGTTCCAAAGAGTCACTTTTGATTTTCACGGATCATAAGAATCTGGCTTATATTGGGGACGCTAAGAGATTGTCTTCCAGATAGGCTAGATGGTCACTTTTTGTTATTACTTACAGACCAGGCACTAAGAATAATAAGGCCGATGCTCTGTCTAGACAGTATGATACTGATGAGCTTCCAGACCAAAAGACATCTCCTATCATATGAGTGTCTTATAGCTACGACAGTTTCGGAATTGTCTTCTCCGCTCCTTTGTGCCATAATAGCAGATCAAACTCAGGCACCAGCAGAGAAGCCTTCAAATAAACTGTTTGCCTCACCAACACAGAGATCTGAGATACTCAGGTTATACCATGATAACGTAACAGCTGGACATCCTGGTATACACCCTCTCTGCCTTTACTAGAAAGTTTTGGTAGCCGTCACTTAGAGGTGATGTCAAGGATTATGTGGGAGCATGTAGAATTTGTGCTGTGTCAAAGGTTCCCCACAAATCACCTCCTGGGTTGTTACAGTCACTTCCAATACCAGACGCCTATGGCAATGGATTTCATTGTTAATCTCCCAGGTTCTAATGAGTATAACACTATCTTTATGGTAGTGGACGGTTTCTCCAAGATGGCACATTTTATACCTCACAAAAAACTGCCATCATCCCAGGATCTTGTCCAAGTATTCTTACGTGAAATCTTTAGGCTACATGGGATACCGAAAAACATAGTCTCATAGACAGAGGTACCCAATGTATTTCTAGATTTTGGCATGCTTTCTACAAACAGTTGGGCATATAACTTTCTTTTTCCTCTTCGTATCACCCTGAGACTAATGGCGTGGCGGAGAGAGACAATCAAGCCTTAGAGTCCTATTTATGTTGCTTTATTGATGCCAATCAGACTAACTGGTCAGAACTCCTGCCCATGGCTGAATTTGCTAGAAACAATGCAGCCCATAAGTCCTTTAACCCCTTAAGGACACATGACATGTGTGACATGTCATGATTCCCTTTTATTCCAGAAGTTTGGTCCTTAAGGGGTTAACTCCTTTTTTTTTAAATAATTGTTATCACCCCACTGTATTACCCTCTGATTTTTCAGACACTAACATTCCTGCTTTAGACGTCCGTTTGACTTCTATCCATGAAACTTGGGCTTCGGTACACGAAGTGTTACAATGAGCCTTCAGATGTAGTGAAGTTCAGTCAGACAAGAGGCGTGGTGCCAATCCTGTCTATCAAGTTGGGGACAGGGTCTGGCTTTCCACGCGTCATATCAAATTGAATGTACTTTCCATAAAATTGGCTCCTCGCTTTAAGGGTCCTTTCTGAGTCCTTCGGCGCATTAATCCTGTGTCGTACTCTCTCACTCTTCCTGTACATTTGCAGATATCGAACACATTCCATGTGTCTTTATTGAAACCGCTTACTTGCAAGTGGTACTCCAAGCAGTTCGTACCTCCTCCTTATCTGGTTGTTGGAGGCCAGGAGGAATTTGAGGTCCGTTCCATACTGGATTCCAGGGTGCCTAGAGGCGTGTTGTCTTATTTGGTGTATTGGAATGGTTATGGACCTGAGGAACGCTCTTGGATCGTTGCTGATAGAGACCACACTCCTCATCTTGTCCGGTCATTCCACAACCGGTTTCCTAACAAGCCGGCTCCTTCCCGCATGGTGAGTAGTCTTCAAGTGAAGGGTACTGTCACGGCCCACGGCTCGCGACTGCAAGTGGTTGCACCCGATCGGTGAGATCACACTGACAGGTTTAAGAGATTACCTGTTCAGCAGCAAGCCAGGAGCCGACCCGCTGGGGCGTCCATCCCCTTTAAACACGGGATCCAAAATGGCGCCGACCACGAGGTCGTGGCCATTTGTAGTTCCGTCTCCAAAGGTCACGCGAATGTGCGTGTATCATCACAAATTCGACGCACACCCACGTTCTGGGGTCATAGGCCATGCCCTGACCAATCACAGCCCAAGGAGGGATATTTAAACCCCTGAAATTCCCTAGTTCATTGATCTGTCGTGGTTTCCGTTCCTGGTTCCCGAAAGTGCGTTTTCTTGTCCTTGTTATTTATATTCCCGGTATTCTGACTTTGGCTATTCCTGACTATTCCGATCTCTGGTTTCCCTGACTTAGCTTTCTTATCAATCTTGTGTATTTCTGGCTTCCTTGACCTCAGCTTTCCCTTGACCATTCTCTGTCTTTCAACGTATTAATCTGGCCATTCTAAGGACTGGTTTACGTTCTGTCTATTTTTCTATTCTATGTAAATGTTACATAATTTTGTGTGTTGGATCACATTAGTAGTCGTGATACTATGCCGATGATGATGAGAGAACCAATAGTGGCCTTGACTTAAATGTTATGCAAATATCACCACCATTGTAAGACAATGCTGGATTACACGTTGTATGGGCACAGAAGAGCACTGAAGGAAACAGTATTAGTTTTTTTTGAAGGTTAATATCTTCCTCCATGTGTTCACTCAGTAGGTCCCCTCAACTCAGAGGATGTGTGCCAGAAAATGCACATAGCCTGCCTATCACTACTCGCTTGTGTTATTACTGAGGTACAGGAAAATGGGCAAAGGGTGAAGGCTTATTTATGTCCATTCCAAACATGCAGTTTTAGGCAGTTGCCATTTTAACTTTGCATGAAAGCCAACTTTGATAAAATACTGGAGGTGACCTCATGCAATTTTCAAGCATTCAAAGGGCAAAGAAGATAGGAATAGGAGAAGTAATTAATAACATCTGCTCCTCATAAAGACTATCTATGTGCTGTGCTATTCCAGGTCCTACATACTTGAGTAATTCCCCATACTGGCTGTAAAGTTCTAAATGGGCGACTAACAGGTGACAAAGGAGTATTTACATCCCTCTAACTGAACACTTTATTTCTGGAGACAACTGTCAGCTCTTCTACCAGAAGGTCAAAAACCTTGAAAGTTTTCTAGAAAACGTCTCTCACTTAACTGGTGAATAACCAACAATTATTATGGAATAACCTTCCTGCAGGTGGGGTAGAATTAAATGCAAAAATAGACATTCCAACTTCTTATGAGATCTAAACAAGTTGTGGGAATAGTTTTACTACATAGCCACAATTACTACACGGACTGTATCTGCAGTCCATCATTACTCTATCATTATCCCTATAAGATTCTAACCAAAGCAAATCTTATGTTAACGCTATAGTTTAGGGTGGTGCAGTAGACATTGCTTACCTAGATTTCAGTAAGGCTTTTAAAAACTGGTGCACATAGAATGCTTATCAATAAACTGCAATCTTGAAGTTTGGATTCCAATATTGATTAATGGGTAAGGCAGTGGCTGAGTGACAGGCAACAGAGGGTTGTAGTCAATTGTGTATATTCGAAGCATTGTCTTGTCACCAGTGGGGCACCTCAGGGATCTGTACTTGGACCCATTCTATTTAATAATTTTATTAGTGATATTGTAGAAGGTCTTAATAGTAAGGTATGTATTTTTGCTGATGATACTAAGATATGTAACAGGGTTGATGATCCAGGAGGGATAAGCCAAATGGGAAATGATTTAGGTAAACTAGAAAAATGGTCAGAGTTGTGGCAACTGACATTTAATGTGGATAAGTGCAAGATAATGCATCTTGGACGTAAAAACCCAAGGGCAGAGTACAGAATATTTTAACCTCAACATCTGAGGAAAGGGATTTAGTAGTAATTATTTCAGATGACTTAAAGGTAGGCAGACAATCTAATAGATCAGCAGGAAATGCTAGCAGAATTCTTGGTTGTATAAGGAGAAGTATTAGCAATAGAAAGAGGGAAGTGCTCATGCCATTATACAGAACACTGGTGAGACTTGGCATGTGCATGGGAAAGTTTTCGGTTCGGTTTGGCATTCTGAAATTCGGGACTTTCGCAATTCGGGACTTCGGCACTTCAACACTTCGGCACTTCGGGAACTTCGGCAACTTCGGAACTTCGGCACTTCAGCACTTCGGAACTTTGGCACTTCGACACTTCGACACTTCGGAACTTCGGAATTTCGGAACTTCTGCATTTCGGAATTTCGGGACTTCGGCACTTCGGGACTTCTCTTGCAGCCACTTAGTAGATAACTCCCTAATTCCCACGGTATTAGGGAGTTATCTACCAAAAGGCTTGAAAGACCTAAATTGGTCTTTCAGCCCAATTTACTAATACTAAGTAAAAATTACTTAGTATTAGTAAATTTTGCCTCTACTCGCCTGTGGCTGCTCACTGTTAAAAAACAACAACTTATTGTCCTCCCCCCTGGCCCCCACCCCTGAGCGGTGGGTGGGGGCCCTAAATACTAATAAGTGGGGGTACCTAAAGTCCTCCTCCCTGGCCCGCACCCCTGAGCGGTGGGTGGGGGGCCCTAAATTATAATAGGTGGGTGTCCTAATGTCCTCCCCCCTTGCCCCCACCCCTGAGCGCTGGGTGGGGGCCCTACAGTAAAATAAGGGGGGACCTAATGTCCTCCCCCCTGGCCCCCACCCCTGAGTGGTGGGTGGGGCCCCTAAATTGGAATAAGGGGGGGACCTAACGTCCTCCCCCTGGCCCCCACCCCTGAGCGGTGGGTGGGGGCCCTAAATACTAATAAAGGTGGGGGACCTAAGGTCCTCCCCCCCTGGCCCCCACCCCTGAGCAGCGGGTGGGGGCCCTAAATTGGAATAAGGGGGGACCTAATGTCCTCCCCCCTGGCCCCCACCCCTGAGCGGTGGGTGGGGGCCCTAAATACCAATGGGGGGACCTATTGTCCTCCCCCCGACCCCTGAGCGGCGGGTAGGGGCCCTAAAAATGTCCCCCCCAGGTGACTAGGGGTCCTCAAACCCCTAGTCATCCCCTCTCCCCCCAAATAAATTATTTCCCTACCTACCCCCCTCATCCTAAAAATAATGAGTGGGGGGGACCTTTAACTAAGTACCTGTAAAAAAACACAAAAAAAGTACCATTCAATGTTTTCTTTCTTCTAAAATCTTCTTTTTTTCAGCCCCAAAAAAGGCCAAATAAAAAAACATAATAACCGACGCAATAAAAAAAAAGGGGGGGACCTATTTTATTTATTTTTTAACAGTGAGCAGCCACAGGCTGAAGATTCTCACAGGAACATCCTTGGTGGGGATCATACCACCCAAGCCTTATAGGATTGAGCAATACCTGTATTTGCTCTCTGTTGGTGTTGGTACTTTTTTTTTTCTTTAAATCAGCTCATTACATACAGAGAGCACTATAGTCTGTTTTTATCATCCCTGTATACTGAGGACATCTGACTGCCGACCAATGGTACAACAATTCACAACCTGAGAACAAAAAACTCACCAAGAAGTACCTGGATCTACCATTATATCCACAGACGGGGATTGTTCCGTCCATGCGCATCAATCTGGAGCTGAACATAAGCTCCAGAAAATTGTAAGTGCATTTCTGTTATCTATACTTCACCAAGATTTTTAATATACTACACTATTTTAAGTTTCTTTGTTCATTCTATATATCACTGGATCTGAGAACAATTCTACAGACTCTGTCTCCCCGCACCCCTTTCTGCATATGGCAAGATAGCCTGTGGTTGTTGTCGTTAGCTTAAAACTTGGTAACTGAATGTGCAGGCATCTTTAGGCTCACGGTGAAGTATATAAACCGGTGTTGCATTAAAGTGCCTGTCCCGGTTGCGCCACCGCCTATCTAGGTCTAGACAAGTAGGCTAGTCGCATGGCTTATGATCTAGGCATCTGGGACGCAGCCTATCACATGATCACCATGTGAAGGAACAGCATATGGCCATCAACAAACTGGATACTACCGTTAGTAAATGGCAATAAGGCACAATATGTGATAAGGCAGACCTGCGTGGTAAAGAATTTGGCAAGGTTAATTAACTATAAATCATAGGTTATTGCCATCCGAAATATGTCGTATCAGTCTAATATAATAAAGAGAACAAATTAAGAAAAATTAACAAAAAAGATATACGCATAGTATGCATTATAGACCGTTGCACGATTGAGCGACTTTAAAATATTCCCTTTTTCTTTTTCTCCCCTTTGTTATTTTCCCTTATCCTTGCTTCTGTTATAGCTTTAGAAGATGTATGACATCATAACAAATTAATGCCTATTTTGATTTAAGAGAAGATATACATTCGTGTCTGTAGCGGGTCATACAACGACACCCAGGGCCGGATTAAGAGCCCAGTGGGCCTGGTGCTGATAATTATGATGGGCCTAATTAGAAAATATTATTGACCAAAAACACTAAAAAAGTCCTACCTCCTAAGCGTCATGTGTCTGATGGAGATGATGCTGTAGGGAAACTCATAGGATGCAACTATGAGAAAACACATACCCTTTGCTAATCTCATGCTTTCATCTTTCAAGTAAACCCATACCCCCTAACAGCAGTGTCCAGTAAAGCAGGAAGTCTATGGATGCGGTAAAAAGGTGGGCTACTGACACAAATCACATAACCAGAACGGCCGAAAGGGCGAACATACACAAAAAGGGGGAATGTCTGTGTCCCTATATCTCCCAGTCCCTTAGTGTTTGTGTCCTCATGTCTCCCAGTGTCCCCATGTCACAATGTTGCGGTGTCCAATAAACCTGCTTAAAGCTATCACAGTGAGTGCCTGAAATTTTTTTCTTTTATACTAGGGGACACTGAGACACTACGGGCACAGAGACACTATGGGCACTGAGAGACATGGGGCACTGAGACACTGATACATAGGGGACACTGATACATAGGGGACATTGGAGACTTGATAAAGACCTGGGTACAGGTCGAAACGTTGCGGTGTCCAATAAACCTGCCTAAATCTATCACAGTGAGTGCCTGAGATTTTTTCTTTTATACTAGGCGACACTGAGACACTAGGAGACATGGGGACACAGAGACATTGGGAGACTAGGGGACTTTCGGAGTCTAGGGAACACTGAGACACTAGGGACACTGGCACACTACAGACACTGAGAGACACCAGGGACACATGGCGATACTGAGATACTAGGGACACTGGCTGGGAGACATGGGGACACTGCCATGTCTCCTATGTCTCAAAGTCGCCCAGTGTCCCCATGTCTCCCTGTGTCTCCATGCCTCTCAGTGTCCCCATGTCGCCCAGTGTCCCCTAGTGTTTGTATCCCCATGTCTCCCAGTGTCCCTTAGAGTCTGTGTCCTCATGTCTCCCAGTGTCCTGATGTCACTAGGAGACACTGGGAGACATGGGGACACTGAGACACTAGGGACAGTGGCTGGGAGACATGGGGACACAGACTAGGGGCCACTGTGTCCCTAGTGTCTCAGGGTCATGGGTATCCGAATGGTGGGGGGGTTAAGGGGGATACTTGCCCCCCCCCGGATTTTTCAGCTTGTGCTGCTATTTTTCATTTTAGTGTGAGAATACAGTGCAATACCAGCGCTGGCCAGTAGGTGGCACTGTGAATTGAGAAAGGCAGGAAGCTACAGCTTATCCCTGCCTCTCTCTCATCACTGAAACTGCAGGGGAGCAGCACAGAAGCAGCCTACAGAGCAGGTAAGTGAGGCATGGGGGGTGGGGGAGACCGCATAGAGGAAGGTAAAGTAGAAGGAGCAGAAAGGTTCTGCAAGGGGCAGGAGGGGTCAGCAAGGAATAGAAAGGGGCAGCAAGAAGCAGGAAGGTGTCGAAAGGTTTTCAAGGAGCAGGAGGGTAAAGTAGAAGGAGCAGCAAGGAGCAGGAGGGGTCAGCAAGGAGTAGAAAGGGTCTGCAAGAGGCAGGAGGGGTCAGCAAGGAATAGGAAGGGGCAGCAGGAAGGGGTAGGGACGGTCTGCAAGGAGTAGGAAGGGTCTGCAAGGAGCAAGAGGGGTCAGCAAGGAGTAGGAAGATGCAGCAAGGAGTAGGAAGAGGCAGCAAGGAGCAGGAAGAGGCAGCAAGGAGCAGGAAGGGGTCGAAAGGTTTTCAAGGAGCAGGAGGGTAAAGTAGAAGGAGCAGCAAGGAGCAGGAGGGGTCAGCAAGGAGTAGAAAGGGTCTGCAAGAGGCAGGAGGGGTCAGCAAGGAATAGGAAGGGGCAGCAGGAAGGGGTAGGGACGGTCTGCAAGGAGTAGGAAGGGTCTGCAAGGAGCAAGAGGGGTCAGCAAGGAGTAGGAAGATGCAGCAAGGAGTAGGAAGAGGCAGCAAGGAGCAGGAAGAGGCAGCAAGGAGCAGGAAGAGGCAGCAAGGAGCAGGAAGGGACAGCAATGAGTAGGAAGGGGCAGCAAGGAGTAGGAAGAGGCAGCAAGGAGTAGGAAGAGGCAGCAAGGAGTAGGAAGAGGGAGCAGGAAGGGTCTGCAAGGAGCAGGAAGGGTCTGCAAGGAGCAGGAAGGGTCTGCAAGGAGCAGGAGGGGTCAGCAAGGAGCAGGAGGGGTCAGCAAGGGGCAGGAGGGGTCAGCAAGGGGCAGGAGGGGTCAGCAAGGGGCAGGAGGGGTCAGCAAGGAGTAGTAAGGGTCTGCTAGGAGTAGGAAGGGGCAGCAAGGAGAAAGAAGGGGCAGAAATGAGTAGGAAGGGTCTGCAAAAAGCCGGAAGGGTCTGCAAGGAGCAGGAAGGGTCTGCAAGGAGCAGGAAGGGGCAGCAAGGAGCAGGAAGGGGCAGGAAGAATCAGAAGGAACAGAAAGGATCAGCAAGGGGCTGCAAGAAGCTGGAAGGGGCAGAAAGAAGCAGGAAGGGCAGGAAGAAGCAGGAAGGGTCTGCAAGAAGCAGGAAGGGGCAGGAAGAGCCATCAAGGAGCAGGAAGAGCCATCAAGGAGCAGAAAGGGATCAGAAAGAGAAAGGAGCAGAAGGGCGCAAAATAAGCAGAAAGGAGCAGAAGGAGCCTCAGAAGACAAAGAAGACTGTGTCAAATGAAGGAGAAGAAAATGAGATTGGAGCACTTCATTCTGGACACCACATCATAAGGCGTTGGTACCTGGGCCTGGCAGGGAAACTTTGGACCTTCTCATCTCCCCAAGTAAAAACAAACAATATCATTGTTAATGTGTTCACTTTTATTTACTGAGTGTCAGGAAACACAGAGGGCCGCTGGGTAGGGGTGCCGCTGATTGGCTAGATGGGTCAGCTAGCACTCTAAGCCAATCAGTAGCTCCCCACTTAAAACATTTTTATGAATCGGGAACTAGCGATTGGCTTAGAGTGTCAGCTGACCACTCTAGCCAAGCAGCGGCACCCATGCCCAACGTCAATCTGCACTTCCTGACACTCTGTTTCAGAAGTCGAATACCACTGAGCGACCTGGAGATCTGGAGCTGAAGGAAGCCTTTGGGGGTAAACCATTTGAGAGCGGTTTCACCCCTTCAAAGAAAGAGCACCCAGGGGCCTCCTTGCATCACAGCATTTTCATTTAGATAAAGTTGTTATGGTGACCAGAATGTTCCTGTAATTTGATGAAAGGAACAATATAGTGTCAGGAATACAAACATATATTCCTGACACCATAGTTGTGAAAACGCTATTCATCCTTGCTTTATGTGAAAATGACTATGCTCCTCCCCTTCATGACACTGTCAAAAAGGGGCCAAGCATGGATGTCATTACAATTATGCCTCCCCTTCCCCCCCCCGGAACAATTCATGCGGACGTCCATGCTCAGGGTCCCCATGTTCCCCAGTGTCCCAATGTCTCAGCGTCCCCATGTCTCGGAGCTGCTGTCTGGACTCTCTGTGCAGAGCTGCTCCCCACGGATCAGTGAGTAGAGAGAGGCAGGGAGAGAGATGCCGTAACTTCTTATCACTGCCTCTCTCCACACAAACAGCGACCCCTACTGGCCGGCGCTGGTATTGCAGAATAATCTATGTTTATACTGAGACAGACATTTGTATTGCCGGTATTACTGCAATACCAGCACCGGCTAGGCAGCCTCAAATACCTGAGAAATACTTCTGAGAAATACCTGGCAACCCTAAGAAATACATGAGAAATACCTGGCAACCCTAAGAGTAGTGTGTAAAAAAAAAAAAAAAAAAAAGTAAAATTTTTTTTTTTTTTTTAAACCAATGGGCCTATTCCATGGGCCTGGGCCTGGAGCTGCAGCTCCATCAGCCCCTATGTTAATCCGGCCCTGACGACACCGCCTGAAATTGTGAGCACTTGCAGAAACTGGTAAAATAAATGAACAGGTTACATTAAGCTCAATAGTTTACAGTAAAAATAAAAATAGGTTGTGCCACAGTAAACCGTAATACGATATGATATACAGTAGTGTACTTACATTAATAAAACAAAACGAAATATACAATAGTCCTGATTTTAATGAATTTAACAAATGTTCCACCTGTGAGGAAGGTCCAAACGAATATGGACCAATTCACTGGTGGAGGAGCACCTATTGGGACACTCCAGGGGTGTCCTGGGGCTTAACCCCTATAGCTTAGAATAGTCAAAAAAACCTCAACTGCTGGAGTGAACCAGACTAGTTAAGTGTACAACTGGATATGATGAACGAAATAATACTGGTAATGTGACAAATACCGTCTAGTGAAACACCAATAAATAGTAGTGAGAATCTAGCCAAAATGGCTTACCTCTATGTACAAACAATAAATAAAAGAATGATGCCTATGGACCTACAGGGCTCCCGAGTAGCTAACTGGCTGGTGACTTTAATCAGTACAAAGAAATGGTCAAACCCAGAGCTAGGGGCCCATACAGTAGGTATGAGTCAAATGACAAGCATAGGTATCAGGGGTGCTGTCACGTTCAGCTAAACACGGTGCTTGGATCGTGCAGCTGCAAGAGGGGCTATGAACTTGGTAACCAGTATAGTATAAAATCTGATCGGCGGTATACCAAGCGATAGTCCCACTGAAAAGGGGGGTGTCAAAGATGAGTTAATAAATACTTCACATAGATGACATAGGGAAGAGGCATATAAATAGGACCTCCCCCTCTATAACTCGATACCTGTAACGCTGAACAAATAATGGTTACAGTATATAGTCGAGAAGCCCCAGTCAGTACTACTGAGGTATACTCAGCAGATACAAAACGTGACCCAAACCCTAGTACAGATGGGAGGTAAAAAACACACAAAAGGGTGACTACATGTGCATAACCATACTTAGTATGTTGGTTGCCTACACATGGTGATAGAGATCCCTAAGTGAAAAAAAGTGAGTAGAACAGAGAGCCCTTAGAGCCCGACGCGCGTTTCGGTGCTCGCTCTGGATGCACCTTCGTCAGGGGCTAATTTGAGACTGGTCAGAAGTCTCCTTTTAAATGTATTCAAGTCCCAGCCACTTGCTAATTGTCCAATGGAACCGCCGGAATTCAGCGCCAAGCCAACCACGTGGGCGTATGTAAATGCCCTGGGTGGATGGACCAATCACTAATCTTCACGTCAGACGTCATCTGACGTTTTCTTTCGTATACACTTTTTCTTATTAACACCAGTTTGTTAACCCAATGTGTACCGAGTGGATTTTGTCCTTTTGGCTACTATCATAACGATACATGTGTGGAGTTGTAGCATTTTGCTACAGAACCGTGTTATTAATCTAATCTTTAGATATTGTTACGGGTTTCAGATACACTTAGATCGAGAGTTCGTCTAAAGTGTTGACATATAGTATTTTGCTTAGCTCTTCCAGCCTCGGAAAAAACTGAACACATCCCCATCGCTCTGTCCGATTTGTCCCTTAGGGTATTAAGATCGGATGGAGTGGCTCCTAACATGTAACGATTACTGAGAACCTCCACTGTATTTGGAGTGCCAGTCTTATGCTGACAGCTAGTATAGCATGATAGAGAGATCCTTTCATCTTAGGACTAGGGAGGGTCTAACAGTTCCCGAAATATCTTTAGCATCTGCATCTAGACTGGGTACACAGCTTCCCTATTGCAAAAGAGCTTCGGATATACTACCCTTTAAATAGCGAGGGATGTCAATAAAACAAGCCTCATGCTGTTATGTAGGGTATGTATACCTCCACATAGGAAACTTGTGTTGCCTAGTGCATGTATAGGGTTTTGATCGTGAGCACCATATATTGAGTGGCAGTGCTAGCTGGCAGAGCGCCGCAAAATGTACCAATACTCGCCCTACCATGTCCACCAGGACCGATAGAAAGATAGTACGCATAGTGTTCTATTTGTACTGTGGCTATGTACTGGCGTGTTACAGGTTAGGAGGTAGATAGTACGCCCTACGTGTGGATGATCAAATAACGTTGTGATGCTTTGGAGTCAACTCCCTTAGGTCATCTTGGTGCAAACAACTCCATAGACATACATACTATGTTGGGTAACAACCCCTCTGTTACATAGGGGATAATGGAAAGTAATCACTTATTAGTGTATAGATGTCTATACTATGTGGGGTGGAGATTAGAGGCTGTGCAGGGGCTGGGCGGTTGGGCAAAGGACTTGGAATACAAAAGGTGATAGTTATAGTAGTGACTAATAGAACTAGATATTTACAGGTATTTACAGTATATACATTTATATTAAAATTGGTAGTGATTAGTATAGCGTGCTTTAGGAAGCTGGATTTATCAAGGCACTTTACGGGAGGGTACGGATCATAGTATTGGTTAGGAATGGCGAGACATTCATCCGCAAATACTGTGTATGTCCAGTATAATACTTCTTGGGATGAAATGAACTCACTATCCAACACCGACATTCGATAGCTTTAGTTGGACCAAAGATATCCACTTATTTGCTAGAAAACTAGCTCTCCATAAATATCATTGCATTAAAAGAACTAAACAAGCATCAAGACTAGGCTTGGAAGCGAGGGACATGGACTTGCTAGACAGCTTAGTAGAACTGCTCAGCAATAATGAACCATTCAGTACACAGCAAGCACCGTTCACCAATTTAAAACCAAAAAGCAGGTTTACACCCTATATACCTGATTACAAGTATATAGACTTATTTGTGGAACTATCCTGTAAAGAGATTGAAGCACTGGACACGAATTCCCAGTACCCCTTTCAGCCAAATAATCTGAACCCCTTGGAAATGAAAGCCTTAGGTAAACTCAAAAGAAATGAAATGATCATCATCAAACCATCAGACAAGGGGGGGAACCTGGTGATAATGGACAGAACCCACTATGTCCAAATGGTGCACAGTATACTGGATGACATACACCTACCTGTGTATAGACATCTATACACTAATAAGTGATTACTTTCCATTATCCCCTATGTAACAGAGGGGTTGTTACCCAACATAGTATGTATGTCTATGGAGTTGTTTGCACCAAGATGACCTAAGGGAGTTGACTCCAAAGCATCACAACGTTATTTGATCATCCACACGTAGGGCGTACTATCTACCTCCTAACCTGTAACACGCCAGTACATAGCCACAGTACAAATAGAACACTATGCGTACTATCTTTCTATCGGTCCTGGTGGACATGGTAGGGCGAGTATTGGTACATTTTGCGGCGCTCTGCCAGCTAGCACTGCCACTCAATATATGGTGCTCACGATCAAAACCCTATACATGCACTAGGCAACACAAGTTTCCTATGTGGAGGTATACATACCCTACATAACAGCATGAGGCTTGTTTTATTGACATCCCTCGCTATTTAAAGGGTAGTATATCCGAAGCTCTTTTGCAATAGGGAAGCTGTGTACCCAGTCTAGATGCAGATGCTAAAGATATTTCGGGAACTGTTAGACCCTCCCTAGTCCTAAGATGAAAGGATCTCTCTATCATGCTATACTAGCTGTCAGCATAAGACTGGCACTCCAAATACAGTGGAGGTTCTCAGTAATCGTTACATGTTAGGAGCCACTCCATCCGATCTTAATACCCTAAGGGACAAATCGGACAGAGCGATGGGGATGTGTTCAGTTTTTTCCGAGGCTGGAAGAGCTAAGCAAAATACTATATGTCAACACTTTAGACGAACTCTCGATCTAAGTGTATCTGAAACCCGTAACAATATCTAAAGATTAGATTAATAACACGGTTCTGTAGCAAAATGCTACAACTCCACACATGTATCGTTATGATAGTAGCCAAAAGGACAAAATCCACTCGGTACACATTGGGTTAACAAACTGGTGTTAATAAGAAAAAGTGTATACGAAAGAAAACGTCAGATGACGTCTGACGTGAAGATTAGTGATTGGTCCATCCACCCAGGGCATTTACATACGCCCACGTGGTTGGCTTGGCGCTGAATTCCGGCGGTTCCATTGGACAATTAGCAAGTGGCTGGGACTTGAATACATTTAAAAGGAGACTTCTGACCAGTCTCAAATTAGCCCCTGACGAAGGTGCATCCAGAGCGAGCACCGAAACGCGCGTCGGGCTCTAAGGGCTCTCTGTTCTACTCACTTTTTTTCACTTAGGGATCTCTATCACCATGTGTAGGCAACCAACATACTAAGTATGGTTATGCACATGTAGTCACCCTTTTGTGTGTTTTTTACCTCCCATCTGTACTAGGGTTTGGGTCACGTTTTGTATCTGCTGAGTATACCTCAGTAGTACTGACTGGGGCTTCTCGACTATATACTGTAACCATTATTTGTTCAGCGTTACAGGTATCGAGTTATAGAGGGGGAGGTCCTATTTATATGCCTCTTCCCTATGTCATCTATGTGAAGTATTTATTAACTCATCTTTGACACCCCCCTTTTCAGTGGGACTATCGCTTGGTATACCGCCGATCAGATTTTATACTATACTGGTTACCAAGTTCATAGCCCCTCTTGCAGCTGCACGATCCAAGCACCGTGTTTAGCTGAACGTGACAGCACCCCTGATACCTATGCTTGTCATTTGACTCATACCTACTGTATGGGCCCCTAGCTCTGGGTTTGACCATTTCTTTGTACTGATTAAAGTCACCAGCCAGTTAGCTACTCGGGAGCCCTGTAGGTCCATAGGCATCATTCTTTTATTTATTGTTTGTACATAGAGGTAAGCCATTTTGGCTAGATTCTCACTACTATTTATTGGTGTTTCACTAGACGGTATTTGTCACATTACCAGTATTATTTCGTTCATCATATCCAGTTGTACACTTAACTAGTCTGGTTCACTCCAGCAGTTGAGGTTTTTTTGACTAGTCCTGATTTTAAACATGCAGGTAGGAGACCAACTTGACTTGCAGGGCTTGAGTTTGATATAGATCTGTTTGTGGTGCAGATCATGAAGTAGTCAGATTCTCTTAGTTCAGTTTACTAAAATCAGCTTATCTAAAATTATCAAAAGAACATTATAGTCACCCAAACCACTATAGTTACACAAATCATCTCAAGTGTCCTCATAAATCAATGTAAATGAGGAACATTAGATTGGTCCTCACATAAATTTTTTAAAGCACTGCTAATTGCTAATGTTAACGCTATATAAATTCCAATAATAAATAATAATTCCAATAATAATAGTAATACTTTTTTATTATGGTGTCAAATGTGTATTTATAATTCTCCAAGAAAATGATTAATGCAATGAAAATTCAGATTCATATTAATGCTGAAGCATTATGTATTTTTAAGTCTATTACATATATGAAATAAATTACGTTTGACTTGATAAATAAATGCAATCGCACACCGTTTTGGAAGGTGCAATGGAAGATAAGGATACTCATAGAAAAATAATTTATCTTCTAACTGCATCACACTAGTGAGTCATAAATGACCTTAAATTAACTTATTCAAACTGCGTCTTTTATTCAATTAAAACAATCTCTAATTAACGGCTGCTCTCTGTCAGAAGCTGTGTAAATGAGTGTAATTGACCTTTGAGAATAAGAAAAGAGAATGGCAGCATATTTCAATGAAACCTAAACATAAAAAACATGGTTCATTCAATTGAAAAAGAAAGAGCATCAAATGAATTAATGTGGTTACATTATATTAATAGGTTTGTATATGAACAGCTCTCCCTCTTACATAAAGCTTAGAGAAAGTTTGGTGCACTGGATTGGATCCTGATAACCAAGGGCAATGTCTGATTTTGGCAACAATTCAGCAAAAAAGAAAGGCTAGATTGTCATCTTCCCTTGTTAATCTAATGTAAAAATACAGTATCCTATGTTGCCCAAGGGACAGGCTACATTATCTTCTCCATTTTGGAACTAACATGGCTCTTTTAATTTTCCAGATGCCCTATAAAAGGGAGAGAGGCTCTCCGAATTCAGGCCCGACTTTTCCACAAGGCCATGGCCTTCTGGCCGTAGTCAAGAGAGGGGCAGCACCAGAAGTGAATCAAGACAGGTGCACTGCACGTAGCTCCTCACCTATTAAGGTGGATTTGCACAGACTACAGCCCCCCAGCACTTTCATAACAACTACCAGAAGGCCACGATGGGCATGTAGTTAATGCACCAATGGATAACTTCGATTTGTGGAGGTAGCTCCTATGGCTTCCATTTCTGCTCCTTGTTAGTTTCAAGGACACTGGGAGATGGTATGGTGAAATCTCTAATTGGTGCATGAGGCTAGGCACTTTATCTTCTCACATGATCCTTAGTACCAGTTCAGTAACAGACTTACTCCAGCCTGGAACTCCACTGTGTAAACTAAACATGTGCAATTTGTTTCGGTCCGAATTTATATTCGGACGAATTTCGGCATTTCGGACATTTGGATGCTTCGGAATGTCTGAATTGCCGAATTTCCGAAGTGCCAAATTTCCAAAGTGCTTTACCGAACCAAACTGCCGAAGTGCCGAATTGACGAATTTCGGAAGTGCCGAACCGAAATGCCAAAGTACCGAATTTCGGAAGTGCCGAAGTGCTTTGGATTTCTTAAAGTGGCAAAACAGAAGAGGGAGGGAAAATTAAGGGAATGATGACAGGAATCTAACCCTACCCCTAAGCCTAACCCTAACCCTACCCATAACCCTACCCCTACTCCTACCCCTAATTTTGTGAAATACGCTTTTTATGATATTAGTCAGTCATTTGTACAAATTGGGCTTATTGTAAAATGCAGTTCATAACCATTTTCCTACATCAAGCACTGCAGATGCAACAGATTTTTCCATAAATTGTTATTAACCCCCATGTTAATTACTAGCTAATTTGCTAGCAGTCACCACGACACATCTTAATCGACTAGAATTCCAAATGCATTTCCAAAGCACCCATGCAGTCTGGTGATGAAAGCCTTTATATTCATATATTAACTTTTTTCCTGTGGTCTCACACAATAACAATTATAATGTCACTTTCCAGGTTAAATCTAGTCTTTAAGTATAACATACTGCATCTAATCCACATAGGATTTCAGTTAAAAAAAAAGGCCAACATTGTCTACTTTATCCTTTAGTGTTTTTCTTGCCCAATATACAGTTACAATGTCTATGATACAAATCATTCTAAGGCCACTGACCACTTATGAGACATAAGTAATGTAATCGCATTGCCAAAATGCTAAGTTTATCATTTAGTGAAATTGTTACACTGCATTACCTCCCGGTAGGTAAGTCATCCTTCCTTTAGAAACAAATTTTAATTCTAATTAAATCATGCCTGGATGAAGATTGATGACTTCCTGCAATAGGAACGCTGCCAACACCTGTTACTCTTCTGTGAAATAAATATGCATTCTGCATTTAAATTAAATTCTAAAGTTACTTAAACGATCACAAAACACTGGCCTCAAGGGAGACCTTCTTTAATGGAAATCTGCAACCAAAAAAACTATTGGATCCTCAATGTATCCTACATGCCGAACAAATCACAACTACATGTTTGAAGGGATCACACTGTAGCAGGCAATCTGATGCTCATAGCTAGATTATTATTATTATTATATTGATCTTTTCCAGAACATTAGAATTGAAAGGTTATTTTGCAGGGTGTGACCTAAACCAGCTCTGTGAGATTTTGATTTTAAGTTGTTCCAATACAAGGAAGTACAGAACACATGTGTACAGGGTAACCCATGAAATACAGGTATGAAGCAATTTATATGGAAGCTGTAGATTGACATCATGACATATTGTGAGCAATATGTTGTCATAGCAAAAGTTTTGTTTGTGTGGTTTTTTTTTTGAAGATCTCCCTCCCCACTCCCCTTACCAACCAACCTGACATGGCAGAAAAACATGTCAAAACATAAAAAGAATAACAAAATGACACTCCAAACAATGGTGATTTCACACTTGTCAGCAGTCACGCTAACCATGACTTTCTCATGTCCCTAAGACCATCTATTGTTAGAGATGTATGGGACTATTGTCCTAGTACATTTGAGTCCTATATAAGCTGCTTTCAGTATACGCTTTAGGTAATCATGCAGTGTGTGACTGTAAGTTCCCCATATTTGAAAGAACTGTTTGATTGTCTTCTCCTCCATCCAGGTGGTCTTCAACCAATCCATAGAAAAAAGATACAACAAAAAACAGTTTTATTCCTGTAGAGAACTAACACAGGATTTTCACATTTTTCACCAGGATCATCAAGCATGAAAAAAAAATTGAGATTTGGTTATGCTAGCCTAAAAATGTGAAAGTCCATGGCTACTACCCAAAAATTCACTGTTTACTGAAAACACTGCTAGTTTTACAAAGAGCTAATATAATGAATTCACAATGGTTTTGTCAGGCTACTGCTGTGAAACGTTTTTTTTTAATTTTTTTTTGCATCTGGGTTTCCATACCTATGAAAGGTTGATAGTTTATAAGACCTTAAATGGACAATGCATCGCCCAATTAAACAAAAACAACCCTCCTCCCCCCCCTCCCCCCCTACCCCCTCCCCCCCCCCCCACTATTTAGCAGCTATAACCTGTAACGGCACCCCCAGGCATAAAAGGGGGTTAACAGCCGTTTAGTAGATCTTCCCTTCCAGAGACACAGGCACAGCTACTGTAGACACCAATACAACGAGCCAGAGAAGCATATGAATGCCGTAAACAACTGAACCGGAACCATACAAATGCTGTAAACAGCCAAATAGGAAAAACCATATGAATAGGTTTATACTCCTAGCAGTCAAACTGGAACAGCATACAATAAATCCCCCCAAGAACAAGACAAGGCTCCATTTTGAGGGTCAAGCAGGAACAGCCAGAGCTATGGGTTTATTGTTCTTATATACACATTAGTACCACCCACAGGGTTTTGGAAAACAACCAATAAACATGTACAATACACTCAGACACTCCCACACAAAATCCTCCCCTCTGCCTGTGATACAATTACCTTACACAATGGGTAATGTAATTATCACAGGCAGAGAAATACAGTTCTTCCACATTATTCACATAAAACTTACATTTTCAGAATCAGCATACTCCAAATACAAACATACGTCAAAATCATACAAATTGGTCCAGTGGTTCAAAAGATAGATCAAAGTCCTTTGTGACCAAATGAAGCATGGCTTTTCTGCCCAAAACCAGTTCCACAGAGTCTTCTATCCTGGAGATAATTGAGAAGTAATCCAATTATCTCCAAGGACAGAGGCAAAACTCCATTAGCCACATGGTAGCAAAATACAGTAAAATCCAATAAAATACACAAGGTTACATTTATTACATAAAATACAGACATGCAACATATCCCCAGATAGCTTAGGTCTGAGCGCACATTATTACTGAATGGCGCTCAGACTACACACATACAGTTCAATTGCCATGGAGCCAAAGTCTTTTATTACACGAATAGGCTCCATGGCATAGCTATCTTGGTTAAATGAGTTCATTCTGTAAATCCGAGAATCTACCGAATGCTAGGGCAGAAATACATGAATAGACCTTTCTGCATAGGAAAATAAAGTATTTAAATGCCGGTCCATAGTCAAAAGGCAGCAGGCAGGCAACAAGGCTCCTCCAATGCACAGTGGCGAGATTGGTCTCGTCACATAACCCTAGAAAACATGTATGCATTTAATTATGTAGTTTTTCCATTGGAGGTATATCAAAAGCAGCTTGCAAAAGCTGCAGATATATTGCCTTCCCCAGCCAAGACTTTCTGTGGCTGACCTATCACAAACTTCCCAATGAGAAGTCTTGGCAAGGCAAGTCCTCTGGGCAATTGCCTGCATCTTGAGATCAGCTCCAGATAGCTAAACCACCAGGAAGTAACAGGACTTGGCCACTCTACATGGAGGGATGTGAGACTGAACAGGCACAGGAGGGAGGGCAGATAAAAGAAAGGCTCAGGATGGGAAGGGGGGACAAAAAAGGGCATAGGAGGGAAGGGGGCAAAATAAGTGTACAGGAGGTGTGGGAGATCAAAGAAGAGCACAAAAGGAGGGGGCACATGGAGAGGCTTGGGGAAGTAAGACAAACAGAGGGGCTGAGGGGGCACAAAGAAACTCAGAAGGACTGAGGGGGGGGGAAGACACACAGAGGGCCTGAGGGGGCACAAAGAGACACAGAGGGGCTGAGGGGACACAAAGAGACACAGAGGGGCTGAGGAGGGACAAAGACACACGTGGAGAGGCCGAGTAAGATAGGGGGGACTAACACACACACACACACAGACAGAAGGGCTAGGGGACAAAGAGACACACAGGTGGGTGGGGGGCACAAAGACATTCACAGAGGAGCTGAGGAGCACAAAAAGACATACAGAGGGGCTGAGGGGGGGACAAAGAGGCACACTGAAGAGCTAGGGGAAAAAGAGACACACAGTGGGGCTTGATGGGGACAAAGAAGCACATAGAAAGTCTGGGGAGGAAAAACAGACACACAGGAAGGCTGGGGGTAAGAGACACACAGAGGGAAAGGAGGAAAAGAGACACACAGGAGGCAGGCAGATGTGTAACTAGAAATCATGGGGCCCCGGTGTAAAAATTGTCCTGGGCACCCCCCCATACATCTACCTCCCACCCCATACATCCCCGTCCCCCTACATGCAAATAAATAGATACACATGCAGACACACACAGAGGCGGCTCTCTAATTAGGCGATTTAGGCGGCCGCCTAAGGCCTCGCGCTGATGGGGGCCTCGCGGCCGCCTAAATCGCCTTAGGGCAGTGTGACAGGTCGGGTCCTCGGTCACAGACCGAGGACCCGACACAGGAGGGTGCCCGGCGGCTTGCCCTTAATGCCGCCGGGTGCGAGGCCCCTCCTATGCCTGCCCGGGAGAGCCAGCCTGTCTGCAGCTCCGCCGAGCGCAGAGCTGCAGACTGAGTGGGTCTCGCGATCTCAGCCAATCAGAGCGTTGCCGCGGGTTACCACGGCAACGCTCTGACTGGCTGAGATCGCGAGACTAAACTTACCACGTGGTCTGCAGCTCTGCACCCGGCGGAGCTGCAGACCGTAAAGGGAGCCCACCGGACCACCAGGGAAACAGCCTGGCCGCCCACTGGACCACCAGGGATCCTAAGGTATTTATGCCTCTGCTCCCCACCCTGCCCTTCTACCACCCTCTGCCCCAGCCACCCCACCACCACTGCCCCAGCCACCCTCTGACCCAGCCACCCCACCACCACTGCCCCCACCACCCACTACCCCAGCCACCCCACCACCACTGCCCCAGCCACCCTCTGCCCCAGCCACCCCACCACCACTGCCCCAGCCACCCCACCACCACTGCCCCAGCCACCCTCTGCCCCAGCCACTCCACCACCACTGCCCCAGCCACCCTCTGCCCCAGTCACCCCACCACCACTGCCCCAGCCACCCTCTGCCCCAGCCACTCCACCACCACTGCCCCAGCCACCCTCTGCCCCAGTCACCCCACCACCACTAACCCAGCCAGCCTCTGCCCCAGCCACCCCACCACCACTGCCCCAGCCACCCACTGCCCCAGCCACTCCACCACCACTGCCCCACCCACCCTCTGCCCCAGTCACCCCACCACCACTGCCCCAGCCACCCTCTGCCCCAGTCACCCCACCACCACTGCCCCAGCCACCCTCTGCCCCAGTCACCCCACCACCACTGCCCCAGCCACCCTCTGCCCCAGCCACTCCACCACCACTGCCCCAGCCTCCCTCTGCCCCAGTCACCCCACCACCACTGCCCCAGCCACCCTCTGCCCCAGCCACCCCACCACCACTGCCCCAGCCACCCACTGCCCCAGCCACTCCACCACCACTGCCCCAGCCACCCTCTGCCCCAGTCACCCCACCACCACTGCCCCAGCCACCCTCTGCCCCAGCCACCCCACCACCACTGCCCCAGCCACCCACTGCCCCAGCCACTCCACCACCACTGCCCCAGCCACCCTCTGCCCCAGCCACCCCACCACCACTGCCCCAGCCACCCCACCACCACTGCCCCAGCCACCCTCTGCCCCAGTCACCCCACCACCACTGACCCAGCCACCCTCTGCCCTCCTACTACCCTGTCACTGTCCTCCTACCACCCCCTGCCCTGTCATAGTCCCCCCTACCGCCCCAGCCACCCTCTGTCCTCCTACCACCCCCTGGCGCAGCCACCCTCTGCCCTCTTACCACCCCCTGCCCCAGCCACCCTACCACCCTCTGCCCTCCTACCATCCTATGCCCCCTACCATCCCCTGCCCTGTCACAGCCACCCTACCACCTTCTGCTCCCTACCACCCCGTATCCTGTCACTGCCCTCCTGCAACCCCCTGTCACAGCCACCCTACCACCCCGTACCCTGTCACTGCCGTCCTCCCACCCCGTGCTTTGTCATAACCCCCCTGCCCCAGGGGAACCCTACCACCCTCTGCCCCAGCCACCCTCTGCCCTCCTACTGTCCTCCTACCACCCCACTACCCTGTCACAGCCCCCTACCACCACCTGCCCCACCACCCCCTGCATCAGCCCCCCCACTACCCCCTGTCCTGTCAAAGTCTCCTACCCTCTCACAGATCCTCTACCCTGTCACCCCACACCCACCCAATCACAGCCTTCCCACACACACGCACTGTCACAGCCTTCCACCGCACACCTGGTCATTCCCCACCCGTACCCTATTACCACACACACTGACACCCCCTTCACATACACTATCACCATTCCCAAACACTTTCAGACCCCACACACTGCCGCCCCCTACACCCAGCCAAACTTTCATAACCCCTCCTAATCCTGTCACTCTCACCCACTGCAACCATACAATACTCCTTGCTTTGCCACACCTACCCTATTGCAATAACCCCCCCATCAACCCTGTCAGACTCACCTTCTCTTGCACTGTCACACTCACCCCCCGACCCTGTCACTCATCCTCTATCAGTCTGTCCCACTCACCCCCTTCACCATGCCACACTCACCCTATTACATAAACCCTTACAATCCTGTACTCCAACTGTGCAACACTCACCCCAAACCCTGTCACACATAGGTAGACAATGCCAGATACACTCATATATACATACACCGGCACTTATGTATACACGACTGCAAGGCTATGTAACCATACCCCTCAGTCATGTATAAATGATTGGCATAATTGCTAATGAAATTTGTTTATTGCAAATTAAGTTAGTTTTCATATTATGTCATAACTAGAGTCAGAGAAATCATAATGCGGCGGCACAGGGAGCCGCTACACTGCAAGCCTCTGAACGATGAATACAGAGACTAGCTCTCTGTATCCAGCGCTGCAAGCTCGTCCTTAAATACAACAACAGCACCTTATACACACAATGCAACCCCTATTTTTAACTTTAGGTGTTAGTGGGGGTCTCATGTTTGAGTTTCGCCTAAGGCCTCACAAAGTCTAGAGCCGCCACTGGACACACACACACAGACACATACATGTAGACACACACATACAGACACACACACATTTACATGTAGCAACACACACACACACATACAGACATACAGACACACAGACAGACATACACACACACATACATACAGACACACACATGCACTCATATACACACACTCACAGTCATATACACACATACACTCACAGGCACATACACACACACAGACACACACTCAGACACATAAACACACATACACTCACAGATACACACACTCTCAGAAACACACACAGACACACACACAGACACACACACACACACACAAACACACACTCACAGACACCCACATTATACACACACTAAGACACACACAGACACACACACTCAGACACACACACATACACTCACTCACAGACACACACACACACACACACACACACTTACAGGCACACACATACACATACACACACACATTCAGACAGCACAGCTCTCCCCTCCTGCCACACACCCGCAGACCTGTGCACCGGTCCGGAAGGTATCAAGGCGGCCCATGGTTGCAGGGGTTGTGGCTGCAACCAGCCCCCCTGGAGTGAGGGGCCAGGTCGCAGCTGCAACCCCTGCGACCGTGGTAGGTACGCCACTGGGAGGGGAGAAACAGTTGCACATAGGGGCCGCAGGAAGAAAGAGGCCTGCCAGCCACACCAGTCTGCAAGCCACAGCTGCTAGCAGCAGCCAGCCAGTCACTGCAGCCAGCCACATTTAGTTCCTGGTTGCTGTAGCCACTTTTGTTCCTATTGTGAGGCATCTGCATGCCATATGAACAATAGGCAGTACTCTCTCTCCATTCCCTGAACAGTTCAATACACAGTGAACCAGGCTGTGTATAAACTGACAGTATCCATAGTATAGGTACTATCAGTTGAAAGAGCAGTTTAACCCCTTAAGGACAAAACTTGGAATAAAAGGGAATCATGACATGTCACACATGTCATGTGTCCTTAAGGGGTTAAATCATACAATGTGATGATTGAAATTGTTCTTTGGAATAAGTTACATTTCCGATAATTCTTTTCTGGACAAGTAAATGCTGTCCACAAAGACCAGATCGGAATATCTCATCTCATCAGCAGTGTTCCAATGGACATGTGACTTTTTTAGTTTTTATAACAATAATTTTGTTTTTTAAAAAAGAGATTTTTGAATCTATTAAATGCACCAGAAATTATTTTGTCAACATTTGCATAGACTCTTCTAATACAGTCTCTTTTTTATATTTGTATTACATTATTCATGCTGTATCCCACTCACAACCACTGTTTGCATCATGAAAATAATAAATGCTTTATTTCAAGTGTACAGTATTGCAGTGACAAAGTATATGGAAATAAAGCAAGAAAGCATAAATAATACCCCACAACTGTAGGTCTGAAGGATTCCAATTACTGTAATAAAACTGCAATGTAATTCTGTGTCTGTATGTAAGAAAAGCAAACAGAAGTGCTCAGAAAAAGAGACCTCAGGAGAACACTGGATATAATTCATAGGGTTAATGTCAAAGGGCTAAGTCTCTTTACTATGAGAACTTTATTACAGAGCTATGCCAATTTCTATCCAGACATGGCATTCCAGAGTAATTTCTGAGAGGGACTCCTTCCCACACTTAAATACAAACTCATATACAAAGTCTTTCTGAGATATAAACTCTTTCTAAGATACAAACTCTTTAAAGCTGAATGAATAATTTGTCAAGTTAGGAAATTGCAATCACAAAAACAATGCATTTCAATGTTCTTATAATTGTGAATCAGAAACAAGGAAACCCGTATAGAATATAATTTGTAATATAAATATGTTATAACACAAGATGCATACGCACCAGCTTCAAAAACATAGTTGCAATGACATTGTCCCACTGTTTGGATGCATGATGCAGAAAAAAGGCAGTGTTAACATTACAGCATAGGAACACCTCTAGTGGCCACTCCACAGACAGCCACTAGAGGTGCTCCCTGGTTCAGACCATTCAGTGGCTCCACGCTCTGCACGGAGAGGCTGTCCTTTCCCCAATCCTATGGGAAAGCCTTTCTAATTTGCTGAGATCATCAATATCAGCAAAGGAGGAGGATTGGGGCAGCTCTAGATGTGAGGAGCTCCGTGCAGCACTGGAAAAAGGTGAGTTAATCACCTTCCTCAACAGAAGTTAGGGGGGTTAACCACCTAAATGGTGGTTTTAGAACTGTAGTGTCAGGAATACACATTTGTGTTCCTGACACTGTTGTGCCCCTTTAACATATTTATAGCTCAGGCTGTGCATGACTATGGTATGATGAATTCAATGCATAGAGATCTCACACATACTACAGGTGTCAGCATCTTATGTGTTGCCACCATTTCTTACTACTTGATGACAGTGAATTAAGTAGGTTTAACCTTTAAAATACCAGTTGGTTAGTTAACATATCCTACAGCATAACAGTTCTAAATAGACATGTGCAATTCATTTCATTCCGAATGTTAATTCGGACGAATTTTGGGCAATTCTGACATTCTGATAATAGCTGAATTGGCCAAGTTCCGAGTTGCCGAAGTTCTGAAGTTCCGAAATTGCCGAATTTCCAAAGTGCTGAAGTTCCGAAGTGCTAAAGTGCCGAAGTTACCGAAGTTCTGAAGTGTCGAAGTGCCGAAGTTCCAAAGCACAGTGTTGTCGAAGTACTAATATACCTACCCAGTGGAAGAATGAAGAATGTTACATTGTATGCAAGTTTAAATAGAAAGTATACAAACATAGCCAGGATTCAGCTGTAAGCATTTGCAACACTTACAACAATCAAGTAACATACATTCATATAAAATGTAAGTTACTTAGCCTGTCAATGTAATGACAGGAATGAATAAGTAGATAACTCACTAATTCCCACGGTATTAGGGAGCTATCTACTAAAAGGCTGAAAGACCTAAATTGGTCTTTCAGCCAAATATACTAATAGTAAAGATTACTTAGTATTAGAAAATTATGCCCCTACTCGCTATACCGCGAGTAGGGGCATGTCTAGTAAACAGTGAGCAGCCTGTGGCTTCTCACTGTAAAAAAAAAAAGTGTCCCCCCTCCCGAGCCCCCACCCATGCCGCGCAAGTGGGGGTTTCTAACCTGAACAATAGGTCCCCCCTTATTCTTCTTTAGGGCCCCTACCCGCCGCTCAGGGGTGGGGGCTGGGAGGAGGACAATAGGCCCCCCTTGGAGTAATTTAGGGCCCCCACCCACCGCTCAGGGGTGGGGGACAGGGGGAGGGTAATAGGTCCCCTCCTCGTTTTTCCGATTTAGGGCCCCCACCCGCCGCTCAGGGGTGGGGGCTGGGGGGGCAATAGGTCCCCCCTTCAGTTTAAAAGCCCCCACTCGCACGGCACAGATGCGGGCTCGGGAGGGGTCCACGTTTGATAGACATGCCCCTACTCGCAGTATAGCAAGTAGGGGCAGAATTTACTAATACTAAGTAGTTTTTGCTTAGTATTAGTAAATTTGTCTGAAAGACCAATTTAGATCTTTCAGCCTTTTGGTAGATAACTCCCTAATACCATGGGAATTAGGGAGTTATCTACTAAGCAGCTGAAAGAGAACTCCTGAAGTCCCGAAATGCCGATGTTTCGAAATGCCGAAATGCCGAAATGCCGAAGTTCCGAATTGCCGAAGTCCCAAATTTCGGAATGCCGAACCAAACCGAAAATTTTCCCCTTGCACATCCCTAGTTCTAAATAGTTAACTTCTCATATCAATGGGTGATAGACATATTTTTTGTTATGTACTGTAGTTTGTCCAAATTTGGGCCAATCAGGTTATTGTATGAATTCCCAAACCGCCATATTAACTAATATAGACACAAATGGCTTGCGCAATGGATAAGCATGTGGGTTTTGATTTCTGATTTGAAATTCTGTTCATGGCACCAAAAAGAGATAATTGATGGGAAAATGATGATTGATGGCTAGAGGACAGCCACTAAATATTGATTTTATGCACAGATCAAGTGAGAAGTGACAAATAGAGGGAAAAAGAGTACGAGCAGTAAAAAATATTTATATATTGTACATTTAATAAATATACAATAAATATAAGGAAAGATTATATTTTTTTACTGCTCCTCTTTTTCCCTCTATTTGATCCTGTTTTAGCTGATCTGTGAACAAAATAGTAGAGAAATGCATCTATAAGTGTACTGCAAAATTTGGTTTGTCTAATTTAGTTTCGGAAATATTTTTTTTTCATTAAAGATATTTGGATGCGCCGAACTGCCACATGTCCGAAATTCGGCTGTCCTAATAATTTTTTATTGTCACACAAAGTGGTTCAGTCGAAACAATTTTTTTCCCCCCATGCACAAGTATAATGGATAACACTTTAAAAAAGCTTTTTTTTTTTTTTTTTTTAAGTATGCACTAATGTGTTAAAACTTGGGCATAGATGAGGATGATATGTGCTGTTGATGTGGTCCCACTCAACCTGTTTAAATAAATTGAATAGTGTTTCAATCAAGCGATGAGAAGTTGACTTTTCAGAACTAGATCAACTACACATTGTCAGCTCTCATCCTAAGATAAATCATCTAGTTTACTGCTGGTCTCTTGTGTTCCCTAACAGAGTAGAGAGTTTGCCAGCTTTGGCCACCACTGAATATGCATCCGAGTGTAATCTCTCCAGGAAACTGGGTTTGAAACTAATATCTATGCTTAGTGGAATGGATGTGGGCTGTGATGCTTGGAATTTCAGTCCTTACAATAGCCTGTCCTTCTGCAGTCCTCACAGCTCTTAGTTATGACATAAGAGGTTTCTTTTCCCATGTGGGTTAACAATAACTTCCTTTGTTTCAAGCAAAATGGGTTAAGTGGTACTAACTTAAACCGTGTTTGAAAAAACTGCATGGACCTAAGTGCAATGTGGGTCACAAATTGATTGCGTACTTTATAATGAGATTGACAAAGTGTTAGAATTGTTTGTAATGCAAGCTAATTAAATATAACCGAGAGAGATCTCTATAACCTATGAAAGAAAGGTAAACTGTTATGTTTTAGCCATTAAAACATTAAAAATACTTACTAAAAAGAGAAAAGTTAATTCAGCTGCATTAATGTATGCTGCTATTTTTAAACCAATAAAATAACTTTTACCTGCCAAATAGAGATGTCCCAAACAGTTCGCCAGGAACTATTCGCTGACGAACATATGCGATGTTCGGTCCGCCCCTATTCGTCATCATTGAGTAAACTTTGACCCTGTAGCTCACAGTCAGCAGACACATTCCAGCCAATCAGCAGCAGACCCTCCCTCCCAGACCCTCCCACCTCCATGATGAATAGGGGGCGGACCGAACATCGCATATGTTCGCCCGCCGCGGCGACCGCGAACAAGCTATGTTCGTCAGCGAACAGTTCCCGGCGAAGAGTTTGGGACATCTCTAATGCCAAATAATCATAACGTTAAACATACTAAAATAAGTGGTAAATAGCCAATATATACACAAATTAGCAAAATTAAAAGATTTTATATGTATATTTCAATGCAATTTATTTGATGTTTGCATGGGAAAATAAAAATCCTTGTACTGGCATGTAGGTCTACATTATACTATTATTATTATTATTATTATTATTAAATCACAACCGAACCCCAATGCTGTACAGTGGGTTAACAAGACATACAAGTAATTGTTGTAACAAGTTATAACAATGGATACAGATAAAGAGACATCCTACCCCAATGAGTTTATGGACTCATAACAAAGTACAAAATATCTGCGGAGAAGTGAAGCTGTATGTTTAGTACAAACAGCCAAATATAATGCTTTTACAATATGGCATGTCATATAGCATGTTAGTGAAAACAGAATTCTGTTCATTTAGGCCAGGGTTCCCCAAACTCCGGCCCTCCAGATGTTGCGGAACTACAACACCCATGATTCTCAGCCTATCTATTTCATTTATAGAATCATGGCAGTTGTAGTTCACCAACATCTGGAGGGCCGGAGTTTGGGGAAGCCTGATTTAGGCCATATCATTTTTTTTTCTTTAAGCAAGAGAGCTACATTACACTTAAAGGGACACAAGCAATGTCACAAACCATGATCCTGGCATAAACTACAACCTATAGCTCTTCCTTCATTCTCTGGTTGGTAACATGAATATTTTCTAATTAGATCATAAATATAATGGAAGTTATTTAGTGGAAGTAAACCCATATGGTACCTAAATTGCAAGATCTTAGTCTTGAAGGCTAAGTTGGCATCCATACCTCAATCACTGTGTGCAATCTAGATCCAGGTGAAGTCAAATTGTCCTATATGTCATCTGATGAATTTTGAATGTTTATGATGAACTCGCATGGTATTTTGTATATATACACGATAAAATATCATTGTCAATAACATGACCTTGAAGAAGTTATGATGTGCTTGTTTAGGTATGGTCAAATAAAATATACCAATCTGGGGATGTTCAACCTCTCCCCTCATTTAGGTTTCTGCCTTGTTAAAATTAACTACTGCTAGCTAATGACTAAATGTAAATTATCAGCAAACTATTAATATAATGTGTAAATTATTCTTGTAGATTCTAAATATGATGTGATTTTTCATTCTTCTAATCTTGTACTCATGTTTCTCTTGGCAGAAAACCCAACAGCGGCACATCCATTTCTTTACTGATAGTATTTATTAAAATCCTTCATAGCATTTAATCAGACGGCTTGTTTGTGTTCTATTTGAGTCTTCATTTGTTTGCTGTAAATATATTGAATGCATTGGGAGTTTCAGTCTTCAATATTATAGGGCTCATTCATTAATCAGTAAATTGTGGGGAATTGTAAAGAGTTACTCCAAGCACCATGACCACCTCTGCTTTTAGAAGTGATCATGGAGGAAGAAATCTGTATGTGTGTATTTTCTGCTTGAGATGCTGTACATAAGGAGCAATCTGCACTTATGTGTTGGGGTCTAGTTACACCCAGGGCCGGTGCTTCCTATAGGCGACTATAGAGAGCCTTAGGCGGCTGCATGACTGCCCGTGCAGGGTCCAATAGGGCGCACTGGCCCGGGGGTGCAAGATATGAGTGATCGGCATGGGGGAAGCGTACAGTGCTCCCTCCTGTCAGTCCCTCAGTGCAGCGGGGCCGAGCTCTGCTCCGGTCCGCAGTACAGGAGCATCCGTTTCCTGTACCCAGCCAGACTGACAGGAAGTGCACACTCAGTGACAGGAAACAAAAGCTCCTGTACAGCGGACCGGAGCAGAGCTCGGCCACGCTACACTAGAGGTAGGAGGCACACCTGGGAGAGACTGGGTGGGGGGAGAGGAGAGACCACCTGGGGAGAGAGGAGAATAGAGACCACCTGGGGAGGGGGGGAGACTCTACATTCCATAAGCACACACATTAGATCCTCTACAATAACACATAACACATCCCCTACACACAGCACTCCCTGTAAGCGAAGTAATGGGTGGAACATGTAGGTGGACTTATGGGTGGACCTTATTGGCATACTTACCGACAGGCCTTGTCGCCCAGACCTTGAGCTGTGTAAGGGGCCCCAAAAATGGAGCTGCTTCCCGTTCCCCCAGAACATTGAATTTTGTGACCACAGTTACAAACAGCCTCCAGAGAGCCTGTTCTACACCAGACCAGTGGAGCCAAACTGCAGCCAGAGCCCATCACCATCTTCATCTGGTTGTAAGTAGGCAATCTAGTATATTATTTGTGGCACTAATCTCTAATTTACCTCACATTAAAGGGACACTTTAGTCCCCAGAACCACTGCAGCTTAATGAAGTGGTTCTGGTGACTATAGCCTGTCCCTGCAGGCTTTTTAATGTGAACACACACTGTGTGCAGCACTGGCATTGGTTCATATGGCAGATAATATGGGTGGGGCATTGTGATGTCACATGGTGGGCAGCGCATATGGGGGGAGCAAATTTTTATTTTGCCTAGGGCGGCAAAAATCCTTTCACCAGCCCTGGTTACACCCTTGGGACACGAGACTTAGGCAGCCCAGAACAAAGTTTCCGGTTGGTTTCCAGACGTGCACAAATTAAGTCTGTCATCAGCATGCACAGTGCACTGACAACAGCTGTAACAGCCTGCAAGGGGTTACCTAAATCTCCTCCCTTCCTTCTTTGAGCACTTCTCGCCTCCTGGTAGTCCTTAATGTTCCTCAATTTTTTTTTCATCCCTCTCCAGTCCACTCCCTCTGCCCTTTCTGGCTCAGAACACGTTTGCACTCTTAGCTGGTGATGGAGTGAGGATGGGGCATGGAGACCAACAAAGGGAACTATGGCAGGTGCTGGTTTCAGGTAAGTTTATTGCATATTTACTTAACTTAAGGAGGAGGTGGACCAAGTGAATATAGCCCAATAGGGCAGTATGAATAAAAAAACAGGTTTAGCCAAAAATCACTTTAAATGAGATCACTAAATTCTAAGGCTAAACTAAACCAAACTAGCCATAGACAAAGTGGAATGTTTTCCAAATCAGCTTATTTGGCCTAAATCTTGCAATTTCACTTTCAATTCACTACAATTTAATAATTAGTGAATACATTGGTCTTACATATTATAAAATAGTAAATGTTATGGTTATCATGCCTGGATAGAAAAAAAGGTTAAAATAACTTGCTGTGCTACAGAAAAGGTTAAAATAACTTACTATTTTTCCGTGACACCATCTAAAAAAATCCTGGACAAGGATCTATTCTATTCTATAAATGTGGTATTTATGGAAAATATTTTTTTCCATTTTAATACAAGTAGAAAAATAATATGTTTTGATTCCACAAAAGGAAAGCCAATAAAATCTAACAACCTTCGCTCACTAGTCGTAACTTGAAATTACACATCGCAATTTAATTATTTCCACATTTAAGGCACTTTCTTTCTAGCTATTTTTCTGACTTCTGGCAACTTATTGTAGGCTTTAAAGAAAATCATAGATCTTTTATAGAAACATCTGATTGTCTGTGGCGTCAGTATACCTTAATCACATGTATTATTGGTCTAAGTCTGACAGCGAAGTCTCATCACAAGTTGCATAACTGATTCTTTAACATGTTCGCAATAGTAGTCTTATAATTGTAATGGTATACTGTTTATTAAAACTACAAACAGTCTACGGTTGAAAACAAAACACAAGGGTGTACCCAATGGAAAAAAAACATGTCTTACAATTTTACATTTGGCAATAACAATTGAATCCTGACAAGTCTGCCTGCCCGCCACTGCATCCAATTACCCAGACGTAGTTGAGATGTATTTTCATGCACCTATCACAACATTCATCTCATTGTTTTATTTGAGCGTGTCTGCCAATACAAAATTACTTAATGATGAGAACTAAAGTAGGAACATGAACCATTAACTTTAAAACGTTTCATTAACAATTGAAATCAGGGAGGAGTTTAGTGCTAATCTAGGTCATTGTCCTATTTTGTATTCATAGTGAGTCTTTGTTTCTCTTTAATACTTTAACCTTTCTTACAGTTTTCCCTCACAGGGTTTGAGTTCTTGCAACTAAATGTAACTTGCTTTATAGCTTAGTATTAGTAGCAGTCAAATCTGGCCATATGGTCTAATAAACTCACATGAGAATTTATAGGGAACCTTTGGCAACCATAACAGCTTCATCTTAATTAAATTGTTTTGGTGCCAGGAAGTCCCTGGCTCTGGCTTACCTTTAGGGCTAATTCTTTCATGAGTGGTTTAACCCCAATATCGTCTCGTTGTCGTCTGTTTAGCTTCAAATTATGTCCTTCCCCTGCTCACAGATTCTTCAAACAGTAGCTCCCCATTTAGCTTGAGACATGTGCCTATTTTTCTCAAGCTGTTCGTGGTGAATTTGTTACGGTCCCCTGACTGTTCCTTTAAGTTGAGTTCTGTGACTACCAATACCAATACCATCTTTAAAAACTGTATGCAATGAAACCCTTTCCACTTAGAGTGCAGGATCTACTACAGGACATCAACTAGATGTATACAGCCACTTGATATCCAATTTACTGATCAGTGGGGAGATCTACAACATTATGTCCAGTTTTGCAAACCATGCATGTAAAAGGACATAACATAAGGATATGGATAAGGAAAGCACTAAAATAATAATTATGTTAATGGCAATAATTATTGCATATACTGCTATAGGAATTGACAGGTTCTTGGTTAATGAATCCAAGGTATCCTTTGTTACAAGATCTGATATTCTACCCATCAGCTGGTCTGGTCACGCTCCCTTAATTTTACATCTTTCTGTGAAATTTTTGGCAAACACACACAGGTCTTGGAAGGTGAGTAATTATTTAATTGCAGAGGGTGAGAATAAAATCTTAGTTGAAAAAAACTGTAACAATTACTTTAACCCCTTAAGGACTGAGCCAAATGTACATGTTGTGCTCAAAACAAAATGTAAACAAAAACTTGAATTTGCGCTATATGTCTGTTCAGGCGTAATTCGCCTCTTTCATATTAAATGCACCCACCCTTATTATATATCATTTTATTCAGGGGAAACATGGCTTTTTTTTTTATTTAGGTATGAAACATAATTTATGAATAAAATATAAAAACATGGAGAAAATAAGAATTTAAAAAACATTTTTAGTTCTATGTGACATTTTAACTGTGAATGTCATAATAATGTTTGCTTTTACTGCAATAAAATACACATATTTGTATTCAGCAAAGTCTCACATGTAAAACAGTACCCCCTATGTACAGGTTTTATGGTGTTTTGGGAAGTTACAGGGTCAAATATAGCATGTTTCATTTTTCAGTTTTTTCACATTGAAATTCGCCAGATTGATTACGTTGCCTTTGAGACCGTATGCTAGCCCAGGAATGAGAATTACCCCCATGATGGCATACCATTTGCAAAAGTAGACAACCCAAGGTATTGTAAATGGGGTATGTCCAGTCTTTTTTAGTAGCCACTTGGTCACAAACACTGGCCAAAGTTAGTGTTAATATTTGTTTATGTGTGAAAAATACAAAAAACTAATTTGAACGCCAATTCTGGCTGGTGTTTGTGACTAAGTGGCTACTAAAAAAGGCTGGACATACCCCATTTGCAATACCTTGGGTTGTCTAATATTGCAAATGGTATGCCATCATGGGGGTAATTTTCATTCCTGGGCTACCATACGGTCTCAAAGGCAACATATGACCTTTACCACTAGAGGGCACTTTACCGCTAGAGGGCGCTTTACCACCGGGGGGTGTTATACCAGAAGAGGCCTTAAAAGTCAGAATAGTCACTTTGTCAAAGCCAATAAAAGTCAACAGACAAATGTTCTAATTTTCGTCTAATCTCATTAATAAAAACCGAACTAAATTCTATGCTAAAATATAAGTGAACCAAATGGCTTTATTTGTTCAGTCGCTTGTTAAAAATGACCAGGTGGGATATACGTGTCAGGCTTTGTTTCTGATACGTTCCTGTTGTCTAAGGGTACCAGACAGTGGTGTCCATTGTCACCATTATTGTACATTTTAGCTATGGAACCCCTAGCTAAGACCATGCGTGGGACGACTGAAATTGATGGAATTTATCTCTTAGAGACCCAGAATCATCTTTGGGCCCACTGATCTACATATTACACAAATAAAAAAAAAATCATATTATAAGATAAATTCTCATAAGATTCAAGCATTATCATTTCATATTCCAAGGTCTATGTTGGAAACATCGATGGAAGGATACAAGTTTGATTGAAGAAGGTAATTTCTTTCTTATTTAGAAATTAATTTGACCAAGGACCTGCAAGCATAAAAGCATACAATAATTTAACCTTGCCATGTTGTAGCCAGAACTTAAATAAGACTTGGTAAGATGGTCTGAACTTTTTTTATCCTTGTTGAGGAGGATAGCTTCGATCAAAAAGAATATTCTTTTATTTTATTATCTATCCCCTTAACTGTTCCCTTGTCTTCTTTAAGAAGATACATTGAGATCATTTTGGATTTATCTGAAGGAACAGAATGTGCAGAGTTAAGTTGGTGGTCTACAGAACTTGAAGGGTTGTGAAGGCTTGGTGGTGCCTGGTTTCAAGAAATATTTTTATGCAACCAATGCGGCAGCTGCTATTAAATTTAATTTAGATTCAAATAAGCCAACATGGTTGCAGATGGAAACAGACAAATTATACCCATACTCTATTAAATAATTAATTTGGTTTCCTATTTCTAAAAGACCTAAAAGATCTATGTTTCCATCTGCAAAAATCTAATTAAAAGCTGGGGATGCATTGTTTAAAACTTTATAACCCAACTTGTCTTAACCAAGAGCCTTGCCGCTTTCTACCTTAAATATTATTATCCACAAATAGATTTGGCTGATTGGCGCTCCAAATTCATAAACAATATTGATAGTTTTTTTTCATCAATAATTCGCTAATGTCGTTTGAAAAAGTGAAAACTAAGTATGATTTGAATGATAGTTGAGCCTCCCAGTACTTGCCAATCATTGAGATCCTACAAAAGCAATTTGAGATCCCTAATCCTGACCACAAATGTAAAAATTACAAAATTCAAACTTTGAAAAAATGTATTTATTCCACCCAAATCAAAAATATACGATCTCCTTATGTTATTCTTATTTTTTTCAGATCAAGATACAAAGCCTATATTCTATATCCTAGATCAAGCTATAAAACTATATTTTAGCCGGGGAAAGGATTTAAAGTCTGCAATGGGACATGGAGGAATAGCTTGCATTCACATCATCTCTCAAAGGGATCATGCAGTGTTCACTACAAAATTATATACAGTTGGCACCTGGCCTCTGGCCCCTTCAAGACTCCATAGAATGAACACGAAATATTCAGATAGGTGTTGGAGGAGTTGTGAAAGGCCTCGGTACGCTTTCACATATTTGTGCAAAATTGCAGCCATTCTGCCAGGGAATACATTCACTGATTGAAAAGATAGATCCATCAATTGTAACATTCTCTGCAGAGGAGGGTTTATTCAAAATTCTCCATAAGACATCAAGTAAATTAAACAGAATCGTGGTAGGTCACAATCTTATTGCGGCCACGTCAATGATACCTTGTTATTACTACTTTACCATCAATTAAGGAAACACTGATTTTAGCGCTTGATAACAAAAGATATAAACTGGCGTTGTGGCAACCCTCACCTCAACAGGGGAAAATTTGCAGTTTCATTGGGACTCTTGGGAAAGTGATATACGTAAAACGTTTCTCCTGTAGACGATTCCACACACCCTGCTACATATTGGTATACAGCATATTTAAACACACAATAGAAACATAGAAACATAGAATGTGACGGCAGATATGAACCATTCGGCCCATGTAGTCTTCCCATTTTTTTAAAAAATACTATTAATACTATTACTGTAATCACTTTTTTTTATAACCTACAGCATTGCAAGAGAACAACCCAAAATTCAACGACCAAGAATTAAGTTAATTGAAGGGATTTCATAATGCTGCCCCTTTTATATCTGCAATGGCTTTGATTTTCTTATTATTGCACTGTTCATGGATATCCCTCATTTTGATTTGTTCAATGACAAAACAGCTGTCTCATAAATTGGATCAGTATTTGTAACGCCAGACACTGTATTATGTCACAGGTTATATGGTTATCTCAATATTAAGATGAGTGCACTGCGTGGTGCTAAAACTACAAAAAGTCTCTCTATTTTGAAAGAAACATCGAAACAGAGATTGAGACTACAGATAATATCAGAAAAAAAGAATACATGCATTCTTGATTTTGTTTTCCTTCTAAGGAAGGCTATGTACATACTCAAGACTCTCTATAACCATATTAGCTCGCATCACTCCTACTTCTGTTTAGAAAGGGTTACATCCAACCACAACTCTTACAGTAAAAATAATTTCATAAAATGACTTCTGAAACTTAACTCTCCCTTTATCTAGAAATCATCATATTTATGCAAGCAATGTCACCCTATTGTACGTCACTGATTCATTTATAGTGGTTCTATGGCTTAGGTCTTGTTATGTTTATCTTTAACAATACCAAGCTATTAGTTTCTCTTAACTTTGCTTGCATGTTTCAGTGTGCACACCTTGCACCATTTTAATATATTTAATTTGATATGTTTCTAGTTAATTATTGTCTAAAGGTAATAGGAGAGATTTAATGAAAGTATAAATGTTTTGCAGATTTCTAAAAGCTGCGCAGTTACTATGGAAACCAATATATTCCAACTTAGTCCACAATTTCCATAGTGATTGCTTTTCCTTTAGAACTTAAATTTCTTTTTTGGCTCTTAGAATGGATTCAGCATATTTAAGGGACACACTAATGATTCAGTACCATAAAGGGATACACGAAGCAACCTAACCATTACAGCTTGGTGTTTTTTTTTTTTTTGTTTTTTTTTCAGTTTTCATCATGCATTTTCTTTTTTTTTTTTTTTTTTTAATTCTTTATTTTGTTTGTGCATATGATTAACAAGCATGTTTGCCGTGCCACAATAGCTGGAGCAAACTGGACTGTATACATAAGAAAACATCATTATGGCGTTTAAAACATTGCACATTTTTAGGTAAGTAATCAGGATGAACAAATATAGCGTGTCACTGCGGAGTATGTGGTTATAATAGATTAATTAGTGGGTAAACTTGCAAGGCAGATTGCGCTTAGTGGTATATGCTAGCTATCATCCTTGCTATCTGTTCTACTCCTTGTTGATGGTAGAAACGTATAGCACAATGTGTGATGAGAGACAGAGAATGAAATATTGCAATACTAATAAGATATCAACATTGTGAAGGTTAACAATTCGCTTGCGTGATGTGTGTAGCAGTAGCTGCTAGCAGTTGTTACTCTCATGAGCTATGTTCGCTGGGTGTGTGAGATGCGTGTAGAGAGTGTGTTTTCTGAACGCTAGTGTGCTAGTCTGCAAAATATGAGTTAAGAGGTACATGGTCACATGTTTAGTGCTTGCTAGTCAAACAGGTAACCGCCTGGATACACTATGGAGGCATATTCATAGCAAGTACATTTTGTTTAGTTACTTCAGCTTAGTCAGTGAGCTCGATAGAAAACAAAACACAAAAAGAAAAAGCAGTGACTATCTAAAAGGAAATCATAGTTAAAGTAGGTTATCCAAAGCAAGTGTAGTCGCCCTGGGGCTTGTTGTTAAAGCATAGTACATGTCAAGCACGCATTTCACCATCCGCTCCTTCCCCTCATTGACACCTCTCCCAGACCGCGCCGGGCGGGCCTGAGTCAAGCAGTCACTTTTTCCAAGCCTGTTGCTGCAGTCGCTGAAAGCCGTCTTGATGTCTGTAATCGATAGGTAGCCCAAATCCCTGGTGCACGTGTCGCTGATGAGGGAGAGCCGGCTTAAGGACTGTGCCATCAAGGTTGTTGCTCGGGTTGCGCCGTCCGTCCGTGTCTACACCTCGGCGGTATCGCCCGAGGGACACACATCCGGGGTTGCTCCCTGCCTCGTTCTCCAGTAAGTCGGCTTTATTGTTTAAAAAAGTGTCCGCACGTTATTGACAGGCGATAATGCTCCTGGGCAGGTTGTCATGATGGTCGGTCAAGGTTAGGTAATCTCTCCTGTGTACCGCTTGTTCGCGCTCGCTGGTCGCGCACATGGTTAACGTGCAGCGGCCATCTTGAGGACCCCTGCTCTGCAAGCTTTCTTCGATGGGGTGGTTGTTTAGGCCCTGTTGGTATATCCGTAGCGGCCCACGGGGACCGGGATAACCCCTCCAGGGGGGGGGGGAGGCAAGACGCCAGCCGGAGACCCGGGAGAGCGGCCGTCTCTGCCCGGCTCAAGCTCCAGCGAGCTTCGGGCCTCGTCGGGTTACTTTGGGCGCCAGTTAGGGTCATGAGAGGTATCCCCGTGTGCCCCATCAGTTGGGGGTCCCGGTGGGCACCAGTATGGACCTGTGGTTGCCTTTGGCTCCTAGTTGGCTCCGATTCTTCAGGCCCTGAAGCGGGAGCTCAGACAGAGCACGTCTGATCCCGCCGGCGGTCAGGCCCCGCCCCCGTTTTAGTTTTTTTTATCAAAGTGTTACCTAGAGGCCACCACTTCCTCTGTCGTATTGATAATGGAGATTTTACATTACCACATTATAAAAGTCAATTTTATCCAACCTGGACAGCAGTGATAGACTGAGAGCATTGAGTTTGTTTAAAAAAATCCCCAAACAAAATCTGACAAAACAAATTAGAATAGCACCCAGAGACTCTTGTCAATAACCAATACACAGAGATACAGTGGTTATGTTTCTTAGAATGTCTCTTTAAATGCTAACTTCTTTTATAAATTAATAAGGTAAACTTTGTCTGAGATCTTACTGTGAGAAAGTTATTTTGTCTTACCCACCATACCATGTATAAACTCTTTGGAATTCCCTGTATTGGTTTGAGTCCAAATTCTTGGCTTTTTCATGTGGGATATATTTAAAAGACAATAACATGAAGAATATTAATATAGTGGAGTACGCGATTTTTAATATGCTGAATCCCTTCTAGTTTTGGAAAGAATAAAAAATCCAGACACCCGTCCTCCTACTTGCTGAAGTGTTTTAAACTCCAGAGTTGTGAGAGTGTTAACAATGATTTCATTGTAGACATAATCAGAGTGGCACACCCAGAATAACAAAAGGCTTTGCATTGCATACGTTTTTGATGTGTTGGGAACAAAAACTCCTTGCTCTAAAGCCAATACAAACTACAATTCCTGTTTAAGATGACAACAACAACAAAAAAAATGCACATTTTTTCACGTAGTATATAGGCTTTGTGAAAAAATATAAATAAAAAGGAGAAATGTACACATCAGTCTAGTTCAGGGATAGGCAACCTTCCAGATTTTGTGGACTACATCCCCCATAATGCTCTTACACTCATAATGCTGACAAAGCATCATGGTAGGTGTAGTCCAAAACATCTGGAGTGCCGAAGGTTGCCTATGCCTGGTCTAGTCCTTAATCTCAGGGGTTTCTATGTAAATCACCTCATTTCTTTTTGGTATTTTGCACCACTGGGACCAGTACAAGACATCCCAATTGGCTGATGTAGGAGACGACAGTAGGGATTGCAGTATTGTGTGGTGGAGATAGCCCTGATAGTTATGGGACATTTAGATTGTTTTCTAATTTAAGTAATAACCAGGAGTAACCAGGAGTGTGATTATTAACACCAGATCAAGAGACCAGACTAAGAGCTCTGGCTTCCCACTGTATAGTACTGTTCCTGCTGCTGGCAATGAACACTACGTTTCTTTCTCAGCTGCTTGTTTTCTGTATTATTATTATCATTATTGCAATTTATATAGCGCCAACAGATTCCGTAGTTCTTTACAATATCATCAGAGGGGGATTTATCTATAAATAGGACAATAACAAGAGAACTTACAGGAACAATAGGTTGAAGAGGACCCTGCTCAAACGAGCTTACAGTCTATAAGAGGTGGGGTATAAGACACGTTAGGACAGAAAATATCAATCAAATAGGGTGGGAGTGAAGCAGAGCTGGAGGAGAGAGAAAAGCACTGCCCTATAGGAGAGAGCAAGAGACAGGTATGAGAGGTAGTGGTTACTCTGGGAGGCCATAAGCTTTCCGGAAGAGATGGGCTTTAAGGCCCTTCTTAAATGATTGAAGACTAGGGGAGAGTCTGATGGCAGTAGGCAGGCAATTCCATAGGAAAGGAGCCGCCCGCGAGAGGTCCTGCAAGCACAAGTTGGCCATACGGGTGCGAGCAGCGGTCAAGAGGTGGTCACGGGCAGAGCGGAGGGAACGAGGAGGGGCATACTTATGGATCATTCCTATACACTCCTATTGGTATTATTCTTTAGGAATTGCTCAAAGAGAGTTAAAAAAAAAGCATGACAAGGACCATTTAACAGGCTCATGGAAAGGGATATGGAAAGGCATGGGGAAAGGGAGGGAGGGGCAAAAATACAAGCTAGCAGAGTGGATAGGGGGGAGGGATGGCTGCTTTCAGTGTGGGAGGGAGAAGCAGATTATGTCTGTCGGCAATGTGCAGTCCTCACAAATGCATATTGCATATGCATATGCACAGAATTGACATTAGGCAGCCTGGAACAGAGGTTTGGGCTGCCTAAGTCATGTGTGCCGAGGGTTCAACTAGCTGCTATCATACAATTGCTAATATTACACCAACTACAAAGTAACCTAAAACTGTGTAATGTATTATAGATCATCTCTAACTAGGAAGTACATTGGGCCAACAATCAAGTTTAGTCAGGTACAAAGATTCGCCAGACAGGGGATACTATAGTCACCAGAACCACTACAGCTTAATGTAGTTTTTCTGGGGTCTATAGCCTATGCCTGCAGCCTTAGCACTGTAAACACTTTCTTTTTTCAGAGAAATGGCAGTGTTTACATTGGTGCCTAGTAACACCTCTATTGGAAGTCACGCAGGCTGTACCTATATTTTACCGTTCATTTATATATATCTTAATTCAATTAATGTATTTATTTTTTGTCAGACTGTGTTTTATACATTTATTGTAACTAACAGAATATTTTGGTTTGGTTCAGGTGCATTTATTTATCCTGACATATACTTACAATGATCATTATGTATTATTATTTTATTTATTGTATTTATTGTTTTTTATTTGTGTGCTTGTCTCTTTATATTAGCTCCTGGCATTGAGTGTGCTTTTTTTACGCCGATATTATATTGTGCTTCCTACTAGGTGTGCTTCCTATGTCAGGGCTGCTTAGTGTGCAGTACCTACGTTCAGGGTCTCCATGCTCTGCATGGAGGCTTTGCATGCGCCCCATAAAGATGCATTGAGTCAATGTATCTATATGAAGAGATGCTGATTGGCGCAGGGGTTTTGTCATGTATGTGCAACAGCCCTCCAATGATTTCCTATGCCAACGCATTAAATTGGCTGAGATCATCAAGGTTGATGATCTCAACCATGGAGGTGGGGCTAACAATGGTAAGACCAATGTGGCGTAAGTGGAAAGCTAAAATTACCTTTAATCCTTGGAGAGAGTGGTGCCAGGGACACATTTGTATCCCTGACACTATAGCGTTCCTTTAAATACACCCTTTGTTGGCATTGTTGCACATAAAAGCATAGAACAATATGACAGTTTACCACTTTATAAATAAACACATTAATACATTACATAACCTTATGGCATCACCATTATCACAGATGACATATTTTATGATTACATAGAGAAAGAAGTACTTATTGTGACTAATTGTCATTGTTGCTAGAAGAAGATATTATCCTGAATAGATGTGGCTCTATGATGATAAGTATGTGAAGAACCTGTAGCAAAATGAACCGATTCCGTCATTGAAATATACCATATTTTGTTGCAATTGTTTAAATGTTTTGGCTGCTATGTGAAAGGGATTTTACAGTAATGTGTTCATCACCAAGTGAAAAGGTAAAAAATTGCATTATTTTGTTAAGCAAGTGCTTCCCACTGTACTTTCTGTGATACCAAAAACCTGTTCTGTGCTAAAGTAAATCAATCAACATTTAGATCAACCAAAGTGATATGCACTGGAATGACTGACAGACAATAGCTTCATAGATACTGTAGTGTTACCACAATAAAGGTTTACAGAATAATATGATGGCATGTTTCCTCTACCACGGTGCAATAAGTCGTTTTTTCTTGCTGTGCATCCTCTCAATAACAGAGTCATATTGTCTACCTTATAGAAATATGAAGAAATCACTAGGACTTTCAACCTCTTGCAGACTAGACCTGTGCGGGGATGGAATCATCACATTAGACCAATTGCTCTCACTTTCTTGCAGTGGCCATCGATGTAAAACATACCACGAAACATGACAATACATAACTGAGCTATGCAAAACCTCCAATCCATAATAAAATACACCAAAACATTAATAACTATTATTCTACTCTCTCCTATAGGCTGATTGTGGAGAGATATCAGCCCTCTGGGTTTTAATAAACTAAAGATGAAGTAATGCCTTATTATGTAAATATTAATTCACTATATGGGTTTTTACCTTGTTTCTAAACTGACAGCTAACATTTAAACCATAATATGCAGAGAGAAAACCTGAGCAAAATTTAGTTCCTCAGGAAAAAACTTAGAATTGACAGTGTCGCTTTAGACAGATGATTTGAAGCAGGATAACTAGCCCACCAGCAACTACATAACAAACTTTGGTCAATTTGTAACAGTGATGGCTAACCTTGACACCATAAATTGTTTCTGGACTACATTTCCCATAATGCTCAGCTAGCTTTTAGAGTCACTGATCTATAATAACCTATAAAATGCAGACGGTCTTAAACATAAATATTTTCAGATAGGAGTGTGCCATTGTACTATAACTTAGTCCAGGATTTACTTTGTCATAACATAATATATACTGTATGTTTTTCTTGTAGGTTAAGCTCATGAGGATGAATGTGGCTTTCTACGTAATTCTAAAATAATCTTTTGGTAGCAATGAACAAAGAGCTTATTATTTTGAGTGTCCTGTGCTGTCACTGTGTGCATTGGAAAGACGTACTGGTGACAAGAAGACTAAGGGTCATACATCTTTGAAGCTGAAAAAATCAGAAACACAGAGAACATAGAAAGATAAGGATGAAACAAGTGAGGGCCGGTTGTTCAGAGCGGACAGCACAGATTAATACCCACATAAACAAATTCAGCTGAAATTCAAATAATACAAAAACAGGGTTAGGTCAGAAACATGATGTTCTGGTTGCCAGAGATTATTACAATGTTAATTATCTTTATTAGATTTTATCTGACAAGGCAGTCATAAACATTGTTCAACAGCAGAGGACAGATCTAGGAATATGTTTGAGATAGGATTAAATACAGACAGGAACTATAACATTAACTCTTAATTGCCTGTATAGGTATTGTGTGCATAAAAAAAAAAAAACCTTGATGTGGTTGTATGGGGCAAAATAGAAGCTGCAATATGTTAGCAATTGTCTGAAAATCTGTTCATAAAACATGAAGTCGTGCATTTAGACTGGAAGAAATGAGATTTAGTCTAAGGCAATGGAAATGCTTTTTTTCCAGTAAAAACAATAACAATGTGTAATTCTCTGCCTGAATGGGTGGTTTTATTAGAGTCTCTACAGATGTTTCAACAACAACTAGGTACGTGTGCATAAAGAAAAACCTTGATGGGGTTGTATGGGGCAAACAAGAAGCTAGAGTCTGTACAGATGTTTCAACAACAACTAGGTACTGCGTGCATAAGAAAATCCTTGTTGGGGTTGTATGGGGCAAAATAGAAGCAGCAATATGTTAGCAATTGTCTGGAAATCTGTTCATAAAACGTGAAGTCATGCATTTAGATTGGAAGAAAGGCGATTTAGTCTAAGGCAAAGGAACTTTTTTTTCAGTAAAAACAATAAGGATGTGGAATTATCTGCCTGAAGGGGTGGTTTTATTAGAGTCTGTACAGATGTTTCAACAACAACTAGATGAATACTTGCAAAAACATAAATTCAGAGATATAATTCTTAATATGTGAGGTAACAGATTCTCGATCCTAAATGATAGCCGACTGACAAATAACCCAAAAATAAATAAATTATACATCAATATATCACTATTAAAATATACTAACTCGATGATAAATGTTACATTTTGAAAATAGTTAATGTATTGCAGCTTCTATTTTGCCCCATTCAGGATCATGCACTTAGTAGCTAGACAGGCAATTAAGGGTTAACCCCAAATTTATCAAAGTTCCTGACTGAATAGGCGTGTGCACGGGGTGTGCCGGGTGTGCACACCCTAATCCCTGCGGCATGCCCATGTATTGAGACCGGCAGGGGAGATCTCAGGATCTCCCCTGTCGGCTCATGCAGAGCCGGCGCAATCCGAGCGCCGACTCTGCTCTAAGCCTCCATGGGCCAGTGGGGAGATTAAAGATCTCCCTCATTGGCCCACAGCAGCATGGAGGGATGCAGGAGAGGACCCGGGGAGCACTAGCCAGCAGCTCCGCCGGGTTCCTCTCGCGAGATCTGAGCGTTGCCGCGGCAATGCACAGATCTCGCGAGAGTGAACTCTAGCCCCGCAGGCTAGAACTCTAGCCCCACTGGACCACCAGGGATGGTACAGAACACACAGCACCCACAAACATACATCATCCACACACACACAGCACCCTCACACACACAGTACACTAACAGCACCCTCACAAACACACACACAGCACCCTTACAAACACACAGCACCCTCACACACAGCACACTAACAGCACCCTCACAAACACACAACACCCACACACAGCACACAAACAGCACCCTCACACCCACACGACACCCACACACAGCACATAGCACCCTCACACTGCACACTACCAGGACCCTCACACACAGCACTCTTACACCCACACACACATAGCACCCTTACAATGCACAGATCTCGCGAGAGTGAACTCTAGCCCCGCAGGCTAGAGTTCACTCTCCACTGGACCACCAGGGATGGCAGCAGCACGGTCCCTCCTCCCTACATAAGGTAAGAAGGGAGGGGGGATATTAACTAATCTGCCCCCACCTCCACCCCCAAAATCACCCAAACATACAGCACACACAAACACACATACAGCACACAAACAGCACCCACACACACACAGCACCTACACACATACAGCACCTACACACATACAGCACCCACTCACATACAGCACCCTCACACACACAGCACCCACACACATACAGCAAACACAGCACCCACACACATATATCACCTACACACACACAGCACCCTAACACACACAGTACACTAACAGCACCCTCACAAACACACACAGCACCCTTACAAACACACAGCACCCTCACACACAGCACACTATCAGCACCCTCACAAACACACGACACCCACACACAGCACACAAACAGCACCCTCAAATCCACACAACACCCACACACAGCACACAGCACCCTCACACAGCACACTAACAGGACCCTCACACACAGCACCCTTACACACACATACACACATAGCACCCTTACACACACAACACCCTCACACCACCCTCACACAGCACACACACACACAGCATATACACACATACCCTAATGCAATAGGCTGCGCATGACTATGCCTGGCTGTATGTACGATACTGCCTTCATAAAATGGGGCAATATGTTCCAAAGGGAAATGGTATAGAGCAGAAGCATTTCTTTGTTTTTAAAAAAATATATACATTTTGTGCCCTGGTGATAACCATGTATATACAGAGATTGTTCTTAAACTGATGTCATCTTGTGCAATTGTCCCTATTTTAGGGTCAGATCTTGCTGTCCTGTCTTTGTTCCTTGTTGTCCTGCTTAAAAGTCCCCAAAAAGCCTAATGCTTTAGATGTGCTGGTGCAGCACTCAAGTTTTGAGTGAAACATGTAAAGTGGGTCATTTACAAAAAGGTTTTTATTAAAGCAATATAAAAATTACAAAATATAAGTTTCCCAAAAATCACAAAATAGGCGGATATGCCAACAATACACTGGTACCTATTGGATAAGGTAATGAGGAGGGAAAGGACACTTCCTCAGCAACTGGTGTAGCTGCTAAAGAAGCCTCCATGGTATCTGTTCAGGTTTGGTATGTGGTCTGTCCTGTCCCTGCTCACCACCTTAGCCGATAGGTGCCAATGTATCGTCAACATATCTGCCTATCTCGTGATTTTTGTGAAAAATTATTTTGTATTTTTGCAAATTACCTACTTTACATGTTTCATCACTGGAGTGCATAAACCACTATTTCTATGGAAAGCAGATTCCAAGTGTTAGAAATGACTAGTAATGAGCTTAAAGGGACATTATAGGACCCTAGACAACTTTTTAGAGAAAACCGCAATGTTTATAAGCAGAGTTAAGACTGCCTCTAGTAGCTGTCTACCAGTCAGTCACTAGAGCAACTGCCTGCTGTTTCACAGAGATCGACTATTTAAAACGACGCTGACCAGTGTTTTCAAATTCATCATAGGAATGCTTTAGAGTTAGGAATACAGTTTTGCATTCCTAACACTAAAGTGTTATTATTATTCATTATTATTATTATTATTGCCATTTATATAGCACCAACAGATTCCGTAGAGCTTTACAATATTATGAGAGGGGATTTAAAGGAACACTATAGTCACCTAAATTACTTTAGCTAAATAAAGCAGTTTTAGTGTATAGATCATTCCCCTGCAATTTCACTGCTCAATTCACTGTCATTTAGGAGTTAAATCACTTTGTTTCTGTTTATGCAGCCCTAGCCACACCTCCCCTGGCTATGATTGACAGAGCCTGCATGAAAAAAAAAAAAAAACTGGTTTCACTTTCAAACAGATGTAATTTACCTTAAATAATGGTACCTCAATCTCTAAATTGAACTTTAATCACATACAGGAGGCTCTTGCAGGGTCTAGTAAGCTATTAACATAGCAGGGGATAAGAAAATCTTAATTAAACAGAACTTGCAATAAAGAAAGCCTAAATAGGGCTCTCTTTACAGGAAGTGTTTATGGAAGGCTGTGCACGTCACATGCAGGGAGGTGTGACTAGGGTTCATAAACAAAGGGATTTAACTCCTAAATGCCAGAGGATTGAGCAGTGAGGCTGCAGGGGCATGTTCTATACACCAAAACTGCTTCATTAAGCTAAAGTTGTTCAGGTGACTATAGTGTCCCTTTAACTATAAATAGGACAATTACAAATAAACTTACAGGAACAATAGGTTGAAGAGGACCCTGCTCAATCGAGCTTACATTCTATAGGAGGTGGGGTGTAAAACACATTAGGACAGGAATTTGCAGTCAAATAAGGTGGGCTGCTCTTTAGGAGAGGGCAAGAGACAGGTATGTGAGGTAGGGGTTAGTCTTGGAGGCCATAAGCTTTCCTAAAGAGATGGGTTTTAAGGCACTTCTTAAAAGATGCAAGACTAGGGGAGAGTCTGATGGCGGTAGGCAGGCTATTCCATAGGAAGGGAGCCGCCCGCGAGAAGTTCTGCAAGCGCGAGTTGGCCATACAGGTGCGGACAACTGACAGGAGGTGGTCACGGGCCGAGCGGAGAGACCGAGAAGGGACATACCTACGGATCTGAGAGGAGATATAAGAGGGGCTAGATATGTTCAGTGCTTTATAGGTGTGAGTTAGTACCTTGAATTGACTCCTATAGCATACAGGAAGCCAATGTAAGGACTGGCAGAGGGGTGAGGTGTGAGAGAAACGACTAGAGAGGAAAATCAGTCTAGCAGCAGCGTTCATTACGGACTGTAGGGGGGCAGTACGGCTTTTGGGAAGACCAATCAGGAGAGGGTTACAATAATCCATGCGGGAAATTACTAGAGCATGGACAAGCTCCTTGGTAGTATCTGGTGCAAGAAAGGTGCGGATGCGGGCTATGTTTTTAAGATGGAATCTACAGGATTTGGCAACATGCTGGATGTGAGGCTCAAAGGTGAGACCAGAGTCAAGTATGATGCCAAGACAGCGCGCTTGCAAGGATGGACTGATGTTGGTACCACAAACTTGAAGGGAGAGTGAAAGAGGAGGATCAGTATTAGGAGGATGAAAGACAAGGAGCTCAGTTTTTGAGAGATTGATTTCTAGTCAGGAAGGACTTGCCTTTTTTGGAGTGTAGACCTGCTTAGTCACATTTCTGTGCTTTGTGTAGATGGCAATGAACCTCTCTCATTTATATTATTGTGTGATCTAATGAGGCAGCACGGTAAGAGAAATAAGGAATAGGATCAGACATGCCTCTGATACACATACATTGATAATGTATTTAATTTTTTTATACTGTAACCAGGATCATATTGCAGACCATTTACGAACAAGGAACAGTTTTTGCAGAGCGTAAAGAATGTACATATGAGCACAGCCAAAAAGCAAGAAAACCAATATGAATAGAACCAAAGCTCAAAGCACTAGTAAGTTCTATAAAGAACAGCTATATAGACTGATCAGCCTAAACATTAAGACCACTGACAGGTGAAGTGAATAATATTGATTATATCATTACAATGGCACCTGTCAAGGGGTCGGATATATTAGACAGCAAGTGAACAGTCAGTTCTTCAATTTTATATTTTGGAGGCAGGAAAAATGGGCAAGTGAAAAGATCTGAGTGACTTTGACAAAGGCCTATTAGTGATGGCTAGATGACTGGGCCAGAGCATCTCCAAAATGGCAAGTCTTGCTGCTGCTGGGATCTTTGTGCTCTTTCTGCATAGGTTCCTCACGTGCCCTGTAATGACGCCGATGCCGGGATGATGTCACATCACAACTGCCGGCTCACTAATTGGTGAAGACAGCCAGACACAGTCAGATGCACACAGTTATATACATATACTTTTAAATACAGCCACATGCCCACAGTCCCAGGCACATAGTCACTCGCACTCAGTCAACACACACAGTTACAGGCAGATAGTCACACACAAACAGTTGCAGGTAGACAGTCACACACACTCAGCTACAGGCCGTCACACGCACAATTACAGACAGACAGTAACACAGTTACAGGCAGCATCACACAGTCACATGCAGACATTCACAGGCAGTCACACACACAGTTATAGGCAGACAGTCACACACACACAGTCACGCACATAGTCACAGGCAGACAGTCACACGCACAGGCAGTTGTACACGCAGTCACAGGCAGACAGTCACACACACAGTCACAGGCAGAAAGTCACAGGCAGACAGTCACACATGCAGTCACAGGCAGACACTAATAGACAGACAGTCACACACATAGTCACAGGCAGACAGTCACACGCACAGGCAGTCGTACAGGCAGTCACAGGCAGCCAGTCACACACACACTCACAGGCAGACAGTCACAGGCAGACAGTCACACATGCAGTCACAGGCAGACACTAACAGACAGACAGTCACTCACATAGTCACAGGCAGACAGTCACAGGCAGACAGTCACACAGACAGTGACACACACACTGTCACAGGCAGACAGACACAATCACAGTTACACACACACAGCACACACTCTCTCTTACTTATTGACAGGCTGTAGAGGAGTGGAGTCAGTGTGAAGTCCCTGGTGTGTAGTTGTTGGGGAAGCAGGGACTCCTTCCTGCTTCCCCTCAGTGTGCAGCAGTAGAGCAGCAAGTGAAGGCTGTCTTTAGCTCCGCCCGCATTAGTATATGCTCCATCCCCTTGGTCAATTTGGCTCCGCCCCTAACTCTCCATGATGGCTCACTGTATTCCCTGACTGGATCGTGTGTGTGTGAGCTGTGTTGGCTGCCCGGCGCCCCTGCTGCCATAGCACCCTGGGCAGCCTCACAGCTTACACCTCCTCAAGGCTAGGCCTGGAGCCACCCCCTACCTGTTGGTACCCCCCTATCTGGTGGCACCCAGGGTGGACTGCCCTCCACCCCACAGTACGCCACTGGTGCCAGATAATCTGAACATTTACTCTTTAAGGGAAGTGTTTATTAAAATATTTGCAGTCCTATAGTATGCATTTTCCATAACACCTCAACCATCCTCCAATCACCTCTAAAAGGGGAAGTATGGTAACTTAATTTTGAGTGTGCAGAGGTCAATTTAATGGATTTCAATGCATATTTCACTAGCTGGATATGAGGCCATGCACTGTTGTTCTTGGCTCATTAGATGTGCCAAAAGGAAGCTGCTCAGCAGCAGTAGATTGTAAAATTACAATGGAAACTTAAACAGTACTATGTGTTTATCTGTCAGGATTGTCTGAGTCCCATTTTTATCAGAACTAAATATCACAAAAACCTTAATCACAACAAAATATTTGTATGTGGTTTTGCAGTACATATATTTTCATTTCCCCTAAAAATGTTGCTTGTCCACTTGAGTGATCATATATGCCCAATTACATACAATGGGAAGGTGTCAAGCACCTGGGATTTTGTCAAATTTCAGTGAAATTCAAAACCTCTCAAACCTAAGAATTTGGTAGATAAGGTCACTCTGTTTTACAGAGGAATTAACTAAAGAGTATAGACAAGACTCTCCACGTTTACAAAGCTCTACAACAACAAAAGCTATCTTGCCATTTTTTCATGTCAATGATATCTTCTACATCTCTTATGTTGAACAGGACAAATTTCTTTCCTTTTTTTCCTTTTTTTAATTAAAGTTGCCTTTACTCAATTTATGACATTTGCTCTGATTATGTGATTGCTCTTCCAGCTCACAAATGACCACTGACCTCTACCCCAAGTGAGAATGAAAAGCATCATAGACAGATTTCCCTCCATCCTGTTGGTACCCAGTTTTCCTAGTGAGGTGTTAACAATTACTAGACATGTGCAATTCGTTTCGGTCCGAATGTGAATTCGGCCGAATTTCAGGAAATTCGGACATTAGGGTAGTTCCGAATGTCCGAATAGATGAATTGCCGGATTGCCAAATTGTCGAAGTCCCGAAGTTCCGAAATTACCGAATTTCCGAAGTGTCGAAGTGCTGAAGTGACGAAGTTCTGAAGTGCCGAACCGAACCGAAGAGCCGAAGTCCTGAATTGCCGAAGTCCCGAATTGTGGAAGGCCAAACCGAACCGAAAATTTTCCCCATGCACATGCCTAACAATTACAATGAAAAAATTCAAGCAAGCACAAAATATGGTCATACTGTTTTCTTTAGGATTTTCATTGCTGGTAAAAAAAAAATCCCTGCAAACTTGATTATGAAAATCTGCTTACAGTTTTAAAGTAATACAGATAACTGTATTAAAAAGTAGACTAGCACCAATTTTGAAACTCTATAGATATATTTTAATTAGACTTCCCAACTTGGCCAGTTCATTGACGTTGACAGGTGGACATACCCTTCACACCCATGATGTACTTCTAACTTTGTTGTTTAAAGTGTATATTTGTGATATTCTCAAGTTGAATCCAAAGAGAGTCCAACCGAGAATTAGTTAATGCTACAGCTGTGGCTATCACCCCAACAACCACTGCCATATTTTTGATATGTACGACAGACTGCGTTTTCAAAGATCTGAGTCAATGAGCCTTTGAAATTTGCTCACAACTGGTATTGAAAGAGAGATTGGTACGGTGTGGAAGAGATATAAAAATGGTTGGCAATTGGTGGTGGTCACTCATGAACGAAGCTTGAGCTCTCATTGCTTGGCTGTATTAATGACATTAATACAGCCAAGCAATGAGAGCTCAAGCTTCGTTCATGAGTGAATCACCTGGTACAACTTGGAAAGTTACTTGTTCTTTCTTGATCAAGCTACCAGAAAACTATCAGGAGTGTTTACTAAGTGAGAATTCAAAGCTATACTTTGAATCCTAGCTTTAGTGAATAACCCTGTTAGTTAAATTGACCCCCAAATTACATATATGGGAGTGTTCCAATAAAAAAAAAACAGGGTTTGCAATTCCTGTACTATGAACAAAGGGATATTAAACACAATGTTCTGTGTTTTTCCCTAGATTCATTTAGTAAAATTATACTTTACCATAATCATCTAAAAGGTACTTTAACCCCTTAACCCCTTAAGGACACATGACATGTGTGACATGTCATGATTCCTTTTTATTCCAGAAGTTTGGTCCTTAAGGGGTTAAAGACCAAACTTATGGAATAAAAGGGAATCATGACATGTCACACATGTCATGTGTCCTTAAGGGGTTAAACCAGGTAGAGATGTTTTTGAAGAACAAAGAGTTATCTGCACACTTCCCAAATTCATATGAATATTTTAATAAATGGAGGTTTTTTAGTAACTCCAATGGCCATTAAATGTAAGCCCACCTGCCTTGACGTGGCAGATGGGCTTACATCTTATGGCCATTGGAGTTACTAAATAACCTCCATTTATTTAAATATGCATAAGGAATTTGGGAAGTGCACCGATAACTTTTTTCTTTGGTTTTTTTCTGAATGTATTGGGGCTGATTTGTACTATGTCCATTGCTGCCCTGCAAGAGTAGTGGGAATTTGAGTGTAGGACTTATTTTTGTGTATAGAGATTTTTCTGGGTGAATTAGGAATCAGAATAAGTAGGATTTCATCTGGAAATAGGGATACCGTTTGTTCACCTGTTGGGGTCAGGAAGCCTGATAAGGAATTATTGATTTTAATAAGATGAAAAAGAGACTTACGAGGTAAAATGAAACAATTGCGACAATGGCAATCACCTTCACCCTCAAGCTCTGCTGTGGCTTCATTGTACAAAGTTTACTTTGACCCTTCTTGACCTACAGATTTATACTTCAGATCTATTTGTGGGACGGCAGGTAGAGGTTGGGATTTATTTGCTTCATCAGATTCTCACAAAATAAGGCATGAAGTGATTCCCAGAATTACAAACTGAGTTTTCTCTTCTCTCTTGGAAACTATTTACATATTTTGATCTCAATCTTATTCACACACTTAATCCTCAATCAGAGAGACTTGGATTTTGATCCTGTTCTTCCATCTTGCTTTCGTAAGTTGAACCTAGGGAGATTGTAACAGTCACCAGGGGATTTATGGAACAGTATGCCAGGAGTTGGAGCCCAGTTGCAGGAGATGGCACAGGGAGGAGGTAAACCAAAAGCGCAGTACAGATTAAGGGGAAATCCAAAGGCAGGGTCAGACGAGAAGCAGAAGTCAGGGCTGGCAGCGGAGTAACGAAGTCGGTAAAGCAGGCAGAGGTCAGAGTCCAGGAAATCAGTCAGTAGCAAAGCAGAGATCCAGCAGGAAACACCAGACAGGCAAAATGACCAGATCATAGGTTTCAGGAAAGGGATGGCTTTTACAGCCTGCAAATTAAATGCAGCTGACCCTAATTGGAAAAAGGGTTGCAGGTGGATCAGTACTGCTCATTTCAGGCAAGAGGTCAGGAAGCAGAATAAGGGAGACAGAAAATGAAGCCCCCTGGTGGACAGCACCGCAGAGAACCTGACTGGGATGCTGAAGATGTGAGTTCAAACGCAGTCAGGTCTCTTAAAGGGGCAGCCACACCTTGCTGTCTGCAGGGCTCGGGCTGTGCCGTGACAGAGATGTTGTTCTAATATACTGCTTTCAACCTTTTACATCCAAATGACCCAACTCTAACTACCAAAGAAACATGCATATTATATTGGGAAGATGACCTTTGCAAAAAAATTCCAACATACGTATGGAAACAGGCCATTTCTGTTATGCATGGAGCATCACATTCTCTTAATCTGAAAGCCAACAGGAAATTGCTTATGTGATATGTATGTAGGTATGTAGTCCGCCAACGCATAGCTCATGCATTTCACAGTCCTGTGAATTGGGAAACATTCTTCATATTTTCTGGTCATGCCCATTGCTGTCCCAGTTTTGTACAAGGATACATGGTATGATATATTTTACTACCTCTGTCTGCCTGACACTTTTACCAGAAGTGTTCTTTTTCCATATGTTTCCTGTCCTACTATAGACTCCCCAAAAATTACTTATTCTGTATATGTTTAATGGCAGCAAAATTCTGTATTGCTAATTTAGAAAGTCTACCTCTCCCCCAGCTATAACCATATTATAGAGAATGATAATTCAATACCAAAGTTATCTCCTCGTATTCCATAATGTGTTGCATCAGTAGTTGGATGCCTATTTAAAATAGAGGTTGTGCCTGGTCTTCACTGACATTTTCTGCATATTGCGATTAAGCTGTATGTATGTCCCACAATGGGATACTATGGTTCCATAATACGGTATATTCAGGCAAGCTGTTTATATGTTCAGGTGATTGCTTACCTACTAGTTTCCTGGGAAATATACTGATTTTGATTAGTGGTTTTATGCTTGTATATTGTACGCATTAGCATTCATTTATCTGAGCTAACCATTTGTGGTTTGCCTACTTTGAAAATAGTGCAAAAAAAAAATATTAATTGAAAACAAAAGTGTACTTCTGAGTTTGGTTTAGTATGCAGGACCATCTAAATCAGTGATATAACACAACAGCGGGACATGGTGCCCACAGCTGGACTACACTACTTTAAAGCAAATCAGAGTACTTCTCTTATTGGGAATGTAATTATATTTTTAAACATGAATTTGTTGAGTTTATTAATTAACATGAATTTGTTGAGTTATTAGTTAATTATTGCATGTTTATTATTTTAAGATACAGCAATAAAGATGCTAAGATTGTAGTCTATGTATCACGTAATGTGTTCATTAAGGGTTCTGGTGATTCGTGTCTTGCACCTGCTGCTTCAATGATACACTTAGCGTTTAGAATGCTGAGCACTGCCCGTATGTAGTTTATAATACAGTTTACCTAATGCATTCATTAGATCTTATTTTACACAGTGGTAATCAGTAATTTCGAAATGCACAGCTGAAGCAGACTTCAGTTTTCATTTTGATGGAGTGACAAATATCTATCTCTAAGCTCACATGGTAGAATAGTTATCTAATCCATTGACATATTTAGATAAATTCTTGTTATTTAAAATAAGAAAATATGCTGGTTGCAGGATTATTGTTCTATATCTGGTATTTTAATGAACTCTATGGGGACTTCTTTCAAATTGCTGTACTGATATACTAAGTAGAAATTTAGTAGGGGAGAATCTCTTGCTGGTCGTCTTCGTCACTGCTGAATTAAATTGACAATGCTACTACAACTCTCTGCTAGACCCGCTTCAATCTGGTTTCCGTGCTAAGCACTCTGTGGAAACGGCACTGACCAAAGTATCTAATGATCTACTCACTGCAAAATCTCAGGGTCACTACTCTATCCTAATTCTCCTTGACCTATCTGCAGCTTTTGACACTGTTGATCATCAACAGCTTCTTCTCATCCTCCGCAATATTGGTCTACAAGATATTGCTCTCTCCTGGTGCTCCTCCTAGCTCTCCCAGTGCTCGTTCAGTGTTTCTTTCTCTGGCTCTGGCTTCTTCTCCCCAACTCCTCTCTGTTGGTGTCCCCCAAGGTTCAGTCCTTGGTCCCCTACTGTTCTCCATCTATACTGCCTCCCTTGGTAAACTCATTAGCTCCTTTGGCTTCCAGTATAATTTCTATGCAGATGACACGCAAATCTACCTGTCCTCTCCTGATCTCTCCCAGTCCCTCTTGACAAGTGTCTCTGACTGCCTCTCTGCTATTTCTAACTGGATGGCTGCCCACTTCCTTAAACTAAACTTGACCAAAACTGAAATTCTGGTCTTTCCTCCCTCAAGTGTTGTTACTCCTGTGTCTGTCTCCCTCCAAGTCTACGGTGCTACCATAAGCTCCACCACGCAGACTCACTGCCTAGGTGTTCTCTTTGACTCCGACCTCTCCTTCAAGCCTCATGTTCAGTCTATCGCCAAATCCTGTAATTTCTATCTCAAAAACATTGCGCGCATCCGCCCCTACTTAACGCCAGATGCGACTTAAGTGTTGGTCCATTCCACTGTCCTTTCTCGCCTTGACTACTGTAATCCGCTTCTCAGTGGTCTTACGTGCTCCCAACTTGCGCCGTTACAGTACATGAATGCGGCGGCGAGGCTCATCTTCCTGTCTGCCCGCACCTCCCATGCCTCACCCTTCTGTCAGTCCCTACATTGGCTTCCTATAAAATATAGAGCTCAATTTAAAATTCTGGTTCTTGCTTTCAAATCGCTACATAATGCTGCTCCCACCTATCTATCCTCCCTTATACACAAGTATGTCCCATCTAGGCCCTTATGATCTGCTGAAGACTTACGTCTATCTTCTGTCCGATGCTCGCCTTCAAGATTTCTCGAGGGCTGCACCGTTCCTGTGGAACTCACTTTCCTCCTCCATTAGATGCTCACCCAGTCTCCACTCCTTCAAAAAATCGTTAAAAACCCACTTCTTCATAAAAGCGTATCAATTAAACTGTTAATAGCTCCCAACTGATTCCTCTTCTGCAACTGTCACTAGTCTAATACTATCCTTACCTTTTTGTGTCATTTTACCCCACTCCCTCTAGCATGTAAGCTCATTGAGCAGGGTCCTCAACCCCTCTGTTCCTGTGTGTCCAACTTGTCTGGTTACAACTACATGTCTGTTCGTCCACCCATTGTAAAGTGCTGCGGAATTTGATGGCGCTATATAAATAACATAATAATAATAATAATAATACACCTGAGATGACATTGAGGAAATATCTTACATTAATGAGCAGCATGTGAGTTTTTTTTTAAGTAATGAATATACTTTATATTTAGTTTGACGTCAACCCAAATGTATGTTTGCAATTCCAAAAGGCCAGTGAACAACTTTATTTTAAACTAATTAGAGCAGCATGGCTCTTTAACACGTGACCTAATTAGCAACTGTAATTAATGAGTAACTTTAGAGTGCTCAGTGTCTTTAAATTCGAATGTAGCTGGCTTGGCACAGTGAGATAATATTTGCTCAGCTTCATTTCAAGTCATGGAAACTCTAGAAACAAGTTGCTTCAGGGTGGGGAAAAAAAATCTTGTTTTTGTCAAATGATGTCTTGTTGACTCACGTGGGCACACCTTATTAGTCCTGTGGTGATGCATTTTTAATAATCCATTCAGGAGACATCCATTTGCCAACTTCCCGTCTTTAAACAAAAAAAAATAAAGATTCAGTTACTAAACTAAAAAAACAAGTTGGAGCTGTAAATTAATAATTATTTTGAAATCCAAATTAACATTGAAGAAGTGAAATGAGGATGTCAGTATTTAAGACTCTTTCATTTGGATGAACATGTTGAAAATCAGTTATGTTTATTTAAAATCCTAAATCATTCCTATTAGAGTTATAATATCACTCTTCATGGGACCCTTTCTGTCAAATGTCAGTGATTCTTTGTTTAGCCTATTAGGAATGTTATATTATACTTTTGTTTTCAGAAATGAATGGGGAATGTATAGGTGAAAGGTTATTTAACTTTTCATATTTTAAACTGGTGACATAGACCTCGATTTAATTTTATGTTTTTTTATGTTTCATTTGATTTGTTTTCAAACTTTATCTGTATTTTATGCCAGACAAAATTCAAGCAGCCAAACCTGATAAACGGAAATAAACCTCCAATAAATGTGCATCGGAATATTCTCACAAGTATCGAGAGAAGTGAGGCTTGCCTGTCAGAGTGCTCTGATTGGTTGACTTATAAGCCAACCAATCAGAGCCCTCAGACTGAGATGGCATACTGTGGAAAAGCACTTATAAGGGCTTTCCTCACCATGCAAGCTAATTCTACATAAAGCACTTAATGGGCTCACATGTATTTATTTGTAATGATAACATTGGGAAATAATAGGGGTTAGCCTTTAGTGGGGAAAAGAAGACTTAATGGGATACTACAGTCAGCAAAACAACTTTAGCTTAATGAAGCAGTTTTGGTGTATAGGTCATGCAGTCTCACTGCTCAATTAACTGCCATTAGGGAATTAAATCACTGTAGCTCTAGTCACACCTCATTTTGCTGTGGCTCACAAAGCCTGCATGAAATAAAGTTTCATTTTAGTCAGATCTTAACTTACTTTAGCAGTTTTTATTTCCTGTTCTGCAAATCACACTTAAATCACACACAAGTGACTGCTACAGACTCTAGCAGTATAATAACAGTGCAGGAGATATCAAATTATAAATTAAACAGAAAGTGCAATAAATGGCATTTAAATATTATATTTCTCTTACTAGAAATGTTTAGGAAGGATGTGTAAGTCACATGCATGTAATTGTGGCTATGGCTGCTTAACCCCTTAAGGACACATGACGTGTGTGACACGTCATGATTCCCTTTTATTCCAGAAGTTTGGTCCTTAAGGGGTTAAACAAAGTGATTTAATTACTAAATGGCAGAGGTTTGAGCAGTGAGACTGCTAAGCTAAGGGGTTTTGGTGCCTATAGTATCCTGTTAAGAAAAATGTGGTAAGTATTTTTTTTAATGGTTCCGCCTCAGTATTATTAGTGTAAAGGGGAGGTATGCGGGATTTTTTTCTTGTTTGAGATATTGGCTAAGAGGACCCCAGGGGTGATATGGATAAACCTGCGGTTTTGGACAATGGTACACCCATCATCCCCTTTGTTATGTTATTAACTCTCACCTGCCACTCATGGTAGGGGGTGGGGCATTAGGTTACATTACTATATAACTATATAATTTTCACCTAAAATTAATCTGGTATTCCAAATGTAAAACATAGGTATCAAATTTAGTATTCAGACCAAAATTTATTGGTTTCCAATAAGCCTTTAGCAGCGTACATTTTATTGATCTGTGTGACGGAACACCTAGTCACTGGTGCCAATACAAAGATCATCCCCCACACCTCGCTCCAAAAGGGACCCTAATCACTGCCCCATATACCCAATGTCCTCCTTCCAGAGAGCCATGAGGACTGTAGCAGGACTTACCTACAAGTCCCCTGGAACTCGGACTTGGCCGCAGCTAACCCCCTTTCCTAACCAATGTCTACCTCAGTTTTTCCCCACTTCTCGAACAGCCAGGAGAGCGCTCTTTGGAGGAACTAGACTATGCATTTTCTTGAACAATTGCTCCCAGAGATCTAAGGGGAGTGCTCCTTTTTCAGTCCACAGGAGCTCCAGATATTTGCCCAGCCAAAGCCCCATTCACCCTAGAACTCTTTTGGGCAGAGACAATACTAATGGCCGGTCAAATCTTTAGCCTGGTGGTGATTACCTAGCTTAAGTGCTTGGCACAGAGCTATCCGGGGATGTAAAATATGTGGGGTTCCTGTGTATTTTTCTTGTGTTTTTGGGTATATTTTGTGTTGTAACCTCTGTGTCCGGGAGAATATTAGTTGAGCGAGAGATTACACAAATATCTCTTAGACACAGAGGCACCAGGGCAGGATCACTGTATTATTGTATAGGGACCCTATGCTGGGGGTCCGTGTATAAATGGCCGTGTTGGTGACAATAAAACCAGATCTTTTCCCAGCATTAAGTCTCGACCAGATACTTAAATTATACCAGGTTTACAGTCTGTGGGTCCAATGGGTGAGTTTTTACCCCCCTTCCTCTCCATTCAGCCTGGCGGGAGTGGGACCTTGAGGGTGGGGGCACCCTCAGGGCACTATATCCAAACTGTAACAATAGTTGAGTTGATGTATTTTTAAATAGCAATGCCTCTATTGAATTCTATTTGAAAATTGCTAGGTCTGGATTTCAGTCAGACCAAATGCTGCCGGATATCTGAAATCCATACCCAGATGCTTCAAATCTACCACACATGGGGACATTAGGTCCCCCCACCATGTTATAATAGTCCTTGCAATCATAGGTGGGTGCAAGGGATACATTATTTAACATGTTTCAAGGATACATTAATATGTTGGATCCATTTTAAAATATATATATATAATGAACAATATCATCTGTCAGGTTAATTAAATAGATGATAAACACATGTAACATTACGTTATGTTGGTTTTCAGGTGGCTTCATGTTTATGTTGAGGGCTTACAGGATATGCCTGTTTTCACATACCTAATATTCTGACATGATGCATAATGTATAGGAATATTTATGTGTAAGGTATCCAATTACTAACTGAAAATGCCAACAAAACCATGATATGGGCACAATGAAAGGTAGAACCAGTTCAACTCTGTATGTTTCATGATTTATAAAGCGAACACTTAAAAGTTGTTTTTAATGCGATTATTGTGTTGCATTAAGCTTAACAGTGCCATGCCTATCTACCCCCCCCCCCCATAATTAAAATGATGGGAACTTACCTTTTTATTCAACGAGTCCCTTTTCGCCACTGCTCAATTCCGCCTCACGGAGACAGTCAGCCACAACATTGGCACATATCTCATACAGAAGCATTAATGACAAATGCTTCCCTATGTAAGCTTTTCATAACCACTAAATAATCTTTCAGGTGGATCAGGAATCAGGAAGCATTGTTGGCTATCAGTTTGACTCCAAGGGGTATGTTCTCAAAATGACCTTATTCAATTAATAAATGAGCCAATTTCTTTGGAAATCAACACTTTTCTGAATGTTGACAACGGGGACATGCAAATAACACCTAGAGCACTTCAGCAAGGATTTGAAGTGCCCCTTTAAGCAGGGTTATCAGATCCACCCTATATTTAGGCAAGCATATCACAAATACATATACATATTAATGGGCAGTACATGGTTAGGGTTGCCCTATAGTATGTAGAATTAAAAAAAAAAGTATAAAATTAAGTAAATAGGCAATGAAGAATCCTACAGAAGATGCATTATACATACTACAGGGCATTTCATGCATTTTCATAAATATGACAAAATTATATGTGTCCCCAAAATCATGGTGGATCTGGTATCCCTTTAGCACCTGTTTATTTAAACATGCCTGACATCCTATAGAATGCATTACAGAATGTATAGTAATGTTGTGTGCTGCTGTTAGACATGTCTTTGCCCCATGTCACAGTATTTTAAATTCTGATTTTATAACAAGACACGGAGGCTCCTATTGCATAACCCTTTCTTTACTGTCCACCAATAGCAGCAAAGAATACAAATATATTGAAAAAATGAAGAACATACATTAACATAGGCCCCTCCCCGCTCAGGTCCCGGTATATTAGGCAGCACTTCCCTTCCATAACCCTCTTTCTTTGCTGCTCCGATCAAAGATAAGTACATGTCACTTCTTTCAATACTATTTTACAGTTATTGATATATTTATATTATCAGTATTAGTTGTTTTTTCTTTATAACCGTTAACTATCGTTATGGTTATTATTGTTATTATTATTTTATTGGTATTTTATATATTTTATTAATATTTTATTAATATTTTGTATTATCATTTTTCTACCCTGATTACCTTATTGATTCTTACTTTTATGGTATTTCACCTCTACTACACTTGGTAGTTGTGTTTTGTACCCAGGGTCCAGACCTCTCTGTCTTCTCTTACTCCCCGTTTCTTCGCTTCCTTCATTGCTTTCCCGCATCGGCGCCATCTTGCGCACATTTTTCTCTAAACTGTCTTTCATAGTGCACTCTCATCGCTATCACCGTTCGGCAGTTTAGGCCATTCGACTGTTTTGCCGCGTTCGCCTGTTTCTTGCAAACGGCCCATTCGGCAGTTTTGCATTTTGTCCTATACTCTCCATTGTATTCACTTATTCACCTTACTTCTTTTTACCGCGAATCTCGCGAGATTCTCGGCGGCCATTTTCTAACCTCCTGTCTCCTTCCCTATTCCCTGTCAGAGTGTGCACTGGTCTGGGCCCTGGTGAGATCGCTTTTTGTTTGCTCGTTCGTACTTTGGGTGACTAACCCAACAAACTGTTCCTTGTCAGTTTTCTCTTTAGATTTATTGATTCACTCTATTTAAAATGCCTAAACCCAGACTAAACTCTGGTTCACCTCCCTCTGGGGAGTCTGATACTCCACTCGACAGGGGAGAAGGCCCTGTCACCTCAGGTAATTCACCTACTCACTCCGATAGAACTACCCACTCAGATGGGACTCAGTTCTTAGCGCTACAGCGCTCAGTGACAGACGCCATTATGGCAGCCATGGGGTCCATGTCCTCTACTCTCTCCCACACCATTTCCCAGGCCCTCCAGCCACGTCCTTTGGACGAGCGCTACTCGGGCTCCACGACGCCTCAACCGCGTCCTCCTGTGGACCCACCGGGAGATTTACCCAGGAAAGCTACCCACAAATCTAAAGGTCCCTCTGCCTCCAGAAACACCATGACTGGCGTACCTTCGGTCGCCCCTGAAAGCGTGTCACAACCACGCAAGAGAGCCTTTCCGCGCCAGGCAGAACGGGCGCGGCTATGGAAATGTGCCAGAGCACAGGTAGAGAGCGACTCCGACTCAGAAATCGGGTCAAGTGAGGAGGCTAAGATTGAGTCTGATAGCGACTCCGAAGCGGATACCGCTCATTCAGGTTTTGACCTCCTTCCCTCTGCCCAGGCAGAGATGTCCGGAGGCGAACCAGGGACTAGGCACTCCGCGACCGCGGAGTCCGCCCTTGTGGACCCGTCGGGCGTTCCACTCTTCGACCCGGATGATTTACACCATCCGAGATCGGCAGAGTGGCTCCCGGCTGACAACGTTGCCACATATTTAGAGAAGTGGGTGCGACACCCACTTAGTAAAGCGGCACGCAACAAAATGAGGGCAGAGTGTCCAAGGCCTGTTGTGCCTAACAAAGTTTGCGACACTCCAGAGGTAGACCCCAAGATGACCCAATTCCTTACCAAGCTAGGCTGGAACCCCCGTAAAGGGCTTGAATCCGCCTTGAAATCCTGCCAGGATAAGCACTTGGACATATTTGGCCCTTTGGCTAAACTTTTTGATTTGGCGGAAGACGCCAGAGCGGAAAACCGCATGGTTGACCCTGAAGACCTACGTGGTTGGGTCCAGAGAGCAATCTGTATTGCAGGGAATGTTAACACCTCTTTATCTATTGAGAGACGTAAGGCTATCTTATTTAAGATAGAGCCCAAATTGGCGAACCTCGCCCTAACAGAAGCCGGTAAGGACGCCCAAGGCCTCCTCTTCGGCGATTCCTTTATAAAAGACTTGGGGCGTTTTGTTGGGGCATTTACTGCCCTGGATAAGGCTCAATCCTCTATGAGGCGAGTTTTCCAGGGACGGGTCTCTACCAGGGCCGGCAGATCCAGGAGCCGTCTGTCCGGCCGGAACTATGTCCAATCCCGTGGCACGGGACGAGGCTCTTTTCACCAACGCTCCCACTACCAGGAGGCTAACACCCGCCCCTCCTTCTTCCCATCTCGTGGACGTCCGTGGCGATCTAGAGGCTTCCGAGGACAACCTGGTTCGAGACGACCCTACGGTGAGTTACCTCAAGCCTCATGTTTTTTCTCATGTTTGTGTAGGGGGCAGACTCCGACATTTTTTGCCAGCTTGGTCACAAATTACCTCAGACCCCTGGGTACTGACTACCATTCGAGGGTTTCACATAGAACTGATAGACAACATCGTACACATTCCCCCTCCTCGACCGATCTGCTTTTCACTCCAGGATCGCAGACGGATCGACATGGAGCTTTCCACCCTTCTTACCAAAAGGGCTATAGAAAAAGCTCCGCCCGAACCCACAGGGGTCATAAGCAATATTTTCCTTGTGGAAAAGAAAGGCGGACAATTGAGGCCTGTCATAAATCTACGCCCCCTCAATGCCATAGTCCGATACCGCCATTTCAAGATGGAAGGTATTCACCTATTACGGGACCTTCTCCTTCACGGAGACTGGCTAGCAAAACTAGACCTCAAGGATGCATACTTGACGGTGCCTATTGCCCCGGACTCCCGAGACCTCCTACGCTTCCAATGGCAACGAGAGACTTGGCGGTTTACATGCCTACCCTTCGGCCTCTCCTCGGCACCGTGGTGCTTCACAAAGCTACTACGTCCTGTCATGGCATGGCTACGCAGCCGGGGAGTTCGTCTAATCGTATACCTAGACGACATACTCCTTATGGCCCAAGATCGCTCCACTCTCCTTGCCCACCTACGGCTGGCCATAGACCTCCTCTCCCGCTTGGGCTTCGTTATCAATTGGGAAAAGTCATGCCTAACCCCCGCCACGCAAATGGAATTCCTAGGATTCCTCGTGGACTCAAAGGAGGCGACTCTGAGCCTGCCAAGGTCCAAGATTCTCACCATACGCAAGGAGTTACGCAGAGCTCTAGTTCGGCCCCAACTCACCCTGCGACAGCTGGCACGGCTCATTGGCCTACTGGCCTCATCTATACAGGCAGTGTTCCCGGGCCCACTCCACTACCGGGCACTGCAGCGCCTGAAGATCGCACATCTGAGAACCGGTGCGTCTTACGCAGACCTAGTGTCCCTGGACACCGAAACGAAAGACGAATTGCGTTGGTGGATTCTCAACCTCTCTGCATGGAACGGCAAGGCGATCTTCGGCCCGCAACCGGAATTCACAATCGATTCCGATGCAAGCCTCCACGGATGGGGGGCCCATTGCGACGGGATATCTACAGGGGGTCGTTGGTCGGCAGCCGAGTCACGGCTACACATCAACGCACTGGAACTTCTGGCAGGCTCCTTCGCCATCCGCAGCTTCGCGAGGGACAGAGCCCTAACCTGCATCCGTCTACGAATGGACAACGTCTCGGCGGTGAGATATGTCAACCATCTGGGGGGTACACAATCAGCAGTGTTGGCCACCCTGGCGAAGGACTTTTGGGAATTCTGCCTGGAACGGAACCTGATGGTTCACGCGGAGTATCTACCTGGTCTGCACAACGTCCAAGCAGACTGGGGGTCACGTTATCTCTCAGACTCCAGCGACTGGAAGTTGGACACGGAGGTGTTCTCCAGTTTATCATCTCTCTGGGGTCCCTTTTCTATCGACCTCTTCGCTTCCCGACTCAACACCCAGCTATCTCGATTCTTCAGCTGGAGGCCAGACCCGATGGCGGAGGCAGTAGACGCCTTCCTGCAAGACTGGAGCAGGGACCTCCTATATGCCTTTCCACCGTTTTCCATGATTCCACGCTCCCTCCTTCAGACCCGCAGACACCGGGCAGAACTAGTCATGGTAACCCCATTCTGGGACACCCAATCTTGGTTCCCCCAGATTCTCGAGATGATGTTGGACTACCCACGGTTGCTACCGCCACACCACAATCTGCTGCTAGACCCGACGGGACGGCTCCCTCCCACTCCTGGCATGGCGGATCTCCGGGGACCCTGGGAAATCCAAGGAGTTTCGGACACAACTAGACGCCTGTTGGCGGAAGCATGGGCCCCAGGAACTAGACGAGCCTATGGGTCAGCTTGGCGAGCTTGGACTGGCTGGTGCATGGCTAGGGACGTGGATCCCGTTTCGGCCCCTGTAACCATGGTTCTGCAATTTTTGACGTCCCTCTTCGAGGCGGGGAAGGCTTACAGGACTATCAACCTTTACAGGTCAGCCATCTCGGCAATTCATCAAGGTTTCGATGGATGCCCGGCGGGTCAACATCACTTGGTGTGCCGGCTCCTTCGGGGCTCACGCTTCTCCAGACCACCCAGACCTCGCTACTCCACGTCATGGGATGTGTCCATTGTCCTATCCTTTATCTCGTCGTGGCCCGCTAACTCAGCGCTCTCCCTGAAGCAACTTTCTGCCAAATTGGTCGGCCTACTCTGTCTCGTATCCTGCAAGAGAGTTTCGGACGTTAGAGCCCTGGACTTCGATGCCAAGTCGTACACCCCGGACGGGGTCACGTTCAACATTAGTCGCCGGACAAAAACCTGTATCAAGTCAGTGTCCTACCCCGCTTTTCCTACCTCTCCAGCGTTATGTCCAGTGGCTTGCCTTCGCGAATACGAAGATCGTACCAGATGTCATCGTTCACAGGTGTCCCCACAGCTGTTCCTATCCTTTCGGCCACCTTTCCGTCCGGTCTCTAGCACCACACTGTCACGATGGGTGCGATGGTTATTGGATCAGGCAGGCATCGATACCACGATCTTCGGCGCCCATTCGGTCCGGGGAGCCTCAGCATCCTCGATGATGACTGCAGGGGCTCGTCTGGAAGATATTATGAGGACAGCCGACTGGTCTAGGGAATCTACCTTCCGTGAATTTTACTTTCGCCCGGCCCCACATTCTTTTACGGCCGTAGTTAATCAGCTTTAAACTTGCAATAGGAGCCTCCGTGTCTTGTTATAAAATTGCATGATTTTGCTATTACATGACGAAAAGTCATGATTTTATTAAAGACACGGAGGCGAGTATTGTCCCACCCGCGTTTATTATTCATGTCTCCCCACCCCTTATTTCGTAGGTTGCAACGAGTCACATGGAAGATTTGGGTACGGTAAGTGGGGCCATGTCTCAAGGATAAGTTTATGTTTTGATAGGCTTACTAATCACACTAAGATGTGGGTTTGTATTTATTTGGAATTTTTCTCCTCAGTTGGTACCTGACAATAGTTACAATTATCGATCTTAACCTCTCGGCTCCTGTCTCTTTATGTTTTCACAGCCTAATCCAACAAGATGGCATGCTGTTCTCCAAGTTGAATGGACTCTTCCCGCTGCAAATCTCTGGTCCTACTGCTCATCTGGTCGTGCTTCCCTGTTATGAGAATCTCTTATTTGGACTACTGGACTATGTTTTCGTTCTTGTTCGGACATTGTTACTAAGTCGCATCTTCAGAAAGAGGGTTATGGAAGGGAAGTGCTGCCTAATATACCGGGACCTGAGCGGGGAGGGGCCTATGTTAATGTATGTTCTTCATTTTTTCAATATATTTGTATTCTTTGCTGCTATTGGTGGACAGTAAAGAAAGGGTTATGCAATACTCGCCTCCGTGTCTTTAATAAAATCATGACTTTTCGTCATGTAATAGCAAAATCATGCAATTATATCTTATATTGCCATTTGTATATATCCTACAGCTTCAAGTTAGAATTTTTTATTTTTTTTTTCATTTATTAGAAGTGGTAATGAATCATCAGTGCCTGTTCCTTTGTTAATCAAAATGTTGAGAGAACTGAGGTTGCCAAGTGAAGATTTAAAGACTTCCATTTTGAAGACTAGTTATTTCTGGATCCAACTCTGCAGTGGTTTTCTCATTCTGCAACTATCCATCCTCTGGACCCTGAGCTAGAGAATCCCAAAGAAATGTGTAGACTTGGGAGAATAAAATCATGTTTCTATGGAGGATTGATGCTGGCCAGTGTTTCTTCCTTTAGGAAGAAATAGGACCAAAAAATCTTTACCGTTCTGTTGCAAGTCATGAGATACCCAGGTGGTTTTGCTTTCTGGCACTAGGACGTCATACATTATTAGCACTCATGTAGCTAGTAGTCAGTTATTTTCCCTGGCGGTATTCTATAATGTATTTATTTATCATATATTTTACCAGGAAGGGAACATTGAGATTTATCTCATTTTAAGTATGTCCTGGGTCCACAAAACATTGCATTGTTAACAAAACATTCTGGATGTACATTTTAGTAGTGCAGTTTCTGGAGCCAACAAAGGGATTTGCCATGCCTCTGTATCACAAATGGAGCTCTGCATAATCCCTGATGCTGAAATCACACATACGTGGAGAATAATCCTTGTCTTCAGCTATTGAAACCAGATGACCCTTCAATCTGTAACACCTCCTGATAAGGTATCTGCTGTTAAAGGTCATCTAGTATCCATATGACAGTCAACGAGAAATGACCACCATCGAAGCAGCTCCACTGCTTACCAGCAATCAAGACTTCAGGTGTAGAAAAAAAATCAAAACAAACTATAAAAATGCTAATAGAAAGATGGAAAACAAGGAGAACCAGATCAAACAAACACTCCATTGAAAGTTTATAAACTGTAATATAAACTAATGCATCCTAAAGCCTGCTATATATTTATCTATTCCCTCTTTTTCTAGTGCTGTTTCTGAGTTTGTTCGTGATGGTAATTAAATTGGAAATATCTTGTGTAAATATTGCCTTGGAGAGTAATATTTATAACATCAAACGACTCACCACTGATATATGCATTAACTTTAATGATAATAATCATACTCTGGTTAATAAATAAATAGACCCTTTGTCATTGAAACAATACCCTGTAAGTATTTATTCTCTTCTCATCTATAGATTTAACACTCAAGCCTTTGAGAGTTTTTTTTCTCTCAGCCTTGTGGAACATCTTACACCATTTAGGTATATTTATTTTAACATAATTGACACACTTGGCAGTTCATATGAACTTGTGCAATAATCTAATAAGAATGAAGAATAGAAAGGAGAGTAGATAAAGAAACCGCCTTTCAGTGGGGAGCTATGTAAACATTACGTCCTCTGTGAGTTGTCTGATACATTACATAAAGGAACATTCTCAGTGGTAATGTGTAAGGACATGTAGTGAGACTGGGTGGGGACCCAGGTAACTTTCTGTTTTATGTGGTGCTGGCTGTCCCACATTTCATAGTATCAAAGAGAAATGTAACAGTAAAGACTTTTTAACTGTACATCCCAGGGGGTGCTTGAAATGCAATTGTTTCTAAAGAGTAAAAACTTGATGTATTTTTCTTTCTGTAAGTTTAACCCCTTAAGGACCAAACTTCTGGAATAAAAGGGAATCATGACATGTCATACATGTCATGTGTCCTTAAGGGGTTAAAGGTACACTCACACAAAATGTACATTCGTAGAGGCACATGGTGCAGAATGGTAAGCAGTATTATAAAATGTCTGTTTATGTAATGAGCGGGCAGAGAGTTTGCTATTGCTTCACTGCAAGTGTACCATCACATTAGGGCTTAAACTACAGGCATGTCATCTAAGGACTCCCTGGTCTGTTAGGTGGTGGAAGAATCAACCCGTGAATAGTAAAAGAGAAATTAACCCGTGAAGAGTAATTCGGGTTCAATTTGGGCAACGTCACTGGTCATGTTAGCATATATTATGAACTCTAATAGACATTTTAACAGATGTTACATATACAGAGGACATAGAGGAAACACACTGTGCTGTCACATCTGATTGAAACTGAAACATTCTTCCATGTAGGCTGAGAGTCACAGCCAGGGGGTGTGTGGCTAGAGCTGCATAAACAAAGTGATTTAACTCATGAATAGCTAAGAATTGAACAGCTTACAGGGTGATGATCTATACTAAAACTGCTTCACTAGCCTAAAGTTGTTTTGGTGCTTAGAGTATCCCTTTAACTTGAAACAGTTACATGACAGCTCCAGAAATGCCACAGGAACTGGCACAAACACTTTGAAAAAGTCTTAGAGTATTTTAATATGATGTATTTATAATAAACTATTTATTCCCTTTTAACACCATTCTGAACACGCCTGGAAGTTTTTAAAGAAGATTTTATCAAGAGGAAAACTCCAGCTATATCCTTGGTGGGGATTATACCACCTATGCAATTGGGATTGAGCAAAAAACTTTTTTTTGCTCCCTTTTGTGAGTGCCTCTTATTGTATTTATTTTTAAGTTTGATTTTATACCAGTGAGGACTATTTGATGTTTTATATTTTCCATACAAAGCTACAACGTTGAGCCACTGCTTTCAAGTTTGGAGATACACACAATTTCTACTGTGTTCAGATACAGATACAACATCTGCCAAGGCTCTACAGGACCACCACATGCATAGGATGGGATTGTACCGCCCAGGCGCTACCATCTAGGGCTGATATATAGCTCCTGAAAATTGTAAGTGTGTTCTTATACTCCTTTCACCAACTGTCAGAAGACACTATATTTTATCTTGGTTCTTTTCTCTCCACATATCCACTGACCATCTCCTGGACAGACTAGTTGTTTAAAATGGGACAGTCCAACACTGCTGCAGAAGAATTACTCAAAAACTTTTTCATTTGAGACTTTCTTTAAATACATGGAAACCAAGGGAATGTGTAACAGGGTAAAGCAGGGAATTCTATAAAACTGACACAGCCATCAGATATCTTGTGAGTAGAGATGTCCTGAACAGTTCGCCGGGAACTGTTCGCCGGCGAACATAGCTTGTTCGCGGTCACCGCGGCGGGCGAACATATGCAATGTTCGGTCCGCCCCCTATTCGTCATGGAGGTGGGAGGGTCTGGGAGGGAGGGTCTGCTGCTGATTGGCTGGAATGTGTCTGCTGACTGTGAGGTACAGGGTCAAAGTTTACTCAATGATGCCCGCCGCGGCGACCGCGAACAAGCTATGTTCGCTGGCGAATAGTTCCTGGCGAACTGTTCGGGACATCTCTACTTGTGAGAGCTGTTGATAGAAATGGAAACAGAGAACACTCTCAAATTGTTGGCAGAGCAACCAAAGTGATTTGTAATTGCTCAGTTGAGATGGGGATGGTATCATAAAAATATTTGCACAAGTCAAGTTATTAAAGACAGGCCTTGATGTAATATTTTTGGATAAGCTTTTCACACAGTTAGATATTTGTGGATAAAATAAACTTTTCTAATTATTAATATATATATATATAAAAAATCATAGATATAAAATATATATATCAATATATCAAAAATATTAATCAATGTTTTTCAAAATATTAATTCATATTATAAGTCAATCTAAAAATATTAAACCTTTGAAAAGTATATATATACAAAATACAGAATCCAGCGCACTCGCTTATTCACTAAACAATGATTTCAAATCTTAGAGATTGTAATAGTTTTATTTAAAAACACCTCACCTAGGCAAAAAATAATGGGGGTTAAGTTACATTTTATGATCACATATTGCATAAGCCTGCCACATACACCCCATTCTTGGCAGGTCCTACTCTAGAAGCCTAATGCTTGCTCTTATGAGATAAATATATATATAAAAGTATAGTATAAAAATATAAATTCAAGGCTGTAATTACAGGATAGAGAAAAACATGTATCTGAGTGTCATCAGCATTTATACTCAGGCAACTGATCTAATATTTTTATGTACTTCGGATAGATTACACAAAGCAATCAAAGCAATCTTGTACTACATAAACAGGATCTTCTGTTCAACTGTGATACAATTATATGGTTAATAAAGATACATTTAAACTCTCAAGCAACACTGGATGTGTCTGCTTCCTTGGGCTGTCTTCTGAATATTACAAAGAGGTATACCAGGGCACAAGATAGCCACATGGTAAAGCAAGTCACTGTGCCAGGGGCATAATATTTAAGTATACACAAAATAAAATACACTGTGGAAATAGGAGAATTACCTGAATTCCATACACTGCGGCATAGAAGGGATTTATAACATACTTTCTATGCATAACAGTGGCATCACACACAAAACATATTCAGGGGCCCAAAAGGTTACAGACATATTGGACCACAAACTTATTAAAACATAGTCCATATTCAGTGTAATATGAGCCATTTGTCTGATCTAAATCCATATATAGAGATACAGACACAACAATCAATGGGGATGATATTAAAGGGAAACTCCAGTGCCAGGAAAACGATCCGTTTTCCTGGCACTGGAGGGTCCCTCTCCCTCCCACCAGTTACTGAAGGGGTGAAAACCCCTTCAGTCACTTACCTGAGGCAGCGGCGATGTCCCTCGCCGCTGTCTCCTCCTCCGCGACGCTCCTCCTGTCCACTGCGTCGGCCGGTGTGCGAGATTGATCCCGCCCTCCGGCCGAGGAGACCTAATGCGCATGCGCGGCAATGCCGCGTATGCGCATTACGTCTCCCCATAGGAAAGCATTGAAAAATCATTTCAATGCTTTCCTATGGGGTTTTGAGCGACGCTGGAGGTCCTCACACAGCGTGAGGACGTCCAGCGACGCTCTAGCACAGGTTTCCTGTGCTATGGACCAGGAAGTGACCTCTAGTGGCTGTCTAATAGACAGCCACTAGAGGTGGAGTTAACCCTGCAAGGTAATTATTGCAGTTTATGAAAAACTGCAATAATTACACGTGCAGGGTTAAGAGTAGTGGGAGTTGGCAGCCAGACCACTCCAATGAGCAGAAGTGGTCTGGGTGCCTGGAGTGTCCCTTTAAGGGTAAAATGATATAACAATAAGGCTGTATTAGTATATTGCTCAAATGCCTAGTAATGTATATAATATTTTGGTTAGATAATATCTATATTTGCAAGGGATATAAGGCTTAAAATCAAATTCCAATTTTGATATGGAGTGACTGCCTTTTTCTTGTATTTAAAATCGTATTAACTTGTTTTTTTAATTTGGGCATACAGTCCCATATACACTGTTGATCAAACATGTGCCTTACATTAGAGTGCATGTTAGTCATTTATTAATAGGTATATATGTTTATTATTGCCCCCCCCCCCCCCACCCCCTGGATTTTTCAGCTTGTTCTGCTATTTTTCGTGTGAGATTGAAAATACAGTGCAATACCATCACCGGCCAGTAGGCTGTGTATGGAGAGAGACAGGGATAGGAAGCTACATCTTATCTCAGCTTCTCTCTCCTGACTAAATCTGCAGGGGAGCAGCACATGCAGCCAGAGACAGCCTACGTGGTAAGTGAGGCATGGTGGGGGAGCCTACAGGTAAGTGAGGCATGGTGGGGGAGAGAGCCTATAGATCAGGGAAGTAAGGCATGGGGGCAACCTATAGATCAGGGAAGTAAGGCATGGGGGGCTGCCTATAGTTCAGGGAAGTGAGGCATAAGGGGGCAGCCTATAGATCAGGGAAGTGAGGCATAGGGGGGCAGCCTATCGATCAGGGAAGTGAGGCATGGGGGGCAGCCTATAGATCAGGGGAGTGAGGCATGGGGGGCAGCCTATAGATCAGGGAAGTGAGGCATAGGGGGCAGCCTATAGATTATGGAAGTGAGGCATAGGAGGGGCAGCCTATAGATCAGGGAAGTGAGGCATAAGGGGGCACCCTATAAATCAGGGAAGTGAGGCATGGGGGCAGCCTATAGATCAGGTAAGTGAGGCATGGGGGGAGAGCCTATAGATCAGGGAAGTAAGGCATGGGGGCAACCTATAGATCAGGGAAGTGAGGCATAGGGGGCAGCCTATAGATCATGGAAGTGAGGCATAGGAGGGTCAGCCTATAGATCAGGGAAGTGAGGCATGAGGGGGCACCCTATAGATCAGGGAAGTGAGGCATGGGGGCAGTCTATAGATCAGGGAAGTGAGGGATGGGGGGCAGCATATAGATCAAGGAAGTGAGGGATGGGGGATCCACCTACAGATCAGGTAAGTAAGGGATGGGGGAGACAGCCTATAGATCAGGGAAGTGAGTCATAGGGGGCAGCCTATAGATCATGGAAGTGAGGCATGAGGGGGCAGCCTATAGATCAGGGAAGTGAGACATGGGGGGGCAGCCTATAGATCAGGGAAGTGAGGCATTGGGGCAGTCTATAAATCAGGGAAGTGAGGGATGGGGGCAGTCTATAAATCAGGGAAGTGAGGGATGGGGGGGTGGCAGCATGTAGATCAGGTAAGTGAGGGATAATGGAAAAAGACTACAGGAAGGGTAAGCAAGGAGCAGGAAGGTAAATTAAGAGAAGGAGCAGAAAGGAGAAGGAATAGAAATTGGCAGGAAGGGACATCAAGGAGCAGAAAGTGGCAGAAAGAAGCTGGAAGGGACAGCAAGGAGCACAAAAGGTAAAGTAGGAGAAGGAGCACAAAGGAACAGAATGAGCAGGAAGGAGCAGCTAGGAGCAGGAAGGGTCAGCAAGGAGAAGCAACGGTCAGCAAGGAGAAGGAAGGGTCAGCAAGGAGCTGGAAGGTAAAGCAGCACAAAGGTAAAGTACAAGGAGCAGAAAGGGTTGGCAAGGAGCTGGAAAGGGCAGCAAGGAGCAGGAAGGGACAGAAGGAACACGAAGGTAAAGTAGGAGAAGGAACAGAAATTAGTAGGAAGGGTCAGCAATGAGCTGAAAGGGTTTGCAAGGGGCAGCAAGGAGCAGGAAGGGTCTGCAAGGAGAAGGAAGGGTCTGCAAAGAGCAGAAAGGGTCAGAAGGAGCACAAAAGGTAAAGGAGCAGAAAGAATCAGAAGGAGCACAAAGGTAAAGTAGGATAATGAGCAGAAAAGGGTAGCAAGGAGCAGAAACAGACAGCAAGAAGCATTAAGGTAAAGTAGGAGAAGGAACAGAAAGGGTCTGCAAGGAGCAGAAAGGGATCAGAAAGAGAAAGGAACAGAAGGGGGAGCAAAATAAGCAGAAAGTAGCAGAAAGGTAAAGGAGCAGAAGGAGCCAAGGAGGAGAGAAGACAGTGTCAGAAGAAAAAGAAGACTGTGTCAAATGAAGGAGAAGAAAATGAGATTGGAGCAGGAAGGACAAGTGAAGTGAGACCTCCACTTTATTGTGGACACCACATCATAAGGCTTTGGTACCTGGCCCTGGCAGGGAAACTTTGGACCTTCTCATCTCCCCAGGTAAAAAAAACACATCAGTGTTAATGTGTTCACTTTTATTTACTGAGCGTCAGAAAGCACAGAGTGCTGCTGGGTAGGGGTGTCGCTGATTGGCTATAGCGGTCAGCTGGCACTCTAAGCCAATCAGTAGCTCCCCATTCATAAAAAAGTAAAACTTTTTTATGAACCAGGAACGAGCATCAATTGACCACTCTAGCCAATCTTATGAGATAAATATATATATATATATAAAAGTATAGTATAAAAAATATAAATTCAAGGCTGTAATTACAGGATAGAGAAAAACATGTATCTGAGTGTCATCAGCATTTATACTCAGGCAACTGATCTAATATTTTTATGTACTTCGGATAGATTACACAAAGCAATCAAAGCAATCTTGTACTACATAAACAGGATCTTCTGTTCAACTGTGATACAATTATATGGTTAATAAAGATACATTTAAACTCTCAAGCAACACTGGATGTGTCTGCTTCCTTGGGCTGTCTTCTGAATATTACAAAGAGGTATACCAGGGCACAAGATAGCCACATGGTAAAGCAAGTCACTGTGCCAGGGGCATAATATTTAAGTATACACAAAATAAAATACACTGTGGAAATAGGAGAATTACCTGAATTCCATACACTGCGGCATAGAAGGGATTTATAACATACTTTCTATGCATAACAGTGGCATCACACACAAAACATATTCAGGGGCCCAAAAGGTTACAGACATATTGGACCACAAACTTATTAAAACATAGTCCATATTCAGTGTAATATGAGCCATTTGTCTGATCTAAATCCATATATAGAGATACAGACACAACAATCAATGGGGATGATATTAAAGGGAAACTCCAGTGCCAGGAAAACGATCCGTTTTCCTGGCACTGGAGGGTCCCTCTCCCTCCCACCAGTTACTGAAGGGGTGAAAACCCCTTCAGTCACTTACCTGAGGCAGCGGCGATGTCCCTCGCCGCTGTCTCCTCCTCCGCGACGCTCCTCCTGTCCACTGCGTCGGCCGGTGTGCGAGATTGATCCCGCCCTCCGGCCGAGGAGACCTAATGCGCATGCGCGGCAATGCCGCGTATGCGCATTACGTCTCCCCATAGGAAAGCATTGAAAAATCATTTCAATGCTTTCCTATGGGGTTTTGAGCGACGCTGGAGGTCCTCACACAGCGTGAGGACGTCCAGCGACGCTCTAGCACAGGTTTCCTGTGCTATGGACCAGGAAGTGACCTCTAGTGGCTGTCTAATAGACAGCCACTAGAGGTGGAGTTAACCCTGCAAGGTAATTATTGCAGTTTATGAAAAACTGCAATAATTACACGTGCAGGGTTAAGAGTAGTGGGAGTTGGCAGCCAGACCACTCCAATGAGCAGAAGTGGTCTGGGTGCCTGGAGTGTCCCTTTAAGGGTAAAATGATATAACAATAAGGCTGTATTAGTATATTGCTCAAATGCCTAGTAATGTATATAATATTTTGGTTAGATAATATCTATATTTGCAAGGGATATAAGGCTTAAAATCAAATTCCAATTTTGATATGGAGTGACTGCCTTTTTCTTGTATTTAAAATCGTATTAACTTGTTTTTTTAATTTGGGCATACAGTCCCATATACACTGTTGATCAAACATGTGCCTTACATTAGAGTGCATGTTAGTCATTTATTAATAGGTATATATGTTTATTATTGCCCCCCCCCCCCCACCCCCTGGATTTTTCAGCTTGTTCTGCTATTTTTCGTGTGAGATTGAAAATACAGTGCAATACCATCACCGGCCAGTAGGCTGTGTATGGAGAGAGACAGGGATAGGAAGCTACATCTTATCTCAGCTTCTCTCTCCTGACTAAATCTGCAGGGGAGCAGCACATGCAGCCAGAGACAGCCTACGTGGTAAGTGAGGCATGGTGGGGGAGCCTACAGGTAAGTGAGGCATGGTGGGGGAGAGAGCCTATAGATCAGGGAAGTAAGGCATGGGGGCAACCTATAGATCAGGGAAGTAAGGCATGGGGGGCTGCCTATAGTTCAGGGAAGTGAGGCATAAGGGGGCAGCCTATAGATCAGGGAAGTGAGGCATAGGGGGGCAGCCTATCGATCAGGGAAGTGAGGCATGGGGGGCAGCCTATAGATCAGGGGAGTGAGGCATGGGGGCAGCCTATAGATCAGGGAAGTGAGGCATAGGGGGCAGCCTATAGATTATGGAAGTGAGGCATAGGAGGGGCAGCCTATAGATCAGGGAAGTGAGGCATAAGGGGGCACCCTATAAATCAGGGAAGTGAGGCATGGGGGCAGCCTATAGATCAGGTAAGTGAGGCATGGGGGGAGAGCCTATAGATCAGGGAAGTAAGGCATGGGGGCAACCTATAGATCAGGGAAGTGAGGCATAGGGGGCAGCCTATAGATCATGGAAGTGAGGCATAGGAGGGTCAGCCTATAGATCAGGGAAGTGAGGCATGAGGGGGCACCCTATAGATCAGGGAAGTGAGGCATGGGGGCAGTCTATAGATCAGGGAAGTGAGGGATGGGGGGCAGCATATAGATCAAGGAAGTGAGGGATGGGGGATCCACCTACAGATCAGGTAAGTAAGGGATGGGGGAGACAGCCTATAGATCAGGGAAGTGAGTCATAGGGGGCAGCCTATAGATCATGGAAGTGAGGCATGAGGGGGCAGCCTATAGATCAGGGAAGTGAGACATGGGGGGGCAGCCTATAGATCAGGGAAGTGAGGCATTGGGGCAGTCTATAAATCAGGGAAGTGAGGGATGGGGGCAGTCTATAAATCAGGGAAGTGAGGGATGGGGGGGTGGCAGCATGTAGATCAGGTAAGTGAGGGATAATGGAAAAAGACTACAGGAAGGGTAAGCAAGGAGCAGGAAGGTAAATTAAGAGAAGGAGCAGAAAGGAGAAGGAATAGAAATTGGCAGGAAGGGACATCAAGGAGCAGAAAGTGGCAGAAAGAAGCTGGAAGGGACAGCAAGGAGCACAGAAGGTAAAGTAGGAGAAGGAGCACAAAGGAACAGAATGAGCAGGAAGGAGCAGCTAGGAGCAGGAAGGGTCAGCAAGGAGAAGCAACGGTCAGCAAGGAGAAGGAAGGGTCAGCAAGGAGCTGGAAGGTAAAGCAGCACAAAGGTAAAGTACAAGGAGCAGAAAGGGTTGGCAAGGAGCTGGAAAGGGCAGCAAGGAGCAGGAAGGGACAGAAGGAACACGAAGGTAAAGTAGGAGAAGGAACAGAAATTAGTAGGAAGGGTCAGCAATGAGCTGAAAGGGTTTGCAAGGGGCAGCAAGGAGCAGGAAGGGTCTGCAATGAGAAGGAAGGGTCTGCAAAGAGCAGAAAGGGTCAGAAGGAGCACAAAAGGTAAAGGAGCAGAAAGAATCAGAAGGAGCACAAAGGTAAAGTAGGATAATGAGCAGAAAAGGGTAGCAAGGAGCAGAAACAGACAGCAAGAAGCATTAAGGTAAAGTAGGAGAAGGAACAGAAAGGGTCTGCAAGGAGCAGAAAGGGATCAGAAAGAGAAAGGAACAGAAGGGGGAGCAAAATAAGCAGAAAGTAGCAGAAAGGTAAAGGAGCAGAAGGAGCCAAGGAGGAGAGAAGACAGTGTCAGAAGAAAAAGAAGACTGTGTCAAATGAAGGAGAAGAAAATGAGATTGGAGCAGGAAGGACAAGTGAAGTGAGACCTCCACTTTATTGTGGACACCACATCATAAGGCTTTGGTACCTGGCCCTGGCAGGGAAACTTTGGACCTTCTCATCTCCCCAGGTAAAAAAAAACACATCAGTGTTAATGTGTTCACTTTTATTTACTGAGCGTCAGAAAGCACAGAGTGCTGCTGGGTAGGGGTGTCGCTGATTGGCTATAGCGGTCAGCTGGCACTTTATGAACCAGGAACGAGCATCAATTGACCACTCTAGCCAATCTGCAGCACCCATGCCTGATGTCAATCTGCACTTCCTGACACTCCATTTCAAAAGCTGAATACCACTGAGCGACCTGGAGATCTGGAGCTGGAGGAAGCCTTTGGGGTTAAACCATTTAAGAGCGGTTTAACCCCTTAAAAGAAAGAGAGCACCAAGGGGCTTCCTGGCATCATTGCATTTTCATTAAGATGAAGTTGTTATGGTGACCAGAATGTTTCTATAATGTGCTTAAAGGAACACTATGGTGTCAGGAATACAAACATGTATTCCTGACACCATAGTTGTGAAAACGCTATTCACCCTGGCTTTATGTGATAATGCCCTTTCCCTTTCATGACACTGTCAAAAAGGGACCAAACATGGATGTCATTACAAAATATGGCCGGGGGGGGGGGGATTAACACGGCCTCTAGGTGGAGGAGCGGGCCGCGACAGGTGTCCCCGGATACCGACCGCCTACACTGGCACAGGCTGCACAAAATTCAGCCAGCCAGCAACACTGGATGTAGCCGCGAGGAGGCTGAAACACCCGCCCGAGAAAGCATCCCGACCGGGCGCACAGAGACCTGGGCGCACACAAAGTTTGCCCCATCACTGGCAAGCACTCCTGAAGGACATTACTACAGAGTCAGAGGAGAAAGGGTGGCGAGCTAACCATGGGAGGCCGTTCTGGACCGCCCAAGCGGACTTGGGCGCAGTTGGCGCTGAATGGACCCCTTGTGGCGACTGCCTGCCCGCTGGAGGTGTGTGCCCTAACCCATGGGTATGTGGGTCCCCAGAGGGCCGAGTCCCCGATGCCTGCGCGACCCCTCCGGCGGACCGCTGGCCGGGGGGGTGCGCACCGACTCCAAGTAAGCGGCCGGCACCGGGAGAGACAGAGGGCAGCGCCCACCTCTGAGTCTGGGGCACTAGGTGGTGATGGGGAGGTGCAGGGAGAGGGGGGCCCGTGGACTCTAGGTGTGGGAGTCGGATGGATAGCCCCTGCTCCCGAGTGCCCACAAAGCTACAGAATGCCCCGGAGACGTAATGGGGTCGTCGTGGGGGAGACAGACGGGGACCCGGCGACCTAAGAACTGCAGGGAGGTTCTGCAATGAGCAGCTCCCATTGAATGGACATTGCTAACAGCCAAGCTCCGTCGCGGTTGACAGTACCAGAGCCCTTAATATTATATTATGTGCCTACTGAACTGTATTGAAAACAGCATGTCATACTATATGTTACACTAGTTAATATTACTGCCCCTAGCGGCCAGAGATTACTACCACTTATTACCGCATGCATAGTAAATAAGCAAGTACTGCACTTATCGACCATTTCATACTCAGCACCCGCATACAAAGTGCACAACTATTAATCATAATTCAGCTTCTCTGTTGTCAGTTCTAATGCTATAGTTTTCTAGGTTTTATCCGAAGCAAAAACTATTCTCGCAAAGTTACTGTATACTTAATTTACTTGCCTGCATGTTCATTTAACTACGTATAAGACTAGAGATTAATGCCACTTATTACTGCATGCATGGTAAATAAGCAAGTACTGCACTCATTGACCATTTCATACTCAGCACCCGCATACAACGTGCACAATTCTTAATCATAATACAGCTTCTTTTCTGTCAGTCCTATGGATACAGTTTTTTCGGTTTTATCCAAAGCAAAAACTAATCTTTAGTTACTAATCAAAGTTACTGCATACTTAATTCACTTGCCTGCATGCTCATTTAATTACGTATAAGACTACCCATGCAGAAAGTGCCATCATACACATAGTTGGACATAGGAATGGCCCAGATAACTAAATAGCCTACATAATGCGTTATTATACCTGTTTAATGCCCTTGTTTTACTTCATTGCATGTCTCATCTGACTTATATGCCTCTGCGCAGGCAACCAAATGCTCTTTTTCGCAATTCAAAAAATGTCTGCCTACGCTTCGTTGCGACTCTAATAAACATATTCAAAACAATATATAATGGAATAAAATATAAATAATAAAGTTATTCAACATTATTCAACATTTTTTTTATTATTTTGTAAGGAAATTGGATCAAACACTTGTCACGGGGTCATACTCAAACTTACAGGAATGACGAATCCCACAAACAAAGGTACTAGATAGACGTATTACCGGGCCTTAGAGTGGCCAGACTTAACGTAAGAAAGATAACAACAAAGTCAGTAGGAGCCAATTCAGGAGTATAGAAATACAGATAAACTAAATAAAAATCCAGGTCAGGAGAATACCAAAAAATACTATAGATCAGAAACAAGCCCGGTCAGGATAGCAGAAATACAGTCAATTTCAGAATATCAAGACATACTTACTATAAGCACTAACGTGTATCATGGCAGAAGCCACGATAGGGCAATGAACAAGGGCCCAAGTTAACTTTATATAGGCTAACATGCTTTCTGATTGGTCCACGTCCTCTCTGCGACTCCAAATTTATAGAATATGGGGTTGCCTAGAAGCAGGCGCTTTCAGAGCGGGTATGATGTCACAGTATTTGAATCTATGAAAGACACGCCATTCAAACGAGCATAAATTTCAGGAAAGTAAACGGCTAAGAGATTTTCAGCCACACAAGCCAGCAGGAGGACCTGATCGCGGGGCCGAATGGTATGTATTCCCTGATCTTGCTGTGTGGCCACTCTTTTGGCTCGCGTGGCCTGTCAAGGGGATTATCGTGGCAACAGGAGCAGGTAAGTACGTTTCAACAACATGATTTACCATTTACATTTTGAGCACTGTAATTAGATAGTAATTACAAAATGCTTTAGTGTTGCGGTCACCGGCCCGCCGAGCCTCACGGCCGTGCCCGACCGGCACGACCGCACCGACTACACGAGCTTACCTGCTCGTCGGCGAGCCGGGAACCGCGCACGTAGTTCTTCCGGGCATCACGCCCGAATCCAATATGGCGCCGACCACGTGGTCGCGTCTATGGATAGCCCCGCCCCCGAGAATTATACTAACGTGTGCGTGACGTCACGACGTCAACGCACACGCACGTTCTGGGGTCAGAGGTCGCCCTCTGACCAATCATAGCTTAGAGAGGGGTATTTAAACCCCTAATTCACCCCAGTACTTTGCCATGTCGTGGTTTCAGTTTCCTGGTTTCCTGAAAGTGCTATTCTCGTGTTTCTGATTTCCTGGTATCCTGATCCTTGGCGTTTCCCTGGTTATTCTGATCTCTGGTTTCCCTGACTTGGCTTGTCTTATCGGTATTGAGTATTTTCTGGCTTCCTTGACCTCGGCTTTCCCTTTGACCATTCTCTGTCTCTAGCGTATTAGTCCGGCCATTCTAAGGTCCGGTTTACGCTCTATCCTGTTATTTTCCTTTTCTTACTTATGTATATGTTTACATAGTTTCTGCGTGCTGGACCACATTACTAGTCGTGACATTACGACATGGCCATGGATCCTGCAGAACTATGCAAACATATGATCGCCTGTGAAAATAGGGTGGAGGATATGGACCACAGGTTAGACCAATTTGCCCAGGCCTTTTAGACCTTGCTCCAGAGGACTGCCTATTTAGAGGTCCCTCCTGTACCACCTGTGGTTCCGCCACCTGTAGTGGTTCCCGTACCACATAAACCACCGTCCATAACCTTGTCACCGCCCCCTCGCTATGGAGGTGATTCTAAGGAATTCAGAGGTTTTTTTAACCAAATTGAATACCACTTTGAGGCCTCCCCAGGTTCATTCCCAACAGATAGATCTAAAATAGGCTATCTGATGAACCAATTAACTGGAAAAGCCTTGACCTGGGCTAACCCCTTATGGGAGAGTGGTGACGCAGTAGCCCGTGATTACAGTACCTTTCTTACGGCCTTTAAGGCTACGTTTGAACCTAAAGGCAGGGAGAAGAACGCTGCCAAAGCCCTTATGAGAATCAAGCAAGGCAGTCGTTCTGTAGCCGATTATGCAATAGAGTTCAGGACATTAGCGTCTGAGGTTGATTGGACCAATAGTGGTCTGGTGGCTGCTTTCTCAGAAGGTCTAGCTGAGAGTATACAAGATGAGACTGCAGCTAGAGACCTTCCGGTTAATCTTAATGAGTTTATTGCCTACATGATAGACATTGATAACCGGCTCAGAGAGAGAGAGAGAGAAACAAACAACGTAACAGACGTTCTAATTTGTCCATAGCTCCTCGTTTCTCTAACCCAGTGGTGAGTAGCCAAACGCCTCTTCCAGAACCTGAACCCATGCAATTGGGTAGCGCTAAACTCACTGAGGCAGAGAGACAACACAGACGTAACGAGGGGTTATGTATGTATTGTGGCAAGAAGGGACATCTAAGATCGTCATGCCCGGTTCGGCCGGAAAACTTGCACACCTAAGGCACGTACGGGGACCGACCTTAGGTGTGATGTATATGTCCCCTAAATTGACTAAGAACCGTTTCCTTGTCAAAGTAACCTTATCTTTCAAGAACACTACTGTTCAGTGTGAGGCTATGATTGACTCTGGGGCAGCGGAGAATTTCCTAGACAAAGAATTCTCTGCAAAACATCACCTGCCCTTAAGACATAAAGAGAAACCTATAGCAGTCGAGGCCATTGATGGAAGGCGTCTTACCCAGCCTTTCATCACACACGAAACTCTGCCAATCACTGTTTCAGTGGGTATTCTCCACTCTGAAGAAATGACCTTTCAAATCATATCTTCACCTACAGTTCCGATAATACTCGGTTTCCCTTGGCTCCTGAAACACAATCCACGTTTGGATTGGATTGAAGGAGAGATTGTGAGTTGGGGTGAGAGATGCAAAGGTGTTTGCTTTAAGCAAATCCCACAACCTATTGGTACCATTAATGTTCCTGTTGCATCTCCCTTGACCACACAAATTCCACCGCAGTATATGGATTTGAAAGAGGTATTTAACAAGGTCCAGTCAGAAGGGTTACCTCCTCATAGACCTTATGACTGTACCATAAACTTATTACCAGGGACTATGCCTCCCAAGGGAGGAGTCTATGCCTTGTCCCCCCAGGAAAATCTTTGTTTGGAGGAATATATTAAGGATGCTCTCAGAAAGGGTCATATCCGTAGGTCCTCCTCTCCAGCCGGGGCTGGATTCTTCTTTGTCTCTAAAAAAGAAGGAGACCTACGTCCCTGTATTGATTATAGGGGTTTGAATAGGATTACCATAAAAAATGCCTACCCTATTCCCCTTATATCAGAGCTGTTTGACAGATTGAAGGGAGCTCGAGTCTTTACCAAGCTCGATCTCCGAAGTGCATACAATCTAGTCAGGATTAAGGACGGTCACGAATGGATGACCGCATTTAACACCAGAATGGGACATTACGAATACCTGGTTATGCCGTTTGGATTATGTAACGCTCCAGCGGTATTCCAGGATTTTATTAACGATGTCCTAAGAGAGTACCTTCACATGTTCGTTCTAGTGTACTTGGACGACATTCTCATCTATTCCCCAGACCTAGAGACACATCACGAACATGTGAGAATTGTACTGAAAACCCTGTTACAGAACGGCCTTTACTGTAAACTGGAGAAATGCCAGTTTGACCAAACGGAGATACAATTCCTTGGATACATTATATCTCCGTCTGGTTTCCAGATGGAACCCCGCAAACTGGAGGCAGTCTTACAGTGGCCATTACCCAAGGGCCTTAAAGCCACTCAACGCTTTATAGGTTTTGCGAATTACTACCGCAAATTCATAAAGGGATTTTCCTCCGTGATTTCCCCTATAACCAATTTAACCAAAAAAGAGAGGCATTTGAACTGTTAAAATCTTTATTTTCTTCAGCACCTGTCCTGACCCATCCTGATCCAACCAAACCATTTATCCTAGAGGTGGATGCATCAGAGACAGGAGTTGGAGCCATTCTGTCTCAAAGAGAAAGTCCTGATACACCTTTACATCCCTGTGGATTTTACTCTCGCAAACTCACACCTGCAGAGAAGAATTATGACATAGGGAATAGGGAACTTTTGGCCATTGTACTTGCCCTTAAGGAATGGAGGCATCTCTTGGAAGGTTCCAAAGAGCCACTTTTGATCTTTACTGATCATAAGAATTTGGCTTATATTGGGGACGCTAAGAGACTGTCCTCTCGTCAGGCTAGATGGTCATTGTTCCTCTCCCGATTCAATTTCATAATTACGTACAGGCCTGGTACTAAAAACACCAAGGCAGATGCGCTTTCTAGGCAGTTTGAGACAGATGAAGTTCCGGAACAGGTGATATATCCTATTATACCTCCTGAATGCCTCATTGCCACTACAGTTTCCGAAGTGTCTTCTCCACTCTTCTGTGCCATAATAGCAGATCAAACTCAGGCACCTGTGGGAAAACCTCCGGACAAACTGTATGTGTCTCCTCAGTTTCGAAAGAAGGTACTAGATTTGTTCCATGACAACCTCACAGCAGGCCATCCTGGAGTCCATAAAACTCTCTCTGCCATCTCCCGGAGGTTTTGGTGGCCTGCTCTTAGAAACGATATCAAAGAATATGTTGGGGCATGTCAAATATGTGCCGTTTCTAAAGTTCCTCCTAGATCGCCTCCTGGACTGTTACAACCACTGCCCATACCTAGTGCTCCTTGGACCCACTTAGCCATGGATTTCATTGTGGATCTACCCAGTTCAAATGGGTTCAATACAGTCCTTATGGTTATCGATAGATTCACAAAGATGGCACATTTTGTCCCCCTTAAAAAATTACCATCTGCTCAAGATCTAGTTCAAATATTCTTGAGAGAGATCTTTCGGTTGCACGGTGTACCCAAAAGCATAGTATCTGACAGAGGTACCCAGTTTGTTTCTAGGTTTTGGCGTTCCTTTTGTAAGCAATTGGGCATCGAACTCTCCTTTTCGTCTGCGTATCACCCTCAAACAAATGGAGCAGCAGAGAGGGCGAATCTGTCTTTAGAAGCCTATTTACGTTGCTTTATAAATGCCAATCAGTCTAACTGGTGTGAGCTCTTACCCATGGCTGAGTTCGCCAGGAACAACGCTACTCATGAATCTTCTAATCATAGTCCATTCTTTGTAAATCAGGGTTGTCACCCCGCTGTTTTTCCTTCTGAATTCTCAGACACGGAAATTCCTGCCTTGAACACCTGTTTAGAATCAATTCATGATACCTGGGATTCCGTCCATTGAGCTCTGCAAAACGCTTCATTACGAGCAAAGGCCCAAGCTGACAAAAAACGGGGCGCTAATCCTGTATATCTTCCAGGTGACAGGGTGTGGCTCTCCACAAAACATATCAAACTTAAGGTCCCGTCCATGAAATTTGCCCCTCGGTACATAGGTCCCTTTCGAGTTACCCAACGTATCAATCCAGTGACCTATTCTTTGGCACTACCGGCTCATATGAGAATTGCGAGTACTTTCCATGTGTCTCTGCTCAAGCCCCTTACTTGCAATCGCTACACCAGGTTATCCACTCCTCCTCCGCCCTTGGTAGTGGGTGATCAAGAAGAATATGAAGTCCATTCTATCATGGACTCCAAATTATCCAGAGGTGTCTTGTCCTATCTCGTTGACTGGAAGGGTTATGGTCCCGAGGAACGTTGTTGGGTTCCTGCTGACCGGGTCCATGCGCCCCGTCTTATCCGGTCATTTCACAACCGCTTTCCTCTTAAGCCGGGTCCTTCCCGCCCGGTGCGCGGTCTTCGAGTGGGGGGTACTGTTGCGGTCACCGGCCCGCCGAGCCTCACGGCCATGCCCGACCGGCACGACCGCACCGACTACACGAGCTTACCTGCTCGTCGGCGAGCCGGGAACCGCGCACGTAGTTCTTCCGGGCATCACGCCCGAATCCAATATGGCGCCGACCACGTGGTCGCGTCTATGGATAGCCCCGCCCCCGAGAATTATACTAACGTGTGCGTGACGTCACGACGTCAACACACACGCACGTTCTGGGGTCAGAGGTCGCCCTCTGACCAATCATAGCTTAGAGAGGGGTATTTAAACCCCTAATTCACCCCAGTACTTTGCCATGTCGTGGTTTCAGTTTCCTGGTTTCCTGAAAGTGCTATTCTCGTGTTTCTGATTTCCTGGTATCCTGATCCTTGGCGTTTCCCTGGTTATTCTGATCTCTGCAGGGCTGCCACCAGAAATTTTGGGGCCCCTGACAAAGCACAAGGTCTGGGCCCCCCCTCCCCCTCCCTCCCGGGCCCGCCCATGCCCTACCTAGTCCGCTGACAATGATGCGGGACTGAATGTGGTGTGTATAGTGGAAGTGAATTAGAATGTGTGTAATGGATGTAGTGTTTGTGTGTATTAGATACTGTTTGTGCAGTGAATGCAGAGTGTGTGTTTGTGTAGCGGATGCAGTGTGTATAGTGAACGCAGAGTGTGTTTGAGTAGTGGATGTAGTGTGTGTACAGTGATGTAGTGGATGTAGTGTTTGTATGTACTAGATTAAATGTGTTTAGTGGATGCAGTGTCTGTAGTGGATGTAGTGTGTGTATTAGACGCAGTGTCTGTGTATAGTGAATGCAGAGTGTTTCAATTTGTGGTGGATGTAGTGTGTGTACTGTGAATACAGGATGTTTGTGTACTGGATGCTGTGTGTACAGTTAATGCAGAGTGTGTGTCAGTATAGTGAATCCAGAGTGTGTGCATAGTTTAGTGAATGCAGAGTGTGTGTTAGTGTGTAATGAATGCAGAGTGTGTGTTAGTGTGTAGTGAATGCAGAGTGTGTCAGTGTAATGAATGTAGTGTGTGTGTGTTAGTGCAGTGAATGCAGAGTCTGTGTAAATGTGTAGTGAATGCAGAGTGTGTGTTAATGTGTAGTGAATGCAGAGTGTGTGTTAATGTGTAGTGAATGCAGAGTGTATGTTAATGTGTAGTGAATGCAGAGGGTGTGTTAGTGTGTAGCGAATGCAGAGTGTGTGTTAGTGTAGTGAATGCAGAGTGTTAATGTGTAGTGAATGCAGAGAGTGTTTGAGTAGTGGATGTAGTGTGTGTACAGTGATGTAGTGTGTGGATGTAGTGTGTGTATGTACTAGATGAAATGGGTTTAGTGGATGCAGTGTCTGTAGTGGATGTAGTGTGTGTATTAGACGCAGTGTCTGTGTATAGTGAATGCAGAGTGTTTCAATTTGTGGTGGATGTAGTGTGTGTACTGTGAATACAGGATGTTTGTGTAGTGGATGCTGTGTGTACAGTTGATGCAGAGTGTATGTTAGTGTAGTGAATGCAGAGTGTGTGCATAGTTTAGTGAATGCAGAGTGTGTGTTAGTGTGTAATAAATGCAGAGTGTGTGTTAGGGTGTAGTGAATGCAGTGTGTCAGTGTAATGAATGTAGTGTGTGTGTAAATTTGTAGTGAATGCAGAGTGTGTGTTAATGTGTAGTGAATGCAGAGAGTGTGTTAGTGTAGTGAATGCAGAAAGTGTGTTAGTGTAGTGAATGCAGAGAGTGTGTTAATGTGTAGTGAATGCAGAGAGTGTGTTAGTGTGTAGCGGATGCAGAGTGTGTGTTAGTGTAGTGAAGGCAGAGTGTTAATGTGTAGTGAATGCAGAGAGTGTGTTAGTGTGTAGCGGATGCAGAGTGTGTGTTAGTGTAGTGAATGCAGAGTGTGTTAATGTGTAGCGAATGCAGAGTGTGTGTCAGTATAGTGGATGCAGTGAGTGTGTTAGTGTGTAGTGTATGCAGAGTGCATGTTGTATTGGTGAATGCAGTGTGTGTATTGTATTAGTGTATTAGTGTATGCACTGTGTGTGTTAGTGTATGCAGTGTGTGTGTGTTCGTGTATGCAGTGTGTGTGTGTTGTATTAGTGTATGCATTGTGTGTGTTGTGTTAGTGTATGCAGTATGTATGTTGTGCTAGTGTATGCAGTGTGTGTTAGTGTATGCAGTGTGTGTTGTATTAGTGTATGCAGTGTGTGTTGTGTCAGTGTATGCAGAGTGTGTGTTGTGTTAGTGTATGCAGTGTGTGTTGTGTCAGTGTATGCAGAGTGTGTGTGTTGTGTCAGTGTATGCAGAGTGTGTTGTGTTGGTGTATGCAGAGTGTGTTGTGTTGGTGTATGCAGTGTGTTGTGTTGGTGTATGCAGTGTGTTGTGTTGGTGTATGGAGTGTGTTGTGTTGGTGTATGCAGAGTGTGTTGTGTCAGTGTATGCAGAGTGTGTGTTGTGTCAGTGTATGCAGAGTGTGTGTTGTGTCAGTGTATGCAGTGTGTGTGTTGTGTCAGTGTATGTAGTGTGTGTTGTGTTAGTGTATGTAGTGTGTGTGTGTGTTGTGTCAGTGTATGCAGTGTGTGTGTGTTGTGTCAGTGTATGTAGTGTGTGTTGTGTCAGTGTATGTAGTGTGTGTGTGTTGTGTCAGTGTATGTAGTGCGTGTGTGTGTTGTGCCAGTGTATGCAGTGTGTGTGTGTTGTGTTAGTGTATGTAGTGTGTGTGTGTTGTGTTAGTGTATATAGTGTGTGTTGTGTCAGTATATGCAGTGTGTGTGCTGTGTCAGTGTATGTAGTGTGTGTGTGTGTGTGTGTTGTGTCAGTGTATGCAGTGTGTGTGTGTTGTGTTAGTGTATGTAGTGTGTGTGTGTTGTGTCAGTATATGCAGTGTGTGTGCTGTGTCAGTGTATGTAGTGTGTGTGTGTGTGTGTTGTGTCATTGTATGCAGTGTGTGTGTGTAAATGTGCAATCTGGGGTGAGGGGGGGCATTTTAACATAATAAAAAAAAAATTATTGTTTCTCCCCCGTCCCTGCTTACCTGTGTCTAGGGAGGGGGGAGATTCCATCCCTGGTGGTCCGGTGGCATGGTGGGGCCCCCTCCTGGCTTCCCTGTTACCGCAGAGGGGGCCCAGGCAGCACACAGCCTCTTCTTTTCTCTCCTCTAATAACTCTCGCGAGACCCGCGGAGCGTTGCCATGGCAACCGGGTCTCGCGAGAGTTATTAGCAGAGACGAGAAGAGAAGAGGCTGTGTGCTGCCTGGGCCCCCTCTGCGGTAACAGGGAGCCGGGGGCCCGCGGCTGCACACATAGATAGCGATATTCGCTATCTATGTGTGCAGGGAGGGAAAGTGGGGCCCGGGACTGCCAGTGCAGTCCGGGCCCCCCAGGGCCGCCGGGCCCGTGACAACCGTCATGGTTGTCACCCCCTGATGGCGGCCCTGGATCTCTGGTTTCCCTGACTTGGCTTGTCTTATCGGTATTGAGTATTTTCTGGCTTCCTTGACCTCGGCTTTCCCTTTGACCATTCTCTGTCTCTAGCGTATTAGTCCGGCCATTCTAAGGTCCGGTTTACGCTCTATCCTGTTATTTTCCTTTTCTTACTTATGTATATGTTTACATAGTTTCTGCGTGCTGGACCACATTACTAGTCGTGACATTTAGTAAATATCTAATTCAATTATTGATATGAAAGCATTCTCTACAGCTAAAAAAGCACCCCTCTGGCTGCCCCCTTTAGTAACTATAACTTTCATCACTAGTACCACTTTCCAAGGATGGAAACTGCCATAATTTACTCCAGAGACATGCCCTTCAAAAAAGATGCCCTTGCAAGATCAGAGGTTATTTTTGTACATTAGTGTCAAAATGTATGTGTATGGTGGAGAAGTAGCAATTTAAACTGGACCTTAATAGAATTTTGACTGTTTGATGAACTAGAACATTAAGCTCTAACATGGCATTATGAATATTTGTCTATTTTCTTTAATATACATCTCTAAAGCATACTTTAAAAATGTCTAGCAAATGCACAAATAAATTCATATGTAGTCAGAATAAAAGTATGCAATACTATAGAGAAATGTATGTAAGCAATAGTGCATATGTTCAGGATTAAGCAATTGAATAACGCAATTTGAACAAAAATATAAAACATGTCAAAAACTGTACATATTAGAAAGGAATAAAAATATAACCTTTGCACCATGATATTCATCTACAATAAATTCTATATTTCCCATTAGGGAACCAATTACTGACTTATGCAGTTTAATTTCTCCCAGGCCATGCGTCTAAATGAAAGAGCTCTAACATAAAAGAAAGTGGAGAGTGGGGTTAGAATAGCAGTTTGGAATATTTAACAGCTGGTTGCCTGCACAAATGTTTATTGGTAGACTACCAATGGTAGACAATTACAGAAGGAACTGCTGCACATAAAAAAACGTTCCCCCCTGCCAACACATACCTAAAACAGCATAACATACATCTGGCCATAGTTAGGATCCATAGGAGAAGTAGTAACATTGAGGTAAATATATATGTATATGCGTGTGTGTGTTTGTGTGTGCGCGCGTGCGTGTGCCTGCATAGGCCACCTAACAGAACTATGAGAAAATAATATCATTGTAGGGATTTGAGACTTCATAATAAACCATCAGGTTAGTGCTAGGGTTAGGTTTCTTTTAACCTTAGGGCAGCATTAGGTACAAATATTTCCCAATCTCTCTAAAATAGGTAGAAATCCCACTCACGGTCTACAGGGACGCCATCAGAAATTTTGGTGCCTCTTACACAACTCTAGGCTTGGGCCCATGGGGCTCAACCCCCTAGTCCGCCCACCCAAGAGTCCACATACAGGGCCCCTCCCCCCCGTGTCACTTGCATATTAGGTTTCCCCCATCGGCTGACGTTGGCGGAGTAGGACCCTTACCAAGTGCCAAGGGATGGCACTGGAATCAGGTAAGTGTAAAAATGTTTTTTTCAACACTTTATTTACTGGTGGAGGGTGCAGGGGATGGGGTAGAGGAACACCGTAATGTTAGGAATACAGTTTTCTATTCCTAAAACTATAGTGTTTCTTAAAAAAAACACAAAAATAAACCTAACTAAAAATTCCATTAACATCTGCAAACAAAGCTCTTGACACGAATTGGGAGGGAGAGGGGGGGGCAATTTAGATTTTGGGGGTGCCCGAATTTATTTGTGCCTAGGGCAGCACAAATCCAAAATACACCACTGGGGGCAGAGGGTGCTTTTTTAGTTGTAGAGAATTCTCTCTCATAGCAATAATTGAATTAGATATTTACTAAAGCATTTTGTAATTACTATCTAATTACAGTGCTCAAAATGTAAATGGTAAATCATGTTGTTGAAACGTACTTACCTGCTCCTGTTGCCACGATAATCCCCTTGACAGGCCACGCGAGCCAAAAGAGTGGCCACACAGCAAGATCAGGGAATACATACCATTCGGCCCCACGATCAGGTCCTTCTGCTGGCTTGTGTGGCTGAAAATCTCTTAGCCGTTTACTCATACCCTTGCCACCGCACTGCTCAATTCTCTGCGAGGGGAGGTGTGGTTAGGGCTTTATAAACAGCAACAAACATGATTTAACTCCTAAATTGCAGTGAAATGAGCAGTGAAACTTCAGGGGCATGACTATACACCAACACTGTTTCATTTAGCTGAAGTTGCTATGATGACTTTGTTGTCCTTTTAAAGTAATAAAAGAAGAAATATCTATTTTGAAATTGAATTTAAAAAAAAAAAAAATATGTGGATACATATCTATCTCTTTAGTCTCTCAATTATTATATAATAGCTTGATAAATATACACGTTTAAGTGAACGGATATCGAAAGGCATATTTAAATGGGTCTGTGGACTTTTGGTTGAATAATATTTGGTAATTAGTATCTGAAAGAAAAATGGAAGGTTGTTACAGATGCTCCTTCCCAAGCACGAACTCCTGGTCAAGTGGTATAGGTTTGGGTAGGTGAGTAAGGAAAATGTTATTTCATTATAAGGTGACTAGAGGCTTGAAAAGTCCTGGTCACACAGGTAGGGGAGGGGTAGTTTATGTACTTTGTTTTAAATAGCTTTCATTTTGAGAGCAAAATAAGAGCATACATACAATGGATTGAGATAAAAAACGTATACCAGCCTATGCAGAGGCAGTATGAGACATTAGTTAGTTTCATAATAAGGAACCTGCGCAGAGGTCCAAAATAACCTAAAGAATTTAAAATTAAATGCAAGGGCATAAGACCATAGCTTGGAGGATCGAGTAACTTCGGGAAACATAAGATAACTAAACCTATGCGGAAATAGGTGACATCATAATACCATGACAGGAAATAGGCCAGATAGCAGCTTTTAATTCAGTGCACCAAAATAGAGCCCAAGAACTATAGTATACTGATAAAGTAGTATTATACAATAGCGGTAGCATGAGCAATACAGTCGTAAATGCCTGAAATATGACCCCTTTGCTAAACAGCTTTGGTCAGGTTATCATATCAGACCCCATGTGTACACAAGATATAGATTGTCTGCGTATCTAGGCAAACAAATGGGTCAGAAACGTGTCATACCATGATGTAGCATTAATTCGGCCACAGCAATCCAAATTAACAAATAAGAAATAGGATTGTTCATTTACTCCTATTCAGTGATAATAGTGATACAAAAGTGATAACAGTAACAGAACAATGTCAACTAGAACATATGTCCCTGATCCCAGCAGTCTACAGTGAGCAAGGTACCATGATACAAACAATAGTTATGCATATATGCACATGTTGGTCTAACCATGCAATGTAGTACAAAAATAGAATGTTACCCTGTGGACATAATCAGATATGTATCTGATACATGCACCTACATGGAGGCAGAAGACAGAGGCACCAGAGAAAAAAGTAAAGTGAAACTGCGGTCTTACTGGGTATCACCGCCACGGGGAGCGAGGAGGATTTATCAGAACTCGCAGTGTTGCAGTAAAATAGCTACTATTGATGCATAAAAATGCTGTTCAGTGTTGGTCCACTCATGCCTCATGTAAGCCTGTACATACTAATGTCGCAGAATATAGGCGGGAAAGACACTAAGCAGGTGTGAACATGCGGACATGCTAAATTGTGTCGGATGAGTCAGAGCATAAGAAAGGATTTACTAATAAGCTTAAAACTATACCCTGCAGAACATTAGAGTACAGTGACATGGAGTAAATATCATGGCTCAAGGGAGTATCGCATTAAATTGTCCTTTCATCAGCATAATGTAGATATCAGATGTTGAACTTCAATATTAGGTCCACTGGAGACAGTAGTTTTCTCCAGATAATCAGGAACCAGATGAAGTTAAAAAGTTTTATTACAACAAAAAATAAAAACTGTTAAATAGCTCAGCACAGCACAACGTGTTTTAACCACAACATGGTCTTCCTCAGGTGCATATAGCTTAACTTGTGTCATCAAATGTATATATCCCACTAATACCCTCACTAATTGATACATATGCATCTAATAGCCTCATTGTGCTGTCCTGATCCATTTTACTGTTTTTATTGTAATAAAACCTTTTAACTTCATTTGGATCCTGACCATCCGTGAAAGTGAAAATGACTGTCTTGAGTGTACCTGATATTGAAGTTTAACATCTGATATAATTTCTATGCTGATGAAATGTCTGTATAGTTCAGAGCCGATTCTAAACAGCCTCTGAAAATTGGTTTTTAACTACATTGCTTTAAATTATTTTAACATACTAAACCTTGATGGCTTTTAATGTCTTTGTTGTATAGGTGATTTTCTAGCACCACCAGTTTTATTATTTTGTCTTAGCACCACTATCCCTTACGATCTTGTAGCTGGTAGTGTGTGATTCTTATTGTGGGTAATTGTGTCATTGTTAGAAGCTTAGAATTCAAATGGTAATTTTACCATTTTGAGTATTTTCTCCTGCCAGCAGCACTAAATTGATTTGCAGCTAGCCAGGAACCACCCATGGGTAAGTCAACAGGCCTAGAACCAGTATAACATTACATGTAGCAACTTCGGGTCTACAGGATGGATCATATCCTTATTTACCCTCGAGACTAAGATGAATGGTGCCATTAGTATCCTAGGCTGACCTAGACCATTTTCCTTCCACTTGAAATGGAAACATACCAACTATGTTTAGAATGTTTATTGAAATACTTGGCTCTTCTACTGTTTTATTGAGGGGATTATATAATATTTGCTTGTAAGTATTAAGACACAAAAACACATGATAACATATCATTTTGTTCTATTGCATAGAGATCTGTGTATGTAAGAGTCCATCAGATAAAGTATTATGCTGATTTAACTCAAGTCTGGTATTTGGTCTGCAAACTCTACATACAAATCTTTGTATACTTTTTTTTTTTTTAAATAATAGAATCCAAACAGTGTGTGTTCCAAAAAATAATAAATACCAGGTTGCATACATCTGTGTGGTCGAGGCCTGGAGAATTATTATAAAAAGCCTGCTATCACTTCCTCTTTTTCATGTATAGATTTCTCCTGCTAGCACAGACTGGTGTTATTTAAATTTTTCATCTTAGCAAGTATATCATTTTCTGACATCTCTTTTATGTGTACAGAAATACCATAAAGAGCTTTCTCTTCTCTGAGGGAGGCTTAGCCAGGGGTTAGGAAAGTATAAACCACAGAAATGTATCACTAGATTAATTTACACTTCTTGTATATCACTCGAAATTCTATTAGTTTGCTTAGATCTTTTACACAGATTGATTGCATGTCCGAAAAAACAAGAATTACTATAACACAATAAAGCAAGCCAAAAAATATGCTTATATAACAATGGACTACAATACTACAATAATATATTACTGCAGCCCTTGATATCTTATTGGAATCACATATGACTATGATATATTGTGTAACAACTACTATTTGGGGGGAGGGGGGTTGTGTAATACATGCAAATTTTACTTCTTATCAGAATTACAATAATGCCGTTGTAAAACGTCTTTGTTTATTCATTCTGCATAGATCTCAGTGTAGAATTAAAAAATATATATACATAACACAATTAAAGAAACCATCCCTCATTTTCTGGAGGTTTTCTGGATCTCATTCAGTCTTGGCTTTAGACCAATTCATTTACTCACTACATTTCAGAGTACCACCCAAGCATAGAAATAAACTCATACGACAAAGCTAAATCAGTTCAGGTCAACTTAATAGTTTCAAGCTGTCTTAAAATGACAGAGCTGTAGATTAAAACATCCTTGAGTTGTCCATGATCGTTGGAAGTTCTTTAAGTCACCCATTGGAATGTCATGGGCGGTTCAAATGTCTGAACTGAAATACATGTGACTTCATTACGTTATGTCTGCTGGGTTGACCTGTAGAAGGCTATATACATATAATTTTTTTCGTTTTATAGACGACCCTTCCTTTACATTTCCTTAGTGTTCTCATATACTATCACACAATATATTCGTACAATCTGTAGGTTGTTTTCCGTATGTTTATAGGTTCTTTCTTTCCCATTGGTTCCCCACTTCCTTCTATTAAAATCCTCTTTTCCTGGAGATACATTCCAGGTGAGATTCTCAGTTACCACGGAAATTCTTATCAATTACCTCAGCATAACTATGATGTAACACATTGAGTCATTTATATATTTACAAATCTGCCAGTTTATTCATTTACGCCAGATCTTGTGACCAATTTCCCTTAGGTCAATCTGTCAATGTATTTGTTCAGTCACAATTTGTTCTCGGGGTACCATCTTTTCTGTTTACTCAACACTCTTCCATGGAATGTAAATATCAATGCCTTTGGGAACAAGTTAAAAGTACTTATAAAAATGTTTACCAAACACTTACCAGATGGTATTTAGATCTTGTTCTTTATCTCACATGATTTGTACCCACCAGGAACGTAGCTAGAAACCTCAAGGCCCTTGTGGAAGAATCTATTGAGGTCTTACCTGATAAAGAGCAGAGGTTGCCACTAGGTATATCTTCAGCTGCCATACAAATCCCATGATTCTTTGCCAGCTGTGGATCTACTATTTACCCATACTTGTCTGTGAATATCTGTTGATGTAAGCATGTTTTTGCATGCAGTATATTTGTGTAAATGTTTATTTGTGTATAATGCTGATATTTCAATGCAGAGGGTCTATTTTGTGTAGTGTTTGCATTTGATTGCAGGATTGTTTTGTGTACAGTGTTTGCATGCAGGGTGTGTTTGTGTGTAATATTGGTGATTGCATGCAAATGTTTATTCACAATACATGTGCACTGCCACATACAAATATAAGGACACACTGCAATATACAGAAGCTCACATGCACTGCCACACAGATGCCTACAGACATATATACACAAAGATACCCTACGAGTGGAACACCTACAGATTGATACACAGTTACATTGACACATACTGACACACACAAGCACTGACAAATATGCCCAGATATGGTGACACACTCAAACACTGACACAAATGCACAGATACATACACTGGCACACATGCACAGATGCATACATCTACATGCATATACACAGGCACACAGCACAGATACACAAAAATACTGACATACGTGCACAGATACATACATTGGCATACATATAAAAATGGATATTTACTTGTTCATGTGTATGTGTGTGTATATGTGCGGGTAAATATTTTTGTTAGGGCAACTTGGCCTGCAAAACACAACAAAAAAACAGGATACATGGTTTACCGGATAAGCTGCTTTTCCAATATAGAAAAATCCTACAATAAAACAATAGACTGATTGTTCATTTGAAATAAGAGCTCTGTGACAGTGCAGGTCTTGGAATTTACAGGTGACCGCTACAGTGTTTTCAAAAGGACTGTTCAAACTTAATTGCTGCCAAAGAGCTATGGGTAAGGCATTTACAGGCAGTGAGTCATTGCAGGGAGTGCTTCTGAAAGGCCTCCTTGTTAGATTCTCTTCTTGTCACATCAAGACATTTAACTACTTAACTGCTCGAAGATCTCTTTTCACCAGCTTACTCCATCCATTGGAGAATGGACTAATTCCACAGGCACTATGGATGTCCCATTGCTTATATTCAATATTAATTTTTGCATTCTATGTAGTAATTAACTTTATTTATGTTATATAAATGCATCCTATCACTTTATATTTATACATTTTGTCTCATAGCAAAAGGTAAAATAGTATAGTACATTTTAGTTATTGCTTCTCTACCACTGGCATATATGTAAAAATAATAAATATGGCTGCCAAAATATATTTGCTAATTTCCTTCCACCTTTAACATATGTGTAGATGTGCCTCTTCATGTTGGTCCTTCTGGCAAAGCTCAAATCCATTTGTCTAATTACAGGTTGGAGGATTTGCAAGTCTGCAAGTGTTTTGTGGCACTTTAATTGGGTTTCTTTTTGGAAATACAGTGCTTCATCCTACCAGTCACTCCATGCAAGGGGCTTGACTAGGAACCTGAATTTGCTGAGACTGAGCGCAGTAAGAAACGCTGTATCATAGTGTTTCTGTTGGTTAACATTTCATGTTTTTGAGGAAGTTGTGAATAAAAATGTTGAAAACTTGTAGCTGGTGGCTGGTGAAGTCTGCTACAGGAAAGAAACTCCCCCCCCTTAACAAATGTGGGAGCATGACCACTTCCCATGAATATGTTATTGGGGAGTTTTAAGTTGTACATAAGTCATATAAGGTCAATAAGCGTCAATAAGGGGAGTGTCTGCAGCAAGTGTGTGGCTGGCAGTGTATCTGAAGATGACATTGGTGTCACATGAGGAACTGGTGGAATAGGCTTACCAGGACAGTCATGGCAGTAGTTCCCTTCAGTAGATATTGGAGGGGATGGAGGAATCATCCTAGGGAGGCCTTGAAAATCTTTGCAGAGCTGTAACGATTCATGAAGGACAGAGTGGACACGAGAAGTGGCCTCCATCTAGTTTGTCCCACAGTCAAATTCTGTATTTCCGGTGCCAGGATTTGGGGAGCCTGCCTTGAGAGTGAGGTGATCCACTATGCAGGAAATCCAGGCAGAGTCTGGGAGTTTGCTGGCTTCATCATGAGAGTGGAGTGGCAGAAAACTAGTGGGGTATGTGTTCAAGATCGCTGATTTGCACCAATTCAGTCCTGGAGCTGCAGAGCCTCTTCTCTGGCAGTGACATCAGCACATTCATCTATTGGCATGTGCCACCCTACTACATTTAGACAGTGGAGCACATGTGATGTCACAGCGGCACGTTACGCTGACACATCACAGGCCCTTACACCTGGGCCAAAAGAATTCAGTGCCGAAGGTAGTTCAGGGTCCAAATTGCCACCAGAGATGTTCACAGGTGACCGGCAACTTGAGAGCAGTCAGAGAGGCCTCAATTTGGACAGAATGGCCTTTTTAATGAGAAAGCAAATTAGATGAAGAAGGAGCTCCTCGATGGATCCACAGACTGCTTTGCCCTCTTCAGCCAAGGATCATGAGTATGACTATGAGGCAGCTTGGTATAGCCAGTCAGAGGTGGTTGGGCATGCTAGTAATACACAGGTGCTTCTGTCGCTTTGGGCAGTCATAGATCACTTGATGGCTGGGGGTGCTGGGACTATATCCGTGGGAGCTATGCACTGTGGACAGGATGGAGTCACAGCTGGTGTTGGCGGTTTCCTTGGGGGCGTCTCATGGTGATCTTTGTGAATTGTCTCAATTGGGGCATCATGTCCCCTTGGAGGTTTGCGAACAAATTGGTATGGGTGAATACGTAGATTTGCTCTCTTCATTTTTTAAGGTTTATGGTAAGCAGAATTAGTTTCATTATATCCAGCAATATTGACAAAAGAAGGCTGCCTGCACTGGGATGGATTTTGGCATTTAGGATGGCAACCTCATGATGACTTGTTGCCTGTCACCCTTTCAGGGGGTAGCCTGCCCCACACACACACTGCCCCCCACACACACTGCCACACACACACACTGCCCCACACACACACTGCCCCACAAACACACACTGCCCCCCCCACACACACACACACAGCCCCACAAACACTACCCCCACACACACACAGCCCCACAAACACTACCCCCACACACACACTGCCACACACACACACTGCCCCACAAACACTGCCCCATAGACACACTGCCCCACACACAAACACTGCCCCCATACATACACTGCCCCACAAACACTTTATTTTTATATACACAATATATACACACTGCGTGCACTACACATGCACTGCAGTCAAACGCAACAAACACACCCTTGTATTAAAACACTAAAATCATATATAAACACCAACATAAAAGCACACCTGTATTTAAAATACATCACTACATACATATACCCTTGAATTCAGAGGCAAACACTAAACACAAGTACACCACTACATTCCAATGGCAACAGTACATACAAATACACCCATTCATCAACACATATACTTCATACAAACACATGCTTATATTCAAACGCTCAAACACGGCTAACAAATATATCCCTGCAACAGTGGGCAAATGGTAGATCCTCAGCTGGCATAGCATTGTTGTAGTGCTCCAACAGATGGGGATCTACCACTGGGATACTCAACGTGAGATGTCTGGATGAAAGAGAGGGACACAGTGCTTCTGATTCTGCCTGAGTCTGGGTAACTAGTTGTATGCCTCTAAAATTGATTTCCATGATATGCCAAGTTTCTGCCACTAAACTTGCCATGATATCCCAAAATTAAGCATCTAAAACTGCCAAATCCCAGAATTATGCCTCTAAAAATGCCATCATATACCAAAACGATGCCTCTAAAGCTGCCATGATATGCCAGGTTAATGCATCTTAAACTGGTGGCCATAATGTGCCAAGTCTATGCATCTAAAGCTGATTGCCATGGTGTGCCAATTGTATGCCTCTAAAGCGGATTGCCATAGCGTGCCAATTTTATGCATCTAATACTGATTTCAATAGTGTGCCAATTTTATGCATCTAAAACTGATTGCCGTGGTGTGCTAATTTTCTGACTTTAAAGCTGGCATGATGTGCCGAGTTTATTCATTTTTAAAAACTTCAAGTAAGTGAGTAAGTGCAAATAAATGGAAAACTGCTAACTCTTATAGTCTGAGGAGTTAGTCCCTCAGTACTGCCACCCTAGTTACTTTTGTTATATCTCTATTCATCATGGACGTTTGTACGGTTTTGTTGTCTGGTTGGTGTGCAGATGTTAAATGCATGTGGCTGGCCATGGCCTTCTACTTTCAGCCTGTTATTGGGTGTAAAAGTGTAAATTACTTTGAATAATTCTGTTTGAGGGGACCCCCTTACCTTTATGAGGCCTCCTCGCTTCCTGTACCTCCTCTTGGCTCCTGCTCTCTTTTGAAGTTCTCCCTCCCACCGTCCCTTTTCTTCTTTTTGTTTTATCTCTAATTCCCCAGGAATAGTACTTAGATTTGTAGGGCTTTTCAGGAGCTGGCAGGTTGGCTTGTTTAGTCAAACTTACTTTTAACATTTGCCTCTGCTTGGAGCCTGTTGATTGTTAAGGTTTAAAGCTTCCTTGGCCCCTCTGAGCATCTTCTATACCCTCCACTATATACTTGGCCCCTCTGAGTATCTTCTATACCCTCCACTGCAAGAGGTTGCAGCTTTTTGGGCAAGGTAGTAGAGATGGTGGACAGGAGGCAGCTGGGCTTTTTCTCCTTTCTGGCTATGACCTGATTGGAGCACCCTTCTGCAATTCCTTGTAAGAAGTGGCCATGCCGAAGATCTCTCTTGCTGGCCTCTGCTTGGGTGGTTGCAAAAGATCCTCAGCATCTCCACCCTAGTTAGTTGAGTGAGTTATTTATTTATATTGGCCATTCTGTGTGAACTGTTTTTTTGTCCTAGATGCTGTGTTGACGTCAAATTAACGTGGCCTTCTGTGGACTTTTCCCTTCATTCCTGTTTTCATGTGTTTAATTTCTTTGTTGGAAAGAATACTGTGAATAGTGACATCAGGGAGTGTGTATGGGGAATTTTTCCTTGGGGTTTTTATGGAATTATTTCTTATGTCCTTTAAATAAACTCTAACGTTTGTAAATCTGTTTAAAGATTGTTGCAGAACATGCCATTTAAATTGCTGCGTGCTTCAGTGCAGCTAGAAAACAAATGATATTTACATAAAATACATCCAGCACACAATATAAAATAAACAATCAGATTACTTTGCTATTGTGTACTGTCCTTTAAAAATGAAATACATTTTCCAGATTACACAATCTAGAATGTGTCAACACATCATAGCAAAAGAAACCTGAGGGTAAATTGTGAGTGTCAAACACTGAAAGAAATAATAGCTGACGGCACCATGGGGACCTAGATTATTTTATGATGATGTCATACTCCTCATCAGTGGAATCTGTTACATTGTCTTTAATGAATCTTCACATGAAACCAAACTATATTGGTTTTCCGTGAAGGTTAATGTTTAATCAAAGGATTTTCATTTCTGCAGGTCACAGTTGGAGTAGACTAGTGCAAATCTTTACAGGAAGTCCTCAAAGGAACACTACGATGTATAGTGTCAGGAATTCAAACATGCATTCCTGACACTGTTGTCCTGAAGTGGCTATTTAGGTGAACGCCCTCCCTCAATCTCAGCAAAAAAAGTGTTTTTACTAACCTTTTTTATCACCTTTTCTTGCTGCGGCTGGCCCACCCTGGCTGTGCCTCCATGGCTAAGATAATCAGTTTTGACAATCTCAGACAATCCAATGCTTTCCCATACTAAAACATTGGGAGGCTATTTCACATGCACAGCAAAACACTGATCTGCACCCATCAGCAACTCCTCATAGATATGCATTGAATCAATGTATCTCTGTGGAGAATGTTCAGTGCCTCCATGCAGAGCGACAGCCACTAGAAGTGTTACTAGGCACCAATTTTTAAATGCATATTAATATATTAACTATAAAATTAATAATCCATACTCGATTGTCTATCTAAAATCCTTGTGTTATTAAAACAAAAAATAAGCATATTTCTAGAACTGTATAACAGATGGAGAAAAAAAAAAAGAGGTGAAATGTCTTTTTGGTGCCCAGCCTTTGACACAACGCAAGTGCTAAGTTTTGCACTACTTTGGCCTTAGTTTTTCATCAGGGAATCTTAAGTAAACACACTCCCCTGTGTCATAGCTTGAAGACAAACAGCGCGGCCCAGCTGTACATACCTACAGATATAACTGAAAAGGAGGCTAATCCATTGTAAAGATTACTGCTCATGTTTATTCTGGCAATAGGATTCCTTTAGTAAAACAACTTTATAGGCTGCTCTTTGATTGCTTTAGACATGACAAGTTGACACATTTTCAATCCTAGATCCTGTTACATGATTAACCCATTAATTTTTTTTATCATTAAAATCTTACAAAAATCTGAAGGTAGGTACAAATTCAGAATTATCTTGAATTATTATCTTAACTAATACTTGTCAGCATTACTAATGTAGAATTAAAAGTACCTAGTACTAAAAGGTAATGTATTACCGGGCCTTAGAATGGCCGTACTTAACGCACCAAAGAATATTCAGGATACTTGCCGAGGTCGGGGGATACAGAATGGGACACAACGATAAGGGAAAGCCAGAAGTCAGGGATTCCAGAATACAGGGAAATCAAACAAAGCCAAAGTCAAATACCAGAAATAAACGTTCAAGAACACACTCTCGAACAACCACTAGGGAAACCATGACATGGCAATGAGGAAAAGTAAACTTGAGCTTAAATAAGTGCTTTACATTTCTGATTGGCCGAAAATCGCCTTTGACCCCAAAACGTGCGCGCATCTCCCGCGTGACTACACGCGTATGCCAACGTCGTCATTAATGTGGGCGGACATGGGGGTAAAATTTGGCGTGGCTCCGCAGCGGCCGGCGGCCATTAACATGTTGCAAGAGTCAGTTATACAGACGCACGGCCGCTAGGCCGCAAATACCGCAAGGTGACGAGGAATATGTTACAATACTACAGTTGTAGGGTTCTCCTTGGTTCTAGGTTTTCAGAGAAAAATAGAAGAAACCACCTGAATTATGTCATACTAGACATCTGATAGTTGTCTGATGGCAAAAGAATCAACTCTCCTATGGATCATACTTCTTCCACTCTTGCAATTCATTCTCTGACTGTTGGCACCTCTCTCTAACTCCAGAAAGTTGGGAACAAACTACGTGCGGCACGATATGGGGTAGAAGGGATTTTCTATAGTTGGTAAATAAAAACTGGGAAGTTGAGCAACAACAGGGCTTTTGGATAATATGGGAGAATGTATTTAATTTTGCAATAAAATTGTAAAGCACCAGAAAGTTTATATTCTGAAATATCTTGAATTTTTTTTTTTTAAATACAGTATACAGTGGGACCTCGGTTTACGAATTGAATGCATAAGTTTCTTATTGCAAAAAATTTGTAAACCGAAACACGGTTTCCCATAGGAATGCATTGAAAACCAATTAATCCGTTCTGGAGGTCAGAAAAAAGTCAAAATGAGCTGGCATGGAAACCAACTCACAATGCAGAACACACAATAAAAGGCATGCAAACGACGAAGCTCAGCTCCCTACCTTTCCACAGCTTGCGAAATGTACCAAAAAGTCCCCAAACAACTGCAAACAATTTCCAGAATGGCTCCAAAACTCGATGCAAAAGCCACTCCAACACCTCCACACTCGATGCCACGTGCTACCCACAGGCTCCAGCATGCAGGGGGCGGTGCTATTAACCTCCCAGGTGCAATGCATCCTGGGGAAACTTGCTTTGCAAGAAAAAAAAACAATTGTAAACCAAGGCATTATTTTCAATGGATTTTTATTTGTTAACCGAAAATTATGTTAACCGAGGCGTTTGTAAACCGAGGTTCCACTTTATATACAAATTATATTGTCATTGCCACCAGATGTGGAATACTGTACTAAGTTCTTGGTTAGTAGAATGAATTGAAATTTCATCAAGGATGCAATACCAGTGTATAAGGAGTTTATAGCAAGATTTGTGGTATTTCATACTAATAGAAGATTTTTGCAAATTTCTCTCCCAGTATCTAGTGAAATATGGAAAATGGTCATTCAGGCACAGTAACTATTGATAAACTTACAAAAATTGTATAAGTAATGATCAGACATCCATGTTTGAGTGTATAGTTTTTTTAAATCAGAAAGAGGTTGGTCAAGAGAAGATGTTTGTGAAACATAATTCACGAAATGAGCCAACTGGTGGTATTTAAATCTAGTAGTTAAGGGATTTGGAGACCTCCAATAAGTCTGATATGTAGAACGCTTGATCCTTTTCTAACCCATCCCGACTTTCAAAAAAAATTGAGGCCCAGAGACACCGGGAAACAACTAGATTGCACAGGAGAGAAAGTGGAGTTTTCGATAATTAGGATTAGAGAAGAAATAGGAGTGAGTAAATCAAAACTCAACATCAAGGTCCTCCGCACTTGCAAAGTGGTGGGATAATCTGGTGGTCTATGAGATATGGACATGGATTATCTTTGGTATCCATGGTAAAGCATGTACAGGGATAAGGGATGTTTTGTTCTCAATTCCAGCCAGATGTTTCTATGGAGGTGTTAGGTGCTAAATAACCATTCCACTCTTCTCTGCAAATGGATAGTAGCCCTAGTATAAGTCAAAATGTCTGAGAGGCCTCATCCTCCATACCGTATTTGGGAGAAAAAGAAGAACAGGGTATAGGAGCAGGTAGAGTGTGGAGAAGATACACTGGGTGAAGTAGAACATTATTAATACATATACTCTCCTCTATAATGTAATATGAGGGAGAGACCACTGAGTACATCTTGTTGGATGTAGTAGGGGAGGGAAATTCTTTGTAATGACCTCGTCTAAAATGTCTTAGTACCTAACTAGGTAAATGATTTTGTACAGCAATGAAAAGGAAATGTGGTGTGAAGTGAAGCAAAGGGTCTGGAGAATTTCTGATTTAGAACAGTTTTTATAAAATTGGCTAAAACATAAAGAACTCGAGTTTCAAACATGATGCTAGCAGGGGTGTAGTGGTGTCAATGAGTGATAGAGTAAATTGCTAGAATAGGCTGTAACTATGATAGTTATCTTTTTCATGGCTTTGATACGTGTGCTGCATTTTACTGCATTCAGAAAGGGTTCAATACTTAATACAGATGGCAGAGCAGATGAGTCCTGTTTTGGAGCAAATGAGTCACAGAGAACCATGTTTGTAAGCCAATATATCAAGCTAGAATCTAGGTTAGCTTATTAGGTGTGAGGCTCGTTAATAAAAGACCAAACAACAGGAGAGGGCTGGCAACCTCAGGCCTGGGGGGCAAATCCAGTCAAGTGGCCCATTACACCAATTGGAGAGTAAAAACACCTTTTCCATGTGATTGAAAGGGGGGCAGTCACCTAAACAGACACTCTCACTGACAGGCACACACACACTTGCTGATTTGACACACACTAACAAACACAAACTCACTGACACGCACACGCACACACTCAATGACAAACACACACACACAGACAGAAAGACACACTATTACAGACATACTGACACACACACAGACAGACATACTTGCACACACACAGACATACTGACACACAAACACACAGGCATACTGACACATACAGACATACTGACACACACACACAAACATACTGACACAGTCAAAGATGCATTTTACCGCCCCCCTTTAAAAAATGTTTCTTTACCTGTGTGTCTTGTAACCCCCCTTTTGATTTCCTTACCCTCTTTAGTGTATTTTATCCCCCCTTTAGTATGTCTTACACCCTCTTGTGTCTCTTACAACCCCCTCTTGTGTTTCTCTTTCTTCCTCCCCCCCCCCCTTCACCCACCAGCCACTTTCTTTGGCTCTCTCCCCTGAGCATATTTTGTGTCTTTTTCCATGCGATATAGACATAGATATAGGGCAACACACAACCATACAGACACAGGCATACAAAGCAGGGGCAGATTTAGAGCCTAATCTTTGGGAATAGCACTGGTAGTGGTTTGTAGGGGCCTCAATTGAAAAGTTGGGGCATGTAGTAGGGGGATAGGGGCTGTAGTGGGGGGGGGCAGGGGCTGTAGTGGAGGGTATGAGCTGTAACTGGGGGGGGGGTTAGGAAATGTATTGGGGGGATAGGGGCTGAAGTAGATTGATGGCTACAATTTGGGAAAGGGGCTGTGGTGTAGGGGATATGGGTTGCAATTGGGGGAGAGGAGTTGTAGTGGAGATGTTATGGGGCTGTGGTGGGGGGCATGAGGCTAAGAGAGAGGGACAGTAGCTGAGATGGGGGGACAGGGGCTAATGAAGGAGGACAGGGGCTGAAGAAGGGGGACAGGGGCTGAGGAAGGGGGACGGGTCTAAGGAGGGGGATAAAAAACAAACAAAAAAAAAACCTTAAGTATATTCCCTCCTTACCTTAGGTCAAGTAGGGGGGGCAGGAGGCTGGAGCCAGGAGCAGGAGCTGCAGCCAGCAAACAGCAGTCAGTGGAGTCAGCCGGCCTCTCCTGATGTCAGGAGGAGGGGGCGTAACTTCCTCTGCTCTTCTCCCAGACTCCCCAGCGGTCCTGGGAGAAGAGCAGTGAAAGTCATGCCCCCTCCTCCTGACATCATCAGGAGCGGCTGGCTGACTCCACTGGCTGCAGGCTGCAGGGAGAGAGGTAAGTTATAAAATCCAAGTCCCCAGCCAGAGGCAGGGGATTCATATTTTTGTGACCGCGTCCTCTGGCACCCTGAGGCAGGCCCACGGGGGGGGGAACATTTTTTTTTTTTGCTGGATGCAGACGGCCCTGGATTTAGGTCGGCGTGGGAGGCAATTGTCTCACTGCCCCTTCCTTCCCAGACCGTCCCTGCCAGTCGACCCTGTTGAACATATTTGCTGCATCAGTAGAAAGCAAAACCATGGTTTAGAAATCTATTTTGTCATGTAGGAAAGTTTAAGAACATATGTGGTGTTGTCTCTGTCCTCACATCCCTTAAAAAAAAACAAAAAAAAACCCTGGCCTAGGTGAAATAGGGGTGGCAGATACGGTTGAACTCATTAGTTGAGCGGCGCGCAAAAGGTAGATCCCCAGATGTTTTTTTTTTTTTTATAATTCTTTATTTTGTCAATGACAGACATAAGTGAGTTATGCAGTTATGTGGCTTGCGCAGAAGCCTCAGTATCGTACAAGTGGTTTACATGACAAGCCATTTACATCCTTCGTATTAAACATCTGTCTGTCATTGTTTTTCAATAATATGGGAAGAACAACACATAGGAACATATATAACTTAACTTATAACTTTTGACCAAATAACAAAGTTGTCGTCTTGTTGCAGTGGCTTTGGTGTGTTGAACTTAAAGGCCGGGTTACCGGTAAGCATGGCCTAGAATTGAGGGAAAGGGTAGTGGAAAACTGGTTGTGAAAAGGAGGGGGGGGGAGGAGGGATGGGTAGGGGGAGGAGGAGGGGATGGTCCTGGACGTCACTCGTGGCTTACTAGTCGTCTGTGTAGTTATCCCATGGTTCCCACACCTTTGTGAATGCTTTCATAGTGCCTCTCATTTGGGCCGTTAATTTGTCCATGAGATGACACTCTTTGATCTTGTTGAGCACTGTGGTCAATGGGGGAGGGATAGGCTGTAACCATGTTTGGGCTAGTGCCTTTCTAGCAGCTAAAGCAATCTTGTTTAGCAATTGTTGTTCTGGTCTGGGCAAATCGTCAAGGGGTCTGGCTAGGAGGAAGGTCCAAGGGTTTAGGTCTATCGGCCTATTTAGAATCTGCGATATAAGCTTCTGGATGCTTTCCCAGAAAATTTTGATTGTGGGACAGAACCACCACATGTGTGCGTAAGTCCCTTTTTCTCCGCAGTTATGCCAACAGAGATCTGTGGGTGTTTTCTTCATGTGATAGAGTTGGACCGGGGTAATATACCACCTGAGCATTGTCTTATATGCCTGTTCTTGCATCGTTACACAGATGGAGGTTTTGGAATTGGCTTCCCAAATATCCTGCCAGTCTATGCCCTCTAGGGTTTCCCCCAAGTCTGTTTCCCATTTCTCTGTGTAATGCAGGGTCCCCCATTCCCGTGTGGTGGAACAGAGGTGGGAGTACAATTGGGTGATTAGGCCTCTCTGATATTGTTCTGCGAGGCAGATGCGCTCAAAGAATGTTGGATTGGTTTTAGCGGCTGTTTTCACCGTCGCCTGGGCCGCGTAATGTTTGAGTTGTAGGTATCTAAAGAAGTCGGCTGGCTTCAAGGTTGCTTTGGCTTGTAGGTCTGGAAAGGTGACTATTGTGTCTCCTTTGTAAAGTTGGTTTACCCTCTGGAGTCCAGCATGCTCTAGGCCTTTAAAGTCCCAGGGTCTCATGCCTGGCGTGAATGCCTTTTTACGGTATATTGGGGTGAGAGGGGAGGTCGTGGTGGTGAGTTCATATTTGATGGTGTAGGTGTCCCATAGGTGGATTGAGTTAGTAATAGCTGGGCACGCCGTTCTCGGGAGCGCTCTGTGCTCCTTCGGTGTCCAGATATAGAATTGTGGGAGATCGGATCTCATTAGTGCTGATTCCAGATCTACCCACCTTCTAGTCTCTGGGGGGGGGGGGTGCCATAGGGCTATTTGTGCCATCTGTGCGGCTATGTAATAATAGTGTAGGTGGGGTAAACCCAGACCTCCTTTTGATCTAGGGCGATACAGTATGTTACGGGCTACCCTGTGCCTCTTATCTTGCCATATAAATCTGTCTATTGCTCGTTGTAGGGGGATGAGGTTATGTTTTGTGATGGGGATGGGTAGAGCCTGAAAAAGGAATAAAATTCGGGGTAGGACATTCATCTTGATTGAATGTATTCTCCCTATCCAGGATATGGGTTTATCCGCCCAGGTCTCCATGTCCGAGATGAGTTTTTCTATCATGGGTGTGTAGTTCAGTCTATGGAGTGTGGTGGTGTCTGCCGGTAATTTGATGCCCAGATATGTAAGGAACGTTGGTGTAACACTTATGTGGTGGTCTGAGGTGATTTTGTTTATGTCCGTCTGTGTGAGGTTTATCGGGAGTGCGCTGGATTTATCTACGTTTACTTTGTATCCTGAAATCGTCCACCCAGGAGTGGGAGTAGGGCCTGTAGCGTGGGAGTGGGTTCAGTTATGGTCAGCAGGATATCATCTGCGTATCCTGAAACCAGGAATTCTTGGTCGTCTACTATGACCCCTTTGATTTGTGGGTGTTCTCGAATGGCTTGGAGAAGTGGTTCGAGTGTCAGCACAAAGAGTAGAGGGGATAGGGGGCATCCCTGTCGGGTGCCGTTGGTTATTGTAAAGGATGGGCTCGCCGTCCCCGTAATCTTTATTTGCGCTGTAAGGGAAGTGTATAGCGCACAGATGGCTGTTATGTATGTGTGGGGCATGTTTAGGTGTTTCAAAAGGGTGAACATGTAGGGCCATTTTACACGGTCAAAAGCTTTCTCTGCGTCGAGTAAAAGCGCTAAGGATGGTGTTTTTGTGGTAGCTAGCATCCCTATCAAGTCGATGTTGCGTCTCGTGTTTTCGAACAACTGGCGTCCAGGTATGAATCCTACTTGGTCAGCATGGACTAGGCTTGTCAAGTATGGGTTCAGCCTACCCGCTATAATCTTGGCGAAAAGTTTGCTATCGTGATTTATGAGTGAGATAGGTCGGTATGCTTCTGGCTGTGTGTGGTCTTTGCCTGGTTTAGGTAGTAGGATAATGTTTGCCCGAGTCATGTCCCCGTCTGGTGGAGTTCCCGTCATTAGGTCCCTGAATAAGGATTCTAAATGTGGGACGAGGGTTTCTCTGAAGGTTTTGTAGTAGCTGCCCTCGAAACCGTCTGGGCCGGGGGCTTTATTACTTTTAAGAGAGGAAATGGCTGAGTCGATTTCATCTTTAGTAATCGGTGCTGCTAGTTCCGTTATGGCTGTGTTGTGCAGTTTTGGCAAATTTAAGTGGGTGAGAAAGTCGGTTATTTTCTGGTTCTCCACTGCGTTTGTTGTGTCGTCTTGTGGGGAGTGGTTGTATAGCGCTATGTAAAAGGTTGTGAAAGTTCGGGCTATTTCGGCCGGGGAAGTTTTCAAGGTGCCGTCAGGGGCTCTTATCTTGGTGATATGTGGGTATTGCGTTCTGGGACGCAGTGTGTGGGCTAGAAGAGTGTCCATTTTGTTGGACTTGTCATAATATGTTCTTCTTGTCCAAGTGAGAGCTCTGGCTGTGTCGTCTATGAGCAGTTGTCTAATCGTGATGCGAGTGTTTTGGAGAAGTTGTAGTGTTAGGGGAGTCGGGTCAGTTTTATGGCGTTGCTCCGCTGTGCGGAGGGTTTCTAGTAGTTGAGTGAGTTTTTTGTTTTTTTTTATGGGTAGCTATTTTGATTAGGGAGCCTCGGATCACTGCCTTGTGGGCCGCCCATACCGTGGTCATTGGGATTTCTGGGGTTAGGTTTTCTGTAAAGTATGTGGTTAGTTGTTTCTGTATGTCATCTACTACTTGGGGGTCCTTAAGAAAGGATGTGTTCAGTCTCCACGTCCATGGGGTGGGGCATTGGAGTCCAGTAAGGTAGATGGCGATGTCTGCATGGTCTGACCATGCGATGGTATAGAGCTTAGTATGGTATAGAGAATAGAGCTTGGTTGCTTCATCTAAGTGTTGCTTCTAAGTGTCTGTGGTTGGAGATATTCTGGAGAGTTTTACAGAAGCTTCAACTGTCTAATAATTGTGCTAAGAGTTTTCTTTTTTACTGTTACAGGTAAGATTCATCTGTAGGAAAAGGTTACTGATTGCACAAGGTTTGATTTCCTGTTGGTAATTATAAGGCATTTGATTTGATTAATTAGCTACTTGCTATTGATTGCTGTGTAAATTAGCTATTGTTTGCTAATAAGCAGAGGCCTACCCAGGTGTTAAACATTCCTAGTGGGAGGTGATTTTAGGAGTATATAAGGGCTGTTGTCATTAGCTTGGCTAATAGAGCTTGGTTGCTTCATCTAAGTGTTGCTTCTAAGTGTCTGTGGTTGGAGATATTCTGGAGAGTTTTACAGAAGCTTCAACTGTCTAATAATTGTGCTAAGAGTTTTCTTTTTTACTGTTACAGGTAAGATTCATCTGTAGGAAAAGGTTACTGATTGCACAAGGTTTGATTTCCTGTTGGTAATTATAAGGCATTTGATTTGATTAGTTAGCTACTTGCTATTGATTGCTGTGTAAATTAGCTATTGTTTGCTAATAAGCAGAGGCCTACCCAGGTGTTAAACATTCCTAGTGGGAGGTGATTTTAGGAGTATATAAGGGCTGTTGTCATTAGCTTGGCTAATAGAGCTTGGTTGCTTCATCTAAGTGTTGCTTCTAAGTGTCTGTGGTTGGAGATATTCTGGAGAGTTTTACAGAAGCTTCAACTGTCTAATAATTGTGCTAAGAGTTTTATTTTTTACTGTTACAGGTAAGATTCATCTGTAGGAAAAGGTTACTGATTGCACAAGGTTTGATTTCCTGTTGGTAATTATAAGGCATTTGATTTGATTAGTTAGCTACTTGCTATTGATTGCTGTGTAAATTAGCTATTGTTTGCTAATAAGCAGAGGCCTACCCAGGTGTTAAACATTCCTAGTGGGAGGTGATTTTAGGAGTATATAAGGGCTGTTGTCATTAGCTTGGCTAATAGAGCTTGGTTGCTTCATCTAAGTGTTGCTTCTAAGTGTCTGTGGTTGGAGATATTCTGAAGAGTTTTACAGAAGCTTCAACTGTCTAATAATTGTGCTAAGAGTTTTCTTTTTCACTGTTACAGGTAAGATTCATCTGTAGGAAAAGGTTACTGATTGCACAAGGTTTGATTTCCTGTTGGTAATTATAAGGCATTTGATTTGATTAGTTAGCTACTTGCTATTGATTGCTGTGCAAATTAGCTATTGTTTGCTAATAAGCAGAGGCCTACCCAGGTGTTAAACATTCCTAGTGGGAGGTGATTTTAGGAGTATATAAGGGCTGTTGTCATTAGCTTGGCTAATAGAGCTTGGTTGCTTCATCTAAGTGTTGCTTCTAAGTGTCTGTGGTTGGAGATATTCTGGAGAGTTTTACAGAAGCTTCAACTGTCTAATAATTGTGCTAAGAGTTTTCTTTTTTACTGTTACAGGTAAGATTCATCTGTAGGAAAAGGTTACTGATTGCACAAGGTTTGATTTCCTGTTGGTAATTATAAGGCATTTGATTTGATTAGTTAGCTACTTGCTATTGATTGCTGTGCAAATTAGCTATTGTTTGCTAATAAGCAGAGGCCTACCCAGGTGTTAAACATTCCTAGTGGGAGGTGATTTTAGGAGTATATAAGGGCTGTTGTCATTAGCTTGGCTGATAGAGCTTGGTTGCTTCATCTAAGTGTTGCTTCTAAGTGTCTGTGGTTGGAGATATTCTGGAGAGTGTTGCTTCTAAGTGTGTGTGGTTGGAGATATTCTGGAGAGTGTTGCTTCTAAGTGTGTGTGGTTGGAGATATTCTGGAGATAAACTGGAGGTAATCTGAGCTATTCAGGAGGATAAATTAAAAGTTAAGATTCGTTTGATTTAAATAATTGATCTCATTGGAATGGCAGACTTAGTTCAGTGTAATAGTTGCTATGCATTTGTTTCGCGTTCCACTTTTTGGAGGTTTAGTTGTTGTCTAATCTGTAGACAGTTCTCTATCTTGCGGCAGGAGATTGTATTTTTGAAGTCTGAGGTTTGTAAATTATCTGTTAAACAAACTCAGGCTGGAACTGCTGCAAAGCCACTGCCACTGAGACATACTAGGAATGGCAGATGGATTACTGTAGGATCTGGTAGACTTAGAGTTGTGGATAAAAGGCATATTGCACAGTCTGTTGTTCTACATAATTCATTTTCTGCACTTTCAGAGTGTAATGGTGTCATGGAGACGGGCACTGAGGCTAGTGGTGTTGTGCAGAGAGGCACTGAGGCTAGTGGTGTTGTGCAGAGAGGCACTGAGGCTAGTGGTGTTGTGCAGAGAGGCACTGAGGCTAGTGGTGTTGTGCAGAGAGGCACTGAGGCTAGTGGTGTTGTGCAGAGAGGCACTGAGGCTAGTGGTGTTGTGCAGAGAGGCACTGAGGCTAGTGGTGTTGTGCAGAGAGGCACTGAGGCTAGTGGTGTTGTGCAGAGAGGCACTGAGGCTAGTGGTGTTGTGCAGAGAGGCACTGAGGCTAGAGGTGTTGTGGAGAGAGGCACTGAGGCTAGTGCTGTTGTGGAGAGAGGCATTGAGGCCAGTGGTGTTGTGCAGAGAGGCACTGAGGCTAGTGGTGTTGTGCAGAGAGGCTTGAAGACTATGGTGAGGCCTAATAGAAAGCAGTTGCTGTTGGGGGATTCCATCATAAGAGGTGTGGAGATGGACAATGGTGGTCTTGTGAGGTGTCTTCCCGGAGCTACTGCTCACAGAGACAGGAGACGTATCTGTAATATTGTTAAGCAAGCAAAGCAGGAAGGGGAATTGGATGTACTTGTCCATTTAGGGACAAATGACTTGGCTTGCAATGAGGTTTCAGAGGTTAAGGAAGTTTTTAGTGTTTTTGCCAATGATATACGGCAGGTTGCTTCCACACTGTCATTCTCTGAAGTTCTGCCTGTGCATAACACTCAGAATGACAGGCGGATGCGTATTAGGGACTTTAACTTGTGGCTTGGTGAATGGTGTCGGGAGCAAGGATTTGGCTTTATTGCTCATGGTAGCTCTGTTTGGAATGGAAATAAACTGTACAACAAATATGATTTGCATCTTTCTCAAAAGGGAACAAATGTTCTCAGTGAGCAGTTCAGAGGTTTTGCTAAGATGTATTTAAACTAGGAGGGGGGGGCAAAAGGGTGATAAAACATCAATCCAATTGTCCCCCAAAACAAGGACAGAAGGTGCCTGTAGCAAGTGTGTTAAAAAATGATAAGCTTAGAGTCATGTCTACAAATGCTCGCAGTTTAGGGAATAAGATCCATGAACTTGTGGCAATAATGGCAACTGATAGTGTAGATTTAGTCGCTGTTACTGAGACATGGTATAATGAAAAAAATGACTGGGACATAGCAATACCAGGGTACTCTTTATATAGAAAAGACAGGGAAGGCAAGAAAGGGGGAGGGGTAGCCCTGTATGTGAAGGATAGCATACAATCTAGCCTAATAAAGGTTAGTGAGACGAACATCGAGTCCATTTGGGTTACGTTAGAATTTGGTAATCACACAGTAATTCGTGTAGGTGTGATTTATAGGCCCCCAGGACAAATTGAAGAGTTAGATAATCTACTACTTGAAGAAATAGCTAAAATGACAATGAAGGGGGAAGTTATCACCATGGGTGACTTTAATCTTCCTGATGTGAATTGGAAAGCAAAAATAGCTACTTGTGCCAGAAGCACACATATTCTAAACTCCCTACTGGGATTGTCTCTAAAACAAGTCGTTGAGGAGCCAACTCGTAAAGAGGCCATACTAGATTTAGTGTTAACAAACGGAGATTTGGTATCAGATATTACTGTAGGTGAAAGTTTAGGATCCAGTGATCATCAGTCAGTGTGGTTTAATATAAGAACAGTGATTGAGTCACACCACACAAAAACAAAAGTTTTAGACTTTAGAAAAACAGACTTTTCTAAAATTAGAATATGTGTAAAGGAGTCATTATCAGACTGGAGCAACTTAAATGGAGTCCAAAAGAAATGGGATTATTTAAAAGCTGCACTACTGAAGGCAACAGAAAATTGCATTAGGCTTGTCAGTAAAAGCAAAAAATTCAAGAAACCACTGTGGTACTCCGCAGATGTGGCCAAAATAGTAAAAAACAAAAAGTTAGCATTTAGTAATTATAAAAAAACCCAGAGTGAGGAAGACAGAATGACCTATAAGATAAGGCAGAAAGAGGCTAAGCAAGTTATAAGAGCTTTCAAATCACACACAGAAGAGAAAATAGCATAGTCAGTAAAAAAGGGGGACAAAACTTTTTTTAGATACATAAATGAGAAAAGAAAAGTAAAACAAGGATTAGTTAGATTAAAAACAAAAGAAGGAAGGTATGTAGATGAGGATAAAGGTCTAGCTGACTGCCTCAATGAATATTTTTGTTCGGTATTTACAGCTGAAAATGAAGGAAAGGGACCTCTGTTAAAAAAAAGGATAAATGAGTCATTTATTACATGTGAGTTTACAGAGGAAGAGGTTCTATTTCAACTGTCAAAAGTAAAGACAAATAAGTCAATGGGACCTGATGGAATACACCCAAATCTATTAAAAGAGCTTAGTGGCGTACTAGCAAAACCATTAACAGATTTATTTAACCAATCATTGTTAACAGGAGTAGTCCTAGAAGATTGTAAGTTAGCGAATGTTGTGCCCATTCACAAGAAAGGTAATAGGGAGGAGTCGGGCAACTATAGGCCAGTAAGCCTTACTTCAGTAGTGGGGAAAGTGATGGAAACCATGTTAAAGGATAGGATTGTTGAACATCTAAAAACACATGGATTTCAAGATCAGAGACAACATGGGTTTACTTCAGGGAGATCATGCCAAACTAATCTTATTGATTTTTTTGATTGGGTAACTAAAATTATAGATCAGGGTGGTGCAGTAGACATTGCTTACCTAGATTTCAGTAAGGCTTTTGACACTGTTGCACATAGAAGGCTTATCAATAAACTGCAATCTTTGAGTTTGGATTCCAATATTGTTGAATGGGTAAGGCAGTGGCTGAGTGACAGGCAACAGAGTGTTGTAGTCAATGGAGTATATTCGAAGCTTGGGCTTGTCACCAGTGGGGTACCTCAGGGATCTGTACTTGGACCCATTCTCTTTAATATTTTTATTAGTGATATTGCAGAAGGTCTTGATGGTAAGGTGTGTCTTTTTGCGGATGATACTAAGATATGTAACAGGGTTGATGTTCCAGGAGGGATAAGCCAAATGGCAAATGATTTAGGTAAACTAGAAAAATTGTCAGAGTTGTGGCAACTGACATTTAATGTGGATAAGTGCAAGATAATGCATCTTGGACGTAAAAACCCAAGGGCAGAGTACAGAATATTTGATAGAGTCCTAACCTCAACATCTGAGGAAAGGGATTTAGGGGTGATTATTTCTGAGGACTTAAAGGTAGGCAGACAATGTAATAGAGCAGCAGGAAATGCTAGCAGAATGCTTGGTTGTATAGGGAGAGGTATTAGCAGTAGAAAGAGGGAAGTGCTCATGCCATTGTACAGAACACTGGTGAGACCTCACTTGGAGTACTGTACACAGTACTGGAGATCATATCTTCAGAAGGATATTGATACCTTAGAGAGAGTTCAAAGAAGGGCTACTAAACTGGTTCATGGATTGCAGGATAAAACTTACCAGGAAAGGTTAAAGGATCTTAACATGTATAGCTTGGTGGAAAGACGAGACAGGGGGGATATGATAGAAACATTTAAATACATAAAGGGAATCAACACAGTAAAGGAGGAGACTATATTTAAAAGAAGAAAAACTACCACAACAAGAGGACATAGTCTTAAATTAGAGGGACAAAGGTTTAAAAATAATATCAGGAAGTATTACTTTACTGAGAGGGTAGTGGATGCATGGAATAGCCTTCCAGCTGAAGTGGTAGAGGTTAACACAGTAAAGGAGTTTAAGCATGCGTGGGATAGGCATAAGGCTATCCTAACTATAAGATAATGCCAGGGACTAATGAAAGTATTTAGAAAACTGGGCAGACTAGATGGGCCGAATGGTTCTTATCTGCCGTCACATTCTATGTTTCTATGTTTCTATGGTACCTATGTCTGTTTTTTGTGTTTTTGTGTAGCCTGCATGGTTGGTCAAGAACATGTCTATACGCGAGTATGTGTCGTGGGGCGGTGAGTAATAAGTGTAGTCTTTATCAGAGGGGTGTTGCGCCCTCCAAGCATCTATGAGGCCTGTTTTACGTATAAAATGGTGTAATTGTTTGTCTTGGGCACCCATGCCGTGGGATCTAAGCAGTCCTGGGCGTGAGCTTCTGTCGATGGCTAGAGCGGGTGTTGCGTTTAAGTCTCCACCCAGGAGGGTTATCCCGGTGGGGAGGGCAAGGACCATGTCTGACATCTGGTGCCAAAATTGGGGTGTGTGTGTGTTGGGGGCGTATATGTTAATTAAGTGGATGGGTTGCGAGTGGATCCGGCCGGTCGCTAAGACGTACCTGCCGTCTGGGTCTGGAGTCACCTGAGTTATGTGAATTGGGCATCGTTTGTGCGTGAGAATCGCTACTCTGTTGTGTTTACGGAAGGTGCGTGCCTCAGCGGCCATGCGGTACGTGGAGTCGCGGAGGGAGACCTGGGCGGACCGAGACAGGTGTGTCTCCTGAAGGAATACTATATCTGGATTTAACCTGCGAAGTTCCCTAAAAAGTGTTCTTCGCTTGCGAGGGGCGTTAAGGCCTTTAACATTAAGCGAGGATACCTTAAGAGCCATTATCTGGAGGTTTTAGTGGGTGCTTTTGGGCCGATGGATATTCGGGGGGCTTTGATGTTGCATTATGGATTGATTGGCGTGTGTGTATAGAGGGGCGTGGGTTGCATTCCCACCTCTGTTCCTTTGAGACTTAAGTTGGGACTGGGATTGTGAGTGTGCTTGTTGCGCCTCTAGTTTCGTCCAAGACCGGTGTGAACAATGGGTGGGTAGGGTGCTTAGGTGGGAGAGGGAGAGTCGGGGGTGAGGAGGGGTGGGGAAGGGAAAGGTACGGTGTTGCCGTACGTGTCTGGTCTTACACCTTGCCAGACTGTGGGGGGGTGCATGGACCCTCATCTCCGTGACGACTGCTCCAGTCTGGGAGTGGTGGGTCATGAACCTATCAGCCGGTGTGGCCCCCTGATACCATGAATCGTTTGCCTGTTGTAACTTTAGTGTGCCATGGGCTTTCCGATAAACCTAGTGGGTTGTTTGGCTACACCGCCTCTGGTTCTTAGGTGCTATGTTGCTTCGATGCGGATGTGAGGAGGGGAGCTCTTAAGATTTGGGGGATGGGGGAGGGGGGGAAAGGGAGGGGGGGGGGGAAGGAGGCACAAGTCTTTGTGGGGCGGCTCTCCTGGTAGTGAGCACAATAGCGCTGGGGAATTTTTATTTTACATGTTTTTTTTTTTTTTTTGATTGTTTTGGAAATTGAAGAATGAGAGGGAGAGGATCCAACCGACAGATTCAGCGGTCGGTCTGTCTAGTGGACAGATGCTTGGGGGAGGGAGGGGGTGAGGGAGGGAGAGGGGGGAGTGGGAGGAGGACGCGGGCCGGTCCGCGGCGGCTGCATAGAAAATTACATGACAATACATTTCAAGACATAGCATGACAAATCAGGAACATGTCAACCCAGCAGTCTCATCCCTTTTCATCATATTACTCTCCTTAAGTAGACTCTGTGTCCCGAGATTTGTGTGCTCTGCAACCTGCCTTAGCCCCCCCACGTCCCCCCCGCCCATGAGGATGTGAGGTCTGCCTTGCTTAAAGACCATTAATTTAAACGGGTGCCCCCAAGCGTACCTGATTGCGTTGGCCCTGAGCAGCTCTGTAATCGGCCTCCACTCTCTTCTGCGTTGGAGGGTAATGGGGGCCAAGTCCTGAAAAAGGGAGATTTCTTTGCCCTGGTATTTTATGGGGCTGTCCCTGGCCTTCCTCAGCACCGCTTCTTTTGTCTGAAAGTGAAGAAAGCGGACAATTATGTCTCTGGGCCTTGTGTTGTCGTCTCTTCGGGCACGCAAGGCCCTGTGGGCTCTGTCAATGTGCCAGTGCTCATCAGGTATCTCTGGCAAGAGAGGGCGCAGGATTGCGAGAAGCAGGGCCGGAATTGGGCCTTCGTCCTGTTGCACGCGGATGTTGTTGCGGCGCGACCTGTTCGCCAGGTCCTCTAGCGCTGTCTCCGAGGCTTCCAGTCGGGCGGTGAGCGTGTTAACATGGGCGGTCATCGTGTTGTGGGCCACCGTGGTTGTTTCCATGCGGTGTTCCAGGTCCGCGGTCCGCTCACCCAGTTTGTGGATTTCAGACATCACTTCCTTCGAGGTTCTGTCTATCTCCCGGGCTAAGTAGCTCTTTACCGCCGCCAGTTCGGTCAGTATGTGGGTCATTTCTGATGTGACCGGGCCGTGAGGCTGGGGTGGGCTCGAGTTTGCTGGCGAGACCGGGGCCCGCGGGCTGGATCCGCCGCCATCTTGGGAGTCTTGGCGCGGCGTGCGAGAGGCCGCAAACAGATCGGGTACCGTGGCGGCTGTATCCGTGTGTTTTCTCGGCAGGCGTTTGTCCATGGTGAGTTAAGAGGAGGGAGGTAAAGGTTTCTTTTCGGTTTTTTTCGGTTTTTAGCTGTTGTAGGCGTTTGGTACAGGGGGTTAGCGAGGAGCTCTAGGCTTGCACGTCCAGCTCGGTTCCCGGTCAAGCCACGCCCCCCCAGATGTTTTAAAACTACAGCTTCCATGATGCCTTGTCATTCTACAGGCATGCACAGCAACATGGGAGTTGTAGTTCTACAACATCTCGGGATCTACCTTTCGGGCACCGCTGCATTAGTTCTTTAAAGAAAATCAGTAGTATTTACTAGTCTTCAAACTTTAAGGATAAGTATAAGCAAATAATACCAATTGAAATCACTAAAACGCGAGTCATATCCTTGTTTTAAATCCTTTATGACTGGCAGTTTTCCATTGAGTTCCTGTCTGAAACTGGGTGGAAATGAGTGCCGCAGATAAGGCCATGGTATCATATTATTTGTATTGGAATAAAAAAAGACAGAGCACTGTGGGATGCCAAATGCCTCAAATGGAAGTTCAAACTTTTTGCAAAGTCCTAAAATCACCTCTTTCTATATATTTATGTGAAAATGGTTTTGCCCAGGGGTATTTTTATGACCAATTTTTGATGACACAATCTCTTGTCTTGATATCTGTCAACTAGGAACAATAGGAATTTTAGATGTTGGTGTGATTGGTGTTTCTGTGAGTTTATCATTTTAAGAAGGCATGTGATATATCAGAAACCACATATTGTATTCAAATAGAGGGAATGAGAACAAGCACAAAAAGAGAGGCTGTATAGTGAAGTATACTGGTGATACCTATAAAAAGAAAAAAAAAGAAGAAATACAGTCACAGTGTGCAGAGCTTCCACTAAGTTCTACTTAAAAGCATATGGGCGGTATGATCTTCGCCTCTGGATATGGTGTATCCTGATCCAATGTAGGGTGGTCCGCAGTTTATAAAATACAAACAGAGCAAGTGCCAATATAGTGTAGTATGCAAGTGAACACAGATATGGCTTATGTTATAATATAGAAATGCACATTTTACAGAGCCTGAAAATGACTTTTAGTGATTAGCATCAAGTGGGATAATCCCCACTCTGTGGATATATCTTGGGATGGTGGTTTTCACCGTGGTGATATAGAAATAGAAAAATATACAATATAGAGCTTTCTGTATAAGAACAAATACAATTATTCTTGTGTTTTGCTTTTTACCTGCATCACTAGCGCTAAGAACATATCTCCTTATTTTGTTCATGTTCATATTGGTTGGTCCTGGTAACAGGATAAAAAGAACAATCTATGGAAACAACTTAAACTACTCAAGCATGACCACTTTACTATAGAATAATGTAACTGCAGGTGATGTATGCATCTTACTCGGTTGCGAAAGAAGAATATACAATCTCCCTAACAGCCTTTAATATGGTTTGCCTACCTAGAACAAGCAACATTAGAGGTCTCCTTAAGCTCCAGCAATCCGGCAAAAGACATAGGGCTTATTACCATGCCCTTGTTAATAATGGAATTGAGAAAGGCTAAAAGTACCATAAGCTGCTAAATAATAATAATTATTATTATTATTATTATTGCCATTTATATAGCGCCAACAGATTCCGTAGCGCTTTACAATATTTTGAGAGGGGGGGATGTAACAATAAATAAGACAATTACAAGAAAACTTACAGGAATAATAGGTTGAAGAGGACCCTGCTCAAATTAGCTTACAGTCTATAGGAGGTGGGGTATTAGAAACATTAGGATAGGAAATATCAAGTAGGAGTGAAGCAGAGCTGGAGGAGAGAGCAAAGCACTATCCCATAGGAGAGCAAGAGACAGGTATGTAAGGGAGAGATTACTCTGGGAGGCCATACGCTTTCCTGAAAAGATGGGTTTTAAGGCCCTTCTTAAATGATTGAAGACTAGGGGAGAGTCTGATGGCAGTAGGCAAGTTATTCCATAGGAGAGGAGCCGCCCGTGAGAGGTCCTGCAAGCGTGAGTTGGCCGTACGGGTGCGAGCAGCGATCAGGAGGTGGTTGCAGGCAGAGCGGAGGGTACGAGGAGGGGCATACCTCTGGATCAGTGAAGAGATATAAGAGGGGCTGGAATTGTTCAGTGCTTTAAATGTATGGGTTAGCACTTTGAATTGACTCCTATAGGATACAGGGAGCCAATGTAAGGACTGGCAGAGGGGCGAGGTGTGAGAGGACCGACTGGATAGGAAAATCAGTCTAGCTGCAGCATTCATTACAGACTGTAGTAGGGCAGTACGGCTTTTGGGGAGACCAATCAGGAGAGGGTTACAGTAATGCATAATTATGTAATCCAGTAATCCATAATTACAGTAATCCAGTAATTATGGTTCCATATTACTGACAGGGTTTTGTGCACCTCTGCACATAACAAACACAGATAACATCATCACTTACGATTTGCCACCTTGCAACTTAGACATAAAGAAATGAAAATAAGATTTATTAAAAATAAAGATACTCACATTTGAAGTTATTGCATTTGCCCCACACTTTTAGATCACCATCTTTAAAATAAATCTGCCCTAGCTTGGCCAGTCATGAGCCTTTTATCCTGTCTATGGAGCATGAACAGCTGGACAAATTTAAGCATGCACTGCCATGGTTAAAGTGCAGATTGGGCCTCACTGTTTAATCATCTGAGCAAAGTTAAGAATTGTGATAAACACTAGCCTACACATGATAGCATGTGCCCCCTATAAAGTCAAACTGACTGTAACTATGTAGGAGAGGGACTGACTTGTAGATATCAAAGCTGTCTGTGCACAGCCTCAATTATGCTCCGAGCTGGGGTTTCTGGCGCTTGAATTTTTTTACTAGGTTTCTATGTATGAAAGCTGTTAGCCGATCTACAACTTGTATAAAACTCTGCTGTGCTTTCTTACTGTGTTATTGTAGAATCACAGAAACGAGTGACAGAAAGCTGGGGATTATGGAGCGGTGACATCACATACCACTGTTCAAGGAATCAGCAGGAAGGAGAATTAGAATGAGACAGGTGGGTACAGAGGAAGCCGAATTAAGATGCAGTTCTTGTCTCTGTCCAAAGTAATTTCATCTATGAAACCCAATAAATCATCATACGTGGATTAATTAACTATGGTGTATTGTAAAATTGTATTAACTGAACTATCTTCATGCACTCTTGCACGGGTTCCATCAGTCATGAAGAGCAATTCTTTTCCTGAAGATTCCCTTCAGACTTCATGAATTATCTGACTAAGTAATGAGAGTTATATTTTGGCAAATATAACTCTCATTACTTAGTCAGATAAGTCATAATTCCTTCCTGAAAACTATGGATAGATTTCTTCCAAGTAACATTGACGCTAAAACTCTGTCATAGAGATTCAATCCATTTCGCTCACAGCTAATCTAAATCTTTTTATATTTATATATATATATTCTTTATTTTTGTGCTTAGTTTGACTCGTCATTTTAAACAGACATACCACATGTTCAAAAACACAAGGTTAATGGCTTTGTCAAGGTGGGTCACCATGGCTACAAGCACAATAGACATATACATGAGGAGTGGAAACACCTCTTTTTTTTTTTTTTAATAGCAGGTTCGATGACATACCCGGGGTGGTCATATAGATTCTTATGCATGAGAGTTTTGTGCACTGCGTAACCGAGATACTTCAGGAATGGAAAATTAAAATTAAACTTAAATATTTAAAATTAAAAATGCTCTCCAAGTATGTCAGGAAAGAGGGAGGAGTATCAGAGCATTTGTGAGTGGTGAAGCAAGCAGAGATATACGTACCATTAAGATGCTAATTTTTAGTGGCTTAACTGGGTGCAATGCCTACCAAGTCTGCTCAGACGATATGTCTTCAGATGGGGGCAAGTCAGTTGTACAAGATTAAAAACAAAAATAAACAAGCACAAAAAGAAAGGGAAAAAAACACAATTAAAAAAACAGCATCTTAGCCATGTACGCCTAACTGTGGGGGGAGGTGGGGGAAGGTGGTGAGGTATAGACTCCACCTATCTGGGTGGGCCAGGGGATATGTTGGTCACCTGTGGGGAGTCTATATCATTATTAGGCAACATTATTGAGCAACCAAAACTAGTGCTCTTGCCGTAGATTGGAAATTAATGTCTCGTAACACAAATATTACCAAAAATTATGAACTAAACATAAAAGATAACTAGTATTCAAGCGTAGTAATGATATCTATTTCACATTTAGGTAACAGAGTTGTCAGTTGGTTTCAGGTATTCAGATCTGCAGAACCCCTGTCTTCAAAGCAAAAGGGGTGTTGCCATCACTGTCCCCAGTCTCTGTATGATTTCTTGTATTGGGAGATGTTTGTAAGGGAGGCAGTCCAAGTGCTTCCAAGAAGGCAGGTGCCCCCGACATGGATGTGAGGTTGTGAGTAGTCCCATTGCGATGGACTAGAAGAGAACCTGTAGTCCCCCATCTGTAGGATAGTCCAGCTTGCCTCAGAGGTGGTGATAGGTTCTGGTGAGGTCTTGGAAGAATAAAAGTTGGGAATCCTCAAAAACGAGAGGAGTTTTATCTTACATAGCCTTCATGATTTGGATTTTGTCATTCACAGTCACACAGCGCAGTATAACATCCTGAGCTGTAGTAAGTGAGATATGGACAGTGCCAGTGACGTGGTAGACTTCATCCATGACAATTTTCTTGGCAACTGTTTGTGACAGAATTGAAGAAAGCAGGTGTCGAACATAGTGCAGCAGTTCTTCTGTCGAAACTGTCGTGGGGACCCCTCGAATTTTGATGTGTGTTTGGAGTTGTCTGTCTTCAAGGGACATCAGTTGGGCAGCCAACACATGTTGCTCTGTTTGAATTTGTAGGATCGAGTTCTTGAGATGAGACAGTGAGTTTTGGACGTCAACAATGTCTTCCTCCGCGGTTCTGATGTGGTCAGTAACATGCTGTATATCCCTTTTGACTAGAGCAACATCAGCTGCCAACACTTTTTGTATGTCAGCCAGGAGCACTTTTAAGTCTTGTTTAGTGGTGGGGGCTGTGTCTTCAGGGAACTCAGGTGGTAAAATTTGGTCAGCCTGTGGGGCCTGTATGGCATTAGGCTCCCTTCGTTCTGGTTCTGAGGCTAGGGCAGTATTTGGCAGCTGTTCCGCATGTGCAGGCTCGGGTTGTGCAGGTCTCAACAGCATCTTCCCATTGTCCCTGTGTCCCAGTAGTGGGTTTTTGCATGCGACAAAAATCAAGAAAGAGAAAGACTAAAGGGTCAATCAAATGTTGGTCCAGTAGTCAGAGGGTGGACTATATGGGTAAGTAAAAGAGAGACAGATACTGCGTTAATGTGCGATATGAAAGAAGACCCCAGACATACTCTTGGTGGCCAAATCCACCGCACAGATGCAGGTCTTACCCAAATACAATATACAGCTCAAAAATCGGGCAAATAACTAAGGGAAAAATCAAATGGAAAAAACCTTTATTACGTCATCCGACATTAAAATAAATTGTGAAAAACCCACAACATAAAGAAAAAAAATTGTGCAAAGTGTATTCGTGGTTAAAAAGGGGGATCTAATGGAGCTTACTAGCAATGATCCAGGAAAGGACTAGTAGGAAGGTAGATACTACAAGTATAGATCAGTGTGCACCTATAGGGGCAATACCTTGACACAAAAATATATGTCTTGTTCCCAAATAGAGGTGCATCATATATGGTTCATAATATATAGTTGGTGCAGTTATGGCACAGTGGGGTTAATATCTCACTTTACAGAAAAAGTGACACGATGACCGAGAGACAGAACATCAATACAGTTCCCCCAGGTGAGCACTTGTTATGCACTATGGATTGAAAGCTGTCAGCTAGCATGAGTGTTCAATCAAAGGTATAGTCTCATAAAAGCACAGTCTAGATTAATGTTTTTTGCGTGCGTCAGCCCGTGGTAGGTATATTGATGGCAGTATTAGGCGGGGAGTGATCTGGGTAGTTTCTCCTCTCCCCCAGTGCGCTGAGAAACGATTTGAGGCCTTGAAGTTGCGGCGAGCGTTAGGCCGCCGTTTTGCGCCTCTGTCTGGGCTGCTTTGGTGCCTGAAAGAAAGGCATCAATCGGTGCAGTACACCTTCCAGATGAAGGGTGATTGTTTTGTGGGGCTGGATGGGACCTGTTTAGGGAGATAGTCAGCAGGATGGATCAGTTTGTAGGAGAGCAAGCATAGATGGCGTGTTGTCAGGTTGGCTGTCAGGCTCCGCCGTCCTAATCTTAATGTTATATAAAATATAAACCATATTGTGATGTCTAGGCAAAAAATATGTGCATACATTGCATTTCCTTTGATACTTTACCCTCTGCTCCCAACAGTCTCCATTTTATACTCTGCGTCACCTTGGAATTCATTTTTCCTAATGTAAATCTGATATCCGCCATCTGGGTTTCCCAGACTGCCCTAGACAATTACTGCCTTGTGTAAACTCTCCTAAGGGCACCTGACCACTAAAAGCAACTTGAAAAGAAATATTAAGTAATGTTGGTAACATAAAAGAAATATTCTATTTTCCTAGTCTGAAAACAATTAACAAATTGTTTTCCTTCCGGTCTGGAGTAATCTGAGCGTAATAAACCTGATTCATGATTACCCCCTGGGCAAGCCCCCACCCAAAACATTAAAAACCCTCAAATAAATGTACAGTGGGCATCCCTATTACAACCAGCTTTTTTTTTTTTTTTTTCACTTTTTCCTACAATGGGTTACTTGCAATACAACGTTAATTAGTTCCGTTATGAATGAATTACTGTTCTTTTACTCCTATAAAACTATATTGTAATGATAAATGAAGTGTCTGGATACATACAAGACTCTTTTTTTTTTCTCTATGGAAAACAGGTTGTTATTATTTCCACTAACTTTAAATAACTACAAACATAAAAATAATTGCTAATAACGGTTAATGCTGTGCAAACTGCAAACATTCCACAAATGAACCCTGCTGGGTTGTATTATGTGGGGAAATAATTAAAGAGTTCCATGATGTATATGATTACAATGTATATTGCACATGGCTTTATTTAAGAAGAATATTTCCATCGCAAAGAAAATACTGAGGTATTTTTTTTTTGTTAGGCAAATGGCTTATGTGAAAAAAGAGTTCTTGCAGGAAGTAATGTAAACAAGACACCCCTTCTTTTTCTGTGTTAATAAGGGATCTCTATCAGAACATCATGCGTCCCACCTTGCTAGTTCTTGTTTCACTTTAAATTCACATGAGAGGTATTGCATTATGTCACAGACTCACTAGTTTAGAACTCTACACTGCTCTTCATGTGTCCTCTGTGTTTCCTCTATGTCCTTATATTAGCTGTTTGCATGTATCATCACTATTGGCTGCCTACACCCAACTTATTGGTGAACATCATTCAACTGTGACTATTTACTGGCTGTCTCACACAGAGTTGTTATCTGTGTAGTTTTACAGCACACTTCTTCCTGCTCTGTAATTGGCTGGCATCACCAACTGGACATCTATAATAGGAATATAAACACAATTTTATTAAGACACGGAGGCTCCTATTATGCTGCACTCTTTCTTTATTTCCCTCAGCAGCAAAGAAAAAAACTTTATAAATATAACAGTAGTAACATTAACAGTCTTAGGTGTATTCTTCCTAGTAACAGGAACAGCCAATCAGGAACAGCCAATCAGGTTCCACTTCTCCAGCATAATAGGCTCTGTCAGCCAATCCTGTTCCTCTTTCTTTGCTGCTCCCTCAGTTAAGTATAGCTGATCCCTCAGCTCCTTAACTGTGGTATTATTATATCATTATTATTATCATTTTACTATTATTAACTATTATTGTTATTACTATTCATTATTATTACTACTATTAGTATTATACCGTTATTGTATTTTAATTCATTTATTGATTCTTTCTATTTTCTTGACTTTAATCCTTTCCGCGGTCCAGCCTGTCCCCAGAGCCTAATTTAACGAGCGGCTCGGGGACGCCGACTGGAACCGCACTCGGCGCTTCGCGCCCCCATTTCATTACTGGCGCCGTGAGCGGCCGCCATAACCGCGGAACTCACGGAGCTCAGACGCCGGTTCCCTGCTCGCGGCGCTGGAATGTGTACACTTTATAGTGATCAACACATTCGCCGCGAGCACAACTTACCGGCTAAATCTTCCTATTCTTTCCTTTTCTGCAGCCCGCGGCAGCCATTTTCTTTGCCTTCCCGCGCTCTCACACAGCTCCACCTCCAACGTCCGGTCCTCGGAGTTGGGTTAAAGCTGTAGTGGCGGTCGGACGGCTCTTTGCTCCCTCCTTGCTATTTTCCTACTTACCTGTGAATCTTCAATACTGCTGTTAGTTTAAAGTTTATGTGAGTAATTAATTTTTGTTCTTAAAGGTATATTGTTTTCCTTTGGGTTAATCAACCCATTTTAGTTTCAGCTCAGATTTTATTATTACTACCAGTGTCATACTAAGCATGCCTGGTGAGAAAGATTTACCCACCCCTTCTGGGTCCCTTGTCACCAAACCAGGGAGTGTTAAAACACCCACAGGAGTATCTGAAATTGGAGCGGCTAACCCCGCTGATTTTGCTCCCACTGCTGATATGCAGTCTCTGATTGACGACACTATGTCTCATGTTATGACTAAGGCCCTCACATCGGCCATGGGATTGATGTCTGAATCTTTCTCACAGACGCTTACACAGGCTCTGCTTGAGGCACAGAAATCGGCTCAGCCGACCGTTACCCAGGCCTTGCCAGTAGTGGTCCCTTCACAACCTCACACTGGCCGTAAGGCCACTGCAAAAACCAAACACTCTTCAATCTCACAGATGGACAGCTACAAACCTGTCACAGATGGCGCGCCTAACATACCACCGCGCAAAAGAGCCACTAGCCGGGCAAAATCGGCTAGGTTATGGAAACGGGCAAAAGCCCAACTAGATTCTGAGTCAGATCTCAGCGAGATTGAAGAGGAAAACTGCATGGATACTGAGGATCCATCAGATCCCGAATCCGATGATCTGGTCGAAGACCATGGCCTCAGAGAGCATAATATGCCTCCATCTGAATCGTTTGACATGGAGCTTAAGGTCCCAGACGATGCAAACAAATTAGTTGACCCCTATGGGGAACCCCTGTTCGATCCCGATGACCTACGTCATCCAAGGTCAGCAGACTGGTCCCCTTCGGCCCATGTGGCCAAATACGTTGCATCAAGGACTCGCAAGCCTTTAAATAAGGCAACACGCAATAAGCTACGGGCAGAATGCCCACGCCCTACTGTCCCGGACGAGGCCTGCAGAACACCTGCAGTAGACCCAAAAATCGTCCAATTCCTGGGCAAGACTGGCTGGAAGCCTAATAAGGGCCTTGATTTCTCCCTGCGCAATTGCCAGGATAAATTACTGGATATATTGGGCCCAGCAACCAAAATTTTTGATATGGTCGAAAACGACCAAGACTTAGATCGTACCGCCATAAGTGGTTGGATTCAAAGAGTAATTTGCCTGATCGGCAATGCCAACTGTGCGATAGCCACAGAGCGTCGCAAGGCGATCTTATTAAAGATAGAGCCAAAATTGGTAAATATGGCTATTACCGAGCCGGGCACCCAGGCCCGTGGTCTCCTGTTCGGAGACAATTTTGTCAAGGAGCTTGGCTCCTTTGTACATACCTTTACTGCCCTAGACAAGGCGCAATCAAACATGCGCAGAGTTTTCCACCCTAAGGTTTTTGGTGGGGCCGGAAGAGCCAGGAGCCGTCTGTCCGGCCGTGTTAACAGGGGTTCATTCCGACAGAACCGAGGCTCCTACACTGGACAAACCTCCTTCACGGAGCACCGCAACACCCCGGCCTTCTTCCCACAACGTGGGCGGCCATGGGTTGCTCGTGGATCACGTGGCACCAGACCAAGCAGACGACCTTATGGTAAGTCATCTCCTACTTCCTTCTTCCCTAGGGGCAGTGGGGGGCAGACTCCGACATTTTTTCCATGTATGGTCACACATTTCATCAGATGCCTGGGTATTGAACACGGTAAGAGGGTATTCCTTAGAGTTCTTGTCCCTCCCAGTACAAATCTCCCCGCCACGGGAATGTTATTCTCCCAACAAGACGCCTCCCTTGTTTCCAAGGAGGTCTCAGAATTGGCACACAAACAAGCCATCTTAGAGATCCCGATGACTACCCCAGGCTATGTGAGCAACCTATTCTTAGTTGCCAAGAAAGGCGGCGGCGTCCGCCCAGTGATAAACTTGAAACAGCTCAACACTTTTATTGCCTACAACCATTTCAAAATGGAAGGCATACACTGCCTCCGAGATCTCCTCCAACCGTCGGATTGGATGGTCAAGTTAGACCTACAGGATGCCTACCTCACTATACCAATCGCACGTCAACACCAAAACTTCCTCCAATTCATATGGCAAGGAAGAAAATGGAGATTCGCCTGCCTCCCATTCGGACTATCCTCAGCCCCATGGTGTTTCACGAAGCTCCTGAAACCCGTGGTGGCCCTTCTTCGAAGTCGAGGGGTTCGTCTAATAATCTACTTAGACGACATCCTCATCATGGGTCAATCCAACCACATTATCAAGACCCATCTGACGTGGACTCAGAATCTCTTGCAGAACCTGGGTTTCCTTATCAATGGGAAAAAGTCCATCCTGACCCCTACACAACGCATAGAGTTCTTGGGCCTCGTCGTGGACTCTACTCTACAGACACTACACTTGCCGACTGCGAAATTGGCCACCATAAAGAAGGAAATCAGACGCACTCTGAAGATTCCCCTGATCTCCCTAAAACAATTGGCGAGAGTGATTGGCCTCTTGGCGGCCTCCATCCAGGCCATCTTCCCGGGCCCTCTACACTATCGAGCGCTACAGCGCCTACAAGCCTCTCATCTGAGAGACGGGTCCTCATACACGGACATGATCTCTCTGGACACAGAGGCAAAAACAGAACTCAGATGGTGGCTCTCCCATATGGAAGCATGGAATGGCCGGGCCATTTTCGGCACCACACCAGACATAGTAATAGAATCCGATGCGAGCTTGCACGGTTGGGGTGCACGCTGTGGCAATATCTCTACAGGTGGCAGATGGTCCGAAATGGAATCTACGCTTCACATCAATTGCCTAGAACTTCTGGCCGGTTCTTTTGCAATCCGCAGTTTCTCAACGACTCAAGCCCGATGTGCCATCCTATTGAAAATGGACAACATATCGGCAGTCCGCTATATAAATCACTTGGGCGGGACGAAATCCAAGGTCCTGGCGAATCTGGCACGAGACTTTTGGCAGTTCTGCCTGGCACAGGGCATCTCAGTCACAGCGGAGTACATCCCGGGCCTCTGCAATACAACGGCGGATTGGTACTCAAGGCACCTCAGGGATTCCAGCGACTGGCACTTGGATCCCAGGGTCTTTCAAGACATCCAATCCCTATGGGGCCCTCTAGACAAGGACTTGTTCGCCTCCCGTTTGAACAAACAACTCCCCAGATTTTTCAGTTGGAAACCAGACCCAGAAGCACTGGCAACAGATGCATTTACCCAAGACTGGTCCTACACAAGGAACTACGCGTTTCCTCCCTTTGCGTTGATTCCCCGATGCCTATTACACCTACGGCAACAGATGGGAACGACAGTGCTCGTGGCACCATTATGGCCGTCTCAACCATGGTTTCCGTCTCTGTTGGAAATGGCGGTAGACATACCCCGCACTCTCCCACACTTCGACTATCTCCTCCAAGACCCGGACGGGTCCCCTCACCCCTTGATTCAACAGGAATTACTGCATCTCACGGCATGGCTGGTTTCCGGGAACCCTACTCAATCGAAGGGGTTTCGGAATCAACTCTCCAACTTCTCGAGAGCGCATGGGCACCCGGCACGAGACAAGCTTAGAAATCTGCTTGGAGCAAATGGCACAATTGGAGCATGGAACGGAACCTGGATCCCATATCGGCTCCTCTGAATTCGATCCTGCAGTTCTTAACTTCATTATTTGAAAACGGCAGAGCATACCGTACGGTGAACCTCTACAGATCGGCCATTTCGGCCGCACACCAAGGCATCAATGGCGCACCGATAGGACGCCACCCATTGGTATGCCGTCTCATACGTGGCATCAGATTTGCACGACCCCCACTACCACGCTATTCAGTGCTATGGGACGTCTCCACTATCCTCCTTTTCCTCGAATCTTGGCCGGATAATGCATCACTATCGTTGAAACAACTGTCGGCAAAACTGGTCATGCTCCTATGCCTCATATCCTGCAAAAGGGTCTCAGATGTTAGAGCGTTAGACATCACCGCACGGTCCTACACGCCAGAAGGGGTCACTTTTGATATATCACGGAGAACTAAAAGCTCGACAAAGAGAGTGACATACCCAGCCTTTCCTGACAAGCCTCTCTTATGCCCGGTTAAATGCCTACAACTCTACGAAATGCGCACCATGACGTTGCGGGACCCAAATAAACATGAACTCTTCATCTCTTTCCAAAGACCACACCTACCGGTGTCTACCACAACCCTAGCCCGCTGGGTCAAGTGGCTCATGACTACGGCAGGAATCGACACCTCCATATTTTCTCCTCACTCCATAAGAGGAGCAATGGCTTCCAAGGCCTCTGCCATGGGTTGTCGCCTGGAAGACATTTTGAAAGCAGCCGACTGGTCCTCAGAAACCACCTTCCGTGATTTCTACTTCAAACCAATACTACACTTCGCAGGAACGGTAGTTTCTCAGCTTTAAACCAGCATAATAGGAGCCTCCGTGTCTTAATAAAATTCAAGGATTTTACTATTACCATGACGTAAAGTCATGATTTTATTAATGACACGGAGGCGAGTATTATCCCTCCCTCCCACCCGGCGACGGTGGAAAGGTAGACGGGAGTTGGGTAAGTTAACCTACGGTAAGTCATTTTAACAGACTATTAAATTACAGTTATATTTGCAACCAGGTGAGTCTTCACTGTGATAGTCTTTTGTCTATACGTTCACCAGTATGTACAGATTAAATAATATCCCCTTGGACAAACATTGACCAAACACTAGCTCAAATACCTATGATTATGCATACACCCAGTTTGATGCTAAGATATTACCATATTTCTCCTCTTTTACAGCCTAATCTACCCTACATCGAAACGGAAAACTCCTTCATGTACAGTTTCATGTTCGGTTGGACACTTTACTACTTCGGGACTGCAAATAAAGAGGAACAGGATTGGCTGACAGAGCCTATTATGCTGGAGAAGTGGAACCTGATTGGCTGTTCCTGATTGGCTGTTCCTGTTACTAGGAAGAATACACCTAAGACTATTAATGTTACTACTGTTATATTTATAAAGTTTTTTTCTTTGCTGCTGAGGGAAATAAAGAAAGAGTGCAGCATAATACTCGCCTCCGTGTCATTAATAAAATCATGACTTTACGTCATGGTAATAGTAAAATCCTTGAATTATTTATGACATATCACATGCCTAGGCAAATGAGTGCATTCTTAGTTAACTGTAAGTCCCTACATAAATATGACACTTCCTTTCTTTCTTTCTTAAGTATGATCAATAAAAAAAAATAAAGAATCCTGAAAACATGTCCCTCTCGATCCAGGTTTGTATTCCTAACATTATAGTGTTTCTTTAAGATAAAGTGGAAGGGTAGAACACTACAAAGCTCTCGTTTAGAGAAATACTCTGCCAAAATAAACTTAATAAATCCAAGTTACAAAGTACATTCATAAATTCAAATGAGATGCATACACAGCAGATCAAACTTGATGTGTTTTAAGTCTTACAGCACTTAATTATAAAGCAGAAAATGCATCACAATTTTGTTTGCTGTGTATGCGTGTATATCATTTTGTTGCTCGGATTTAATACATTTATTTTGGTGGGTTATCTCTCTGGTTTATAACTTTTTATTGTGCTAACCTTCAACTTTATCTTAAAGATTTTGTGATTAAACAGGTCAAGTTTAATAATGCAATACCAAGCTACAGTTGCTGAATAACCATGGGAGGTGCCCATCCAAGTCCTGCGGGTCTGTGAGTCCTTTCTCTCCTCAGATCCTTGTACCTTTTATTTTTTTAATACAATGAGACTAACTGGGTGGTCAAAACCAACAGAAGTGAGTATGGTGCAGTGCTAAAATACACCCATAAAACTCAAACTAAAAAAAGGGAAGGAAAAAGTTCTTATTACGAAAGGAAAAAACTAAAATAGTGCAATAACTTTGTGAGAAAACACATGTGATGGAGGTTATCATAAAAGCAGTCACATTAAGCAGAGCCTTAATCAGGATAGGCTCAGATCACATTAGTATATGTGTACTTTGGTGACACTGTCCCTCTTCAAATGTGGATCTTACAGAGAAGATATAAAACAAGAAAAAGGGGACCTATGCCTATTTGCCTGAATCTTCAACACCTGACAGATACATATGCCAAAAGTCTGCACAACTGATGCACTCCTTTCACTCCGTTGTATGTGTGAGAGTACACATGTCTATGGGAGATTCTGTGTAACCATCAGATTTTCCAGAGATAATCTCACACATACACAATAGGATTATATAAACACATCATGTGAGAAAATGACTGTTCCTATTTGCCATCACGATACAGTGAAGCTGCAAAAAAAAATGTCACCTGCACGAAATAAAGTACATGATATCAAAGATATTGTGGATATCTTCTGAATTCTTTCAATCTCATTGGACTTCCAATGCAGAATATGTGAGTTTATCATAAAGATGTGATGCTTTTCATAAAGATTTGATGCTTTTCATAAAGAATTTAGTGCTGCTTTAAGACCACAGATACATGTAAAATAATATGTATACATAAGTGTGACGAGAGCAATCTCGCGATATTGCATTGGAGAAGCCTGGCTGCCCGCTTGCTGCCTTTGGACTATGGCCCTGGGAGATTGGGCCCTTTAAAAACAGTATTCGGCCATACCAGAGTGTATGTCACTCATTCTTGCCCTTTAAATACAGTGGGGTCATTTGGTACTTGCCCTGTGTGAGCTGTGGTAACCCAGATAGCTATGCCATGGAGCCTATTCGTGTGATTAAAGACTTTGGCTCCATGGCGATTAAACTGTATTCGGTTGGTCTGAGTGCCATTCACTTAATAATGTGCACTCAGACCTGAGCTATCTGGGGATATGTGAAATGTCTGTGTGTTATGTGTAAAATGTGACTTTATGTATTTTAAAGTGTTTTATGTCGTTTTGCAACCATGTGGTTAATGGAGTCTGCCTCTAGTCCTGGATAATTGGATTACTTCCCCCCATTGTCTCCAGGATAGAGGGCCCTGTAAAACCATGCTTCCAGAAGGTCAAATGCACATTTGTACTAACTTTTGAACCCCTGGTCCAATTCGTATGATTTTTGAGTATGTTGTTCCCCTGAATGGATTGATTGTGAATATGTATTTTTATGCGAATGTGATGTATATTTTGGGAGTTATGAATGTTGTGTAAAAACTGTATTTTCCCTACCTATGATAATTGTATTTTCCTGTGTGTACAGATAATTAGTTTACAGGTAGAGGGGAGGGCTGTGTGTGGGATGTAACTATTGTGTGATTGGTTAATGTACGTTACTGTGTGTGTCCCTCCCCTTCATGGGAGCACCTAATAAAAAGGACTGCAAGCTAGCAGCCAGGGAGTTCTATTTTTACCCTCAACTTGAGTCCTGTCTCTTATTGGGGGAATCTGCTACAAGGGATTGCTATGCTAGGCATATTCCCTTGCTATAATCACTGAGCTCTTGTAAGAGCTTGTTCCTGCTTCGTTCTGAAGGGAGATAGCTGCAGCCTGCGGTGCTTATGGTGTCTGGTGGAGTGCTTGGAGTCCTCTGGAAGCGCTAGGAGCATCTTTCAACGGAGGTACCCAGTCGGGGTGCCAGTGGATCCGTTACATTGGTGGCAAGCGGTGGGATGGCGTCCTAGTGCGAGGAGAAGCAGCTCAGAGACACCGGTAACGTGTGGAGTTGTGCAGCGTCCCTATCTTCAGCAACATAATGGAACCAGCAGTGGCTACAGCAAGCATGGCGTATAGCTACTCCGTACTAGAGTTTGGCACGATGGTAGGGTTGCACCTGAAGTTTTACGGACCCAATCCAGAGGAGAAATACGTGCGGTTCATGTGGGACATGGTGACCCGGAACCTACAACACAGGGCGTTGAGGGAAGGCCAGTGGGCACGTTGGGAGAAACTCCAGCCACAGGTAGAGTGGGACGAGGAAGAAACCGAGGTGGCCGGTGGAGATGGGACCGAGGTCTCTCTACTGGCCCTACTGGGATGCTGGGCACCCGGCCCAGATCCCCAGCGGCAGTATGTTTTACAGGGAGGGGAGACAGTCGGTCTCACTCCCCAGCGGCAGAATGGGTTATTGGAGGAAGAGACAACCGGTCTCCCTCCCCAACAGCAACCAGAGGTACCCGAGGTAGAGGACCTCATAGACTGGTCCTGGGAGGACCCCCTGCAGGCAGGTGGAGATGGGGCCGAGATCTCTCCACCGGCCCTACAGGGATGCTGGACAACCGGCCCAGATCCCCAACTAGAGCTGGAGTTACAGAAAGTGGAGAGCATCGACCTCCCCCCCCAGCAGCAGGACACTGTATTGGGAGGAGAGACAGTCGGTCTCCCTCCACAAAGGCGGAAAGTATGTATGGGAGAGGAGCTTGCTACCACCTCTCCCCAGCAGCGGATCATTGATGTGCAGAGAATAGGGAGCCAAGTCTCCTTTCCCCAGCAGCAGGGCACTGTATTGGGAGGAGAGACAGTCGGTCTCCCTCCACAAAGGCGGAAAGTATGTATGGGAGAGGAGCTTGCTACCACCTCTCCCCAGCGGCGGATCCGTAATGTGCAGGGAATAGAGAGCCCAGTCTCCTTTCCCCAGCGGCAGAGTGTTCTATTGGGAGAGGAGCCTGTTACCCCCTCTCCCCAGCGGCAGCTTAATGTACCAGGGGGAGACTGTAAGCCCCCCACCGGTGCAGATGGGACCGTGGTCTCTGCACTTACCACACAGGGGGTAGGGATAGTCGGTCCTGCCCCCCCACGACAGGGCTGTTTAGCCAAAGGGGAGACAGTCGGTCTCCAGCAGCAGAGCTGTGTAACTAAAGGGGAGACAGTCGGTCTCCAGCAGCAGAGCAGTGCAGCTAAAGGGGAGACAGTCGGTCTCCAGCAACCAGGCTTCAACCAGACTACTCCCGTGGTAGTGCTGGCATCAGGGCAGAGTACCGCTGGTCTCTGCCCACTCAGCAACCCACCAAGGCAGCCTACCAGTCCCCCACACAGCCATGGTGAGGCACCTGGACATGGACAAATTTCTCCTCTACCCAGGTGTAGTAACCAGTTATTGTGGGTGGGCTGTATTGCTGTTTCTGCTTTGTGGGTGGGCTGCTGGACTAACAAGGGCACTGACCGGCAGGAGGTCAGATACCCTGTTAGTCTGTTTGGAAAAGGGGAGAGATGTGACGAGAGCAATCTCGCCATATTGCATTGGAGAAGCCTGGCTGCCCGCCTGCTGCCTTTGGACTATGGCCCTGGGAGATTGGGCCCTTTAAAAACAGTATTCGGCCATACCAGAGTGTATGTCACTCATTCTGGCCCTTTAAATACAGTGGGGTCATTTGGTACTTGCCCTGTGTGAGCTGTGGTAACCCAGATAGCTATGCCATGGAGCCTATTCGTGTGATTAAAGACTTTGGCTCCATGGTGATTAAACTGTATTCGGTTGGTCTGAGTGCCATTCACCTAATAATGTGCACTCAGACCTGAGCTATCTGGGGATATGTGAAATGTCTGTGTGTTATGTGTAAAATGTGACTTTATGTATTTTAAAGTGTTTTATGTCGTTTTGCAACCATGTGGTTAATGGAGTCTGCCTCTAGTCCTGGATAATTGGATTACTTCCCCCCATTGTCTCCAGGATAGAGGGCCCTGTAAAACCATGCTTCCAGAAGGTCAAATGCACATTTGTACTAACTTTTGAACCCCTGGTCCAATTCGTATGATTTTTGAGTATGTTGTTCCCCTGAATGGATTGATTGTGAATATGTATTTTTATGCGAATGTGATGTATATTTTGGGAGTTATGAATGTTGTGTAAAAACTGTATTTTCCCTACCTATGAAAATTGTATTTTCCTGTGTGTACAGATAATTAGTTTACAGGTAGAGGGGAGGGCTATGTGTGGGATGTAACTATTGTGTGATTGGTTAATGTACGTTACTGTGTGTGTCCCTCCCCTTCGTGGGAGCACCTAATAAAAAGGGCTGCAAGCTAGCAGCCAGGGAGTTCTATTTTTACCCTCAACTTGAGTCCTGTCTCTTATTGGGGGAATCTGCTACAAGGGATTGCTATGCTAGGCATATTCCCTTGCTATAATCACTGAGCTCTTGTAAGAGCTTGTTCCTGCTTCGTTCTGAAGGGAGATAGCTGCAGCCTGCGGTGCTTATGGTGTCTGGTGGAGTGCTTGGAGTCCTCTGGAAGCGCTAGGAGCATCTTTCAACGGAGGTACCCAGTCGGGGTGCCAGTGGATCCGTTACATTGGTGGCAAGCAGTGGGATGGCGTCCTAGTGCGAGGAGAAGCAGCTCAGAGACACCGGTAACGTGTGGAGTTGTGCAGCGTCCCTATCTTCAGCAACATAATGGAACCAGCAGTGGCTACAGCAAGCATGGCGTATAGCTACTCCGTACTAGAGTTTGGCACGATGGTAGGGTTGCACCTGAAGTTTTACGGACCCAATCCAGAGGAGAAATACGTGCGGTTCGTGTGGGACATGGTGACCCGGAACCTACAACACAGGGCGTTGAGGGAAGGCCAGTGGGCACGTTGGGAGAAACTCCAGCCACAGGTAGAGTGGGACGAGGAAGAAACCGAGGTGGCCGGTGGAGATGGGACCGAGGTCTCTCTACCGGCCCTACTGGGATGCTGGGCACCCGGCCCAGATCCCCAGCGGCAGTATGTTTTACAGGGAGGGGAGACAGTCGGTCTCACTCACCAGCGGCAGAATGGGTTATTGGAGGAAGAGACAACCGGTCTCCCTCCCCAACAGCAACCAGAGGTACCCGAGGTAGAGGACCTCATAGACTGGTCCTGGGAGGACCCCCTGCAGGCAGGTGGAGATGGGGCCGAGATCTCTCCACCGGCCCTACAGGGATGCTGGACAACCGGCCCAGATCCCCAACTAGAGCTGGAGTTACAGAAAGTGGAGAGCATCGACCTCCCCCCCCAGCAGCAGGACACTGTATTGGGAGGAGAGACAGTCGGTCTCCCTCCACAAAGGCGGAAAGTATGTATGGGAGAGGAGCTTGCTACCACCTCTCCCCAGCAGCGGATCATTGATGTGCAGGGAATAGGGAGCCAAGTCTCCTTTCCCCAGCAGCAGGGCACTGTATTGGGAGGAGAGACAGTCGGTCTCCCTCCACAAAGGCGGAAAGTATGTATGGGAGAGGAGCTTGCTACCACCTCTCCCCAGCGGCGGATCCGTAATGTGCAGGGAATAGAGAGCCCAGTCTCCTTTCCCCAGCGGCAGAGTGTTCTATTGGGAGAGGAGCCTGTTACCCCCTCTCCCCAGCGGCAGCTTAATGTACCAGGGGGAGACTGTAAGCCCCCCACCAGTGCAGATGGGACCGTGGTCTCTGCACTTACCACACAGGGGGTAGGGATAGTCGGTCCTGCCCCCCCACGACAGGGCTGTTTAGCCAAAGGGGAGACAGTCGGTCTCCAGCAGCAGAGCTGTGTAACTAAAGGGGAGACAGTCGGTCTCCAGCAGCAGAGCAGTGCAGCTAAAGGGGAGACAGTCGGTCTCCAGCAACCAGGCTTCAACCAGACTACTCCCGTGGTAGTGCTGGCATCAGGGCAGAGTACCGCTGGTCTCTGCCCACTCAGCAACCCACCAAGGCAGCCTACCAGTCCCCCACACAGCCATGGTGAGGCACCTGGACATGGACAAATTTCTCCCCTACCCAGGTGTAGTAACCAGTTATTGTGGGTGGGCTGTATTGCTGTTTCTGTTTTGTGGGTGGGCTGCTGGACTAACAAGGGCACTGACCGGCAGGAGGTCAGATACCCTGTTAGTCTGTTTGGAAAAGGGGAGAGATGTGACGAGAGCAATCTCGCCATATTGCATTGGAGAAGCCTGGCTGCCCGCCTGCTGCCTTTGGACTATGGCCCTGGGAGATTGGGCCCTTTAAAAACAGTATTCGGCCATACCAGAGTGTATGTCACTCATTCTGGCCCTTTAAATACAGTGGGGTCATTTGGTACTTGCCCTGTGTGAGCTGTGGTAACCCAGATAGCTATGCCATGGAGCCTATTCGTGTGATTAAAGACTTTGGCTCCATGGCGATTAAACTGTATTCGGTTGGTCTGAGTGCCATTCACCTAATAATGTGCACTCAGACCTGAGCTATCTGGGGATATGTGAAATGTCTGTGTGTTATGTGTAAAATGTGACTTTATGTATTTTAAAGTGTTTTATGTCGTTTTGCAACCATGTGGTTAATGGAGTCTGCCTCTAGTCCTGGATAATTGGATTACTTCCCCCCATTGTCTCCAGGATAGAGGGCCCTGTAAAACCATGCTTCCAGAAGGTCAAATGCACATTTGTACTAACTTTTGAACCCCTGGTCCAGTTCGTATGATTTTTGAGTATGTTGTTCCCCTGAATGGATTGATTGTGAATATGTATTTTTATGCGAATGTGATGTATGATTTGGGAGTTATGAATGTTGTGTAAAAACTGTATTTTCCCTACCTATGATAATTGTATTTTCCTGTGTGTACAGATAATTAGTTTACAGGTAGATGGGAGGGCTATGTGTGGGATGTAACTGATGTAGAATTATTAAAATCTTTATTGAACTTGTACTGAATTATTGTACTAACTCCATGTTAACCTCACATTGTGACAGACCCTCCATTTTGTCCTCATTACCTGACTTCTCCATTTTAAACTACATTACATGACAGAATTTCCCAGCTACATTTAATACAATGAACAGAGACTGTATTTTCTATAAAGACATGACTAACTCAGGAACTGCTGAATCTCCTGTAATTTGCAACATAGTATAATCTGAAGGCCATGAGAACACTGTACTAATGAAATGTTCTATTCATAAAAGAACCTTGCACCTGATCATGAGACTGACATCACTAACTACGTAAAATGACGCCCAAGCCCCCCTTTCCACCGAGTAAACCTCATGCTGGGAAAGATGGCTCTTGAGCCATCCGTCCACACCCGTGTCCAGAACAATACCACCTCCCGGTGGGAGGACACCTAGCTAGTCACTCAAATCCCTGAGCCAATTAATAATATTGATGGGTGGACACTGATATAGCCACTTAACATTTAATCCAATTAATGATGTTTATTTGTTATTATCTGATATTCAATGATGATGTCATTTTGCCTTTAAAAGGGTCTGCATACCCGTTTTCTAACCAGATGCCATTAAATTTTCTGAAGTGCTTTTAACCTGAAATCCATGTGTCAGTGTGAACTTACTTCTGCCTATACGCAATTTAATCATCTCAGATTTGGACAGGAACAGATAGACATTTAAACATATTTGTTTATTTCTAAATTAATCTACATCAATTTGGCGCATTCCAACGTGGGGCATCGGGCTATGTCTGGCCGGTGAGCCGTCCTAAGGAAGACGCTGTTGGACGGGGGAATCCTGGGGGAAGGAAAGGAGACTGATCACCTCCCTGTACACGGTAGAGACTTCTGCAGAGCCTAGCCGGTATGTTCCAGCCCCCTTTGATTGACCCGTCCACGTGTCTGTGACTGCTTCCCGGGAGGACATCAAAGACAGGTAATATCTTGCCCGGTGTCTTGTTACTCACTTGTTTACCTGCATTTAGTCTATCTGTTGCCTGGGTGTGTTTGTATTGGCCTATTCTAACTTGAGTGCCCAGGTAGAGTGTTTGTCTTTTTACCCCTTTTGGGATAAAGGGGGGTGGACCTGAGGGGATTTGCCTGGGTCTTCTGTTTGAGTGTTTGTCTTTTTACCCCTTTTGGGATAAAGGGGGGTGGACCTGAGGGGATTTGCCTGGGTCTTCTGTTTGAGTGTTTGTCTTTTTACCCCTTTTGGGATAAAGGGGGGTGGACCTGAGGGGATTTGCCTGGGTCTTCTGTTGCCTGTTCACCCCTTTTAGGAGCCACGTGGCTGTGGCTGTAGGGAAAAAGGGGGGTGGACCTGTGGAAGTTTTCCTGGGGGTCTTCTTTGCCTGTTTACCTCTTTTAGGAGCCTCGTGGCTGTGGCTGTAAGGAAAAAGAGGGGTGTTGGATCTGTGGAGATTGTGTAGACTCATAGTTTCCTGGGGATCCTTCTGGTGTCACTTTGATAGCCTAGCTAGCCTCATTGTGCACATAGCTCTGCTTGCAGAGAGGTGGTACCCTCCAGCTTTGAGCGCTGAGCTGGAGTCATTCCAATTCATAGGGGCACTACGAGGGTGAGGATAGAGGTGGCCACTTTTAGTGGACTGCTGTAACGAGGGAGGCATATGGATTTCGGGCCGGTGTCAGTCGTTATCCTTGGCCGCTGGTAGTGAGACTTGAGGAAGTCATTCTCCGAGCGGGGACACTACGAGGTTGAGGGAGGTGACTTTGGTCACACGAGTAAAGGAAAGGATTACTGTTGATTTTATTTGAACTGTGATGCATGCACTGTATTTCAATTGAACTGTTGTGTTTTTTGTTTAATTGGGAGTCATTCAAACTCCTGTGTCTGTCTCTAAAATTCCACTTTACTTTTTCTACCTTTTCTATACTTCCTGAGTTATATACACTATCCTCTCCTATTTCTATTGTGAGAGAAGTGATTGGTCACACACTTCTCACCTCGCTCCAAGTAGTGACTAGTCTACGTTTTGGGAAGACGCACTTGGGGGGACCCACCCCTCTCGAGTGGCAGTCCACCATTGTAGACACTCTGTTTAAAACCTTTTTCCCCTATGTCTGGGACGCCTGTATAGGAGGGGAATGGAACAGGGATTAGAAAAGCCCAATAAAGGGCTGGCTAGCGCGTGTGATCTAGTTGAAGATAGAGATTGCTAAAGTGTGTAAAATTGCTGTGCCTTCATGTGGTAGATTGCAGCCAGAAAGCTGGCGTAGATTACTGACAGAGTAGCAATGCTCTTCAGCAGGAAGGTTGGGTTGAGGAAGAACTAGATCACAAAGGGTTAAGAATGTATGTATATCATAATAATTGTTTTTGTATTTTGTGTTAGCCATTACCCTGGTAGAGGGTGGGGGTTTTGTATTGAGTTTCACTGAGAGTATTACTAAATGTTGTGTTTTTGTGTCTCCTTGCTTTTGCAATAACTGTAACGTGGCTATCCTTCTGTCTTGTTACTGTACAGCATTGACATGGTTAAAGAGATTCTGCTGGCAGTCTCTCTCTCTCCCACTTCCCCCGCCTTTCTCTCTCTCTTGCTTTCTGTGAGACGTGGGGGGGGGGTTGCGTGCTTGCAGATTCAGATTAGTTTCTTCCGTAGCGTTATATATATTTGGACATGTTAAGTGATTAATAGCTGGTGAATGATGGGGGAGGTTAGTTGCATCCCGTGAGTTTATTTTTTGCACCATGTTATTCCAAAGCTTCACGGGCTGTTAAATGTATAATGTTTTCATTTGTCTTATTTAATCCGTCAAGTCTGTCCATAGTTTAGTATTTCATTTTGCCTAACAGAATGTTGCTTCTCTGATTTATTTTTATTGAGCTATAATTTAGGGTAAAGATACTGCAAGCTGAAATGCCCTAAAAGAAAATGGCCCCTAGAACAAAAGAAGGTTGTCCTTAAAGAGACACGTCAGTCCAGGCTCCTGCCCTCACTCTGCCCTTAGTGAGGTCATATCCGCCCATATATCGTGTCAATTCGAGATCTACTTCTACCACGCTCATCCTATCCTAAGACATGCTGTCTTCCTTAATTCCCATATATTATGAACAAAAAGTTACAATTACTAAAATAATCCTACTATTAGTTTCCCTATATCAGGAAAGTGTCTGTGACAAGTAATGGTTAATATGTAGATAGAATATATATGTCTATTGATTCACGTATAAGTAACAAGTGTGTTTTAACTTTGTGTACAAAGATTGATAACATGCTGAAAGAAGGGTTATCTTAAAGAACATTTACTAAAAGAAAGTTCTAATAAACCAAGATTTCTTGAACAAATGGTGATACAATTAAGGATTGAAAAAAAAAATGTCTTGATCTAATTGAAAAGGAACCAGTTAACATTATAAGCATAACTATTAACAAATGAATAAGGTGGGAGTGTGTTCCAATCTGTTTTTTACTGGATAATGTTTGCCTCCAAGATTAAAAGACTGACTAACATAATTTTTGTTTTAAGCCCAGATATTTTATTATTGCATATGCATAGGAATTGAGACTTTGGGCATTATAGTGTATTAATTCTAGATCTGTTACTAGCAGCAAGTGCTTAGCCTTATGCCTATCCCACGCATGCTTAAACACTTCTACTGAATTAACCTCTACTACTCCAGTTGGAAGGCTATTCCATGCATCCACTACCCTCTCAGTAATGTAATACTTCCTGATATTATTTTTAAACCTTTGTCCCTCTGTTTTTGAGACTATGTCCTCTTGTTATGGTAGTTTTCCTTCTTTTAAATATAGTCTCCACTTTTACTGTGTTGTTTCCCTTTATGTATTTAAAATGCTTTTATCATATTTCCCCTGTCTCGTCTTTTCACCAAGCTATACCTGTTAAGATCCTTTAACCTTTCCTGGTGAATTTTATCCTGCAATCCATGAACCAGTTTAGTAGCCCTTCTTTGAACTCTCTTTAAGGTATCCATATCCTTCTGAAAATATGGTCTCCAGTACTGTATCCAGTACTCTAAGTGAGGTCTCACCAGTGTTCTGTACAATGGCATGAGCATTTCCCTCTTCCTACTGCTAATACCTCTCCCTATGCAACCAAGCATTCTGCTAGCATTTTCTGCTGCTCTATTACATTGTACATTGTCATTAACAGCCAGAAACTGGAGAACAAGAAATATATAAGCAATTATAAGCTTAACAAAATCTCCATTATCTTTTCCATTTATTTTGCAGAAGACAATGTTATTTGTCTATTTTGTATGTTTTAAAAATACATTATCAGTGAAGAGTAGAATAAATTTTATCCCATTTGCGAGACATAAAATTGTGATAATGTATATTTGTGATATAAGTAGGAATTACTTTTTGAGATGTTAGATATAAATTAATGAAATAAAGAACGAGAGTCAGGGATAGCGTCTGTCTCCACGGGCACAAGTCTGGTGTGGGAGAAGTGGTGGGCTAGCCGCTGCGGGACACCCACGGAGTGAAAAGTTCGAGGCCTGTGCAGACAAGATGAGCATGTTAGCCTTTTATTATTTTTCTCTAGGGAAAGCATAGGGCCAGTTAATAGTTGTTGTACATGGGCTATTTGCAGCCTCCATTGCATTTCTACCTAGTCTTGTTGTCTGATGTATCCTCCATTGCTACATCACCTGTCTGCTCCCTTACCTGCCCACCCCCGCTTACTCCTTCCACCGATCCCCTCCCCTTCATCTACAGTCTCCCACTTCCTCCTCCTACTCCTCCCTCTACTCCACCTTCTCCTCTCTCCTCCTACTTCTCCTCTACTCCTCCTCCTCCCTCTACTCCACCTTCTCCTCTTTCCTCCTACTTCTCCTCTACTCCTCCTACTCCTTCCTCCTGCTCTTACTCCTCCCTCCTATTCCTACTCCTCCCTCTACTCCACTTTCTCCTTCTACTCCTCCCTCTACTCCACCTTCTCCTCTCTCCTCCTACTTCTCCTCTATTCCTCCTCCTACTCCTCCCTCTACTCCACCTTCTCCTCTCTCCTCCTACTTCTCCTCTACTCCTCCTCCTACTCCTCCCTCTACTCCACCTTCTCCTCTTTCCTCCTACTTCTCCTTCTCCTCTCTCCTCCTACTTCTCCTCTATTCCTCCTCCCTCTACTCCACCTTCTCCTCCTCTTACTCCTTCTTCCTCTTTCTACTCCTCCCTCTACTCCACTTTCTCCTTCTACTCCACCTTCTCCTCTCTCCTCCTACTTCTCCTCTATTCCTCCTTCTCCTCCTCCTACTCCTCCCTCTACTCCATCTTCTCCTCCTCCTACTCCTTCTTCCTGCTCTTACTCCTCCCTCCTCTTTCTACTCCTCCCTCCACTCCACCTTCTCCTCCTCCTACTCCACCTTCTCCTCTTCCCACTTTCCCTGTCCTTCCTACTCCACCTTCTTCCCCTCTCGCTCTATCCACTACTCATTCCTCCACCTCCCTACTACCATATCTATATCCTTTATATGCTTCCTCCCTTCTTATTCCTTACCAATTTCCTCCGCTCATAGACAACTCTGCCTCTACCTGACAACATTATATTTTGAAGAAAAGTTGCTCTGGCCACTCTTCCGCCACTTCCCAGGGGGAATACCACACTGAAAGAACTGTTTTGGGCACTCTCAAGGAAATAGTGCGGTCCTGACCCAGATTCCCATGGAAGTAAGACACCTGTAAGGGAGGTGGCTGTCCCTCATGTTTTCTTCACTAAGTCCCCAGAAATCTCATGAAAGGAACCTGACTCATTAGAACAAAACATGAACAATCAATTTACAACTCTCTACAGAGGGGGGTCAGCAAGAGAACTGTAAATAGAAAGACAAATACCCCCCAATCTCACACAGAAATAGGTGAGGAAACCTCTTCTACTGCTCCTCATGGTTGCTTTGAACAGATGAAAGAAGAAACAAGACACCTTTCAACAGAGCATGCAGTAGCTTTACCAGATCCTGACTCCACTCTGTTTGCAGATAAAGAGGAAAGGTACCATACTGGATTTGCTGTTGCTACAGAAGATCAGGTACGTCAAGCATCTTCACTTTCCTCACCCACATCTGCTCAAGACGCTGAATTGACAGCCTTCTCAGTGGCATACAAAATGCCTGAAGGAAGACATGCCAATATCTACACTGACTCAAGATATGCCCTGGGTGCAGCACATTATTTTGGATCAATCTGGAAGATAAGAAGCACCACTCAGCTGACCAAGCTGCCAACCAAGCCACAAGTGCACCAAGGGAAGTGGACAGAATGGTGTCCGCTAAAGAAACTTCTATACTCACCATGTAGGCCCTACCCGCAGATCTCAGGCTTCTGAAAGAATGACCCTGAAGAAATACAAAGCTGGAAAAACAGAAAGAGGCAACCCTTGAAGACGGGCTGTACTCCAACACTCTCAAGTTCTGTTTACCCAAAAACATGTACTGGGCAGTGGGCCCATGGAACTTTATACCTATCCAAGACCCTCATGAACTCTTTGATCTCTAAATACTCTAAAGCACCTAGAATTACTCCTCTAATCATCAGTTACTGCCGATCCTGTGTTATTTGTGCCAAGGACAGCTCAGGCAGAAGAAGAGGAGAATCTTAAGCACCCAGCTAACTCTCACCATCCCTTTCAAGAATCCAGGTGACAAAGAGCTGCTGGGTCAAATATGCACTAGTTATAATAGACATTTTGTCAGGATGGCCAGAAGCCTAGCCGGTCATCAATGTGACAACCAAGACCATACACCCAATAGTGCATTGTGAAAGTTGCAGAGATCACTCAGGGGATTCATTGTTCCAGATTCAAGACTCTCTCTCTCTGCAACATGGGAAGTAACATTTGTTGATTTTGACACACTTTTGACTCTAAAGAAAAAATGACTTGTTAAAAAAAAAATATAAAAAGATACCAACAAGTAGGTGTTTGATGGCCATAATAATGCCTGACCACCTGCCATCGATGGAAAGCTGAGGACCCCAAAAGGAGACCTCGTGAAGCTAAAGAGATCCAAACGCCAAGCTTCCTCAGGATTATTTGCCCATCCTGAGTTTGTGGTGATATTAATATTGACTAAATGATCCGAGTCCACCTACGCTGATGTAGCGTGGGACAGGTTTAATACTACGATGCATAAGCAAATGTGCCCTAGCCAAGGTTATTATGTCCATACACATAGTACATGACAAGGTACTCTTGACACACCACATTCATGCTTCAGAACACAAAGAGGAGCACCCCTCTAAAGGGAAAGTTTGACACATATATATTGATGCCATAGGTGTGCCAAGGGGGGTACCAGATGATTTTGCAGTTAAAGGAAAGTTTGAGTCCATTTTCCCAACCGTCACTGCTAATAATAATAATATTTTGATTTGCATTTATTATATCTATAGCAACCAACAACGTTTACCTGTCACCATGACTTGTTGTGCCTATACTCCAGATAACACAGGTCCATATGGTAATGTAAGCTTGTCTATTTTATGATGTCTCTCTGAAGAACTAAGAAGACTTTAAGAACCATTACTTCATAGGGTTTTGTGCCTTTGGGCTAACCTGTCTTCTGAAACTAACCAATAAAGTTTATATCTTTTAGAATCTAACATTTCATAGGGGGGACTGATGTAGAATTATTAAAATCTTTATTGAACTTGTACTGAATTATTGTACTAACTCCATGTTAACCTCACATTGTGACAGACCCTCCATTTTGTCCTCATTACCTGACTTCTCCATTTTAAACTACATTACATGACAGAATTTCCCAGCTACATTTAATACAATGAACAGAGACTGTATTTTCTATAAAGACATGACTAACTCAGGAACTGCTGAATCTCCTGTAATTTGCAACATAGTATAATCTGAAGGCCATGAGAACACTGTACTAATGAAATGTTCTATTCATAAAAGAACCTTGCACCTGATCATGAGACTGACATCACTAACTACATAAAATGACGCCCAAGCCCCCCTTTCCACCGAGTAAACCTCATGCTGGGAAAGATGGCTCTTGAGCCATCCGTCCACACCCGTGTCCAGAACAATACCACCTCCCGGTGGGAGGACACCTAGCTAGTCACTCAAATCCCTGAGCCAATTAATAATATTGATGGGTGGACACTGATATAGCCACTTAACATTTAATCCAATTAATGATGTTTATTTGTTATTATCTGATATTCAATGATGATGTCATTTTGCCTTTAAAAGGGTCTGCATACCCGTTTTCTAACCAGATGCCATTAAATTTTCTGAAGTGCTTTTAACCTGAACTCCATGTGTCAGTGTGAACTTACTTCTGCGTATACGCAATTTAATCATCTAGGATTTGGACAGGAACAGATAGACATTTAAACATATTTGTTTATTTCTAAATTAATCTACATCATAACTATTGTGTGATTGGTTAATGTACGTTACTGTGTGTGTCCCTCCCCTTCATGGGAGCACCTAATAAAAAGGGCTGCAAGCTAGCAGCCAGGGAGTTCTATTTTTACCCTCAACTTGAGTCCTGTCTCTTATTGGGGGAATCTGCTACAAGGGATTGCTATGCTAGGCATATTCCCTTGCTATAATCACTGAGCTCTTGTAAGAGCTTGTTCCTGCTTCGTTCTGAAGGGAGATAGCTGCAGCCTGCGGTGCTTATGGTGTCTGGTGGAGTGCTTGGAGTCCTCTGGAAGCGCTAGGAGCATCTTTCAACAGAGGTACCCAGTCGGGGTGCCAGTGGATCCGTTACAATAAGTATAACCATAGAAATTGGGATATTTTTATAAAATGATTCCCTATTTCTATACATAGGAAATACTCTACTCTACTGGAGCATGCATGATTTTTTTTATGTTTTTCATGCACAAACCTGAATAATATTACACTAATGGAATTTTAGTTATTTATCTTTTGACAAATGCAATAATGCAATAGGCACCCGTTTATTGCTACAGAAATGATAATAGACCTGCCTTGGTGGAAATATAATTGTGCCATATATGACAAAATTACTGCATGCTGTTTAATGTAGTTTATAGTTTATCACACAGACCAGTGTTATCTACAAGGTTTAAAGTGCAACTTCATCAGGTAGAAAATTACAATGTGGGCACCGTTCCATGCACTTTGATAAGTACGTGCAGTTGTGTGTGTGCGCACTGTCACTACTACCCATAAAAATAAGATTGTTAATTATCTACAGATTTCAGTGGCAATTATTCAATGAACTGCAGTGTATTAAAAATCAAAGCTAAGTTAAGTCCGTAATGCTTGATTAAAGTCTAATGAGAAGACCAAGAAGCTGCCTCACACATGTTCTCCATCGACACCTCATGCACTTATGCTGAATAGGATCTCCTCAAGGTAGCAATATATGCTTTATTTCCTGTCCGAGTTTATTTACCCAGTAAAATCAAATATTTTTCTTCTGGCTCCCACCTACCAAGTTTAGGATGGTACTACCAGGGGAGTTCAGTGTCTCTCTCCCCTGATGGAACCAGTATACAGCCTGCCTGGCCAGGGCTAACTGGTTCAGGTTATTTATTAGTTATAACAAAACAGCTGCGTGGGATATTCAACTATGTTAACAAAATGACCTATAATCAGCTCTGAGCGTTAGTCCTCCTTAGTTACCCTGATATTTAGGATGAGGTGGGAAGCCTTATCTGATGCCTCAAGGCGATTCTGTTCAATTTCGGGTTCCCCATGGCTATGCACCAGTAAATATTTAACTTATCTCTCCGCATTGAATTTGGCAGCTATGAGCGCCTCTCAGCCTCTTCTAAACTCCAGAGCTGCCATGCATGCGCATTGTACACGATCCTGAATCTTCTGTACATGCGTGCGGCCAAGAAAGCCTAAAAGTGGCCAACATATTTGAAAAATTGCAAGAAAAACAATGCATTTTTTGGGGGGTTGTTTGGCTGAAATCTTAAAATTAAGCTGCTTTGTGTTTTTCTGGCCTGTAGGTAAAATTATTCTTTTTTTTTTAAGAATGTTTTTTAAATATTCTTTATTTTGTTTTAAGAAATGTTTAAATTAATCTTTTCATTTCGGATTTCTGTTATCAGATGGCTTCTTCTCCCACCTTCCCTATTTGTAAACGTAAAAGGTCAAGGTTTGACACGTTTTAATAATAATGGGAGGTTAAAAGAGAACAGTTATGACCTGTAAGAAATAATCATAAGGCCATGTCATTGCGGCCCAATGAAGACTCCAAAAATGTCTAAATCTCTGTATAGGCTATGGCTCAAAGGCCTCTGCAGGTAAGAACATTTGTTACCATTATATGGAAAAAGTAGCTACCTGGCATACAAGGAAGAGATCCCCACAAGTAGATCTAAAATAATGGATTTCACAAGCAATAGTGGAGAGATTCCAATCAGGGCTACTAAGATACCAAAACCAACCACAATATCAACGGGCTTGATATCAACAATATCAAAGTGATATAGCCCAGAAATTAGGCACATAAGAAGATGAAGAAGAAGCAAGAATAGAGCATTGGACAGCAGATCAGTGGACAAACGTATTGCTCTAGTAAGAGATTCCCTTAATATTTCTTTTACTTATCTTTTACTTTGCATTCAGCAATAAGGAATAGCATTCAAGAAGAGTGGAATAAGCCTGAAAAGAGATTATCAATAAAAAGCAAGATTCCAAGGGCTTACCCCTTCATATCAAAGGAATGTAAGTCTTGGAATTACATTTCTAAAATTGACATGGCTGTTATCCGGATAGCCAAAAGGACCACTCTTCTAATCGACAGCATGGCTTCTCTAAGGAAGCCAATGGAGAAGAGACTAGATACAGATCTAATAAAAATGTATCTGGCAATTGTTCTGGTCTCCTCCAAGCTGTGGTCATGGCCTTGGATAATATGGACGACGATATACCCAGTGGAGTTAGCGGAGATAATCTACTGGATTTAATAAATCAGTTGAGACTGGCAGGACAATTTTCATCAGAAGCTTTGCTGGATATTACTAAAATCCAAGCCAAGAGTCTGAGTCTAAGTGTGGCTTTTCAAGATGGCAAGATCGTCAAGCAGAGGCAAAGGACGCTCTTTCCTAGGACTGGAAATTCAATCTGGCTTATGTTTTCCCTCCAGTCCCTCTGACTCCTCAGGTATTGAAGACGACATGGCAGGAGAAGATCTTGGCATTTGCTGTAACGGTATCCTCTCTTCTTGCAATTGAGTCTAGTACCATCTTCGGTTCTCCAGAGATAAACTCCTTTCCTGACTAAACAGATGGCAACTTAGCCAGGAAAAGAAAATTACTTTTCTCGTTTTATACAGCTATAGTCATAATATCTTTGCCTAAGTTTGCAATTTGTTTTTGTCTTTAATTCACTGCAAATTGGTGTTTAGTGGATAAAGCATATTTGTTGATCTTATAATTGCTTGATATGAAACATTTGCTATTCTGCAAGCATAAAGTGTTTAGGTTTGCTCTGTAATGTAATGCAAGCAGTGGAATGCATTGTACCTTTTATTGTTATGTATCACAATTCTCAGTATCCATGTGATGACTTTCACCCACCTTGACTAACGACTCCTTTCCTGGAGTATGTTGTGTTTCCTGTTGGTACACATGTTGCCTTCCTTGCAATGCTAGTTATGGTTTAATTAATGGGTTAGTTCATTATTCTACATTGAGTGAACCTGCTTATATGTCTGGGCACAGTACTGGATTATGCAAAGTGCATTTGAAGTATAAATGGCTTTTTTGTAATACATTCAAAATTAAATTAGCTGGATGGTGCCATATAATCACATATCTGGTTCTTTTCAGACTTGCTCCTCTTTCCTCTGTGCATAAGGGTGGGGTTATATTGATGCAAAGGGCTGGGTAACTCCTAAACACTGTGTTTAAGTGGGTGCTGTGTTAGTGGCAATAAACGTGTTAACCTCTTAATACTGTAAGTAAGCATGATGGCATTCATAGTATTAATGGTGTTGTGCACCTATTTGGCTCTGTCCGTAAAGGACCACTAAAGTCACCAAAACCACTTCATCTCAATGAGATGGCCTGGGTGCAGTGGTCCCGTCATTTCCAGCATTCAAGGCAAAATATTGCAGCAATGTTTACCTTGAAGGGTTAAACACACCTCCAGTTGCTGTTACACTGACAGCCACTGGAAGGGCTTCCGCTGCAATTACCAAGTAAAACTGGGTCACAAGACATTGTAGCACCCATATGAAAGTACTTATTCTGTCCTTTCCTGTGGGGAAGCTTGAAAGCACATGTGGTGGTCAGGGCCGGTGCAAGGATTTCTGCCACCCTAGGCAAAGATCCGTTATGCTGCCCCCTCATGAAAGCAAATACAATCTCACAGAGGTTTATTCACTAAACTCTGAATTGCAGTGAGTTTAAAACCAATTTGTAAAGTTTACGCAAAAACAGCTCATCTGTGACTGTAGCCGAATTGGAAATTATTATAGATCAGCTATTTTGGCATAGATTTTGACATATGGTTTCCAGTTAGGTCTGCCTCATACACACATACTGCTTAATGCGTAGATCCATTAACACACATTGCCTAATACCTACATCCATATTGTCTAATACCTACATCCATACACACGTACTGCTTAATGAGTACATCCATAAACACACACTGCATAATACATGCATACATACACACATACTGCCTAATACCTAGATCCATACACACATACTGCTTATTGTGTGCAACCATAAACACACACTGCCTAAAACACACATACTGCTTAATGCGCACATCCATAAACACACACTGCCTAATACCTACATACATACTGCCTAATGCCTACATCCATACACATGTACTGCTTAATGTGTACATGCATAAACACACACTGCCTAATACATACGTCCATACACACATACTGCCTAATACATGCATCCATACACACATACTGCCTAATACCTACATCCATATACACATACTGCTTAATACCTACATTCATACACACATACTGCCTAAAACATGCATCCATACACACACATACTGCCTATACCTACATCCACTCATACTGCCCAATACCTACATCCATAAACACATACTGCTTAATGCGTACATCCATACACACATACTGCCAAAGACATGCATCCATACACACATACTGCCTAATACCTATATCTGTACACACAAACTGCCTAATACATACATTGTACATTGAGTAAATAATTTATTTATGTGATAAATGATGTATTCACCCGTTTGGTGAATTAAATTTATAATAAGACTAGCATAGACGAGCACACACACTGACAGACACTTACACATACTGACAAACACACACTAACCGATACACACACACTCACTTACAGACACACACACACTGTCAGACACATACTCAGTCACTGACAGACACACTGACTGACAGACATACACTCACTCACTGACAATTAAACACAATTAAACACTCACACACCCACTGACACAATTTTTTGGGGGGTCCCATCCGGCTTCCCTGGGGCAGCTCCTCACTCCTCCAGCGAGAAGTTTAGTATGCCGGGGCCGGAATGACGTCATGATTTACATTGCATGAGTTGAAGTAGTCTGGGTGCTTATAGTGTCCCTTTAATCTTGAAATTCTTCAGCGATTTCTGTGCTGTTTAGCCATATCATTACAACATTCATCACTGTTCTCTGCATATTTGACTGGATACAATTTCATCTCAGTTGAACTTCATCCCAACTGCTGCTGAATATAGTAAATTGGAGGAGAAAAAGTAAGAGAAAAGTCTCTGAATTTAGGTAAATATGCAATAAATTGAAAGAGAAAACTTGCAGCAGGGAATATATATTTTAGTTCATAATGCTTTGTGAAGGATCACCTTGGTCCAAGCATTTCTAAATACGTTTTCATTTTCTAATTATTATATGAGGTATTGTAAATGATTTGCAACCATCCAAAGATTGTGCAAGTTAAAGGCAATATTTTACAGACAGAAAAGGAAATATGAGAACCAAAAGAGTATTGGTTGATTATTCATACATAAATTAGACCACTTTCACTACTTACATACATAAACCAAATTGATTTTAAAGATGCACAAAATATCATATATATATAACATCTAGTAGTATACATAATATAGAATCATAGAAGATAATAAACTTAACATATACCAGTTGTGCATCCAAAGCAATCAATATAATTTGACCTCTTCAAGGGTATATGCAAGCATGTGCGGGCAAAAGTTTTAGTCCTTAGGAAGTCAAATTTATATTTTTGTTAACAGTATACATCAGGTTTGTTTTTATATTATTTATTTTGTTATAGTTATTGCATCTGATTTCTGTCTGGTTTCTGTTCTGGTTTGAATCTTGGCATGTCCGTGAGGTTTTATCAAGGTAACCCAGGAGGGCAGGTCTTAAAGGATCACTATAGTGTCAGGAAAACAAACTCATTTTCCTGACACTATATAATCCTTAGGTCCCCCAACCCTCAGGGCCCCCCTACCGCTGGGCTGAAGGGGTTAAAACCCCTTCAGCCACTTACCTTTATCCAGCGTCAGGCTCCCTCGGCGCTGGTGACCTCTCCTCCTCCTCCGATCTCATCTCCCAAGTGAAGCTGAATGCGCATGCACGGCCAGAGCCGCGCGCGTATTAAAACGCCCATAGGAAAGCATTTCTCCATGCTTTCCTATGGACGTTCTGCGTGCTCAATGGGATTTTCACATTGAGCGACGGGGAAGCGCCTCTAGCGGCTGTCAGGAAGACAGCCACTAGAGGCTGGATTAACCATGTAATGTAAACATAGCAGTTTCTCTGAAACTGCTATGTTTACAGCTGCAGGGTTAAAATCTGGAGGACCTGGCACCCAGACCACTTCATTTAGCTGAAGTGGTCTAGGTGACAATAGCGGTCCTTTAATTAATATTACATAAACGGATTGCATAAAGTCACTATAATGTTTAAAACGATTGTCCATGTGAGTAGTTATTCCTTTTTCATTGTCTTTTATGTAATATATATATATATATATATATATATATATATATTACATAAAAGATATATATATTTGTTTGTTTACTTTCATTCTCCTTCATTTTCTACTGTTGAATACTGCTTGAATCTGAACGTGACAGAGCCACGGTTTGCCACTTACTTTAGACATAAACTCATAGATTGTCTAAAATAACACATATCTTGTGAGTGCTGCTTATAATGAGCAGAATACTGATTTATTAATGGTTTACCCTCTATTACTTTATTTCAAGCCCATGGCCATTGCGCCACTCTTTACTTCTAAGATTTTTATTATGTATGTATTGATAGCAAGACTTGGCCTCATTTACATACAGTTTCCTGTGATGGCACATTCGTAATAAATTCCATAAAAAGAGAGCGGAAATAAAAAGTCAAAGATCGGAATGAAGAATAGAGTAAATGGATTGCACAATCATGGAACATAAGCCGAATGCCTAAAATAACAGTGACCGTGCACAGCGTTGGAAGGATAACTCTTAGGCAACCTGTGCTGCACAAGACAGCTGCCTCGACTGTAGGAACTGCATTATGTATATGAACATATGGCCATCTTATAAGTAAAACATTTGTTTATATGAAACACTATATGGATGAGAGCTCTAGGTCTTCTTTATATTAATGTCTGAACTTTACAAAAGCGTAAAAACATAAATAAACAAAACGATCAGGTCAGTCCCTTTGCACATATTGTTTTCTTACATTACTCATTACCTGGTACACTTTAGATCTGTTTTGCAGTACATGACAGTGATGGTTAATATGTAAGTAGAAATTGTAATATATATATAAATATGGATTTAAAGAAAAGTCTGCAATGGTGGCTGATTATTTTCACAATAAACATTAGAAATTGGGGTTATACCTCAATGGACACAGATGTTAGATGTTCTTCATTACCTTTTGCACTTCATGTGTTGTGGATGCTATTTTACGTGTTGCACAGATAGGACTAGAAGGGTATCTGTGCCACCTGAACACGCTATGAATATGGCATTGAGCACTTCAAAGCAGCAACAGATCACAAATGTAATTTTACAAAAACTAAAAAAAAAAATACCAGGCAGCCTGGTTCCATAGCAATGCATGGGCCTTGAGTGTTCCAAAAGCTCCATCGTTCATCTGGCTCAAGTTGCCCTGTGTAACACACGCAGGATATTATAACCTGTTACCTTCCCTGCAGCTACGGTGTTCCTGTTAAATGTCTATAATAAATTAACAAATAGACCACCCTTTTGCATCAAAGAATCATGTAAAATAATATATATTTATGGATAAGTAGTAAATCTGCCATAATGTAAGTCATTGTGTATATGTGTAACCACTTCTACTATACCCACCTGTTCATTTACATACCTCCCAAGTATCCCTATTTAGGAGGGACACGCCCCATTTTGCACCCAAATCCCCATGTCCCTCTTTTCTAGGAGCTCCATATTGTTAGTGTATATGAGTGTATAACTTAGCTCCACAGAAATAAAACTCACATAAATGTGTATTTAAACGACAAGAAATGTGTTTAGAAATCAGTCTGTGTGCATAAGATACAATGCTCTTCTCTAAATTACATTGTAGTTGCATAAATTGTTATTAGTAACTGTCCTAATATTTCTTAGAACATCTCCGCTCCTGGATAGAAACTCTCACACCCCTAAAATGAATGTGTCCCTCTTTGTCCATTTGCAATGTTCAGAGGTGTGCATTTAGAATGGGGTAGAAGGAATGATGCTCCGTTATCTTTTTTGCCACATATACTGTTGATGGTGAGTTATGAGATATATACCATATTTACTCAAATCTAATGTGTAACTTTATTGGCAAAATAAAGTTTCCAAAACGTGAATGCGCATTAGATTCAATGGTGCATGGGATTGGAGTTAACACGTTAACTCTTAAATATTGAAAATGCATGGTTCCCTTTAAGTCTTCCTTCCCAATCCTGCACATGTGTTTTCTGTAGTCTTTTTTTTTGATTTTCACTCTTAAGGTTTGTTAAAATGAAAATTAAGCCCTCTTAAAGCATAGATAAGGACTGGTGAAATAAATACTTTTCTGGCTAGGTGGATAACATAGATCTCTCTCAGGTGTCCCTGTTGCCTGTTTCTCCATGTATATTAAATGTGATATTTCCATACTGTGTTCACTGGTGTCCAAGACGGAAAGTGTACAATGCCTTTTCTGTATAATTATATAATAACAATATGTGAAACATAATGGTTTATATATCCATTGTACAGCACTACGGAATTTGCTGGCGCTATATGAGTAATACAAAAATAATAATAATAATAATAATAATATATGTTAAAGGCAACCCTCTCACATCATATATAAGAACCATTTTGTGAATGTGGTGCTTTTTTTGTAAAAAAAAATGTATGTTACTGAGCTATTTTCCTGCAAGTGAAGAATTGTACATAAAACAATGATTATCCAACTGAATATGAACTGAATTCCTTCTCTATTTATTTCCTGAAGGGCAGGCAGGGGTTAAATTGTGCTTGTAAAAATAAGTAAATGCCAACCATGCTTTTATTTTGTGGTAGCTGTGGAATGTTGTACACTAAAGAGGAAACCCAGTGCCACCAGCATCTTCTGAGACAAAACATACCGGAGAGCAGAGAAGTACACATTGTCTAAACAGATCATCTCGAAGAGTCACAGACTGTGCTGCGAGAATTGTTTAGATTGTGGCTTCCTGAACAAGGCTTATTGCGGTTATGGTCTTTCCTACTGGCATGTGCAAGTCATTAGGACCAAGTAATTACTACATTATGTAAGTTTATTGTCAACGAACAATATGCTAAACCTCGTGGACAACTGTACTTTAGTGACTGATATATACACGGGCAAAATGCACTCAGTGGTCACTTTATTAAGTATACTTGCTAATTAAGTGTTTTTTATGTTGTTTGACCAAATATTAACATAAGCATGATTCGTGACCTAAGTGGAATTGACCAAAGAATGATTGTAAGTACCAGTCATGGTGGTTAAAACAGCCGACCTTATACTGCATCTTACCACAACTTGTTTAAAATATGTTTCTGTTCAACGATTTATAAAAAAAATGAGGCATTCATAATCCGGAGATGTAAATAACATTGTTATTCGCTATGATAACCCTTTTTTGTGGAATACCTTTGCATTTCCCTTTCTTTATTCTGTACCCTTCATATATGCCTTAATAAAATAAAGATTGACAAAAAAAAAAAAAAAACAGCCGACCTTCAAGGATTTCCATGCACTATAAACTATAGAGATGTGATAAACAAAAGCATCATCCATTGAGTGGAGATTCTGTAGGAAATAATGCACTGTTAAAGGAAAATCAATGCTTTTTTGGTTTGTTTTATATGTTTTGCTTATATGACAAAATACAAGTCATATCAACAGTAATGAACTGAACTAAAATGCATTATTTCTCTATTATGTTCATATCTAGGAGAGTGGGAGAGCTTCATGCTTTTCCTGCAAACCAGGCGACATTAGCTGGTATCTGTTTTTTTTTTATGAATGTTTTTTATAAACAAAAATGATCTTATGTGCATGCTATATGCTGATGACATGGGTACTTTTTTCAAGGGAGCTCCCTATCTATGATAAATGTACAACAAACACAAGAAATGAATAGAAGCAACAATAATCAACCAATGTCTTCTGACTGCCATGTGTAGAATGCAGAGGAAGAAGGTGAGGGTCTTGTTAGACATCTATGGAAGTCATATATGAAGGAAAAGTACATTTGCAAAGAGGCTTCATAGGAGCATAGTTCATGACTGTTCCCTGGTAGACATAGGCTCATCCAAATACATTACTCTATTGAAAGAAATATTGAGCAAACCTGAACCCAACACATTAGCTGAGAATTCATCCCTTTCCATCTGTTTTGCTAGTTCATGTTCTGCTAAACTTTCTTTCATTTCATTATTCAGTGATTAACATTTCCCACTCTCTTTTTACAAATCCATGTGTGTGGAAGGTTTTGTGTGGGGCTTTAGTATGTTTGTATGATGAATGTTGTGCGTGTCTGAAGGTTGCTAGAAGTGCTGAGTGCTTGCACAGAACATATGTTGTCGTGTGTGAGGAGGTTGTGTGTGTTATGAGGCTGTGACACATGTAGGGTGGCTATGTGTGTTGTATGTGTGAGGAAGCTTTGGGGATGGCTATGTGGTTTGTGTATATGTGGTAAGGCTGTATTTACCATGACTATGTGTGTGACGTGTCTGCGTGTGGTATGTATGGGGTGGCTGTGTATGTGGAGGAGACTCTCAGTGTTGTGTGTGGTGTTCTGTTTATGTTGTTGGTGTGTATTGGGGAGTTTTGTGTGTTGTGTAAATAGATAACTATATGCTGTCTGGGGGGTTGCTGCATTTGTTGTATGTGAGGGACATTGTGTGTGTGGCAGGCTGTTTGTGTTGCATGTGGGGTTAGCTTTAAAGGGATATGTGGGGTGTATGTGTGTGGTAAGGATGTGTGTACTGTGTGTGGAGGCTGTGTGCTATATATGGGGGTGGCACTGTGTGTTGTGTCTGTAGAGTGGTGTGGTTGTGAGTGGTGTGTATGTCTGGGGTAGCTGTGAGTGATGTGTATGTCTAGGGTGGCTGTGAGTGTGTGTATGGAGTAACTGTAAGTGGTGATGTGTGGTGGTTGTGAACGAGGCCATTGTGTGCTGTAATTGGGAGCGGTGCTTGTTGCTGGACATAAGTGGTGTATGCATTGTATATGGGGGTGATGTGGGGTGTGACAGTGAGTTGTTTGTGGGGTGAATTTGAGTGGTGTGATTCTTCCTTCCCACATATATATAATGATACCTTTGTCAGGTATAGATCATACACTGTTCTCCTACTAGTCCTGCAGCAGCTCTCTGAGTCATTCAGTGAACACTAGAACCATGAGGGACTTGACGGATTGGGGACCAACCTGAAGTCCAGACCCAACGGACATACTTACTCAGCTGTAGTGAGAGGAGACAGGATGCCCTGCCAAAACTGGTTTTCAATGCAAATGCTTAATTATCTCAATGGTTGTGCACAGGGGCGGACTGAGAACCCTCAGGGCCCCCGGGCAAAATAAATCAAGGGCCCCCTTACAGGCCCCACCCATACTCCGCAGCAAGCGCCACCCATGTCCCGCCTCCAGCCACACCCTACACAATCTTTAGACACAAGGAACAAAAGTGCAATAATCCCTTCAAGGCCCCAGTAGAGACTACAATTGAGGGCTAATGGGCCATGGAGGGGGGTCTTTCTAGCAGAGGCTATCTCAGTGTCCTTTAGAGAGTGTGTTAGAAAGAATACCCTCCAGGCCCTATTAGAGACTACAATGGAGTCTAATAGGCTTGGAAGGGGGTCTTTCTAACAGAGGCCATCTCAGTGTCCCTACTGGAAACAGTCGCCTCCAGGCCCCAGTAGAGACTACAATTGAGGGCTAATGGGCCATGGAGGGGGGGGGAGCATTCTAGCAGAGGCTATCTCAGTGTCCTTTAGAGAGTGTGTTAGAAAGAATTTCCTCCAGGTCCCATTAGAGACTACAATGGAGTCTAATGGGGCCTGGAGGGGGGTCTCTCCAACACTCTGGTTCCTATTCACAATATAGCAACACAACATAGCTGATACCTAGGCCAAGTTGGCTCCTCTTACCTTAATTACTGTTGCTGGCTGGCAGTCTGTGGGCTTGCTGGAAGACTGTGGGCTTACTGGCTGCGGCTGGCAGGCTGTGGGCTTGCTGGCAGGCTGTGGGCTTGCTGGCTACTGCCGGCAGGCTGTGGGCTTGCTGGCTGCGGCTGGCAGGCTGTGGGCTTGCTGGCTGCGGCTGGCAGGCTGTGGCTTGCTGGCTGGCAGGCTGTGGCTTGCTGGCTGGCAGGCTGTGGCTTGCTGGCTTTAAGCCTAACTGGTGGCCTGTGGGCTGGCTGGCTGGCTACTGGCCAGCCTGTGGGCTGGCTGGCTGGCCGGCCTGTGGGCTGGCTGGCTTGCTGGCTTCTGGGGCACTCGTAGATTATTTAAAGAAATAATCCATGCACAATTACCACTACTGCTCTGTGTAGTTGTTATGGTGCCAGGAGGGCCGGGCCCCCCTCCTAGAGTAAGTAGTCAAACCGTTTAAGAACAGTTTGACAACTTACCTGGGGTCTGCTGGGATATGAGGCTGTAGTAGGGTATAGGAACAGTGGTGCAATGTGTAAGGGGTGCAGTGTGTGTGTGAAAGGTTCAGTGTGTGTGAGGGGGTGTAGTGTGTGAATGTGTAGGGTGTGTGGGGCAATGTGTGTACGAGGGGGCTGTGTATGTGTGTGGCAATGTTAGTATTGGGGGCTGTGTGTGTATGGGTGGGCAGTGTATTTGTGTGTGTGTGAGGCAATGTGTGTAAATGTGTATGGTCTGTGTGGGGGCAGTGTGTGTGTATGGGGGGCAGTGTGTGAATGTGTATGGTGTGTGGGGGCAGTGTGTTTATTGGGCTAGAGTTCACTCTCACCACTGCGACCACCAGGAATACCTGGTGGTCACAGTGTTGAGAGTGAACTCTAGCCCGTAGCTCCAGGGCTAGAGTTTACTCTCGCAAGAGCCGTAACGTTGCCGTGGTAACCGCGGCAACGATCTGTGCTCGCGCAAGAAGGACCCAGAGGAGCTGCAGGCTGAGCTCCCGGGTCCTCTCTTCCTCCCCTGCAGGCTGCCCGCACGGTGCCTGCGGACAGGGAAGGGGGCAATTGCCCTCCTCTTACTCCCCCCCCTCTTCTTACCCCCTTCTTACTCCCACTCTCTTCTTACCCCCCTTCTTACTCCCCCCTCCCTCTCTTCTTACTCCCCCCTCTTCCCTCTCTTCTTACTCCCCCCTCTTCCCTCTCTTCTTACTCCCCCCCTTCCCTCTTCTTACTCTTCCCTCCCCCTCTTCTTACTCCCCCTCCCCCTCTTCTTACTCCCCCCTTCCTCTTTTACTCCCCCCTCCCCCTCTTCTTACCCCCTTCTTACTCCCCTCTCCCTTCTTACTCCCCCCCTCTCTTCTTACCCCCTCTCTCTCTTCTTACTCCCCTCCCCCTCTTCTTACCCCCCCTCCCTCTCTTCTTACCCCCCCTCCCTCTCTTCTTACCCCCCCTCCCTCTCTTCTTACCCCCCTCTCTTCTTACCCCCCTCTCTTCTTACCCCCCTCCCTCTCTTCTTACCCCCCCTCTCTTCTTACCCCCTCTCTCTTCTTACCCCCCTCCCTCTCTCTTCTTACCCCCCTCCCTCTCTATTCTTACCCCCTCTCTCTTTTACCCCCCCTCTCTTTTAACCCCCCTCTCTCTTTTAACTCCCCCTCTCTTTTAACTCCCCTCTCTCTTTTAACCCCCTCTCTTTTACCCCCCCTCTCTTTTACCCCCTCTCTCTTTTAACCCCCCCTCTCTCTTTTAACCCTCCCTCTCTCTTTTAACCCTCCCTCTCTCTTTTAACCCCCCCTCTCTCTTTTAACCCCCCCCCTCTCTCTCTCTTAACCCCCCTCTCTCTCTTTTAACCCCCTCTCTCTTTTAACCCCCCCTCTCTTTTAAACCCCCCTCTCTCTTTTAACCCTCCCTCTCTCTTTTAAACCCCCCCTCTCTCTTTTAACCCCCCCTCTCTCTCTTTTAACCCCCCTCTCTCTCTTTTAACCCCCCCTCTCTCTCTTAACCCCCCTCTCTCTCTTTTAACCCCCACCCTCCCTCTCTCTTTTAACCCCCACCCTCCCTCTCTCTTTTAACCCCCACCCTCCCTCTCTCTTTTAACCCCCCCCCCTCTCTCTCTTTTAACCCCCCCTCTCTCTCTTTTAACCCCCTCACCCCCTCCTATGTAGCGTGGCCGAGCGGATTTCCGGTCCGCGGTGCACGGCCGGAGTGATAGGAAGGTGCACACTGTGCACCTTCCTGTCAGTCCGGCCGGGTACAGGAAACAGAAACTTCTGTTCCGCGCGGAACAGAAGTTTCTGTTTCCTGTACCCGGCCGGACTGACAGGAAGGTGCACACTCAGTGTGCACCTTCCTATCACTCCGGCCGGGCACCGAGGACGGGAAAGCCGCTCGGCCACGCTACAGGGGAGGGGAGGTGAGGTGACAAGCTGCAGCCGCCTGAGCGCTCGCTCAGGTGGCTGCAGCATTTAAAGGGGCGGCCGAGCCCCCTGATGGCGGGCCCCCCTCCCGGCCGGGCCCTCGGACCATGTCCGAAGTGCCCGACCGGTCAGTCCGCCCCTGGTTGTGCAGTTAAGCCCTGTTTTTTGTTAATGGGTTTAAAAACATTTGGAAGAAAACCAGGGTATGGTATTTAAAGATTCATAGCTCTATAACTGCTGTTTGAGCAATTGTGGTTATGGTGCTTTGAGATCCCCTTTGTGAAATCACACTTTGATTCTGTGATTGTAAGCAGGAAGCCATGAATGTTTAACTTTTGTTAGGAATACAAGAAAAGAGACTATAAGACCCACTCTAGATAGGGACTCTGTATATGGAAATCAGTCTTAATCCAATAATTTCCTTTGTGGCCTGTCTTGCATTGTAATGTGCTCTCATAGATTCATTCCTTTTCCTCTCTACCTGCCAGTCCTCAGACCACAGAATAGTTATCCATAATAAAACGTATATAACTTAGCACAGTTCTTTTGAATAAACAGAGTAACTCACACAAAAAATGATTTATTACTGAAAAGATCAGCGCACTGTGTACAAGAATTACAATTTTATTCTTCTGGAAAGATAATTTAGTATAAATGCAAAAACAGGCAAAGCTTCTGTCATATAAAAATTTGGGAGACTCATATTTTCATAACAAAAATTTAATCTCTCTTTAGATTACTTTGTATGTGACCATAAAACAAACACAATAAGTATTACATAAATCAACATTAGTTCCCATTATTATAATAATCAATAATTTCAAATAGCATCGGTTCCCATTATAATGAGACAAGTGAGCAAAAACGTGTTTGACATTTTAATAGGGACTAACCAAAAGGCAAGCTACTGAGTTTTATTTATTTATTTATTATTTAGTATTTTTGTTGTGCATGCTGAGTATAACATACAAGCTCGTGGTGTCCTAATAGCAGTCCTCGAGCGGATTGTCATATCTGACAATAGGAGCATTAGCTAAACAGGCACATTTTTAAGTATTTACGTAGATTCACAGAAGCATGTGCATCATGGTGCTAGGTGTTTACAGGTTATAAATGCATGAATGTAGGGTCGCTTAAGAATAGTTTGAGCTTCATGGTTGGGCTAAAAGCATGGGCTGCCAGTGGCTCCAACGCGTAGTGTGGGGAACTATGTGGGAACACGTGGCTGTAGGAATCTTGTCTGGACTCTGTGGTTGGTGCTTGGGCCTGGCGGTAGTTAGTTGTGGTCGCCCTTGGGGACCGGGATAACCCTCACCGGGTCATTAGCGATATCTCTGTGTGCGCCTGCAGCATATGAGTAGTTTAGGCACCAATTTGAGTCAGTGGCTGCTAGTTGCACTGTCAGGATTACAAGTACTGTGTCACACCTAGAACTAAGGATAATGTATAACCGGACCTTAGAATGGCCAGACTTAACGGCCTCAAGGCCCCAACCGAGTCTGGCATCTACCTTATGTGGGAGGCGGGCGGCGAGGGAGCACTCTCCCCATAGCTTTTCTTATGTGTATGCGTGTTTCAGCGTGTGTCAGTGTGTGTATCCGTGTCTGTCAGTGTGTGTATGCGTGTCTGTCACTGAGAGTGTGTGTCTGTCAGTGAATGTGTATGTGTGTCAGTATGTGTCTGTTAGCTAGTGTATGTGTGTCTGTCAGTCAATGTGTGTGTCTGACACTGAGTGCATATATATCTGTCAGTGAGTGTTGTATATGTGTATCTGTCAGTGAGTGTGTCCCATTGTTTGTGGCTGACACTGAGTGAGTGTGTATGCATTTCTGTCAGTGAGTGTGCATGTGTGCCTTGTCAGTGAGTGTGTATGTGTCTGTTGGTGAATGCGTGTCTGTCAGTTAGTGTATATGTGTGTCTGTCGGTGAATGTGTGTGTGTGTGTGTGTGTGTGTAACTGTGAATGAGTGAGTGTGTATTTCTGTGAATGTGTATGTTTCAGTAAAAGTGTGTGTTGGTTAAACAATGTGTGACTGTGTATGACTGTGTATCTGTAAGTGAGTGTATGTCAGTGCATGTATCAGTGAGGGCGTGTGTCTGTCAGGAACAGATATTTGGAGGGGGTACCCACGTTTTGTCATGCCTAGGGCAGCACAAAACCAGAATACACCCCTGTATATACACACACAGACTGACCCATAAAGACACGCACTCACTGACACACACTGACCCATATAGACACACACAGTGACCCTTACACACAAACACTCATTAAAACACACAGACTGACCCATATACACAAACACACACATGCTCACTGACAAACACAAACTCTGTCCATATAGACACATGCTAACCTAAACATCATCCTCAATAAAAAAATAAAAAAAAATAAAAATTGTATAAATAGATGTTTAAATGCATAGATACATTTATGGACTTGAGGATTGGAAGTGAAATGTTGACATTTGGAAACAGAATATGTAAATAAAGGAAACTTGGATTTGGAAGACCGAGAGTGCAGGCTGATATATATAGTAATATGTTTTTAATATATGGTACCAGACAAAGAACTGTTGCTGAATTCATCCCAGATTTCATTTAGCTCACACCAAGGCTCATATCTTATAGTTAATCTGAGCAATCGACTCCTATCAACAATTGTTTCTTCCCAAACTATTCTCATCCCACATAAATAAGATTGGACATCTAAGCATGTACCTAAATCATGTTGATAGCAAATACCTTTAACATCTGCTTTTTAGATATGCCACCGCCTAGAACACAAAATATACAATTAAAGAGTTGGTCTAGATATGAGACTAGACCATAGATCTCAATAAAATGGCTTGGCTAAGTTAGAGTGCATTTAATTACCTCTGGGCTGCATACTCCACTTCAATAATCTGCGTGGTACTGGCTTAGCCATTAAAAACAAGACATAAACCAAACGTCTTGCTTTCCAAAGAAGCATGATGTTATTTTTATTACTATTAATTATTATATTACACATTGTTGAGCCATGCACTTATTTTTATTACGATATACTAAAACTCACTGATGTTTAGTCACTTCCTGTTTAGTTTGTCTGCGTATGAATTTTTATGCGCTCCTTCTAGTAAGCTGTTCCGCCTGAAGAGCTATGAATAACGTTCCCAAGAGATTAGGTCTCTCACCAGCCACTACAATCTCATCATTAATTCTACTAAGAACTATGTTCACTTGTTTAATTTTTCTGTGTATGAAAATATCCTATTTATAGTTTCCTGTGAGAAAACACAGTCCCCACAGTGTCTCAAAGCCCCCAAACACCTATATATTAACATTAAATTCTTTGTAATCCCAATTTATAAGGTCACATCAACTAGTAACAGTAAATGTAAAAATAGGTGTATGTCTAATGCAGCAGAATAAGCAGTAGGGAATGTCTTCTAAGGCATGTGACTATTATTTGAACATATATTTCCTGCTTTACTTCTGTATATGTACTTATCATACATTTATAGTCTCCTCTGCTTCCCAACAACTATACTCATTGCACTGAGAATCCATTATCATTATCAGAGAAGATGTAGCACAGTGTTGTCTTTCTTCTCAACATGCAGACCTGTTGAACATTAAGATCAAGTAATGTCACTCCAAAATCCAGATAGCATTTTGAGTGCCACAGACAAAAAAATCATTGGGCTTGTATGAACACATATCTGCAAAGCGTCTACTGTCTTTATATCAATAATGTAGTCTTCTGATGTGTCTCAAACTGAATATGAGTATTCCTCAGAGAAGTTGGCCTAGAAGGCTCTTCCCATACAAACCTAAAGATTCATTCAAATGTTTTTATTCATAAAAATGTTTTGTTTTATTGTCTTAGTAGTGTTTCTGGATATTAGTGTTCCATTAATTAACATAACCCAATGACATTTTCACTGAAATATACTTTGCTGTATCCTTGCAAAAACAATAGTATAAGCCAGGGTTCAGCAACCTATGGCATGTCTGCCATGCATGGCACTCGAGGTGCATTTGCACAGCACTCAAGTATGCCAGAGACAAACAGGCTCTGGCCTATCAGGAGTCCAAGTAGAAACTTCAGATATCTGCTCCAGAGCCCAGTGTAGGCATGCCTTAAACCACTCAATTCGACTTTTGGCATTTACTTATTGATGTGAGGCATGCATGCAGCTGCTGGCCCATGGAAGCTCATTCCATGAAGCTCCTGCCACACAGTTGTTGTGCTGATATTTATGCTTGTGGAAGTCTGGAACTCTTCAGAAATGAAATCAGCAGAGCATTGATGCCTTTTACACACCAGCACTCAGCACTCGGTGACCCCACACTTTGACTTTACATGGTCTTCCGCTTCATGACTGAGTTGCTGATGTTCCTGAATGCCTCCATTTTCAAATAGACCACTTATAGTTCACTGTGTTTTGTTATATCTAGCAGGGATTAAAATTTACTAGCTGACTTATTGAAAAGCTGCCATCCTATCACAGTACCAAGCCTGAATTCACTGGGCTCTTCAGAATGACTATTTTTTAACAAATGTTTGTGAATGCAGACTGCATGGCTAGGTCCTTGATTTTATGCATTTGTGGCAGTAGGTCTGATTAAAACACTGGAATTCAATAATTAAGAGGTGTGTCCCAGTACTTGTGTCCATATAGTGTATATACCCATGTACACACAGATATATGTACATTGACAAAGGCATACATAGATATACCTACACAAATATACACATACATTGGATCACACATACACACAGATATACACATACAAGCAAATAAACACACAAAGGAATAAAACACAACATCCATTTTAAGCCACCTTCCTTTTTCCATGTAGATAGGATATTGAGGGACATCTTCATGTAAACCAGAGTGAGCTCATGAGGTTTATTTTACGGTATCCCCCAATAATTTAAATTCTTTAGTAAAACATATTTCCATAAGTTTATATCACTGATGAGAATTTTATGCTCAGGAAGGAATGGTCATCCACTAAACATAGCCCTTAGCGCCCTGATATGGAAATGGGACTAATGTACTAACCAATTGTCAGTTAACAAAATAAAATATTTTGCAATTCATGCTCTTTTTCAAGTGAATCATAAAGAAGAATTCTTCTTCTATTTGTGTATTTTTCAGAATTGTTGATTTCTGCTGCCCATACAATATCTTCCCTTTCCCAAAATACTAGCTTGTAAAAGGAAGCACGTCACTTGTTAAATGGAAAACGTTCTTTTTTTTATCTATGTTTTCTATGGGAATCAGACATCTATCTTTAGATTTGTGTTTCCTGTAAAAGATGTAACGCATAGTAAAAATAAAAGCACTTTTTAAAATCATGTAAACCATCGAAATATTAATAATTGACTCCGGATCAGTTTATCAGTTTTGGTGAAACTTTTGAAAGTGGCGCATTCTACAGCAACATTCCAATGGTTTATATGGCATTTGTTCCACTTTTAGAACCTTTTCAGCAAATTGCATTCTTAATTACTATGCTATAATGGTTCATCAGCACACATACAAAATAATTTCAATGGTAATGGAGTATAATTATGTCCTCACAATAGTTATATGGGGTCAGACTAACCCCCATATACTTTTATTTAATTGCATTTTTTTTACTGTTTTGTGGTGGCTGGCCAGAAAGAGCTGGTCAGTCACCACATTACTTAACCCTGTCCATGCCAAGGCTATTTTAATATTTGCTCAATCAGATTGAGATTTGGAGGTCAAGGCCACACTTTGAACTCTTTGCCATGTTCCTCAAACCATTCCTGAACACTTTTTGCAGTGTGGCAGGGTGCCTTCAGGGAACACCATTGCGATAAAGCGCACACGTGTCCTGCAGCAATCTCTAGGTAGGTGGTACGTATCAAAGTAACATCCTCATGAATGCCAGGACCCAAGGTTTCCCAGGAGAACATTGCCCAGAGCATAACACTACCTTCTTCCCATAGTGCATCCTATTGCCATCTCTTCCCCTGATAAAGGACACACATACACACAACTATCCACTTGATCTTAAAGAAAATATGATTCATTAGGCCAAGCAACCTTCTTCCATTGCTCTATGGTCCAGTTTTGACTCTCACCTCCCCATTAAAGGTGCTTTTGATGGTGGACAGGGGTCATCGTGGGCACTCTGACTGGTCTGCAGCTGTGCAGCCCCATACACAGCAAACATTAAAGTCAAGAATTGACTGTACACTTGCTGCCTAATATATCCCACTCCTTGACAGGTACCGTTGTAACGATATAATCAATGTTATTCACTTCACCTGTCAGTGGTATTAATGTTGTGGCTGATCAGTGTAGAACTAACAAGTTTCATAGCACTAGATTTACTAATTGTAAGGACAGTGGCTCTTGACATTCTAAAGGCTTACATCCGACATATTTGATTTCACTCCTAATGTACTAACTGGTCTGATTTTAAGAACAATGCTGCTTGAGCACATATCACAGACTGACAAACCTATCCTCAGGAGGGATGCTCCTATTCCTGTTCTGTTTATGGCCTTTGATCCTTTGTTATAGAATAGGAGCCCATGAACCACTGTTTTCTGTGTAGTAACTTGATATTTCCCAGATTGTTTGGCAATTCATGTCTTTTTTAAGCGATTCAAGAGAATCTTTTCTGTCATCACACAATGCTATTCTTCTGATCTTTCTGTGATTTTTTGGGGTGGACTGTCCTTTCTAATTGCATGCACATTATATCCAACTTTCCTGAAATACTGACTTAGAAAGAGAAGAGAGTCACTTGATTTGTGAAATGGAAAATTGGTCTATTTTGTCTGTGTTTATGTGGGATTCAGACATCTATCTTTAGAGCAATGCTAAAAATAAGTGCTGTGCATATATAGTAATTTAAAAGCGTTTTGGTCTTTTCCCAACAATAATCTTAGTTTTAGCATGATTTGTGCAATCCAGTCACCCATGTTCTGGGTGGTTTCTAGATGCAGATAACGTGGCTGAGAGTGATGTGAATATATGCCTGTGGGATAGCTCTTATTTGTAGCTGAAAGAAAGACTGTCACTTGGGTCAGGCCACTGCAAAATGTTGGGCCATTAGCACCATAAAAGGAAAATACAAAATGGGAGATTTATCAATGTGTTGCACACACTTTTACTTAAAAATCTTTGAAAATGCTTGGTGCAGTTTATTAAATCTGTCTGATTTTTTTATCTGTTGCAATTTTTATGCCTTTTTTGACATTGAAAGATTTAAAAAAAAATTCGCCAGGATAAATTTGGCGATCTTTTGAAATGTGAATTTCTAGAAAACAGGCAGAATTTACTATAAAAAAAAAAAAACATACATTTTTACATTACTATCTTTCTTTGATACACGGTTGAGAGAAAATACTGAGGTCTATCTGAGTGGTTTATAGCAGAACATGCACTTCTGACTTCAAATGGAGAATCATAGGCCCTGAATAATTCTCTACTCAGAATTTAAACAATTACTTGGTTGCATTCTTTGGGCAATGAGCATCAGAACGGAATATTCAGAATATTGTACTAAAGCAACAATGGATGAATTGCATGAGCAAACAATGGTAACATTTGTAGCACTGTTCTCATGGTGTTTCTGCAGGATAGAAACATTGAGAAGAAATATAGGGATAATACAGTTAATAAGTATAAAACGTGAATTTGGCACTTGCTAGACATTTCATTTTAAAGAATCCTTAGGCATTCTTCTACCGCTTCCTATAATTATTGCCACTTTTTATAATGGTACTCACTTGTGTATAATGATCAGTACTTGGCTTAACAAAGCCTAAAAACAAAGTATAAAAAGGATCCTTTGCAATCAATGAAATTGCGTGCCTGTACGTACATCAACCATTAACAAAGCGTTAACAACTCATTCAAGCATCAATAGACTAATTGGAGTGCAAGAACAGCTACTAAAATCCTCCACTTCTACCACCCACAGACCTGGTATATTTATATCAAAGGAATATAGTGTTCATAAGTGGAACACGCAAACAGTACAAGTATTAAAGGTGTGTTGAGATGCATCAAGTGATGCATGGTAAGACCACGCCGTTATGCACCAAAGGAAAACATCCGTGGGTGCTTTTTGGTTTAAATGGTTTCCTTTCCTGTGGATGGATGTTCCCAGCATGATGAATGACTGACCACTTCAAAGCAATATGTTCCCAAACAAACCTGAGTGTATTCTCACACCTGCGCAGACAACCTAAACGTAACAAATATTGCAATCTCCTCTCTGATGAAAGGCAGTCTTCAAAGGCTGGTTAATGTACAAGAGGCAACACAAACAGATCTGTTATGATTTATAATACTGTCTAATGCATTTATTGTGTACTTGTTCAGCACGCAGGACTCAAAGGAACTTATAAATTTCCAACATGGAAAATAAATTCATTGTCCTAGTGTAAAGTCCATTTTCCATTTGACACAAACAAAATTATATTAAATTCCAATTAGTCAAGCAGGAAAACAGCTCAGAAGCATAATATATATAAGGTTAAAAAAAATCATATTGTTCCCATCTTAAAATATGCTATGAGAAGGAATCTGTGCTTTCCAGACGTATTTACCATTTAACCTACTGAAGTGGGAATTCTGATATCTTGGTTCTAAACAATATATCTCCATTCATTACAATGGCTCTAAAATAGTGGACACCTAAGGTTTTCTTCATTTATACTATTTGCAGAGATCCAACAAAGGGGAAGAACTGTGCAATGCCTCTGCACTGGGACTCATTCTGTATAGAACCCTGGACGCCCTCTGTCCAGCTTCTGGTACAGATTGCTTTCCCAAATATACATGTGTGGCCGCCCAATTTATTTTTGATGTTAGTAGCCCAGCACTGCCCAAATCAGGAGAATATATACAATTAGGAGTGACATGCTGAAGCAGGATCAAAAATGCAAGTAAATGGTGTCTTACTAATTATGGACTGAATGTGATTACCAAAGACAAATAAATCTCTAATCATTGAGCAGTTATCCTTCAATCATTTTATTAATAACATTCAGCCATGTATGACTTGCAGTAAAAACAAGCATTAAAAGATGTATATCATATAGACATACTATATAGGTTCAAAATAAGATACTATTAGAGAGCTGATTAGCATCAGATATATGTGTTATTATTAGAATTAGCATTATTGGCACTTAAAGGAACACTATAACGTTAGAAATACAATTTGTATTCCTAACATTATAGTGTTCCTGTCCCTAGTACTATTAGCCCCCTCACCCCCGTATCCAGCATAGAGAGGGTAAACAAACAGCTTTTTTCCATGACTTGTTTCCAACAACCTCCAGGTTTCCAGGTCCCTCTGCGCTGCTCACCTCTCCTTATTAGCCGTCATGGAGAAGGCAGAGCCTTCGATGACATTATCCAGTTCAATGCCCCTTTATAGAGAAGCATTGGGGACTTAATGCACATGTGCGGCAGCACTACATGCACATTCAAACTTTTTCATAGGAATAGCATTGAATCAATTCTTTCCTATGACGCTTATGTGTCACATGACCGTGTTTTGCAAAAGCGCCACTGTCATACTGACAGACATTAAAGAAGCCGTTAACCCTGCTATATAAGTATTAAAGTTTCTTAAACCCTGCAATGTTTTACATTAATGGGTTAGGGGACAGGGACACTGCACACAGATAACTTTAATGAGATTAAGTGGTCTGGGTGACTTTTTAAAGAATATTTGATTATGAAGTTATCGGAAACACAATATATAGCAGGATTTCCTCTAATGTACCGTAGTTTAATTTCTTACATCCAAAAGGTAAGATGCTGTGGGGATATTTATGGGATAATAATAGTAAACAGTTGAGAATTGCCCACTATTTCAATTCTCAGATCCCAAAGATCGTTATCGTGTAAGTGAAATGTATTCCATATAAATAAAATCACAATTTGTTATAAAAATAGATACAATTTATTGTGACAAATTAAATAATAATAATATGTAACATGCGTGATAATAATCAATGAATATTTAGTATAACATGAGTATGCAATATAATGGCAATACACATTCCACTGGTTAACACAGCCAATTGTCAAGACAATGATTTATGATGGGCTTCACAGAGAAACAAAAGTGAAACTTACACACAGACACAGCTTGCAGCTTAAGGCCATAAAACTTTAGCTGACAGTTAGAATAACCCTTTCAATGCTGGCTAGACCTCCTAGGTAATTAAGACCTATTCTCATGTAATTTTATATAAAACAACATTTAAACCAGCTCATTAGTCATTTCCTGGAACCATCCAATAAGAGTAATCTACCATGTTCTATAAGCAGAATTTTAACTTAACAATAAATCCAGAATTTTAACTTGCCTAAACAGATATTTTCTTATTTTAGAGCAAATCAATACACCTGGATAAATATCACGATATGCTAACATGTGATATGTCACATTAATATATATAATCATTCCTTTCTATCTGCAGAATAGAATGCTTAATTATATATTCTTTAGTACCTAAGATTTCTAAATATCGAAATCTGATCGTGATTTATCCAGTCATATATCATGCTATTAGAAAATTTAATTAATTTAGATTAATTAAATGAAACCAGTATAATTACCAGTGGAGTAGATATTTTCATCAGATTAGTAGGTAGTCTCAGGAACTGAATGGATGTGTGATGGTGTGTAAGAAATTCTGAGTGCCCTGGAGTGGATATCTGTCATGGATTTCTCTGCATTGCCCCCGACTGCTCACCTCTTTGCTTCTTTGCTTCCTTTGCATTCCTCTCTCTTCCCTTTGTCTTAACTTTTTTAAAGGGAAAATTCACTAGGTGATAGACCAATAGAAAACTGGAGGTGTGGTTACCTTCCAGATAGCAATTTAAGTATTTGGTCTATAGAGGGCAGTCTCGTCCCACTAAACATACCTATCCAGGAAAGAGTTAACTTTTCCTGGTGGCTATTTTGACGTCATTTACCTTATCTTTATGGTTGTCCATAACTTAAGTTTACTGTCAGTTCAAAGAGTTTCTTTGGGCTTTCTTCAGACTATGTGTCGGGCAAATTCTGCTATAATTTCTGATATGACAGTTATAACTAAATATGACCCCTAAACTTACAATGGGACGTTATACAATATCGAAAGTAAAATTAAATTATTTAATCTTCTCTGTCATAAATGTCTGGGTTTAGAATTAATTATATTCCATTAGCATTTAGACAGTCTGTCCATCCCCCGTTCTCATTTCTTATCAATTTGGTTTGTATATACTAAGCATTCCTTAGCTTCTGGCAAAGTGGTTAGTTTTACAGAAGGGATAGAAATCTTGTGTCTTTTGTTAGCTTGAAGATAACAAAATGGAGTATGCTCTGTTCAGAATGATTTAGGCAATATACATTTTAATTTCTATCATAGCACAAAATGTCTGCCGATGTAAATACCCTGACAATGCATTGTATCTCTAGTTTAGTCATATGAATAATAGAAGAAAGAGGAATAAAGAAAACCCTGCATCAACAGCAGCACCTGCCCCCTCTGTCATTTCATTAAAATCCATCCACCTGAGTCCCAAATAATAAGGACTAGAAGTGACCCTGTCAGTGATAGGAGATAGCTGCATAAAATACTTCTGCCTAAGGCTGTGATAAGGTGAAAAGGGTTACAGCTCTTTTATTCACAAGCCTATGCTATTTGAAACCCAACAAGCACAATCTCCCCTGATATCTGACAAAAAAAGGGGGGGGAACTGGGGGCTCACCAGGGACATGCATTTCTCAGCATTGGTGCTGCAGTAGAAGCCAAAATGTATACAAAATACAGATTATGGAACAGCATACACACAGAAGAACAGTTTTCATTTTTTTCACAAGGTTACTTAAAATCACCTATCTCAGCAAAAAATAAGATTCAGTTCCACCATATGGCCATATCGTATCAGGCCCACCACTACGTCACAGTACCCCAATAATCGGTGGGTCCTACACTAATTCCAACGTGGGAGACAAAGTAAATACTGCTAGTACTAAATGAGCTAAAGTGTATTTAAATAATCTGTCGTAAGAGCATTGTGATTATAAATAATGTAAAATTAATGTGATATAATAACCAATTTCAGGAGAATACAGTGTCAAAACTAAACTCCATCCACGAGAGCCCCGAAATTATAAGTGATAGAAGTGACCCAGTCTGTGATAAGAGATAGCTGTATAAAATGACTCTGCCTTAGGCTGTGATAGGGTGAATAAAAGGTTACAGTTGTTTTATTCACAAATCTTTGCCATTTGAAACCAAACAGCCACCACCTGCTGTGATATTTGACAATGTCCGTACATCACAGAACTACGCAAGTACTTCTATTAAATTCTTGAAATTATCTGTGGTTAACACAAGGTATAACATTGAAAATCTGCAGATGTAAATGTAGATGGTAACATTTTCAAGGAAATAGTTTTTGTCACATAAATACCATTGCTTGTTTGCTCGGGACTGTACTTGACCATGCAGAGTGCAATGTTCTTTCCAAGTTCTAGTGAAAAAAACAAGTTCTCAATAAATTCAAATAATTTCCATCATATCTCAAGTCTGCAGAATTGGTGTTGGTGGGAGAGAGGTAAATTTGGTGAGATTTTTTTTAATCTCTGTATCTAATACATTTTAGATTAACTCTGCATTTTGGTTTATAGTTGAGATTTGATATACATACCATATTCATAGGAAAATATATGATAATAAAAATATAGAAATAATACAAAGCAACATGGGAAAAAACTGAAATATTGTTTATATTGAGACAAAAGAGAGAACAATGGATGCTTCTAAATAAACGATAAGATGACACACATTTTAACTCTCCAGATAATGAATGTGAGTGAGGTCTTAATTTTTATATACAGATTAAACTACAAACAAACCACTGACAAATAATATTAGAAGCAAATAATAACTATAATAATAGTCAGTAGGGTGTCCTGGTTTGTGCTTTTCAAGATGAATACATTTTTAAATCTTGATCACATTACTTTATATCCCCCCCCCTCCCTTCTTACCTTTGCCCAGGGAGGGTGGACATTGCCAGCAAGCCAAGGTGAATGAACTCTAGCCTGTAGCTCCTGGGGCTAGAGTTCACTCTTGAGAGATCGGAGCATTGCCATGGTAACTGTGGCAATGCTCAGACTTCGAAGGAGGAAGAATCCAGCGGAGGAACAACCCAGAAAGAGCTACTGGATCTTCTCTCCTTCCCTGGCATCTGTGGGCCAGTAAGGGAGATCTTTCGTACTTTCGTATAGTGACGGTCTTGCATTGGCTGGCAGGGTAGATCATCTTCTCTCCCCTGCCAGCCTTGACCCATGGCCATTGTGAGCCACTGGCATTTGACCGGTTTGCCGGATGGCCTGTCTGGTCTTGGGGACACTATTGGCACTACAACAACCAGTTATCCATTTAACAAAACAAAAACAAGTATTTTTTGTGTTTCCTCTCCAGTTCTTGTATACTTGTTTAAAGAAGACAGTTCTGCTTGGTGCTTATATCATACCGTTTTCTACAATACAATGGATATTTATAAAGAATAGCTGATTTGACCCTCGTGTTTCACCATTGGAGAAATAAATCTGTGAGCGATGTGGAGCACTTATTTTGTGGAAATAATAAAATATATTTTTATACCATTTATACCAGTGGCACCGCCTGTTTATTTGAATCGGGTCCACCTTCCTTTATTCACTTCTTTGTGTCTACTCCTGTTGATGGTCTGAATATGTAAAATATAGAATTATATACAAAGCATCATCTAGTGCAGATTATCACCAGATACAATCTTATGTACATGAAGTATTATTATTGAACACACATTTTTCGGGAGCGTACAGGTAACGCAACATGCTGTGTCTTTATGTGTAACACCCACCTTTTTTTGGTTTTAATACAACTAAAAGTGCAGCGTTTTTAAAAAATACAGTTTATTCTTGATTTGATTAAAATATACACAAGGTTGCTAAAAACAACTTATGGCAAAAGTAGCAGCCAACTTGAAGTTATTATGTGATAGCAGCTTATACTGAATCTCACTAGCCGCATTTCTAATAAAAAGGTGGTTCTGTCTCAGAGCTCTGCCTTTTACATGTTGCCTTGTTACACCAATCATTGGGTTATTGGATATAGATACTGGATACTGAGGAATATATTGGTGCTCAATATATCAATTTGAATAGTACACCAGAAGAGATTTTTAATAAGGTCTGAGTACTATTTATAATTCTTATTATATTTCACCTGGTAAAATAAAATAGTTTAGTATTTACTGAACCATTTGAAATTGTTACAATGTATTAATTGTCAGGTTGTTCTGTGTTAACTCTTGATACGAACTAAAAATATAGTATACATACTATTGTATACTGTATATATTTAGTGTACTGTATAACATACTATAAAGAAAAATATTTATTTTATAGAAAATGTATAAATAACGCTAACGTTCAGATTGGTGGACCGCCACGTCACTATTGAATATTTATTTCAGATATACAATGCAGATTTTTTTCATTTATTTATTAATTCTTTGCATAAAAATAGATGTATAATGTATTAGTAATCATACAACCGTTCCTGTAGAACTCACTTCCCTCCTCCGTTAGATGCTCACCCAGTCTCCACTCCTTCAAAAAAATCATTAAAAAACCATTTCTTCATAAAAGCGTATCAATTAAACTGTTAATAGCTTCCGACTGATTCCTCTCTTGCAACTGTCATTCGTCTAATACTATCCTTACCTTTTGTGTCACTTTACCCCACTCCCTCTAGCATGTAAGCTCATTAAGCAGTGCCCTCAACCCCTCTGTTCCTGTGTGTCCAACTTGTCTGGTTACAACTACATGTCTGTTCATCCACCCACTGTAAAGCGCTGCAGAATTTGTTGGCGCTATATAAACAATAACATAATAATAACTGTTTTGCCATTCTTTCATTAGGGTCAGACAAATTCGCCTAATATCATACACATATAAAACAAATTTACAATATATAGCAGGTCTGGTAAGTATATATATAAAAAAAATACTCTGTTTGAGGGCATTTGTAAGAAATCTGCTGGTATTTTTAGAAATGCAGATTCACAAAATGCCAGCAGAATGTAAACATTTTGATTTCATTCAAGGATAGTGCCAGGCCAGCATATAGCAAATGTATTTATTTTGATACAACAGGCATTTATTTGATATCTCCTGACTACTAAAAAGCAGTGTTACACCTACTAGTCTTCACAGAATCCAATATATAAAGACAATGGGGTGTGCCATTTACAGTCCCTCTGTGCAATGGGACGGATAGAATGAGTTCTGGTATAGAATTGGACCAGCCCTGGAAGGGAAAGGAAGTTTGTTGGTTTATTGAATAAGTTTGTTTGCAAAACAAAGAAAAAATAACCCGGTATATACAAGGGTTAATAAATCTTTTTATATATTATACATAATTTTAATACAAGAAGCATCTTAAACATTTGATAGTACATTTAGATGACACAAATGAAATTTTTGTTTTAGTTAACTGTTCTTGGTGTATTTGACTTGGAATCAAAAATAACAACAATAAATCCAACTGGGTCTGTAAATAGTAAGCTTGTGCGTTGATGATATTTGACATAAGGATTTTTTATAAATCAGGACCAGAGCTAAATATATGCTGTGTAGAAGAGTATGTACAATATATTAACCTATGTGTGTTTATATCATATTCAGTCATTACACTTATTCAGTATCATTTCATTAATTTTGTAATGTTAGATGTGCTAAATCCACATTAGCTTTCTGAAAATGTATGCCCATCTGTAAAACTTTGCCGACTAAGGGAGAAATATTCAGACTCATGGCAGAGAGTCGGCCGACAATATTTAATTTGGCAGACAGCACCTGTTGAATGTCCTGGCTGGGTTGGCTCACAGCTCTGCTCCGGTATTTCACATTTGGCTTTCAGATCATAATTTGCCTTACAGTAAATTTCCTTTCCACTGGGAACCAATCATTGCAAAAATAAGGTTCGCAGACTGATTTATGAGAAGTCGTTTAAAAATAGTTAGTCTGAAGTTCCAACGTGTAGATACAAACTGTTCTCGTACAGTCTGTGCCATGTCTGTTAAAACTTTGAAAAATGTATGTTCTAAAGCATCTCTGATAACCTATTAAATCAGTACAAACAAAATAAAATATAAATGAAAATAATGTGTGTATATATGTAGATACAATCTGGGTGGGAGTTTTCTGTGTACAATCAGTCCAATTAATCATGTTGGGCTATTTCTTCACTAATCCTATATGCACTATTTATTTTTTTAAGTAGAAATTTCAAACAAGGTGAACAAGGATTAAATCAAACTGAATAATGATTTGGAGTTTGATTTTGATGTTACAATCAATACTGAGTAAGGATATTAGGTATAAATGTAACTCTGAGCATTTACCTGGTTGGTCTAATAAATGAATCCTGTGTGAAAGAAAGGGTGATGATGTAATGGCAAAGGTCAACATTGTCTTCTAGACAAGGTAAGTGTCTTTAGAACTGTCATATATGTACTGTTAGAGTCAGACTAGGCTTTAAAAAAGGCCGATAAAATGTACCTGGCTGTACAGGATGGTGAACCAGACCAGGAATAGAAGATTGACTAAATAGTAGGTGGCATATTAATACTACTAAACTGGAATACTGCTAGACAGCCATACACATATAATTGTATTTTAAAGCAGAACGATATATAACACTGAAACAAAGAAAACTTGTATATTATTGTAAATCAGATAACTTGACATTAAGAGGTGTGCAGGCAATGTTCGTTAAACAATCTCTGAATGATAGAGTGGCCTGGTACACTACTGAGAGCGAAAGCAAATGTAGGCAGTCGTTCATAATGTTGGGACAGAATTCGGGGTAGCACAAGGAATCTTTACAGACAGGCTATTAACAGTAACAGTCAATAGGGTCAGAAATATACTAAAATGATGCACCGGCTTGATTGATTCACAACATCTAATAGACGCTAAGGCGTCCCTAGGAGTGGTAGGATTTAATACCACACAGGATATATTAATGTTTCACCCCTTTAAATTTCAGATGTGCTTCATGCATGTCCATGACGCAGGGTTTGGAGCAAGCAGGGCAACGTCACCCTAAGCTGTCATGCGAGGAAGTGTGCAGACCTTTGGAGTCTGGAAAAAAAGGCAAAGCCAACAATGGTGGAAAAAAAGGGCATGGTCATCTAAGACTCAACTTGATCACAGGCCAGCTGTTCTCAAACAAGTCAGTTATCTGTGGAAACACCATAAGATGTAGTGTTGTTGGCTCACTAGGCCCTATTGGGTATACAGTAAGTTGTAGTAAGCTGATAACTAACTTCTCATACAACAAAACAAAGAAAGGTCAAACGACAAAACAAAGAATACCAATTATTTTAGGGGAAAAATTCTAAATTCAACCTCAAATTCATTGGTTGCTCATGTATCATTTTAAAATAAACTTGTTTTGTTTTTGGTCAGGAAACACCAAACCAAAACAGTTTGAAGAACAATAGTCTTCAAAGAACAAAAACAACTTGTCATCTCTACTTTTAAGAAAACTACTCTAAAAGGACCCTGATGTATTTTTATTCTGCAACTTTAAGCAGGAAAAAAAAAAAAGAAAGGCAAACTGGTTTATTCCAGAAAAAGAAATGCCTTGGCAAACATCTCCATTGGAGATCCATTTATAGTCACAGAAGGCAGAGAAAAAAATGAATACACTCTGAAAGTTATGTAATGAGTTTTATTTCAATGGGTTTTATTTTTAGCACCACGCGTAGGTCACCAAGAAGATTCTAGTTCAAGTGTGATTTTGTTAACTCCAGCATTTCTTATGGTTTAGCTAATTTCAGAGATGGATTATTGGGCGCTATTGGCCGAGAGTAATATGAGTTTGTTTACTGAATGTTTGATGTATATTAAAGGGACTCTCCAGTGCCAGGAAAACAAACCGTTTTCCTGGCACTGCAGGTCCCCTCTTCCTCCAAACCCCCATCCCAAGTTGCTGAAGGGGTTAAAACCCCTTCAGTGACTTACCTGTATCCAGTGCCGCTGTCCCTCTGCGCTGGTTCAGGGTCTGCCTACACTCCTCCCCCGCCGGTGCATGCATGGCCGCCGGAGCAGGAGACCTAATGCGCATGCACAGAAATGCAGCACACGCGCATTACACCTCCCCATAGGAAAGCATTGATAAATGCTTTCAATGCTTTCCTTAGGGGATTTCAGCGACGCTGGAGGTCCTCACATAGCGTGAGGACGTCCAGCGACGCTATAGCACACGGAATGTGTGCTATAAACGCGGAAGTGCCCTCTAGTGGCTGTAAGGGTAGTGGGAGTTGGCACCCAGACCACTCCAATGGGCAGAAGTGGTCTGCGTGCCTGGAGTGTCCCTTTAACTAGTGAACCAGGATGGTGTATTAAAGAATTGTAATGGCGATAGACTATTTCAGCTTTCAGACTTACAGAGATATATCTACGAAATATATTACTCTTGGTTTCATTGATGTTCCAACTACCAAGCCTAGTCCACTACTCTTGAGGAAATATTGGCCTATGGGGAAGCAGCAAAATCGTAAATAACCCAAGGAGAACCATCTTTGCCAATGCTGTCTTGTGTTATCGTCACTGGATTCATGTCTACAGACCCTGGTATCATAAAGGCTCTCCGAAGCATCAACGGAATAACTTTTGATACCCTTTTTAATATTATCACAGATACATTAATAAAGTGGCAGGCGAGCTAACAATCTAATGGCCATTGGAGTGATACTAAAAACCTCCAGTTATTTAAATATGCATAGGGATTGGGGATAGTGCGCAAGTAACTCTTTTCTTTGGTTTTTATTGTACGTATTAGGGCTGATGTGTACTATGGTCATTGCTGTCGCCCAGGAGTAGTGGGAGTCTGAGCGCAGGACTTATTTTTGTGTATTTGTATTTGCTTTTGTATCACACAGTCATGTTACAATGCTGCCACACAGCCCATGTGTTCCCTATTGAGGGTTAATAAGTATATAGGGGTTTTGAAAAATATGGATTTAGGATAGTGCACAAGTAACGTTTTTCTTTGGGTTTTATAGTACATTAATAATGTGCTTGTATTATGGAGCCAGAATCTGTCAGCAAACAATTACTAAAAACAAAAAATAAATCTGCCTGTACACAATAAGTCTTTATACACATTTAAATAACAGTATCTTTCATGCAAGCTCACCTACAACATCAAGGCAAATCTCTTAGTTGAGTTTTGCACTAAAAATACACCTTGCTGCTTTCAGCTAAAATGAAAACTTTTCACATTATTAACCCTTAATAGGGTGGGTGGCAGAACTGTAACATGACTGTAATACAAAAGCAAATACAAACAAAATATTAAGCCCGGCACTTAGACTCACTACACTACTTACTAATCCTGGACTGGGAGGCAACAATGACTACAGTATGTATTGATTAAATTACATAAATCAAAACCAAAAAATAAGGCCGCCTGCACATGATCCTAGGTCCCTATGCACATTTAAATAACTGGAGGTTTTTTAGTGTGACTCCTGTGACCATTAAATTCCAAGCTCATCTGTCCCATCAAGACAAACCTCTTAGGTGAGTCCAACACTGAAAATTCACCTTGCTGCTTTCAACTAAAACGCAAAATGTCTAATGAGACAAAAAAGGGTATTTTCATAAACCCCTCACACATATTAACCCTTAATAGTGTACGCATATGTGATACAAAAGCAAATACAAACATTCAAAAGTAAGCCCTGAACTCAAACTCTCACGACACGTGGGTGGCAGCAATGGCTCCAATATACATTGTCTAATGCCTATGTGACTAGAAGCTCAGCCAATGATAAATCAATGTGAGCAGAGCTACTGCATTGATTTCACCCCCATTCTATTTCAAAGCCATGCAAAGGGGAAAATGTGCAATGTAAAAGCACCTTTCCAGTCACTCAGACGGCCACTAGAGATGCTTCCTGTGTCAGTGCTGTGCAGTGTGCATCACTGGTGTTCCACGCTCTGCGTAGAGGTGCTGAAAGTTCCCCAAAGAGATGTATTGATTCAACACATCTCTATGAGTGTGTTTTGCTGTGCATACGCAATAGTCTCTGATTATGTTGGCCATGGAGGCTGGGCCAGGCAAGACAAGCCACGTTGAGACCGAGTAAAGAACACCTTTCCACTGCACAGAGAAGGGGGCCAGAGGCCTATACTATCCTTACATTTTTTTGTCACTAAACCCCACCCCCCCCTAGCATGTAAGCTCATTGAGCAGGGCCCTCAACCCCTCTGTTCCTGTGTGTCCAGCTTGTCTGGTTACAACTACATGTTTGTTCGTCCACCCACTGTAAAGCGCTGCGGTATTTGTTGGCGCTATATATGTATATGTATATATATATATATATAAAAAATAATAATAATAATATACAGCCACACCAGCACTATTGTGTGAGGAAGAAATGTTTGTATTCCTGACACTATAGTGTTCCTTTAATATCATCTTTATAACTTCCTATTCGAGGCCTTAGGATTTCTACTTAAATTAAATCTGTTTTGTATGTTCATCTGCATGGATGCATGGAGAAACACTTTTCGTATGCCTAGAAGGATGCAGACAATAGTTTTCATCAGAAAAATGCAGCCTGTTTATTTTATAAGGAAACATGTTTTTTTTTTTTAAAGATTTTTGCATCAATCCTGCGAACTAATCCTAAATTAAATCCTAAACTATACCTTTGTAAATAGCCTTAAAAAAACAATTCATTTTTATTATAGAGTTATCATATAAATTTTTTAAAATAGAATTTATCCAAAACTAGGTGCCCTGTACAGAAACAAATCCTGCCTAGGCCCTACAGTAAGGAAACATATAGTGCAACAAATGCTAATGCTGGTCATTAATTATGGGGATGTAGTGTATGCACCCACACTGCAAACCCACCTTGATCAACTTAATACATTATATAATTTGTTCCGCCGCCTTGTACTAGAATGCAATTACCTTACCCACCATTGTGACATGTTAAAAGAGCTAAACTGGCTGGCGCTGGTAATCCCAACACACTCTTCATCTTTCCAGCCTTGTACATAAGAGCACTTCTGGGAAACTCCCACCCTACCTGAGTAGAATGCTCTCCCCAGCTGTTCCCACCTCCTATAACCTCCGATCCAGTACTAGCACGATATTTAGCATACCGCAATACGATATTAAAGTGTCTTGAGCCTCCTTTTCCTACAGAGCACCCCAATTATGGAATAACCTAAGGGACACAGTCAAATGTTCATTCAATCTAAAATCTTTAAAGAGATCTATGGCAATATACCTCAGCACAAAAGGCACCTGTTATGGTTGAAAATATGTATTACCTGTTGTGTGTTAATTTTATATATATGTGTGTGTGTGTGTATATATTGTTTGTATATTGTATTTTTTGTAATATTGTATGCTATTGTAACAATGCAATGTTTTGTGGACCCAGGACATACTTGCAAACGAGAGAAATCTCAATGTAACCATCCTGGTAAAATATTTTATAAATAAATAAAATTAAAGAGTTAACATATGAGCCAGGAATAATTATATTACAGTTTGCAGATAATTGTCACTCTGAGAAAATGGGTGCTGTAATATGAAAAAATAGCTTCATTGTTGTTCCGAAGCAATTTAAAAATATATTACCATATGTACTCTTATCGTACAGGAAATCACATTTCTTTCATCCTCAATTAATTAGTGCCCAAGAGACAGCAAAATACAGGGTATTTTGCTTAACTGAACTATGATCTTGTCTGCATAAGTAATGCCTAGGTTTCCAATGTATAATTACAACTTACACACATGAAAATGTCAATCCAGGGTCTGTATGTCATAATTATTACATGTAAACCAATACTTAGAAAAGGCTACATCTCTAATCACTGCGGCAATGTAGATAATGTATCCATACTATTCGATCTGTCTATACTCCATTCAGAAAAGTACGAATACTTCTCTCTACAAATATTGGCCTTGATTTAATATTTTTGGATACGTTTTTCAAATTATTTAATATTTTTCGGGATAAACTTTTAAAATATATATTATATATATTATATATATTTCATATTTTATTTTTTTGATATTTTTATATCGTAGGAAGTGTCTTCCTGGTTTGGATAGAGATCACTGCAAAAGCAAATCATTTTTAATTAATTTGTGTGTGCATTTATAATGAATTTTTTATGCAATTAGTTGAAATGTGTAAATTTTAAACTGGTGTCCCTTTAAAAATGTTGGGTTTGAATTTATGTCTAATTTACAAAATATAGTGTAATTCCTAAAACTAATCCAAAATTTAAATTTAAATATATATTCACTGAAGGCTATTCAATGGCATTTTGGGGGAATAGCATTTAGTGCAGTTCAGAACCTTGATCAAACCTGGTTAATGTACACTGAACAAAATTATAAACGCAACACTTTTGTTTTTGCCCCGATTTTTCATGAGCTGAACTCAAAGATCTAAGACTTTTTCCATGTACACAAAAGGCCTTTTTATCTCAAAAATTGGTCACAAATCTGTCTAAGTCTGTGTTAGTAAGCACTTCTCCTTTGCCGAGATAATCCATCCTGCACATTTTAGGGTGGCCTTTTTTTGTCGCCAGCCTAAGGCACACCTGTGCAATAATCATGCTGTCTAATCAGCATCTTGATATGCCACACCTGTGAGGTGGATGGATTATCTGGGCAAAGGAGAAGTGCTCACTAACACAGATTTAGACAGATTAGTGAACAATATTTGAGAGAAATTGGCCTTTTGTGTACATAGGAAAAGTCTTAGATCTTTGAGTTCAGCTCATGAAAAATGGGGGCAAAAACAAAAGTGTTGCGTTTATAATTTTGTTCATTATATATACCTCGTTGTTGGGGATCCCAATATTCACACTAGTGCTGCAGTATCTCCCCAATTGCTTCAGGATGAATAGGCTATTGATAAACAACTGAACCCTGCCTGACTCCTATTAACTGGAAAGGACTCAGCAACTTCCCACATTTCCCTAAGCAATAGGCAGTAGTGTGACAAATCATAAAGTTCAGAATGAGTAGTTAGTGGGCCCATACACTCATCTGTTATAATAGGTTGTTTAAATTATTACAGGGGTCCCAGCATTGGTGTATTTTAGATTTGTGCTGCCCTAGGCGTGACGAAACTCGGGCAGCCCCCCCAATGTAATTTTGCCCCACCCCTTCATTTCAAGGACACACCTCTTCTTGTTTAACACGAACATGCAGTTTGACAGACACTCACTGACAGGCACCCACTCTCAGATACTCATACAATTACATACATTCACTGACAGACACATACACTCACTGACACACACACACTCACAGACATACACTGACAGACACACACATTCACCAACAGGCACACACTGACAGATGCACACATTCACTCACAGACACTCACTGGCAGATGCACACATTCACTCACTGACAGGCACACACATTCACTCACAGACAAACTGACAGGCACACTCACTCGCTAACAGATACACACTCACTCACAGACATACACTGACAGACACACACACATTCACTCACAGACACACTGACAAACACACACATATTCACTCACAGACACACACGCATTGACAGACACACACTGACAGACACACACACATTCACTCACTCACAGACACACACTGACAGACACACAGACATTTACTCACTCATAGACACATACTGACTAACACACACATTCACTCACTTGAAGACACATACTGACAGACACACATTCACTCACTCACAGACACACACTGACAGGCACACAGACATTTACTCACTCACAGACACATACTGACTGACACACACACATTCACTCACTTACAGACACATACTGACAGACACACACACACACATTCACTCACTCACAGACACATACTGACAGATTCACACACATTCACTCACTCACTGACACCTTGAAACTGACACCTTGATACTGACACACTCACACTCTCACACACTTACAAATTAAGTGGATTTGTAAGAGTGAATTCTTCCCTGGGGTTCAGTGGGGTTGGCTGCTGCTGGGCGGGCACAGGCTGGCGGTCAATCAGCAAATGCAAGAGGCGAGGGAGCTGTGATCTTTCTGCTCAGCTCCCTCGTGCCACTTAGTGATTAGTCATATTAGGGCTCCCGGCATCACTGCGGTGTGTGCGAGGGAGGTTAGCAGTAGGAGCTCAGACGATATGGCTCCCTCGCCACCCGTCCATAATATATGCATTTGAACGCCTCAAGGGGGTTCTGAGCTGGCCAGTTGGCTAGCTCTTGGGTCCCCCATGAATGAGGCTAAGAAGGCATTTTCCAGGGGACTTGGGGGGGTGGCGTTTTTTTGCTGCCCCCCTTAAAGTGTCTCCCAAGGCAGCAAATGCTTTGTTAGACTCGTTAAAGATACAGCTTTGCCTCTGATGGCCAGCTGGTCAGCTCTTGGACCACCAATGAATCGAGGCTAACAAGCATTCAAGGCTAACAAGGCATCTGGTAGGGTGTTTGGGACGGCATTTTTTGCTACCCCATTGAAAGTTCTGCCCAAGGCAAATGCCTTGTTTGCCTCACTGTAAATACAGCACTCAGTACACGTCAACGTTTCAGTCCATTACCAGACTTTTTATCTAAGCAATAAACTAGAAAAATTCCTCCACGTGTTCTCTAAGATATTTATAATTTTGGCTGGAGTGTTTATAGTACTTAGGTAAGGAAAGATTATATATAATTATACACTTCCTTGATAATTAAAAGAGGCAGAAAAAATACTAACAGTTTATGTCAACTAATATAACCTGTGTCCTCACTCACAGTCCGATATGATTGGGTTAGAACACCTGCTGCATTTAAGATCTTGTTTACAATCAGTATTTCATAAAAAGTGTTTTTGTAGTTTGCTTGTTTTAGATTTTGATCTCTTGCCCCTTTTATAAATGTACTATTAATATGAAAAAAAAAAATATTTCACATTGCGTTTCATTACAGCAATGTAAGGTTGAAACTGAAGGTAGAGTTAGATTACTGATATATACATCATAGCCATAACCCCACTCCTAAAATCTTACATTTAGTATTAATTTTCCACTAGCCCTAATCCTGTAATGTGGGATGGAATCCAACCAATAATGATGCCAAATTCGAACGTTGTATAATGTATATACAGATACACATATATGTGTCATTGTTAAAGCAGTATTACAAGATCCCACTAGATCGTAAAATGCATATCTCATAGCCAGTGGTAGCTTACACGTGATTATATTTGAGCTTTTAAATCATTTTCAATAGGTCACCTAACTCTGACTCGTTTTGGTGCGATGACTCTTGTTTATTTAATGGAGAATAGATTATAGAGTGTGCTTATTCACTGGAAAAAGAATAACAGTGAGGAGCTGTTGAATCACATGCTTTCTTGCATTTAGCATGAAGTATGGATATTGTCTACTATCCATAACAATTGCATTAAGAATTTATAGCATGGATTACCATAACTGACACCTTGATTTGGATGTTTATGTGTAGGTGTACATAGGACTTCTGCATGATGAACAGAAAATTGCATGACATGCGCACAGTCGTTATTCGGCTTGTGGCATTTTGATCCCCATAACCCACCAATAAACACAGACACCAATTTCTGTTGGAAAATAAAAGTCCACAGCTTTATTTAAATTTTTCAATAAACAAGATAACAAATTGGGGTCATTGCCAAATAAAATTAATTTACCCCCACCCCCATCCGTACAGCATTAACCCAGACAATGACCCCATACCATAAACAATATATAACAATATAAATAACACATAAATATAACACACGGCCTACCAAAGAGGCCCCATAATTATAACTTTATTAACTGTAGGGGTGTACCGAGACACCCCTACACCACCAGGTTCGGAGCCACCGATGAGCTCGAACCAACAGACCACTTCCAACTCTGGCCTAATTCAACCTAAGCTTAGCCTAGCCACTTGCTAATCCACTTCCATCCCAATTACCCTAGCCCTATCCCACCGCTGTGACCAAACGGGACCTGCTAAAACCAGGGAGGGTGGGAGGGACAATTAACAGGTCAGTGCAGATTCTGATTAAAATGGCCACTTGCTAAAATGGCCGCTTAATATACTTGCACTTTTCACACCCTTTAACATGCTCCACCCTAATTCCCCACCCCTAAATCTATAGCTCCACCTGCCTACTCCTTGGCTCTGTCAAGGCCCATTCCCCTGACTGCGCTGATCCATGGGCTTCATGACATGCGCACAGTCGTTATTCGGCTTGTGGCATTTTGATCCCCATAACCCACCAATAAACACAGACACCAATTTCTGTTGGAAAATAAAAGTCCACAGCTTTATTTAAATTTTTCGATAAACAAGATAACAAATTGGGGTCATTGCCAAATAAAATTAATTTACCCCCACCCCCATCCGTACAGCATTAACCCAGACAATGACCCCATACCATAAACAATATATAACAATATAAATAACACATAAATATAACACACGGCCTACCAAAGAGGCCCCATAATTATAACTTTATTAACTGTAGGGGTGTACCGAGACACCCCTACACCACCAGGTTCGGAGCCACCGATGAGCTTGAACCAACAGACCACTTCCAACTCTGGCCTAATTCAACCTAAGCTTAGCCTAGCCACTTGCTAATCCACTTCCATCCCAATTACCCTAGCCCTATCCCGCCACAGCCCGAGACTTGATCCCTTAATGTCTCGAGCGCCCCCCACCACACAGAAATAGGGCCCGGGAAATCCCCTCCTGAAAACCTAGGTTAAGCAAGTCACAACCAACCTCCGAAAGGTGCACCCCATCCTTACGATAATACCCAGGTAACATACCCTCTAGCTCCCAATGCCTGACCGGGACCCCACCTGACCTCCTAACGAAAACAGACATGGCCTTGTTAACTTTCCCCCGACATCTCGCCACCGCAGCTGTGTCCCTGGCGTGTCTCCAATTAAATCTAGGCACCATCTCAGACCATACTATAACCACTCCCGGCACCCGCTCCCGAAGGCGATCCAAATCCCGCTTCATCCTCCTAATTAACTCCCTCTGAGGGATAAGCCCCAAATCGTTACCCCCATCATGTATCAGTATTACGTCCAGGGGATTTCCTTCCAACAATTTTTCAAAAATCACTCCACTAATGCTCTGCCAGCTGAAACCACGAAAACCAAACCATTTTAACTGCACAGTGTCCTGAAGAAAGCCCAGTTGTGATCCATTCCTCCGAACTGCGGCCCTCTTCTGCGCCCAATAAACGTAGGAGTGACCCACCAACCATACAACCCGACCTAGAAAGAAACACAAGTTATTAACTAGCAGAGCATTGAAACCACACTTTCAAACCAACCAGACCCCCCCTTCAAACCAACTTATCCGTTCGTACATATGTCCTAAAACGCGCGGACTCCCACCGACCTATCTGTTTAATCCGGTCATCCCCGAGTCCAAGCCGCGCTGCTTCCGTTGCAGCCCCTATGCGAAATGAATGAGTCCCAAATTGCATGGGATGCAAACCCAACTGCCGCAGCCCCATGCGAAAGACCCTGACAAATTGGAAGCGCGACAGCGCAAGACCATCCTTGTGAACGAGGAAGCACCCCAAGTCTTGAGGGCGAACGCCTAAGTATTTGTGCCCGCATGCTACTGGGCAGACTTCCGACCCTGGCAACGCAAACAAAATTATTGTCTTACCTCTCCCAAAGACATCCGTCTTGGAGCACCTCAGGCGTATCTCGACTTTGTCCTGCCCCAGCACCACATCCTCGAACCGGATCCCGTTCGCCCCGAACTTATTAGAGCTGACCAGTTCGCCGATGCGGAAGGCCCCAAAGAACGCCCAGACAAAAGCTACGGTAAACAAAAGCACTTCAAACGGAGATGTACAAACGTCATGCAACCCTTCTGTCAAGCCCTGTAGAATGTTAAACGGCACAGGCCGTCTTGAGTCTACAGTCCTTCGTCCTTTACGAAAGCCGCGTAACGCCTGCCTCACCAAAAAAGTTTTTGTAATATCCTCCTTACCCGTGAATTTAAACCAAAATGCCAATGCTGACATGTAACGGTCCACCTTCGCGGGAGAAGCCCCTCCCGCGAATAACCGACACAACAACCATAAGAGCGTGTCCAACCTACCTGCCGGCGAATTCGCCCCTCCAGACTGCCCCATCATCTCCTCCCATTCATACCATACCCTGGTGTACGCTGTCCACGTTCCGGGCGCCAGGGAACTTCTTATAAAGCCCCCAAGCAAGACGTCCCGAGCCGCCACATCTCCGCCGGGCATGCCTGACCCGTCTCCCGAGCTCCCGGCGCCGCTACCCAAAAACGCTCCCACTGTGAACGAGATAATGCATCAGCGACAACATTCAACAATCCCGGGACATGTTTTGCCCTAAACACAATATTCCAAGACATGCACAGCAGCACCAAGCGCCTCAACAACCGTACCACAGGCAGAGAAGAGGCCGAGATATTATTAACTGCCTGCACCACCACCATGTTATCGGAGTGAAAGATCACCTTCCTGTTCGCGAGCTCTTCGCCCCATAAAGATACCGCCACTACCACAGGAAAGAGCTCTAGAAAGGCCAGGTTCCTGATCAAGGCGCTTTCCTTCCATGCCTCCGGCCACTCTTCCGCGCACCACCTCCCTGCCAGGTAAGCACCGAAACCTACGCTCCCGGAAGCGTCCGTAAATAAGCCGATTTCTTCCGACGAGGCTGCCTCATCCCTAAAATACACCCTACCATTGAACTCCTGCAGGAAACACAACCAAACATCCAGATCAGCCTTCATCGCAGCGGAGACTCTGATATAATGACCCGGTAATCGCACACCGCAAGTTGCTCGAGCCAACTGCCTGCAAAAAACCCTCCCCATAGGGATCACTTTACAAGAAAAGTTCAAGCTCCCCAGCAGGGACTGTAACTGCCTCAAGGTCACCTTCTTCGAACCCCTGACTACCCCCACCCGCTGGCGGAGCGCTGTCAGTTTATCCGATGGTAACCTACATTCACCCTTCACCGAATCTATCTCCAGCCCTAGGAAACTCAAGCATACCGTCGGGCCCACCGTCTTCTCAGCCGCCAACGGGATCCCAAAGACCTGTGCCACCCATTGCAACACCCCCAGTATTTGCCCACAACGATCGGACCCTGCCGGTCCTACGCACAAAAAGTCGTCCAGATAGTGCACTACTGCACCCCCAGCCGACTCCTGACGCACCACCCATTCAAAGAAAGAGCTGAACTTTTCAAAGTATGAGCAAGAAATAGAGCAGCCCATGGGCAAACACAAATCCACGAAAAAACCCTCATCAAAGAAACATCCCAATAAATGGTGACATGTCGGGTGAATAGGAAGCAACCTGAAAGCTGCCTCCACGTCCACCTTCGCCATCAACGCTCCCGGCCCCGCTCTCCATACCAACTCGACCGCTTGATCGAATGATGCGTAGGAAACGGAGCTTAGGGCCGCGTCAATGTCGTTGTTAACAGAAGCCCCTTTTGGGTAAGACAAATGGTGTATCAACCGAAATTTGCCTGGCTCCTTCTTGGGGACCACCCCCAACGGAGACACCCTCAAGTTCGGCATAGGTGGGACCGCATAGGGTCCCGCCATCCTGTCAAGCCGTACCTCCGACATCAATTTTTCCCGCACCACCCCTGGGTGATCCCGAACGGATCGTAAATTCAAACATAAAGTCCCTGGCCCCTTCCCTTTGAACGGTATCATAAACCCCTCTGTGAATCCTTTCCTCAAAAATTCCGCGTCAGCCCGGTTAGCGTAGCGCTTTAGCCACGGCAGCATCTCGCCTACCTTCACCGGAGTTGCCCCCAGTGGCAGCGGCAGGGGCCGTGGCGCCGCTGGGACCTCCCCCGCTAGCCGGTTTGCCTCTCTTGAAGCACCTATTAACTCCATGCGCACCGCCGCAACCGGAACACTCGTGTTTGAATCTACACGACGAGCCCCATTTACATTGGCCCTCGTTGAAGAGCCAGCAGAAACCCTTCTTTTGTCCGGCCGGCGCCGCTCCCCCAGGTGCTGCACCGGCCGCCCCGTGAAAGGGCGCAGCCTTCTGCGCCATCATGAGCCGCATCCACAGGGGCAGATCCATCTGATCCCATCTCATGCTCGGGTTCGCTGCTAAACGCTGGCGGAATTGCTCATCGTATTTCCACCAAGCAATACCACCGTACGTCCGGTAAGCGTCCCCTATCCCGTCTAAGTAGCAAAAAAGCTGCGAACAGCGATCGGGAAACTTTTCCCCGATGACGCTGGCCAGTATGCAAAAAGCCCGCAGCCAGTTCGCAAACGTCTTGGGGATCTTCCGATACCTACGCTTCTTCTCTTCTTCCTCCTTCTTCACATCCTTTTTATCCTCATCCTTTAGATCGAGGAACTCCTCCAGAGGAAGAAGAGAAAAAACCTCTACGAACTCACCTTTCCAAATCCTGTCCTTTACCTCAGACTTCAGGTGACATCCCAAGGGGCCTGCGAAAGAGACATGTACATTCTGCCGCGCCGCATCGGAAACCTCCCCTCCTCCGACCGAACCTAAGCCTGTCTTCTCACCTGGTTCAGGCGTACTCCGTCCGGAGACACCACTCACCGCCCCCTTAGCCTGTCCCGTTGTCCCGGAACCCGCTTCCGGAACCCATACCCTCGAAAATTGCGGTGAAGCTCCCTCCCCACCGACCCAGGCATCTAACAACGATTTTAGGCAAGTTAACATGGAATCAGAATGTGATGTAACAGGCAACTCACCGCCAGAGCCTCCGGCCGCGGAGGGCCGCGGGGTCGTTTTCCTTCCATCCGCCGCGTGCTGCTCCGGAGTGTCCAGTTGACGCCGACTCCCTTCCGCCGGATCCCGCCGTGGGACCGTAGGTGTACCGCTCCGTGACCTGTAAGGAGAAGAACACCTGGGTAGTCTGTTCGAGTGCCCGTCTACCCGCCCTTCCTCCTTACGTTCCCTGCCGTCAACCCTGCGCCTCTCCCGCCTAGTAACCAGGCCCTCTAGGCCGTAAGAACTCTCCGGCCGTCCTTGGGTGCTCCCGTTAGAGGACCCAGACTCGCTGCGCCGTTCCCTTCTCCTCCTGGCCCTGCAGACTGATCCCCGCCTACTGTACCCGTCAGTAGACGGGCTCCTCTCCCTGACACACCCTGCCCGGTTTTGCCTGGCGCCTGCCCCGCGCCGCCTCTTGTATTCCGCAGGCTAGGGTTGTCTAGGGTTGTCTCTGTAATCCTGCCGTCCCCGGGAGCAACATTTATGGCCCTCCCGTCCACTCCTAACCCCACTGTCAGAGTGTGTGTCATACCCCTGAGACAATCCCTCACTGTCCGCTCCTCTGTCCACCGGGGACGCGCTGCGCTGGCCCTGACAAGCGGAAGCCCCTTCCGTTGCCGTCCTGACTTGGTCCTGCTGCCCTAGCTGGGTGACCTGTCCTGCTGTCCCCCCGCTGCCTTGCCTGGGCCTTGTCTCGCCCGCCTGATCGACTCCCCCTCCACTGGCGTCCCTTGCTGCCCTCTGAGGTGGTGTCAGCCCGTCCTCCCCAGTCCCCAGTGCCTTTCCTTGCCGCCCGGTATTTAAACCGGCGGCAGACTCACCGAGACGTGTCTGGGCTCCATCCACACCTCCGACATCCTCTGCGGTCCCGGTCTCCTCGGAGGCCGTCGCCAATTTTGCCGCCTTGCCGCCCGCCGTCCTGCGAGCAGCGCTCCTCGTGGTAGGCCGCGACACCATGCCAGGCCTAGTCGCCGCCCTTGCCTTACCGGCGCCGCGTCGCACAGACGGGGCCGGCGGCGTTTGCGATAGCTCCGACCGGCCTGCCTCCACAACCGATGAGCCGCTCGCCTCTCTAGATGGACTCCGTCTCCGACGCGCTGCGGGCATCACGCCCGGGCTCAGCCGCTGGGGCGGTCTCGCCCTCCGCACCGAGCGCCTCTCCACAGCCGCCGGGGGGTTACCGCTGGTCCCAGGAACCGCCAGTTGCTGTTGCAGCCATGCCATCCCCCTGTCTCTCACGGCTGCTCTCACACCGTCCAGGATCTCTTCAAGCGAAGCCATCTGAAAAACAGAAGAAAAGAAACCACACAACCTGCCAAAACAATTAACAGGTCAGTGCAGATTCGGATTAAAATGGCCACTTGCAAAAATGGCCGCTTAATATACTTGCACTTTTCACACCCTTTAACATGCTCCACCCTAATTCCCCACCCCTAAATCTATAGCTCCACCTGCCTACTCCTTGGCTCTGTCAAGGCCCATTCCCCTGACTGCGCTGATCCATGGGCTTCAGTACAACCTGCCAGCTTCCTGGTGAAAACCGACAGTCAGATAACAATTATCATTTGACCAACAGTCCAATGCAGTTTGCAATCTGCCATCAGCTTCTCTGTAGACTCCCCCAACCCATGTTAGACATAGCTTCATCTTTCATTAATTGCTGAGCTTGCAAGGAGCACGACTGCTGTGACCAAAATAAAGAACAAATAAACAAACAAGCAGAGTCAGACTACCGATAAGGCGGCTAAGGTGGCTGCCTGGTGAGCCCCTGTCCGAGCCTTGAGCTCTGGCCTACGATCGAGCTACCCCCCTTGAGCCAGGGGTAGCTCCCTGCACGACCCTTTAAAAATCCTTCCATGGTGAGTCGTGGTGGTTCTCGGAGGGGTTCCCAATCTGACGCCCTGCCTGGTGTCCTGGACAACCTTAATTCATGTCTGCAAACAAGACAATTCACCACAGCACATGAATGCTATAACATTACCCATGGGAGAGAAAATTGGTCAGCCTCGGTGACCTCTCATGCATGCTGCAACTAGTAAGGCTCCCCATTTTATTAGCCTGACAAAATATTGCAGCAATGTTACTGGAGAAATGTACATATTCTGTGTTCACATATATATATTTATTACAGTAACCATTTAACAGATCAGCCCAACATGTGTGTGCAGCAGTCATGTTCCCTCTCCCCAAGTTGTCCTGGGGGTTGTCTTTATTTAAAGAAAGCAGAGGCGACTGCAGGTTTTTTTATAATAAACATATCAGAAGGTATAATTAATCCCAACATTTATCTGTTCTCATGGCATCACATCCACAACATGAAGAACATAAAGGGCTTCAGCATTTTTTCTGGCTATGGTTGCCTAGTTGATAAAATTTGAAAAAAAAAAAAAACGGAACACATTGCAGTAGAGCGATGAAGTAAAAATGTACAATAGCGTGACCTTGGAAAACAATGAGAGATGTTAACCATTACTTTGTGAATAGCTTTAAGCAGTGGCAGCTGGTAACTCACAGTCGCTATGGGTGAAATTGTATACACTAACAGCAGAGATTGGTTGTCGGGATGGTTGGTAAAAAAAAATAGCAACAATATTGACCCAAGAGATCCTATTGTTTTAATTAAGAAAAATTAATGACAGCTGCCCAATTAATTTTAGTTTTCAATGACAATTTTAAAATGTGGAACAGATTTCCAGTTTACAAAAAAACAGGACTGTCTCATGAAACTCGGGACAGTTGCAAGTATGTGGTTGGAATAATGGCTATTGTGAGAAACAGTACACAGCTCTGTAGGAATTGCTCAGTTTAATACAAATAAGTGACTGATGTATCTGAGCAGCATTTACATCAAAGGAGCTGAATCATTGCGGATGGTTCTAAAACACATAGTTGCATGGCACGTGTGAGCTGGGCTGAAATGACAATTAATTAAAGCAGAGTTTGAGTTACTTGCACTAGTGATTATTATGGTGAGGAATCTTAGATTAATATACATCTCGGGCACATAAATATGTAGCATTGGTGAGAAGAAAAAGTTCCAAAATGTAAACTTATGCGCAAGCAGCATTAACATGACTGGGGAAAAAAACTAATGCCTAGGTCACATATTCCTTCCTGCAAAGTGAGAGTTTAGCAGGCAGACATACCAAAGCCATTGAGGTCAATCCTCACCAACCGGCAGGATTCTGTTGGTTATTCATTGTGCTGACTTCATTAACCCTTTAAGGACACAACTTAAGAAATAAAAGGGAATCATGAAGGAATATGTCTGTCAAGTGCCCTTAAGGGGTTAATAAACATTTTACCATATATGAATCAACCATGATGCTATAGCACCCCAACATATTGTATATAATGCTACAATTGAAATCTTTAAATATAACTGTTCCATAGTTGCCAACATTTGAAACAAAATGCCTAAATAAACTTTACAGCTGAGTAATGAAGTAAGCAGTTTATAGACCAGTTGGCCAGTTTGACAGTTGGAGAAATACATAGGAGTAAAGATAAATAATACATTTTAAATATGCATTGTGAAAATATCTAGAACTGCAATGGTAACCCCCTATTAACTACAGACATCCGGGCACAGTAATAGTTAAAATATCAAAAATCCATATCTACTGCATATGTACATAAATTCTCAAAACAATGTTTTACTATTATAAAAAAAAAAATACAAAGCATTACTGCTAATTTAAAATTCAAGGCATTTGGTTCATGTTTTGTCTGAGTGAAGCAGATATTTAGATAGATATGTGCTGCAGTTGTGTTTAGTCTTAATTTTTAATAGAAATTGCATGTTATAAACATAGCAAAAATATTGGATTTCACATACAATTTCAATTGAGAAAACATATGAAAATTGAACTTAGTTTGAACAATGTGTAACGCATCAATGATCCCATCATAATCATTATATGATGATTATATCATCATTATATAATTCACATGCTGTAATTATGGATGGTTGTGACCAGATTTTTATGTGGAATCATTTCTCTGCTTTTTCAGAGTGATTTGGGAAATGGTTGAAGAATGGATATACATTAAGTGACAAATCTTCAATTCATGTTATGGAATGCTGAACAGCTTTATATTATGCAAGAGACATTTACAACATTGGCCTCGATTTAATTCCATCTGCCGATAATAGTCGATTATTCATTTTAAATTGTGTCTGCAGTTAGTGCCAGCCAAAATTGGAGCAGCCAAACTTGATGAATGGGGCAGCTGACCAAAATAAAACTAACAATAAATATACATCAAAAGCTCTTGTATCATCATTTTTATTAGATATAATCCTATTAGTAATTAAAAACAAATGTAAAAAAGATGTTACACTAACATTACCCCCATATCAGTGTAAGGCAGGTCAAGTACCTCTTTTATACTCCATGTATGACCTTTAGTGATATATCACAATCTTACTTCCCTCCCCTGCTGGTGTTTCTCCAAAGGGAACAGGTTTTCATGTTCCAACTGTTCAGAACTCTCTGATTCATGGCTGAGCTGAGTGCATTGATAGATACATAGTTGTCTTGGTTGAGAAAAAAACTAAATTCTATCAAGTTCCATCAATCCTGAAGCCCATTCTTTTATGCGGCTCCTTTCCCTGCTGTTCAGCGCTAGGCAGCGAGGCTCTTGGGGGATCGGGTGAGCCGAGATGAGGGAGACTTAGACAGACAGAGGGGAGGGACTGAGGGCTAGCCAAGAATGCAGGGAGGCTGGCCACATGACTTCCTCTACCTATAAATTGCCAAGCACTGCACTTGGTCAGTGCTTGGTTGTTCTGGTGCTTGCCCTAGTCCCCTTGCATCCTGGGCCTGGTTATTGTTAGTGGCAACCAGAAGGTTGTCATAATAATGAAGAAAAATAATTATTTGAATTTCTGTCTTGTCCTCATTGAATAACTCACCCATTTCATGTTTTAACGGACCAATACCTTTCACTCTTTTCAACCTTTTTGGCATTAATGTACTAAAAAGGCTTTTTGATATTGGTCTTGCTCTCTTTGGCTTTTCATTTTCAAGCTTAGCCCATCTAATTGTTCTTTTGCAAGCCCTAATGGCATGCTTATATTTGTTATAGGATGCAATAGACCCCTTTGATTAAAATGTATTAAATTACATTTTCTTATCTTTTATCATTTGATAGACCCTTGTAATAAGCCACATTGGTTTTAATATGCTTCTTTATATTTGTTTACCAACGGTTGTAATGTTATAGCCATCAGCTATACCTTAAGGAACACTTTAGTGTTAGGAATACAAACATGTATACCTGAAGCTATATTGTCCTGCTCGCTGTTTAGGCAGTTGATCTACGCGGCTCACCCCTCTTGGCTGAGATTCTCAATCTTGATAATGGTCTCCGCAAATCCAACACTTTCACATTAGAAAGCATTGGGAGGCTAGTGTCCATGCACGGCTAAAAACCACACTGCACCATTTAAATGGTTTCTATAAGACCATCTGATTGAAATAGCTAAGTTTAACTCAGTATTTTTGCTGAAAGCCCCTCTAGTGGCTGTCAGTGTGACAGTCACTGGAGGCCTTTTAAGTTTTCAGTTGCAGGGTTAAAAATGACAGGAACATGGCATCCAGACCAGTTCAGAGATTAAGTGGTCTGGGTACCTATGCTGTCCCTTTAAATAGAAAAAGAAACATATAGAGAAATAAAAACGTATAAATAGCTAATAACAGGCCAAGTCCCAACTTAGTATGTTTAAAATAATATTCAGTTCCCTTCTGGTATCACAGAAGGAGCCAATCCAATTTGCATATCAAACTGGATCCACCCATGAGGGCACTTCACAGTAAGAAATGCCAGGCAAAAGCCCTCTGCATGAGATGCACATAACCTAGTTAAACTATTCAGCAAGCCTGTCAGAAAACTTTATTTATGGCTTCCTTTGACATCACATGTTCAGTCAATTCAGTGGAGAAACTCAATCAAGCATGGAAGCTAGCTCAGTGCACCTGCTTGTAAATGCATCCGATTGCATTAGCTTCCTGGGTTCAGCTTTGCACTAACCCAAGCTCCCTTAACTCTGCAGTAACTGTTAATTGTATTCACTCCATATATTCCTTACCAAGTACAAGCTCTGTTGTTTGTTAGTAAGAGCTGTGCCTAGTATGAAACACTTTAGTGAGCTAAATTTTTCCCCATAAGTACTGTGCTTTATCCCGTTTTGCTATTTCATAAAAATAAAATAAGAATGAGAGTTGATATATTTTATTTTCATAATACATCCCATGGATGTAATCTTTTGGGCATCCATCTTTTTCCTGTAGCATAAACCAGCTGAATTTTACAGTTTCTACATTTCCCCATTGAATCAGTGCCACCGAGTTCCATGGATGCCTGACTTTGAATTGTAGTTACATTGCATTCCAGTCCTTGACAGTAATTCTACATTTCAGCTTTATGACAATCACTGTTGCTCGCATGTAAATTCAATGACTGCTTCTCTCAAAAAGTAAACCAAAAAATTAACAAAGTGCAGTTGTTGAGTAGAAGATGCACGTTGTAAAGATTATATCTGCACAAATGTTTCGTAACAAACATCATGGTTTAGAACCATTTAGGATTTAAAAGAGAGAGAAAGAGAGAGATACTTTATGGTCATCTTAAATTGCAATTATAGAAATAGCAGAAAATACTCCACCTCATTGTTCAAGCTACATATGGTGTTCTGATTAGTCTTTACTGTACATTTTACTGCACAATCTATTGTGTACATAAAACACAACGTTACTTTTATGATGGGGGACCGGACTCCTTGTTCTGTCTGTAAGGTATGACAGTAATGTGTATAGTTACTAAATAAAAAAATTGGCAGATGTGAGATATCGTTATCCAATGATCTCACATGTTTACATGCTGTATATTCAGAGTCGTCCAAAGGTGCATTTGCCATCAGTCATCTCATCGTGTTATGGTACTTTTTAGCAGTAAACCAAAATGTTTAAATGTCTATCTGTTCCTGTCCAAATTAATAAAATAAATTGCGTATATACGCTGAAGTAATTAAGTCTGACACACAAGGTTCAGGTTAAAATAACTTCGAGAAAATTTATTGGCAAGTGATTAAAAAGCGGACGCGCAGGTCCTTTTAAGAGACATTTTACGTCATCATTGATTATTAGAATATCAGCAAATAAACATCATTAATTGGATTAATTGTTAAGTGTCGGGATTAGTGTCCTCCTATCAATATTATTAATTGGTTCGAAAACTTAAGTGGTTAGTCCCGTGTCCACCCACCAAGAGGTGGGATTGTTCTGGACACGGGTGGGGGACAAAGGGTCTTGAGCGTCATTTTACACGGTCGGTGATCTCAGGCCTCGTGGCCAGGTGCAAGGTCTCTTATGAATAGAACATTTCATTACTACTGTGTTCTCATGGCCTTCAAACTATACTATGTTGCAAATCTAAGGAAAAGTCAGCAATTCCTGTGTTAATCATGTCTTTATAGAAAATACAGTCTTTGTTCTATTGTATTAGATGTGCTGGGAAATTCTGTCATGTAAGGTAGTTTTAAAATGAACAAGTTAGGTTATGAGGACAAAATGGAGGATTGTAGAAGTCAGGTTAGGAGGACAAAATGGAGGATTGTCACAGTATAAAGTTAAAATGGAGTTAGTGCAATAATTGAATACAAGTACAATAAGGTTTTTTAAATAATCCCACATCAGTCCCCCCTATGAAATGTTAGATTCTAAGAGATAAAACTTTATTAAGTTAGTACCAGGAAGACGTGTTAACCCAAAGGCACAGAAACCCCGTGGCCGCTAGCTAGGTGTTAATGCAAAGTGCAAGGCTGTCCCTAGTTCTGACCCTAATAGGCTAACTCATCCGTCAGTATGGCTCTCGAACACTTCACACCCATGGGTATCCCATGGCAGCTAATCCACCACTTCTCCAACACGGGGTCTTTACCATTCACTGACAGATGCTGTCCCTAAGTTAGTCCCTTCCTAGAATTCCTGCACTTTATCAACAAAAGGGATTGTTTGCAGCGGCAGACAGGGTGAGTTGATGTCTTGGAGCTCTTGGTCATCAACTTCGAGATGGGTGAAAGTGGGTGCCGCTTGGTCAACAGTCTTCAGGAGGGATTTTCTCAGACATGGGAGGATACAACAAAAGAGAAGAGCAAAGATAAAAAGAAAAATTAGTATAGCCATACCAATATGCATTAAAGCCTTTTGCCATCCTGTCATCCAACCAAACCATCTTTCCCAGGGGTCTTGTATCCCAGAATTCCTTTTTAACTCTATAGACAGGTCATTTTATTTTTCTATGGCTAATGTAACTTTACCATTAGGGCCTGTGTTTTCTGGGATATAGGTACAACAGGTCAAGGTGTCAGGTAAAATTTTACAAACCCCTCCTTTTTCGGCTAAGATCATATCTAGGGCCATTCTATTCTGGAAAGCCATTTGGGATGTGGCCTGCAACTGTTCGGCCAACCCCTGGAGGGCGTCTCTGGTATAATTAACAAACCGCTGTTGGTTATAATAAATGTAATTGATCCAATTTAAATTCTTGTTTGTGGTAACTATGGCAAAAAGTGATTCAAATCCTGCAGCAACTTCATCTCTTGCTTTAAATTCATTGGGTACCCCCCTAGGCACCCCAATAGCATCAATATAAACATGAGGATCAAAACTTCCTTTCACTGGGGCGTCACGCTTAACCTTAGTGTGCCTGGACTCATGGGTGACGAGGTGTGTGTCAGAGATAATATGTATAGGCATAATAGCTTTAGCCAAAGTACACTCCCCCCACCACTCCTTGTCCATTCTGGATCTCAGCTGTAAATCCCCACACAACCAGTAGATGTCCCCTAATGACCTGGTGTGAAACTGCAACAAGTCCATAGAGACACTCCTGTAGGTAGCACAATACCCCTTAGAGAAGTTACCCAAGAATCTACCAATTCCATCATAATTAGCATAACAAGTGTAATTACCTTTATACACGGTAATACCGTCTGGGGGTTTGACATCCTTGGTTAGGAGAGGATACTCCTTTGTCCATGCACTACATATGGACCTGTTAAAATCATAGTGATAGGCAAAAAGGCTTAAAACACATTCCTCTATATCTACTGGCAGGATTAGAGGTACGGTACCCAGGTGAGGCCGGGCACCACCACACACATAGCATGCAGTCTTATTATGCTTATTAGCATTATATTTCATCCATTCTAACCATAAATTTACATCATTAAAACCTGTTGCAGCGGCCATGGTATCTTCGAAGGTGGGGTTAGCAATGGCCATCATGTCTTGAAAGGTCTGGATATGAGGTTTTAATGGGTTAGGGACCATATGGGTGGCCCCTTGCCACTCGGAAGAGTTGCACATATCTTTTAGGAAGAAATGACCTAATTTACGGTAGGAACCCTTTTTCCAATACATTCCCATCACATACTGGTCGGCATCCGTTGGGCTTGGGTGCTCAATGTTAAGGATTAATTTCATTGGTGTACCTCCCCCAGGCTTTCTCAAAGTCATTCTCTGGAGAAGGGATCTACCTTGTTCATCTACTTTAGATAAGGCACTTTTTGGTTTGTAACCCCAGGCAGGCCCGGCATTCCATCCCGCCGCCCCCCAATGATTACAATTGTGCCCCCATTGTTTATCAACTACACAAACATATGGGTCTTTTGAATGAGGGATATCTCTGTAAATACTCTGGATTTGTGATGTGGGGAACGGGCATTCTACAATGTCACAATAGTCAAAGGTGTAAGTAGCCACATGGGTGCATGATGAATTGTACCAGAAGGTATACCCACTAATATCTTTGGTGATGGCTACTTGTTGGGCCTTTATAAGGCTGATTAAGGAGAAGGTGTACCAGAGGTACATGCTTGTGCGGTATCTGCTTCCTCAGGGGCTGGAGATTTCTTGCAGTGGGAAGCGTGGATCCAATTTGGCCTGCCGGCCAGTTTGACGGAGGTTGCGGTAATCAGGAGGACTTGGAATGGACCGTCAAATCTTGGTTCCAGGGTATTTTTCCGCACAAACTTCTTGACCAGAACCCAATCTCCGGGAAGCAGGTTATGGGTACCTGTATCCAAATCGGGATCTGGAATTGAAGAGAAAACTTGGGCATGTATTTTGTTCAAGGCACTTGCAAGTTCAGTTACATAATCTACTAAAACATCTGATTGGAGCTGTAACTGCTGCGGATAATAACAACCTAGTCTGGGTGCTGTCCCGAATAGAATTTCATATGGGGACAGTGAATGCTTCCCTCTAGGTGTGTGCCTAACACTAAATAAAGCTATTGACAGGCTTTCTGGCCAGGGCATCTTTGTTTCTTGCGACATTTTTAACATTCTGGCTTTTAGAGTGCCACTTTGTGGGTGGTAAGGGGTGTGGAAGGCTAGGGTCACACCTAGAGCAGTCCAAATTTCTTTAGTCACTGTTGCTGTGAAGGCTGGGCCTTGATCACTTTCAATGACTTCTGGGAGTCCAAATCTACATACTATCTCTGTAAGTAGGCGTCTTGCGGTTGTCTTTGCAGTGATATTGGCCACTGGGTAGGCCTCTGGCCACCCTGAGAACATGTCCACTATGACTAGTGCATATTCATGGGGCCCACTCTTGGGCATTTGGATGTGGTCAATTTGAATTCGCTGGAAGGGGTACATGGGCTTTGCCAGGTGTTTTGCAGGCACCTTGATTGGTCTTCCTGGATTGCATTTTGCACAAATAACACAGGCCTTACAGAAGCTGCTGATCAATGTTGTGATCCCGGGTGCTTCATAGTACTTCTGTATGAGGGCGGCCATCAATTCTTTTGACAGGTGTGCAGGCCCATGTGCCCATTGGACAACTGCTGGATATAAATTTTTTGGAAGGCAAAATTTGAAGTTGTTGTAATATACTCCGTCCTTTTGGACAGCTCCTTTATTTTTCCATTTTTGGGTTTCTTCAGGAGTGACTGCAGCTTGCTGTTCTCGCAAAATTCGCAAATCAGTAGGAAGAGTTTGCAGAGCAAAAATAGGGACTTCTTCTTCTTCTTCTTGTCCGGACACTTCTTCATCCACTTCCTGCAGATCCCTGGCTGCTAGCTTAGCAGCCTGATCAGCCAAATGGTTGCCCTTTGCTTCATCTGTATCCAATTTCCCATGGGCCTTTACCTTCAAAACGGCCACTTCTTCAGGGAGTAGGAGGGCATCCATTAGCTCCTTAATTGCAGTACTATGTTTGACTGGTGTACCGGCGGTGGTAAGAAATCCTCTTGTCTTCCAAATTAGGCCGAAGTCATGTGCCACACCCAGAGCATATCTTGAATCTGTATAGATGTTGGCACGTTTTCCTTCGGAAATTTTGCATGCTGAAGTCAGAGCCTGTAATTCAGCTTCTTGCGCAGACATTGCTGGCGGTAAAGATGATGATTTGATAACTTCGTCTGTTGTGGTTACGGCATATCCTGTATGATATCTTCCTTCTTCATCAGCATATCTTGAGCCGTCCACGAACAGGGTAAAATCTGGATCTTGTAATGGATTCTCATGCACAGTTGGTAGGTGCACTGTCTCCATTTTCATCTGTTCAAAACAGTCATGAGGTGTTTCAGGGTCATAATCATTCACTATGACCAGATCTTGAAATTCCTTTTCTAGGAAGTGGCGTGGCCATGCTTCCAGAAGGTCAGTTGTTGGGTATTTGACAATACCATTTTCCTGTAGCTGTTCTTCATCCATAGTGGCCCATAGCTTTGCCATGGGCCCAAGGTCATTCCATGACCTTGTCTTCAATTTGGTAACAGGAATATGTGGGATAGCAGTATCCCAATGGCGGTAGAGGTAGTTAAGTTGTTGAGGTAGTTGGATTAAGACCATGCTATTGCCTTCAGAGTCACAATAGAAATCTTGAGCAGTGAGCTTCACATCAGTCCAGTGGTAAAGCTCATCTTCATAGCAAGGTTCGGGAGCAATGTCTGGTTTGTACCACATGGTACAGAAGGCGTAATCTGGGCCTTCACAGAGAGGCTTCTCATCTTCATAAAATGTCAAACGTGGATGCATAACTTTCTTGATACATCCACAAAGCAGGTAAATGTAGGTTTCATCTGTGATAAATCCATAATAGATACCCCCCTCAGGGAGTGGAAGAAGAGTGGATGGATTAAGAACTTGACATCTTTGGATGGAAATATTGTCAGGTAGAAGAAGATGGCACTGGAGACGTAGGTGTCTGGCTGGAGACACGTGCTTAAGCTGGACTTGGTTGATGATGGCAGAGATGTCATGAGGGGCCAAAACAACCAGAGGGTGGCCAAGGACCAGGTCTGAGGTTCTTTCTATGAGCTCTCTTGCAGCAAAGACAGCCCTGAGACAGGAAGGAGTCCCTCTGGCCACAATGTCCAGTTGACATGAGAAATATCCAATAGGCCTCTGGCGGCCTCTTAAGTCATTAGTTTGGGTGAGAACTCCTGTTGCGTGGCCTTGTCTTTCAGAGACAAATAATTTGAAAGGTTTGGAGTAATCAGGTAGGCCCAAGGCAGGAGCAGAAGCAATGGCACGTTTGAGAGCATTGAAATTGTCCAGAGCTTCATTAGTTAAACAGAAAGGGTCAGACTTAAGTGCGTCATAGAGGGGTTGCATGAGCAGGGAGGCCTCTGGGATCCATGCTCTGCAGTAGGAAATGAGGCCTAGGAAGGCATGGAGAGATTTTGAAGTTCTTGGAGTTGGAATATCCAGTACGGCTCTTACCCGGTCCCGGGTAAGATGTCTGGAACCTTGAGATAGGCAATGTCCAAGGAAAATGACTGAGGGTTGGCAGAACTGTAGCTTGATGAGCGAAGCCTTGCATCCTTGTTCTGCCAAATAACAAAGCAGGCTAATTGAGCACTTTTCAGTAGTGGGCATATCATCTCCACAGAGCAGCAAATCATCCACATACTGAAGCAGAACAACTTCTGGGTGCTCGGCTTGCCATGGGTCAAGGATGGTGGCCATGGCCTTTGCAAATTGACTTGGTGAATTTTGTGCCCCTTGGGGCATGACAGTCCAGGTATACTGTTGCATCTCATGGGTGAAAGCAAACAGGTATTGGCAGGATGGGTCCAGTGGGACACTGAAGAAAGCATTTGCTAGGTCAATGACTGTGAAAAATTTTGCAGATGGTGGGACTCCAGAGAGCAGAGTATGGGGGTTTGGTACAAGAGGGTTGTCCAGGACGGTAGCTTCATTAACAGCACGGAGATCCTGAACCATCCTGTACTTCTCTGGCTCACCTTTGGGAGTTTTCTTTTTCACAGGGAATAATGGGGTGTTGCATTCAGATTTACATTTCACCAGGGCACCCTTCTCCAAGAGTGCCTTGATGTGGGTAGAAATGGCAGCGGCCTGTGCTGGTTTTAATGGATATTGTGGTTTTCTTGTTAATTTAGCTCTTGGAATGAGCTTTACCACCACAGGGGGAACATTCAGGTGACCTATGTCCTCTGGACCTGAGGACCATAACTTAGCGGGCACCTGTATCTTTAATGCCTCTGGGAAATTGGACCTTAATTCTGCTGCTTTCTCACGGGGCTTTTCTAAATGCAGCATTAGAGGCAAGGAGCACAAGGCTGAGGTGTCTGATTCAGATAGAGGTGTGGACATTTCTACCTGCCCATCCGGGGTAAAGGTGATGGATGCTTGCAGGCGTGAGAGAACATCAGCACCTAATAGGTTAATTGGGCATGTGGAGGATACCACAAAGCGAGCAAGCAGGCTAGAGCCAACTCGTAATGGAGTTGTTAAAGGGCTATGTCTTGGCTGGCCATCCACTCCAACACAAGAGACGTCAATATTTGACAGAAAGGATGGGTCTGGCAGGTCTTGTTCTCGCAGAACACTACGGGCTGCACCTGTGTCAACTAGAAATGTGGTAGGGTGGCCTTCAATAGGCAAAGTCACTGTGGCAAGTGGCCCCCCCTTGTCCCCTGTAGACACTGCCATGACAGGGGTTGCAGACACAGGCTTGCCAATTTCCTAATCATCTGGTTCCTCAATTATCGGAACCTGTTTGGTGGCTTTGGGAGCTGGGGCAGGTTTGGAGGGCTTTCTGGGCTCCCTTGGCTCCTTCTTAGGTTCTGGGCAGTCACTTCTAAAGTGCCCCTTGGCTCCACAATTAAAACAATGTCCCCCCTCCTCCGGTCTAGTACCTTTTGGGACTGGGGTGGAGCGGGATACCATGAGAGGCGCTGAAGTGGATCTTCTTGGGGTCTGGGCGGATTCCAAACCTCTAGCAACTAAAAGTAGGGTGTCCAGGGGAACAACCTTATATTCAGGGCGTGCAGCAATGATTCCCTTGCGTATAGAGTCCTTAACACCTTGGACAAACGCACCTGACAGCATTTGTGAATGAATCTTGTCAGTAAGATCAAACCCCAAATCTGTAAACATTTGATACAGTCGTGCATGAAACCTTTCCACTGATTCTCCTTTATCTTGAATAACATCAGTAAGGCCAGCAGCCTGATCTGCAAGTTTGTCCTTAGCCCATTCTTTTAATTGGGTGCAAAAAGTTACTCCAGAGGGGTAATCAACATCACTGTTGAGCTGATCTGTACTGAGGTGTCGGGCCATACTTGGCCAATACGCATCCCCTGCTTTAATAGCACAAGTGCTCAATAAATCACGCCATGCGGCTGAATAAGTCTTTTGAATTTGAACTATCCCTCGGTAGAAGGGCATAGGTTGCTTTTCTGGGTCCGGGAGTGATTTCATTAGAGCACTAGCTTGAGTGGGGTTAAAAGCTACATATTTAGGAGGGGCCTGTTCTCCCCGACCCTTGTGGCCGAAGGGATCATCGATAGAACGATGAGATGGGGCTCCCGCAGCAAGTTCCGATGAGACATGGGACACCCTGTCCATCTCGTCATCATCGAATTCTATGATATTGACTCTTCTACGCGGTGCAGGTGCCGCGTGAGGTGAAAGGGTCGGTGGCTGGGAATGAGCCCCAGATGCAGGGGTGGCTAGTGAGTCGTAACCTGGGGACAGGTAGTCGCCGGGAATTACTGGCATCAGGGCTGAACTGGGAGCCGCCATATTGGAGGCGGGGAAAGGAGTTGCTTCAGGATTAAGGGAAGAAGCGGCGGCCATATTTGATATGGGCACTTCCGGGGCAGATTGGGTCGGACTGGGCATGGCCGGAACCTGGGGAGTGGCTTGGGGAAAGGGAGGGTAACCGGGATAGGGCAGGGCCATGGGATATGGGAAGGGGTAGGGCCAGGCAGGGGAGGGCAAAAGAGTAGGGTGGGCAGGTACGGTTAAGGAGGTAGGATATTGGACTGGGGCGGAGCTGGTTATCGGAGGAGACAGGACAGGATTAGTAGGGATGGATGCAGAAAGAGGAGTCGTAGCATGGGAGGGAGGGGTAGTTAGCTGGACGGGTGCTGATGGAAGGGGATTAACCATAGAGAGGGATTGCAGGGAGGAGGCGGCAGATGAGATGTTAGGATTAGGCATGGAAGGAAGCGTGGGGATGGATGAGGGTGATGGGACCGTTAGAGAAAGGGAAGGGGTAAAGAAAGATCCATCAGAATTCAGGACCGGGCAGACAGGCGAGGTGATGGGATGGGATTCGGGAGGAGCGGGAGTGGGGACAGCAACACAATTTTTATGATACACAAACAATTTTACACCTTTGTGATTTACTTCTTCCTCAACCCAACCTTCTAACTGAATAGCCTTCGCTACTCTGTACCATGCTTCAGCAGTCTTTAATAAACCATTATCTGTAAGCTTGCCTTTCATTTCTGCTAGTAACTTGCGCCAACTTTCTGGTTGCAATCTCCCACATGTCGGCACAGCAATTTTACATACTTTTGCAATCTTTTCAACACCTTTAACCATCTCTTCACCCTCTCTGTTCTCTACCAAATCACATGCTAACCAGCCCTTGCTGGGCTTATCTAAATCCTGTCCCATAATCCCTCTACCCCTATACCAGCGTCCTAGATATAGAGAGAGAGAAGGAAAATTGAACAAGAACGTCTACAATGCTCGACTGCCACCCGAGAATCGTGGGACTTTCTCAGGTGCGTCTTCCCAAAACGTAGACTAGTCACTGAATCCGCCTACCCGGGGTGGTAGACACGGATTGGAGCGAGGTGAGAAGTGTGTGACCAATCACTTCTCTTTTAAGAGGAATGGGAGTGGATAGTATAATAATATAGAAAGTGTAGAAAAGATGAAAGGCAAGGAAAAAATCCTTAGAGACAGACACAGGAGTACATGAGACTCCTCATTAAACAAACAAGACAACAATACAGTGTATGCATCACAGTTCAAATAAAATCAACAACCCCGTAGTGCCCCTATAGAACCCACTTATAAGTCTCACTACCACAAATGAACAGAAGAACTGGAATTCCACCAGCCCCAGCGCTCAGGGCGGTGGTCACCAAAAGAAAACTGGAATCCCCCCAGCCGAAGCTGAGGTTTACCAAAACTGGAATCCCCCCCGCCTCGGTACTCGGGACAGTGGTTACCAAACTTGGAATTCCACTAGCCCCAGTACTCGAAACTGTGGGTTACCACGCGCACACTGAGGCTAGCTAAGCTCTCAGAGTGCCACCAGAAGGATCACAGGAAATTATGAGTCTACACAAAATCCACAGTTCCAACAATCCCCTTTTTCCTTACAGCCACAGCCACGAGGCTCCTAAAAGAGGTAAACAGGCAAAGAAGACCCCCAGGAACGCATCCACAGGTCAACCCCCCTTTTTCCCTACAACCACAGCACCGTGGTTCCTAAAAGGAGTAAAACAGGTAACAGAAGACCCAGGCAAATCCCCTCAGGTCCACCCCCCTTTATCCCAAAAGGGGCAAAATACAAACAGATAGACAGATATACAGAAGACCCAGGCAAATCCCCTTAGGTCCACCCCCCTTTATCCCAAAAAGGGGAAAACAAGCAAGACAGAACCCCAGGCAAGTCCCCTGCAGGTCCACCCCCCCTTTATCTCAAAATGGGGAAACAGGCAAACAATTCAAACACAATTCAAACACACCCAGGCAACAGATAGACTAAAATGCAGGTAAACAAATGAGTAACGAGACACCGGGCAAGATATTACCTGTCTTTGATGTCCTCCCGGGAAGCAGTCACAGACACGTGGACGGGTCAATCAAAGGGGCCGGAACATACCGGTGGCTCTGCAGAAGTCTCTACCGTGTACCTGGAGGTGATCAATCTCCTTTCCTTCCCCCTGGATTCCTCCGTCCAACAGCGTCTTCCTTAGGACGGCTCACCGCCAGACATAGCCCGGTGCCCCACGTTGGGCGCCAAGTTGTTATGGTACTTTTTAGCAGTAAACCAAAATGTTTAAATGTCTATCTGTTCCTGTCCAAATTAATAAAATAAATTGCGTATATACGCTGAAGTAATTAAGTCTGACACACAAGGTTCAGGTTAAAATAACTTCGAGAAAATTTATTGGCAAGTGATTAAAAAGCGGACGCGCAGGTCCTTTTAAGAGACATTTTACGTCATCATTGATTATTAGAATATCAGCAAATAAACATCATTAATTGGATTAATTGTTAAGTGTCGGGATTAGTGTCCTCCTATCAATATTATTAATTGGTTCGAAAACTTAAGTGGTTAGTCCCGTGTCCACCCACCAAGAGGTGGGATTGTTCTGGACACGGGTGGGGGACAAAGGGTCTTGAGCGTCATTTTACACGGTCGGTGATCTCAGGCCTCGTGGCCAGGTGCAAGGTCTCTTATGAATAGAACATTTCATTACTACTGTGTTCTCATGGCCTTCAAACTATACTATGTTGCAAATCTAAGGAAAAGTCAGCAATTCCTGTGTTAATCATGTCTTTATAGAAAATACAGTCTTTGTTCTATTGTATTAGATGTGCTGGGAAATTCTGTCATGTAAGGTAGTTTTAAAATGAACAAGTTAGGTTATGAGGACAAAATGGAGGATTGTAGAAGTCAGGTTAGGAGGACAAAATGGAGGATTGTCACAGTATAAAGTTAAAATGGAGTGCAATAATTGAATACAAGTACAATAAGGTTTTTTAAATAATCCCACATCAGTCGCATTTTCAACACGTTTCTTAACAGTGCGGATGTCTGCTATAGAATGAATAAGTCAACTTGATATTCCGGTAGCAGTAAATTGGATTTTCTTACTTCCCATGCTACGGGCATGGCGGCATAATTAATTCACTAACAGTGATTTAAGTGAATTATTCAATAAAACCTTGCTGCCGCGTGAGATACTATAAAGGTTAAATTATAACCTTGCATTACTGAAAAATCTGAGTTTGGTTCTTCCTCATCTACCAGTTTAACATACAGATAGAACATTGAGGAAAACCAAGACACTACATTTCAGAAGTGAAATTTCCTGCAATATGACACAAATTATAGTGAAAAAGAAGAATAAAAGAAGAATGTTTAGTAATTAAACACCTATTAAAATTGGAGGCATTCTTGGCTCACAAAAGCTGAGGCTTTAAATACAAGATCACCCGTGAAATGTGACGCCACATCTAATTTGAATGCTGGCGCTAAGCGTGAAATACAGTCAGATTTCATGTGCGACAGAGAGTCTGCAGATTTTGGCAGCAATCCTTATCCCTTGTGACTCTGTTCTCACTGTGTTTCCATATGCTGTTTTACGGGACACGAGGTTCTGCTCTACTCATCTAGAAAGGCATTCCCGTCTCTGAGACTGCCTTTTTAAGTTGGACCCTGTCCAAATGTAACTTGATAGAAAACTGGACAGGGAGAAATAAATGAAAAAAAATTTGAAACAAAAGTTTGTTTTTGTTCGACTAATAAAAGATTTTAAGCTAATATCAATTCGAATCTTTCCAACATATTTATTTGTTTCCCATTATATACTATTACATGAAAGTCCTTAATGTTCTGACTTGGAGATGTAGACTATTGTTCAGGTGCAAATATTTCTCACAAATGGTAAGAGGTGCACTACATGAGATGCAAATAGTAATTGGTAACAAAACAGCTGCTGTCAACTAATGCCAAAAGGTGGGAAAAAATTATATGCCAGGTATTGGCTGTCTCATATCTGGTTACAACAAGTGTTAACCAGGTGAGCTGGCACTGGTCCAAATTAAAGGGACTCTAAGAGCACTATAACCACTGCAGCGCGCGGTGCATGGATTTCCTTGACACCCGCCCATGTAGTCAAAACTTTTGCTAAGTGAGCACTTTGGCTGAGAGTGATTAGCTGATGCTCTCAGACAAAACCCTTGTGTCATGATTGCTCTCTCATGTTTTGGTACAATACTTGTGCCATATGTTCCTTTAATAAATATTTTTTTACAAAAATTTTAGCCACAACTTCTTGTAATGCTACTTAACCATTTACCAGTCGCAAGTGCTTACAGCTGACCACTGGAAAATTCTGCACCAATCCTTGTTGGCAGGAGACAACAGAGTTGCACAAGAAAAGTGGATTTGGCTGTAAAGATGCTTCTCAAGAACTCAGCCATCAACTCAAACAAAGGGTAAGACTGAGAAGGAACAGGTGACAATGTGTAAGAAGCACAATGGGTCAATTCACTATCATAGTTCACGACAAAGATGGATCTGGAAAAAACATGAAGCATCTTGAAAATTGCATTTAAATAATTATATATGTGTCCTGTCTATGTCGAAAAAAAATTGATCAGTGGTGTATTATCTTACAGAGTCTTCATTAAATGCAGGATATGAGAAAATGTAAAGTCAAACTATGTCTATGTAATAGTTAACCAATGAAGATATGGGCATCCAAGAGAATACATACAGCTGATGGTAATGTAAATAAGACAAGTAGATATTGGTAATGGTATCAGTAAAAAAAAATGTGGATTGAATTCCTACATACCTTTTTGGCATGACAGAGTGTAAAGGTCATTTGTATCCTATACACTTGAAAGCTCCTTCCACATCAAAAATGGATTTATTATGGTAACAAGTTGGATAATATACTTTAGCAGAAAATTTGGAAAGTTTGCAGGGAACACAGTCTAAAATTTTACATTTTCACCAAATGATCTTGCTTTTTATAGAGTTTAAACCTTTTTGGGAACTAGTGATGTCGCGAACACAAAATTTTCGGTTCGCGAACGGCGGACGCGAACTTCCGCAAACGTTCGCGAACCGGCGAAACAGGCGAACCGCCATAGACTTCAATGGGCAGGCGAATTTTAAAACCCACAGGGACTCTTTCTGGCCACAATACTGATGGAAAGGTTGTTTAAAGGGGACTAACACCTGGACTGTGGCATGCCGGAGGGGGATCCATGGCAAAACTCCCATGGAAAATTACACAGTTGATGCAGAGTCTGGTTTTAATCCATAAAGGGCATAAATCACCTAACATTCCTAAATCACAATGGATATGGATTGACACCTGACATATGACATATTGACACCTTGACATATGGATTGACACCTGTCCTCAGAGACCCTGATACACACTGACACAGAGCAGAATAGGGACTCTTCCCCTACATAGGGTCACTTGGCAGATATGGATTGACACCTATCCTAAGGATCCCTGACACACACTGACACAGAGCATAATAGGGACTGTTCCCCCTACATAGGGTCACTTGGCAGATATGGATTGACACCTATCCTAAGGATCCCTAATACACACTGACACAGAGCAGAATAGGGACTGTTCCCCCTACATAGGGTCACTTGGCAGATATGGATTGACACCTGTCCTCAGAGACCCTGATACACACTGACACAGAGCAGAATAGGGACTGTTCCCCCTACATAGGGTCACTTGGCAGATATGGATTGACACCTGTCCTCAGGGACCCTGATACACACTGACACAGAGCAGAATAGGGACTGTTCCCCCGACATAGGGTCACTTGGCAGATATGGATTGACACCTGTCCTCAGGGACCCTGATACACACTGACACAGAGCAGAATAAGGACTGTTCCCCCTACATAGGGTCACTTGGCAGATATGGATTGACACCTATCCTAAGGATCCCTAATACACACTGACACAGAGCAGAATAGGGACTGTTCCCCCTACATAGGGTCACTTGGCAGATATGGATTGACACCTGTCCTCAGAGACCCTGATACACACTGACACAGAGCAGAATAGGGACTGTTCCCCCTACATAGGGTCACTTGGCAGATATGGATTGACACCTGTCCTCAGGGACCCTGATACACACTGACACAGAGCAGAATAGGGACTGTTCCCCCGACATAGGGTCACTTGGCAGATATGGATTGACACCTGTCCTCAGGGACCCTGATACACACTGACACAGAGCAGAATAAGGACTGTTCCCCCTACATAGGGTCACTTGGCAGATATGGATTGACACCTGTCCTCAGAGACCCTTGGCAGATATGGATTGACACCTTGACACAGAGCAGAATAGGGAATATTCACTAAATGCCAAACATTGTTATACAGGGGAATATTCAGTAAATAAGGATAAGGGGGGGGACCTACTGTCCTCTCCCCTGGCCCCCACCCCTGCGCGGTGGGTGGGGGCCATAAATCACAATGGGAGGACCTACTGTCCTCCCGCCCACCCCCACCCGTGAGCGTTGGGTGGGGGCCATAAAAATAATGAGGGGGGACCTACTGTATGATGTTGTATCGATCAGGTAGTGTAAGGGTTACGCCCGCTTCACAGTGACAGACCAAACTCCCCGTTTAACGCACCGCAAACAACCACAAACAGTCCATTTGCACAACCGCAAACTCCCCATTTGCACAAGGTTGGATACCAAGCTAGCCATGTCCGTTCCTTGTCCTCACTGATGTCATTGAAGGTCTCTTCCTCCACCCAGCCACGTACAACACCAAGGGTCCCTGAAAGTATGCTAATAAACTGAAAAAAGAAAAAATCTCCCAAGAAGGAGATCTAAAACTGGCATAGGAAAAGGTTAGACAACTATAATAAAGTGATACCTACAAGTCCTAGTGAGCATAGGTGTATAATAGAGGGAGAAAGGGAAAGCAGAGTAATGCTTCCTAATACCGTGGTTAGTACCCTTTGTTAAAGTAAATTGAGTAATGGACAAAAGTCTTTATTGTATCATTTATAAATAACAAAGGGATACTATACTTATTACCCTAAAGTGGCTAATTGTGTAATAATGGTAATACTATTACCTATTATATAATATTGGCAGGGGCAAGGAAATTCCCTCTAAATAGTTGGGTATAGGCAGAGAGTATGGAGACCGGAGTGATAAAGTGTCAATAAGGTGATATAAAATTAAATGTATCACGGCTGCGGACAGAAGGGAACGTACCTTCACATGTGGTGGGAATGCCCCCACACAGCACAACTATGGTACCAAATTGCTACTATGGTTTCACAGATCTTACACACTAACATCCCGCTGGACCCATGGATATGGCTCCTGTCCAAACCCTTGGCAGACACACCACGGGCCCAAAACAAACTCATCGCCAAAATAGCTCTGGCCACTAGAAGAGCAATCGCAGAAAAGTGGGGTAGCCCGGATACCCCAACAATGGACACAATTAAGCGGAAAATCAAAGACACTATAAAAATGGACGAAATGTCCACTTTAATCCATGACACTACAAAACACCACAACAAGATCTGGGACCCCTGGTTCTATGAATTCCCGACCCTGCCATAAGAAATAAGAAGGGAACAATCCCCACCCGTTGGCGAAACACACGCACCCACCACCAGACAAGGGCCCCCCCACAACACCACCTTCAAAACACAACCTAACTCACCACTCACAAAGCCCACAAACCCCCTCTACAGAGAGTGCTTAATTGATACAGACCTACACCCGAAACCGCAAAGACAATAACCAAGGGCGCACTCACCCCGAACCCACACACAAGAAAGGAAGAGAAAGTGAACTCACGAGGAGGACCACTACACAACAAACACCCTCTCGCTAACCAGGGGAGATCAGCACAAAAAGACCCATCCCACAGGACACACAATGACACCTCAAAACACCTCGAAACGAAACTCCAACACGAACCAACACCCACACACACGATCAACCGTCACCACATACGATTACACGCACAACCTTCCAAAAGGCTACAAAAACCCACCACAGACGCAGTGACAAACAAACATCAGACTCACACCCCCCAACCCAAACCCTCCAAAACCCACAGACACTACAGAGAAGTGCTACAACCTAATTACCCAAGCTAATCCCCCACAAACTCACACACACACCAGATGCCAGACAAACCCGACCCACAAATCAGTAAGAGGATACGACATCAGAGCAAAGACAAAAGGACAAAATATTAGGATATCCAATCCCCCCCCTTCTTTTCTTTTTGTACCCCACCCCAACCATTAGACAAGGAAAAGACGATACGAAACACATCTGTAACACTGGGCCAATGAACAAACGCCCAAAAACTAACTCTATAAACGGTTGTATTGTATTTTGAACAACAAGAGCAACCACTGCAAATAATGTATGAAGCAAACCGTTATTGTCAACCCCCTCCTTTTTCTCTTCTGTACCCCTACCCCCCCCCCCCCCAAAAAAAAATCTGAACTCTTCATAAATAAAGAATTTATAAAAAAAAAAAAATGTATCACAGACACACAGCCACCCTTTCTCTTAGCTAGTTTCCAGAAATGCTGGATATGTAGAAGGGCTATAAAGACTCAGAGAGGTCTAAGAAGAATCCTCTAAACTAGCCCTAATCTCCTTAAACACCTTCAAGGGTGTTCTAAGCTAAAGCTCAATCTAAACGTTTAGATGACTGCCTGATTTCCCATCACAGATGCTGGCTAGGAATAACACTGTGCAAGACAAAGAGTGGGTCTAAGTGCCCATAGTGCAGTAAAGTGTCCCTAGTGAAGTGAAAAAGAGAATAACGAGCTGGCGCCCAAGAGAATAACGAGCTGGCGCCCTATCAGGGGACGTGTATATGGCATCGATTTTAGGAACCAGGAGATGGAAAAAGATGCTTGTTCGGTCCTCCTACTTCAAATTTGGGGCACTGCGCATGCAATCTAATGTTCCACCAGATAGGAGTGGTGTGTTAAGTAGTACTATTCCTATCAGTTTAATCCCTGTTATGTGCCTTTTTTTTTGGTTTGGTTTTTGAAGCCACAGTGCAGCACCAGAGGCCCGAAAAATTAGGCATGTACACATGCCTGAAAAATTAGGTATTGTTGCAGCCGCTGTTGCAGCCGCTGCTGTAGCAGCGGCCAGAAAAATTGATGTTTGTTTCCCAGGCAGAAAGTGCCCTAAAACATTGCGGCTTGAACCCTAGTTGGTGGTGGATAAGTCACGCAAGTCAACCGGCATTCAGAGCTAAAATACAGCAGCGTGTGGACCATTTTTAGTCCAAGGCAGCTCATCTCATCAGGCCTTTTTTAGTCAAATGTATCGCCCACTGTCAGCCCCTTCGGGATCTATCCCTCATTCATCTTAATAAAGGTGAGGTAATCTAGACTTTTGACCTAGGCGACTTCTCTTCTCAGTGACAATACCTCCTGCTGCACTGAAGGTCCTTTCTGACAGGACACTTGAAGCGGGGCAGGCCAGAAGTTCTATCGCAAATTGGGATAGCTCAGGCCACATGTCAAGCCTGCACACCCAGTAGTCAAGGGGTTCATTGCTCCTCAGAGTGTCGATATCTGCAGTTAAGGCGAGGTAGTCTGCTACCTGTCGGTCGAGTCGTTCTCTGAGGGTGGATCCCAAAGGGCTGTGGCGATGCGTAGGACTTAAAAAGCTCCGCATGTCCTCCATCAACAACACATCTTTAAAGCGTCCTGTCCTTGCCGGCGTGGTCGTGGGAGGAGGAGGATGACTTTCACCTCTTCCCCTGTTAGATTCCCGTTGTGCTGTGACATCACCCTTATACGCTGTGTAAAGCATACTTTGTAATTTATTTTGCAAATGCTGCATCCTTTCCGACTTGTTGTAATTTGGTAACATTTCAGCCACTTTCTGCTTATACCGGGGGTCTAGTAGCATGGACACCCAGTACAGGTCGTTCTCCTTCAGCCTTTTTATACAAGGGTCCCTCAACAGGCACGACAGCATGAAAGACCCCATTTGCACAAGGTTGGATGCCGAGCTACTCATTTCTCGTTCCTCCTCCTCAGTGATCTCAATGAAAGTATCTTCTTCCCCCCAGCCACGTACAACACCACGGGTACCAGATAGGTGACAACGAGCACCCTGGGATGCCTGTTGTGGTTGTTCTTCCTCCTCCTCCTCAAAGCCACATTCCTCCTCTGACTCCTCTTCCTCACAATCCTCTTCCAGCGTTGCCACAGGTCCAGCAAGCGATGCTGATATGGCTGTTTCTGGTGGTGATGGTGACCACAACTCTTCCTCTTCCTCTTCACGCTCATCTACGGCCTGATCCAGCACTCTTCGCAGGCCACGCTCCAGGAAGAAAACAAATGGTATGATGTCGCTGATGGTGCCTTCGGTGCGACTGACTAGGTTTGTCACCTGCTCAAAAGGACGCATGAGCCTACAGGCATTGCGCATTAGCGTCCAGTAACGTGGCAAAAATTTCCCAGCTCCCCAGAGGCTGTCCTAGCACCCCGGTCATACAAATATTCATTAACGGCTTTTTCTTGTTGGAGCAGGCGGTCGAACATTAGCAGTATTGAATTCCAACTTGTCGGGCTGTCGCAAATCAAGCGCCTCACTGGCATGTTGTTTCGCCGCTGGATATCTGCAAAGTGCGCCATGGCCGTGTAGGAACACCTGAAATGGCCACACACCTTCCTGGCCTGCTTCAGGACATCCTGTAAGCCTGTGTACTTATGCACAAAGCGTTGTACGATCACATGTGTCCACTTGCCCAACTTCAATGCCGCCAACAAATTTGTTCCGTTGTCACAAACCACTTTGCCGATATCCAGTTGCTGCGGAGTCAGCCACTTTTCCACCTGTGTATTCAGGGCGGACAGGAGTGCTTGTCCGGTGTGACTCTCTGCTTTCAAGCAAGTCAAACCCAAGACGGCGTGACACTGCCGTATCCGGGATGTGGAATAGTACCTGGGAGCTGGGGGGGTGCCGTTGATGTGGAGCAAGACGCAGCAGCAGAAGAGGACTCAGCCGTGGAGGTTATGGAAGAGGATGGAGTAGGAGGAGTAGAGGAGGTGGCAGCAGGCCTGCCTGCAAGTCGTGGCGGTGTCACCAACTCCTCTGCAGAGCCACACATTCCATGCTTGGCAGCCGTCAGCAGGTTTACCCAATGCGCAGTGTAGGTGATATACCTGCCCTGACCATGCTTTGCAGACCAGGTATCAGTGGTCAGATGGACCCTTGCCCCAACACTGTGTGCCAGACATGCCATTACTTCCTTTTGCACAATCGAGTACAGGTTGGGGATTGCCTTTTGTGCAAAGAAATTTTGGCCGGGTACCTTCCACTGCGGTATCCCAATAGCCACAAATTTTTTGAATGCCTCAGACTCCACCAGCTTGTATGGTAAAAGCTGGCGGGCTAATAGTTCAGACAAGCCAGCTGTCAGACGCTGGGCAAGGGGGTGACTCTCTGACATTGGCTTCTTACGCTCAAACATGTCCTTGACAGACACCTGACTGTGGGCAGATGAGAGGGAACTGCTCAAGGCGAGAGACGGAGTGTCGGATGGTTGAGAGGGGGCAAGGAGGACAGCAGTGGTTGACGTGGCTGAAGATGCTGGACCAGGAGGAGGATGGCGGCTTTGAGTTTGTGTGCTGCTTGTACTCATGTGTTGATCCCATAGGCGTTTGTGATGTGAGATCATGTGCCTACGCAAAGCAGTTGTACCTAGGTGGGTGTTGGACTTCCCACGACTCAGTTTCTTTTGGCACAGATTGCAAATGGCATCGCTGTTGTCAGAGGCAGACTCACAAAAAAAATGCCACACTGCTGAGCTCTGCAATGACGGCATTCTGGTGGTGGACACATCATGCGTTGATTGGCGTGCTGTCGGGCTGACCCCGGGTGCCGATTCATGCTGTCTGACTGTGCCACTAGCTCCTTGCGATGACCTCCCCCTGCTTCCAACTCGTCTCCTCCTCCTCTCTGTCTGCCCATCTGAACTTTCACCCTGTTCTTCTTCTTGCCGAGCGGGCACCCACGTGACATCCATGGACGCATCGTCATCATCAACCACTTCACTTGTATCTGACAACTCAGCAAAGGAAGCAGCAGCGGGTACAACATCATCATCATCACACCGTACGTCCATGTGTGTAATGCTGCCTGACTGAGACATATCCCTGTTATCTACATCCTCTGGCAATAATGGTTGCGCATCACTCATTTCTTCAAACGGATGTGTAAATAACTCCTCTGACAGATAAAGTGAAGCAGCTGTGGTCCTAGTGTTGGTGGTGGCGGCAGGCGGGTGAGTGGTATCTTGAGAGGTGCCCGAAGCTAAGCTGGAGGAGGATGGTGCCTCAAGGTTCCGAGCGGAAGCTGTAGAAGATTGGGTGTTCTGTGTTAGACAGTCAACTATGTTCTCAGAACTTTTCAAGTTCAGGGTACGTGGCCTCTGAAAATTGAGCATTATTCTAGGGCAAAAGGGAATCACAGCACCACGACCACGATGGCCCCTGCAGGGTGGCCTGCCTCTGCCTGTCATTTTTTTTTGGATTAGTGGTACTATGCGTGCAAGCTACTGTGAGACCAGATATGAGTGGCAATGTGCACTGGCAGAGGTTGGCAGAGTACACGCTGTAGGCCTGACACCCGCTTGAAGACAAGTAACTGCTATTCAATCTATAACAGTGAAAAAAGTTTTTTGGTTTTAAATGCACGCTATAGTGATACCAGATATGAGTGGCAATGTGCACTTGCAGAGGTTGGCAGAGTACACGCTGAAGGCCTGACACAACCGCTTGAAGGACACTGACTGCCATTAGCTTACAGTGAAAAACTTTTTTTCCTTTTAAAGGCACGCTATTGTGACACCAGATATGAGTGGCAAAGTACACTGGCAGAGGTTGGCAGAGTACACGCTGATGGCCTGACACATCCGCTTGAAGGACACTGACTGCTATTAGCTTACAGTGAAAAACTTTTTTTCTTTTTAAAGGCACGCTATTGTGACACCAGATATGAGTGGCAAAGTACACTGGCAGAGTACACGCTGAAGGCCTGACACCCACTTGAAGGACACCGACTGCTATTAGCTTACAGTGAAAAACGTTGTTTCTTTTTAAAGGCACGCTATTGTGACACGAGATATGAGTGGCAAAGTACACTGGCAGAGGTTGGCAGAGTACACGCTGAAGGCCTGACACCCGCTTGAAGGACACTGACTGCTATTAGCTTACAGTGAAAAACTTTTTTTCTTTTTAAAGGCACGCTATTGTGACACCAGATATGAGTGGCAAAGTGGACTGGCAGAAGTTGGCAGAGTACACGCTGAAGGCCTGACACCCAGACGCTTGTAGACAACTAGCTGCTATTCAATCTATTACAGTGAAAAAAAAAGTTTTGTTTGTAAATGCAAGCTATTGTGACACCATATATGAGTGGTGGCACTGGGCAAGTGGGCACAGTATCCACTGTGAGCCTGACACAGAAGTTGGCAGGCAGGCAACTGCAATTACATTACACAGGGAAAAAAAAAAGCAGACTGATGTTCTAGCCCTAAAAATGGCTTTTTGGGGTGCTGTCCTTACAGCAGAGATCAGATGAGTCCTTCAGGACTGTAGTGGACACTGAATACCCTAGCCTAGCTATCCATTTCCCTATCAAATGAGCAGCAGCTACACTTTCCCTCCTCTATCTAAGAATGCAGCTTCAGAATGAATCTAAAATGGATGCTGTACAGGAGGTGGGAGGGTCTGGAAGGGAGGGTCTGCTGCTAATTTGCTGGAATGTGTCTGCTGACCGTGAGGCACAGGGTCAAAGTTTACTCAATGATGATGAATAGGGGGCGGATCCGTGGCGAACGCGAACACGCTATGTTCGCCAGGAACTATTCGCCAGCGAACAGTTCGGTACATCACTATTGGGAACATGTAAAACAGAGAAAATGAACCGATGGTGCAGTATTTCTATAAGGTGAAACATACAACAAAAATATGTAAATGCGTCCTCACATACTATAGAACTTCAAAGAAGCTCCAGTCACAATTGCGTGTAGTGGTAGAATCCCCAATTATGGATATATGTGTAACTCTGGTTATTCTCAGTGACGGATATGCCATTATAAAAGAAAAAATCAATAATGTGAGTAGTGTAAGAAACAGGAAATGCATTCTCAAATGAGGAGCTTATGTCTCAAGCACACACTGTGTCCAAACCCCACCATAAGGACTTAAAAAAAAAAACATAGCAATAATCAATAGAAATGTAATGTAATGAAAAAATAAAATATAAAAGGTATATAAAGATTACAATGATAAAATATAAAAAGAATATAAAAAAACATAGGGAATAGAAAATAAATAGAACGTGTATATATAATAAAATAATAACATCAACAAAATAATTAATTAAACTAAAAAATATATAAGAAATTAATAAAAAAATATTAAATTTTTTTTAAAATAGAATCAAATTAAAAAAACAAAAACATTGTGCTGTTTAGTGTCAATGTCAGTGTCTGGAAATTTGTGACATGCTTCCAAGAGATAAAACATGAATTGGAAATGTGAAAGGCAGGATTTAGTGTTCCTTCCTAATCCCATTTGATCTCTGAGCAACATTTGGTACTTTCTTCCATTAGAATTCTGTGGAATACTAGAAGTTCCTGTGTTGAATGGCAGACAGTTCAAATCTCCCTTACTGGAAAGTCACACTGCTCCTGTTGATTGGCATCTTTTTTTATTTTTTGCCAAGTTATGTATGACATCTGTGCTACAACAAGGTTTTTACATATATATATTACCAATGGTGCTATGCAAATTACAAGAAATCTGGTTTTAAGGACCTCATCTATATTCTCATAAGAACCTCTAAGAGCAAATAATCATGTAGAATGTAATTTGATAAACCTGTAAGAAGGAACTCATCAGGAAGCTCAGCTTTTTCCCAAGACCTTTCCATGTTGCTTAATTGTTTAAATGATTATACATTTTGATGTATCAGTGGTAATAAGTGATATATTTTCTTCCCAGTAATGCAAAGTTTGAAACAAGTTGCACATGTAAAGTTCACCTTGCCTTTTTAGACAGTTCTTAAATGTGCAACGGATGAATTTAAAAATGTTTTTCATACACTAGTATTTCAAATATTTCTTCTGGGGAATTATTCCAAAATACATTTAAGTCAGGTCTTTCGGTAGAGTTTTCCACCGTGAGGTTTTTTCTTTTTGGACTGCCAGGCATCAGAACGATACCTGGAGAAATCTATGGTTTAAACCAGGGGTAGGCAACCTACGGTACTAGTGCCATGCACGGCACTCGAGGTGTCTTTGCACGGCACTCAAGGCTGCTAGAGCCAAACAGGCTCTGTCCTATCAGGAGTCCCAGTTAAACTTCAGATATCTGCTAATACGAAAAGGTGGTGAAGGACAATCCTCAATTTATGCATTGATCTCAGATCACTTCCTCCCAGCACTTGTGAATGGGAATCAACACTGTAGCTGAGCAGCCTGCAGCTGATTTTGCAGCTCCTATACTTGAGCTATACCTGGCCGGCCTGGTCCCCACTGGAACCTAGGGAAGGCACCCACACTGCTAGATATACACAGAAATGTAGAATAACCCTCCCCTCATACAAATAATACGAACAGCCCACACACAAACATACACACAATCCCCACAAACGCAACACCACTAACAATCCACATACATGCACACAACCCCGCATGCAGCATCTCACATGCAATACCCCAAACAGCCCCCACACATACACACACTACCAAACACACAATGTGACATATCCACCCACACACAATTCCACAAGCAGCCCTCATACACAGCCCACATTCATATGTATCATACACAATACCATAAACTACTAATGAACATATACAATATAATACAACGCTCACAAATACAACGCTACTAGGCAATTACAGTAAAAATAACACAAGCAGCATACACACCTCAATTTAAAAAAATAGGATCGGCACGCTACGGGACACCACAATCCTATATCGGCACAGTGCTGCTAAAAGGTTGCCTACCCCTGGTTTAAACATATCTTGAGTTCCTAAATTAGACCTTTTCTATAGATTGCCACTTCCTACCCAGGGGAACCTAACATTCAGTGAAGATTCCCATAACATTTGAGAAATGGCAGACTGCTTTATTTTGGCCAAGCTGATGAGACCACCCTTCACTGTACTTTGGAATGGTGGCTAGCCAGTTGCATTGTTATTTATCTACTGTACCACTGGCAGTCTATTCCTGGGGAAACATAATAAAAATAATAATAATAATATTGCTCATCCAGTCTCGGGTAATCATGATCTCAAATAGTAAACATTCTGTGTTTCATTCCTTTACACAATCGTTTGTAAGAAGATCCCTCCTGGTGCCTAAAAAACATGACCTTACCAGTGGAGCACATATATTCCTGACTTCAAGACTGCTGCCATTCTCAATTCTTACCCAGCTATGTGCCAACTAATGGTACTAAAATAATTTGCAATTATTGTATTTTCAACTGTACACCAGTACAGTGTGACCTTATGTTGACTGGCATCTGCCACAAATGCTCTACCCAAAAATATGACTGACTGCTTTCATGACTGTCCCATTATTTATTTTTGAATACACCACTTTTAAAATTTGGATTGCCCATCCCAAGGTATCACAGGAAACTGCTGACAATTTTATGTTTTGTAGTTTTCCAGAACTAAGCAATAACATCAACCCATCATTTCATATGTTTAAAGGAAAATATATTTTATCTACCTAAATACAGTGGCACACCTAGAGATGTGAATGAAATACTTTAAAAATGCTTTCTGGAATAAATAAAATACAGTTGATGGTTGTTCAAATAAATTTAGCTACAAAGTGTAATAAGGAAAGAATATTCCCTTATTTCTTCACAGTACTACTACCCCACTGCAAGGGCTGTCAGATCAGTAGGTTAAAGGACCACTATAGGCACTTAGACCGCTCAATGAAATGGTCTGAGTGCCAGGTCCATCTAGGGTTAACCTTACCTGCTGTAAACATAGCAGTTTCAGAGAAACTGCTATGTTTACTTTAGGGTTAATCCAGCCTCTAGTGGCTGTCTCATTGACAGCCGCTAGAGGCGCTTCTCACTGTGATTTTCACAGTGAGAAGACGCCAGCGTCCATAGGAAAGCATTGAGAATGCTTTCCTATGAGACTGGCTGAATGCGAGCGGCTATTGCCGCGCATGTGCATTCAGCCGATGACGGCAGAAGAAGGAGGAGATTCCCCAGCGCCGAGGGAGCCCGGCGCTGGAAAAAGGTAGGAATTTAACCCCTTCCTCACCCTAGAGCATGTTTTCCTGGAAATATAGTGGTTCTTTAAGAATGCATTCTGGAAGGATTAGTGTTCCAGATCTTTATTATGTTATATACCACTTTACATCGCTGAAGGAAAAACAGTAAAAATATTTTATATGCTTTTTGTATTACTTTATTTGCTCTGAAAACAAATGCAAATGTAAAAATATATATATATTCAAAATATTGGAGTGGCTCCCTTGCAAAGAAATAGTTAAACATCTCCCGCACCTGTTATTGTGGTTTAAACAGAGCCCCAGCCTGTAAAGTATTTCATCTGACTTCCAATGACTAAACAAGACTGCCTTTCACAAGCGTATGTCTGCATGGGATCAGGAAAGGGGAAGTTTCTCAGGTTAAAATGACTAAAATAGTTGTCACCCCAGCCAGCCTGCTCCGTGGTATGAAATCCTATCCTCTCAGACTGGTCATGGTGAATAAATTAAAGAGTTTTCTGACAGGCAGCCTGCTAAGGAGTTCAAGGGTTCAAGGAATAAATGCAGCTTTATTTCATTTTGTTATTTCCCAGTTTAGGGAACTAATTGGCACAGTTCTCCTCAGGATATTAAAACCGGAATGAAAATATTCAGTAGGCCAATGCCATTGCGTGGCATGTGAGATGGACACATAAAACTCTACTGCACATTACCAGTGGTCACAAAACATTGCCAACTAGTCTAGCACACAGCTTAAATTTCTTCTCAAATGATGATCACTTCCAGAAGGGATTTAGCTGTGTCTACTGTTATTGAAATAAGAACCTGTATTACCTGCATAACATATTCCTTGCAGATTGGAGATGTCTCTTCATTTCGCAACCTGTCTTTGAACCTATACTGCCATATGTCAAAAATGCATTTTTCTGTCAATCTGTTTGTCTTCTCTCTATTGAAAAGTGAGGGATTTGAATGGCTTGTTGTCGCTGTCCTATCATGATTTGTGCAACAGATGTAGTCCAGCATGATGTTACGAAAGAAGGGTGGTTTCAGACACTATGTGGAGCATGTTTGACCTAGGTCGTAACCTCCTAATATGAAAGTGCTTTGAAGAAGGAGAAATGCTCAGTAGATAAACTGCATCAATAAGTAGCCTAAAATAGTACAAATATATAGTGGAGACTGTGATGAGATAGCTGGTCATCATACCCCGTAAGCACTTTTAACACCCTCTTCATAACTGACACTCAAGATAAAAACAGCTGTCAGGGCACTTCAAGTGACAAGAATACAGTTTAGGCAATAAAACAACAAAATATACTTCTATTATAAAATAATTAGAACCTATTTGAAGACCTCCTCTGGGTCCAGATTCTGTAATGTGTCATGTTTTGGTGATGTAGATCTAGCACTCTTCTTTTAACCCCTTAAGGACCAAACTTCTGGAATAAAATGGAATAATGACGTGTCACACACGTCATGTGTCCTTAAGGGGTTAAACCCCTTAAGGACACATGACATGTGTGACATGTCATGATTCCCTTTTATTCCAGAAGTTTGGTCCTTAAGGGGTTAATCTGTCCTCAAGAGAAACTGTTTTTTTCAAACCATTTGATAGCCTTCACCAAAGTAGCTACAGACACCTATTACAGGCTTGTCAAGTCACATGTTTTCATTGTGTGACACACAACTTCCAAACAGTCATCATGAACACCCAACAGAGCTTCTCTGTCATATAAGAATCATATATTCTTATATATTTAAGAATACTAACTGTTTCGAGCTTGAAACTGACATTTACCTGCACAGATTGTATATGTGCAACTGAATATTCTAAACTCTTTATGCTACAATTATGCCACTGTATTCCTTTCCATATTTATATTTAACTTCAATAGCCCCTTTCATACACAGGAAGGGGCAAAGACACATGTAGAACATAATCTTAACTGGTGCATCTGCTGCTAATCTAACAAGTGGCATTTATAAGAAACTCATTTGTAAGAATGAAAAAAGAAGAGTTATAAAAAGAATGTTTTATAGCTTTATCATTGGACTTGATATAACTGAGACAGAATAAATTAAAATGCCAAAGTAATTTCCCTTGTCTATTTAATGTAGAGGGACACAGTAATGGCTAGTGTTCTCTGTAATATGAAGTGCTAAAATGTGTATCATGGTCCGTGTGCTATAGCGTGGAGATGTTCTATTTACATGCTGTAAGAGTTGGCTTGTTAAAGCAGATCTGTCCCTTGGTAGTTTTTAAAGAGTACATTCTTTATTAAAAATAACCTATTAGTTGAGTTAAAAATATTAAATAATCTTTTGTTTTACTATTATACTTAACTAGTAGTATAGTTAAGTATTGACCACTTGCCATACACATACATATATAAAATAATAATATATATTATTTTTTTTATTATTATTATTTATTTCTTTTATGAGCACTGCACAGCTCATTATACAAATCTGGTTGTATGTTTTTCCACTTTTCCACTTACTTCATCAGTACTTAGGTATATATGTTTTAACTTGATGCCAGGTTTATGTTACTGTGAAATGGGCTGCTAGGACCTCTACTTGGCCAGGAATGTTGGCCAATTTTTGGTGTGTTATGTCTGTGTTGACATCCTACATTCTAATTGGTTACTGCCATAATCAATTAAAAAATTGGTCAACTTTTTATTGGATAACACCAATCAGGTTACAGGTTATTAGGAAGACACGAACAAGCTATTGAAAAAATAATGTACTTTTTGTTTCAGTTCAGGTGAGAATGCCATCATGGAAATTAAGTAAAGGTATCAGATTAAAACATTAAAATTAATAATTAGCTAATAAAAAAGTAGTTCATTCAGTTATTGCTCTGCATTTGTTTCTTCCTTACAGCTTTCCTTTATGTAATGCCCACTCCTCTAACCTGTTTTGAATTTGCAGGTCCCAGTAGATGACATCACACAGATTCCACTCTGTAGGACGATAATAATAACATCTGACAACAGCCTCAAAGCATTCAAGTAAGAGGGGGGAAATATGTTTCACACTGACATGTGATAACTAACTGTTCCATTCTGATAGCTTTATCAAGTGTTCTACATCGTTTCAAACAAATTAATAAGTAAGCATTTGTGTCATGCTTATTAATCTTTTACTAGGATACAAATTAAGGTATAGTGATTTTATGTCTTTTTTATTCTTAAAAAAAAAATTATATATATACACACACAATACATTCAAACTCATGTGTAGATAAGCAGTTCCATACATAAAAATAGTAAAATGAACAAATACCACAGGAGAAGCATCAACACTATTTTAAGTTAAAGGGACTCTATAGTCACCATATAAAAGCAAGAAAGACAGGTCCCCCAGCCTTCCTTCTTGCTTTTATATGAACTTTCATTCATTTAAAAAAAAAAATCGGTGTTTTTATATTAAAAACTTACCTCCGTTCCAGCGCCGAGCTCCCCGCTAGGCCGCGCCCCCTTTTTCGTCAAAATGACGAAATCGCGGGGCCCAATGGGACGGCTTCGCGCTGGACCAATCGCGTTCTTCATAGAGCGGCATTGAATGCCGCCCTATGAAGAACCTGAGCGCTTTACCGCGCATGTGCGCGGAATGCGCGTTCGCGAGCTGAGCTGTCTGACTGACAGCTCAGCTCGCTTTCTAAAATTATCAATAATAATTATCAATATAATTTAGGGCCCCCACCCGCCCTGTGCGGCGGGTGGGGGCCCTAAAATTATCAATGAGGGGGGGACCTACTGTCCCCCCCCCGGCCCCCACCCCTGTGCGGCGGGTGGGGGCCCTAAAATTATCAATGAGGGGGGGACCTACTGTCCCCCCCCGGCCCCCACCCCTGAGCGGCGGGTGGGGGCCCTACAATTATCAATAAGGGGGGGGACCTACTGTCCCCCCCCGGCCCCCACCCCTGTGCGGCGGGTGGGGGCCCTAAAATTATCAATGAGGGGGGGGACCTACTGCCCCCCCCCGGCCCCCACCCCTGAGCGGCGGGTGGGGGCCCTAAAATGATCAATAAGGGGGGGGACCTACTGTCCCCCCCCCCGGCCCCCACCCCTGTGCGGCGGGTGGGGGCCCTAAAATTATCAATAAGGGGGGGGGACCTACTGTCCCCCCCCCCGGCCCCCACCCCTGAGCGGCGGGTGGGGGCCCTAAAATTATCAATAAGGGGGCGGGACCTATTGTCCCCCCCCGGCCCCCACCCCTGAGCGGTGGGTGGGGGCCCTAAATACAAAGGGGGGGGACCCTAGTTAACCCTCCCCCGCCCCCCCAAAAAAAATATCTCCCTACCTACCCCCCTCACCCTAAAAATAATGAGGGGGGACCATTAACTAAAAACCTGTAAAAAAATGAGATAAAATCAACTTACCATTCGATGTTTTCTTTCTTCTAAAATCTTCTTTCTTCAGCCCCAAAAAAGGCCAAATAAAAATCCATAATAACCGACGCAATTAAAAAAAAAAAAAAAAAAAAAAAACGAGCGCAAAAAAAAAATAATCCATCTTCACCCATGGAGGGCTCCGCGCAGACTGAGCTCCGCAGGGCGGGGGAAGGCTTATAAAGCCTTGCCCCGCCCTGCAATTAGGCTAAGAACACTCTGATTGGTGGGTTTAAGCCAATCAGAGTGCTCTTTGTCATTTTACAAGCGTGGGAAAGTTCTTTGGAATTTTCCCACGCTTGTAAAATGACACAGAGCACTGTGATTGGATGGATTTCAAGCCATCCAATCACAGTGCTCTGTGTCATTTTACAAGCGTGGGAAAGTTCTTTGGAATTTTCCCACGCTTGTAAAATGACAAAGAGCACTGTGATTGGATGGATTTCAAGCCATCCAATCACAGTGCTCTGTCATTTTACAAGCGTGGGAAAGTTCTTTGGAATTTTCCCACGCTTGTAAAATGACACAGAGCAATGTGATTGGATGGCTTGAAATCCATCCAATCACAGTGCTCTGTGTCATTTTACAAGCGTGGGAAAATTCCAAAGAACTTTCCCACGCTTGTAAAATGACAAAGAGCACTGTGATTGGATGGATTTCAAGCCATCCAATCACATTGCTTTGTGTCATTTTACAAGCGTGGGAAAATTCCAAAGAACTTTCCCACGCTTGTAAAATGACAAAGAGCACTCTGATTGGCTTAAACCCACCAATCAGAGTGTTCTTAGCCTAATTGCAGGGCGGGGCAAGGCTTTATAAGCCTTCCCCCGCCCTGCGGAGCTCAGTCTGCGCGGAGCCCTCCATGGGTGAAGATGGATTATTTTTTTTGCGCTCGGGTTTTTTTTTTTTTTTTTTTATTGCGTCGTTATTATGGATTTTTATTTGGCCTTTTTTGGGGCTGAAGAAAGAAGATTTTAGAAGAAAGAAAACATCGAATGGTAAGTTGTTTTTATCTTATTTTTTTTTTCTTTACAGGTTTTTAGTTAAAGGGTCCCCCCTCATTATTTTTAGGGTGAGGGGGGTAGGTAGGGAGATAAGTTTTTTTTTTTTGGGGGGGGGGGGGGGGAGAGGGTTAACTAGGGTCCCCACCCCCTTTGTATTTAGGGCCCCCACCCACCACTCAGGGGTGGGGGCCGGGGGGGGACAATAGGTCCCCCCCTATTGATAATTTTAGGGCCCCCACCCACCGCTCAGGGGTGGGGGCCGTGGGGGGGGGCAGTAGGTCCCCCCCCTTATTGTGAATTTTAGGGCCCCCACCCACCGCTCAGGGGTGGGGGCCGGGGGGGGGGCAGTAGGTCCCCCCCCTTATTGTGAATTTTAGGGCCCCCACCCGCCGCACAGGGGTGGGGGCCGGGGGGGGACAGTAGGTCCCCCCCTTATTGTGAATTTTAGGGCCCCCACCCACCGCTCAGGGGTGGGGGCCGGGGGGGGGCAGTAGGTCCCCCCCCTTATTGTGAATTTTAGGGCCCCCACCCGCCGCACAGGGGTGGGGGCCGGGGAGGGACAGTAGGTCCCCCCCCTATTGTGAATTTTAGGGCCCCCACCCACCGCTCAGGGGTGGGGGCAGTAGGCCCCCCCCCTTATTGTGAATTTTAGGGCCCCCACCCGCCGCACAGGGGTGGGGGCCGGGGGGGGGGCAGTATGTCCCCCCCTTATTTTTTATTTTAAGGCCCCCACCCACCGCACAGGGGTGGGGGCCGGGGGGGGACAATAGGTCCCCCCTTATTGATAATTTTAGTGCCCCCACCCGCCGCACAGGGGTGGGGGCCGGGGGGGCAGTATGTGCCACCCTTATTTTTAGGGCCCCCACTCACCGCTCAGGGGTGGGGGCCGGGGGGGGGGGAGGAGAGTAGGTCCGTCCCCCCTTCAACCACTATTGTGGCCAGACAGCATCCCTGTGGGTTCGGGCTTCAGCTGTCAGCTGAAGCCACGCCCACAGCAGTGCTGACAGGCTGTCAGCACACAAAGCGCGTTCACAGTGCTTTGTGTGCTGATAGCCCGTCTGATGCATTCACCCAGAATGCATCGGACGAGAGGCCTTTTTAGGGCCTCTGAACTCGGAAGTCCCTCTGGTGGCCGTCTGATTGACTGCAACAAGAGGTGTTCCAAGCTTCCAATGTAAACACTGCATTTTCTCAGAAAATACAGTGCTTACAAGAAAAAGGCTCCGGGTAGCTGTAGCACTCACCTAAACAACCTCATTAAGCTGAAGTTGTTCAGGTGACTATAGTGTCCCTTTAAGTAATACAACGTAAACGCTCGCAGCATCTGCCTACATGACTGCTACAGGATAGCAGGTGAGCAGAGAGCACAGGCAGTGAGCTGTACGGAAAAGGGGTAATAATAGTTTTGTACTTCGCAAAAGTCAAGCTAAAAAGGGCGTATGGAAGGTATAAGGGGCAACTTACCCTTCAAAACCATGCTGACTCAACTGCACAATGTAAACGGAGAATTGGAGGGCCCAGGTCTCTAGCTTAACACGCAATGGGACAGGCGTATCCAAAGGGCTTGAGATGATGTTTAATTGCTATGAGGGTAGAAAAGCAAGGAGGCTGTTAACTTGACCATCAGCTTACGAAGCCAGGATATAACAAAATAAATCAACAAATTAAACACATGAATTTGATTGTATTGTATATTCTTTTTTTTTGACCCGCAAAGAATTAATAAATAAAATAAAACACAATCAAAGAAAATATAAGTAGGTGGTGCAACCATCCCTGACACAGCTACCTGGGGCACAAAAGGAGTTATTTCAGCAACTGTCCAGGAAGGGTGAGCCGAGGTGGGGACCGCTTTTGCTGATAGACTCAGGGCCTAGAGAAACGTTGGTGCTTCAGATAGATGTAAGAGGAGGTGTCCTGTGTAACAGATGCATAACTTGCCAGAGTAGCTGTGACTGCTCAAGGGATACTGTGGGAGTTGGGTCCCATTAGGAGCCCCTGTCAGAGACTGAGAGTCCTGCACTAATTTAAGCAAAACATTTTGAGAGGCTTCCTGAGGTGCTCTTGCAGCTCTGGGGAAACGAAAACAGAAATAATCCACTAGTTACTAAGCTTATTTTGGCAACAAAATAGTAGAGTGAAGTAAAAAGGATCATTCCCCTGATCAGTTACATTGCTTGCTTTAGCCCTATCATCCAGATTGGCCATTTGTGCTGTCAAATCTGAGCAGTGTTTCTGCAGCAAACTAAGGACTGTATCCATGACTGTTTGCACTACACTAGTGCTCCTCAGATTCTCCCCTGCTGCCACAATATGGATGGTAAGCATGGAGACCTCCTCCCTGATTACTGCCATATCCTCTTGGAACATGGCTCTAAAGTCCTGCATCAGGATATTAATATCGGCCTTAGTAGGTGAGGCAGAGGCTTCTTGCCCTGGGGATCCCTGTGCAGTGATGTGCACCTGTGGGAAGAATGGTGAGTAAGCAGGTAAGCTATCATCCGATGTAGCTGTGGAATAGGGCTCTATGGACACCATCTTGGCCCAGGCTGTGAAGCCTCATGCATCAAACCAGATATCTCAGGATCCATAGCCAGAATCTGCCTAGTGCTTCTTTGTTTGTGCCATGGTATTTTTTTTTTTTATTTTTTTTTAAAGAAGCTGTATTACATAGATTTATAGCAAATACAAAATAAATGGTTTTATTAACAATGATATAACATGTCAAAGCATAGTACATGAGACGAAACACAAGAACACCCAGATAGTCCTTACCTTAGATGAACCAGTAATTAAAGACTACATATCATCCACATTGCTCAGTTTAATTATAACTTGATACAGAAGTGTGCAACATTTAAGCAATAAAAAGAGAATCATTTAAAATTCTCTGACCAGATTTTGACCACTGAATGGCCAGCTCAACTCCCTCTGACTCACTACAGAGGTGCTAAGCTTGCCCTAGAACGAGGAGCCACCAACTCACCCACATGCAGCACTGGATAGAATCAAAGAGAGAATGCCACTCAAAAAACAGTGCTCATATGTGGCTATCCCAGAAATAAGAAAAGGAGCTCATTCTGCACTTCTTTAGTCCTTAGTTTATGTGCATTTATTAAATAAAAAGCAGACAAATATAGTACTGCATATTGTGATGTAAATAAACAGGTGAAAAAAAAAAAAAAACAGAATATACCAACAAATCCCTGTATACTTATAGCCTCCTCAAAGCTATTCAGCCAATGCTTGCTTTTATCCTAAAACAAACTGAAAGAATATAAGTAGAATAGGAGGTAGAAGAACTTTTTCTCATTTGAGTCTAAATTGGTAAACAGCCTCTGTGTGGGCCTCATGACAAGACCCAATCAGCACCAACAATGAGCAGTCAGAGGCTTACACACATGCCGTAGAGGGAACCAAAGCCCTTTCAAATGTAAACTATAGTCATAAATTATAGCTGATGCAGCACAGCCTAATGAGAGTAGGGTAAAATCATTTGCATGGTATGCTCTAGTTATGCCAAGACAGCCAGACATATGAAGCTTTTAGTAAATGATCAGTTTGTGCATAAATCACACCATAAACAAGTTCACTAGTGTCATTTGTTACTGTGATTGGAAATGAAATAAAATAAAATAAAATGTATCATATCATCGTAATGTATTTTTAACAATACATTTATGAACATCGCTTACATAGATATTCACCCCTCCTTTCTTGCATGTTTCCATATTTTGTAGTGTTACAGCCTGGAATTAAAAAAGGTTTTGGGGATCTTTGTTTATAAAACAATCCTAATATTTTGAGCATGCATTTTTGTTGTTGTGACTATTGTTAAGACCAAATAGGTAATTTGTGTCCCTTCAGACCAGGGGACCTCCTTTTTACATCCGCTGTGTTTCTCACGTTTTCTTGAAAATCCAAATGGTATTTGATGTTTGTTTTTTTTTCCAAACAATGGCTTTCCTCTTGCCATAATTCCATGAGTCCAGTTTGGAGCAGCATACAGGTTAAAGATGTTTAATCTCAAAAGTGGATTTCAAATTGAGTCTTAAATTTAGGGTCAAAATAGCCAAACCAGAAAAATTCTCTAAATCAGCTTAAATATTAATTTCACTTTAAATTCTCACTTGAGTGTATAACTCTTTCAGTGTTACTATAAGTCTTTTGGTCATCTCTAACTAATGCTCTCCGTACCCTGTCAGTGAGTTCTAGTTAATGGCCTTTTTTAAAGGGACACTCCAGACTCCTAAAACACTTTCGCTTGCTGAAGTGCTTTATGTTTTAAGAATTTGTGCTCTATTTTTCATTTTGCTAAAAGTGCAAATTTAAATAAAAAATGTCACTTCTATAAATTAGCCTTGTTACAAACCCCCTCTCCCTGGGCTGTAAATCAGGCAACTACTCCTGTTACTTCCTGGTAGTTTAGCTCAGTGGTACTAAACTCAACTGCCCAGAGAAAAAAAAATTTGTAGTGAAATGAGGAGAGACAGTAAACACTGAAGTTAAGGGTTCCCTCTACACCTGGAAAAAGGATACAAGTTAGAAGACTAAGAAAATCAGAATGTGTCTAAACACAACATAAAAATAATCCAAATTAATAGAGAGCTGTAAATGTCAAAATGTTCATGAATTTTCTAGATCTGTAGGTATTATAGTTCTCAAATGTGAGATTAAAAAAGTGTCCAGAAACAAAAAGATTCCAATAGCATAGCATTTAAATAACCGTTGGGACAGATAGAAGATAAAAATGGCCACTCACATGAGATAGAGCTTCATGCAGCTGTAATAGAATCAGTATATTGTGATCAGGGCCGGACTGGCCCACCGGGATACCGGGAAATTTCCCGGTGGGCCGCGGCATCTGGGGGCTGCGCAAATATGTGCCACCGGGTGGCCGGTCCGGTGGCACACTCAGAGGGGGCCGGGCGGCCGTGTTACAGGCTGGAGCCGCCGGGCCGGGTGGCAGCCTCGCCGGTCCGGCGGAACTCCTAATGCTGAAGGAGGAGGGAACATGTCTCTCTACCATGCTCCCTCGCGGTTCCCACAATCCCCAGCACAATCGCTCCTCCCTCCTCCTTCAGCCCTCAGCATTAGGAGTTCTGCCGGACCGGCGAGGCTGCAGCGTGGAACGCAGCCGGCCCCTGACTCCTCTCAGGTGGGTGGGAGGGATGGGGGGAGAAAGGTAGAGGGTGAATAGAGAGAGACAGAGGGGCAGGGAGAGTGCCACAGGGAAAGGAGGGAAAAAGAGACAGAGGGGGAAGAGTGAGACACAAGGGGAGAAAGAGGGGGAATAGAGAGATGGTAGAGGGGGAGAGAGAGACAAAGGGAAAGGGGAAGGAAAGAGACACAGGGGGAGAAAGAGGGGGAATAGAGAGATGGTGGAGGGGGAGAGAGAGACACAGGGAAAGGGGGGAGAAAGAGACAGAGGGTGGAGAGTGAGACAAGGGGAGAAAGAGGAGGAATAGAGAGATGGTAGAAGGGTAGAGAGAGACAGGGAAAGGGGGGAGAAAGAGAAAGAGGGGGAGAGTGAGACACAGAAGGAGAAAGGAGAGAGACACCCCAGAGGCTCTCCCCTGCTGGCCAATGCAGGGCTGGCACTGTCCAAGCACCATGTGCCTTCACGGACCAGAGGGGAGATCAGAGATCTCCCTCCCCGTTCCACAGGCACCGTGCAGGCAGCCGGAAGAGAGGACCCGGGAGCTCAGCCTGCAGCTCTGCCGGGTCCTTCTTGCGCGAGTACAGAGTTTTGCCGCGGTTACAGCGGCAACGCTCCGGCTCTTGCGAGAGTGAACTCTAGCCCTGGAGCTACGGGCTAGAGTTCACTCTCACCACTGCGACCACCAGGGGTTCCTGGTGGTCCCAGTGGTGAGAGTGAACTCAAGCCCCATTCACACACTGCCCCCAAACACACCATACACATTCACACACTGCCCCCCCATACACACATACAGACCCCCATACACACATTGCCCTACACACACACACAGCCACCCATACACACATTGCCCCACACACCCTACACACTGAACCTTTCACACACATTGCACCCCTCACACATTGCACCACTGCTCCTATACCCTACTACAGCCCCATACCCCGGCAGACACCAGGTAAGTTGTCAAACTGTTCTTAAACGCTGGGAGCGGGCCCCGGCACTCATGGCACCATAACCACTACACAGAGCAGTAGTGGTTATTGTGCATGGATTATTTCTTTAAATAATCTATAAGTGCCCCTCCTGAGATCAGGCTCTGGATCCGCCACTGGCGTGTGTGTGTGTGTGTGTGTGTGTATATATATATATATATGTATATTTATATATATATATATATATATATATATATGTATGCCTATTTTATTTACAAATATATTAATGTACATTTATATATGCATAATACACAGAGAAATGTAATTGATATGTACCATATGTAATGAGCAGATATTGGCCCTGTCTTGTTGCTAGGTGCATACTCCAGCACAATAACATATTTAAAGTGAAGAGTGCACCCACAGGACTTCAAAACAAACAAGATAACGTAATTTTTTACAGTTGTGCCCTACATACATTCATCATTTCAGTCCGATTACCAAGCTTTCCTTAATATGTCATGGTAGTTGGACTGAAACATTGGTTATATGCAAAGGCATGTCTCTCTTTTTTTTTTAAGCCTATATGTGCTTTTTTTCACGTTGGAGTAATAATTTTCAATTTTATGTTATCTTTTCTAACTCTGTATCTGCACACTATGCTGGCGCGACGCATTATGGGGCTGGTAAATAATTTTTTGCCAGGGCTGCTTTTAATTCCCAGTCCGGCCCTGATTGTGATATAATCCCACCTGTGGCTATAACTCACTTTAACGTGATCACACAGCTGCAATGTTTTAAATTAATTTAAAAAGAATGCCCAGCATACTACTCATCTGTCAGTCTGGGGTCATTAAATTGGGCCCCAACTGATGGGGGAACCCTCAGGTATTTAAACTGCAAAACGTTCTATGCCGTCCTAATGGCAGTAAAGCCCTCTATTTTTTGGCTGGCATGGAATGTTTTAATGGTGTTAAATGGTCAACAAACTGTGAGAATTTTCAGATACAGATCAATGTATTTTGAGATTATTTGACACTCTAATTGCACACAGGTGGACTTAGTTCCACTAATCGTGTGAATTTTGTAAGCTAACTGGTCACACCAGATCTCATTTTTTAAGTTTCATAGTAGAATGCTTTACCGTGTAATTAAAATGCAGGACTTGTTTTCTAACACATATTTAAATTAAAGTGGGTCTAAAACCTAAAACTTTTCTTTCTCCCTTTGTTTCCTTTTCTCTTCCTCTTTCCCAATCTGTTCTTATTTTCTTAATTTCTAAATTTTTTCCTCTTAAACATAAGACAAAGTAAGGACTACTTTGTCTTATGTATTTTTCCTACACTTGACAAATGTAGCAAACGGGTGGCGCTTAACCAAGCTCCACTTCCTTAGTCACAGATACTCGCCTCTCTGTCCTATCCTTCCTCGTGAGATCTTTGTGCGTCATTTCTACGGATAGTAGATTTGAGCTTTTCGCCAAAGAACGAATAAAACAGGAAACAAATTGCTTGTTGAATGAAATTTCATCTATGCAAATAGCTATTTTGCTCATTCTTTTTAGTTATACATAGTTACATAGTTACATAGCTGAAAAGAGACTTGCGTCCATCAAGTTCAGCCTTCCTCACATATGCTTTTGCTGTTGATCCAAAAGAAGGCAAAAAACCCAGTCTGAAGCGCTTCCAATTTTGCAACAAACTAGGAAAAAATTCCTTCTTGACCCCAAAATAGCAGTCAGATGTCTCCTTGGATCAAGCAGCTATTACCCCACTAATTAGAAATTGTATCCCTGTATGTTATATTTTTGCAAGTATTTATCCAATTGCAACTTAAACATCTGTATAGACTCTGACAAAACCACCTCTTCCGGCAATGAATTCCATATCCTTATTGCTCTTACTGTAAAAAAAACCTTTTCTTTGCCTTAGATGAAATCTCCTTTCTTCAAGCCTAAATGTGTGACCTTGTGTCCTATGTATAGCCCTGTTTATGAATAGATTTCCAGATAATGGTTTGTACTGGCCCCGAATATATTTGTATAATGTTATCATATCCCCTCTAAGGCGCCGTTTTTCCAAACTGAAGAGATTTTAATTTTTAACCTTTCTTCATAACTAAAATGCTCCATTCCTTTTATCAATTTTGTAGCTCGTCTCTGCACTTTTTCTAGTGCCATGATATCCTTCTTTAGAACAGGTGCCCAAAATTGCACAGCATATTCAAGGTGTGGTCTTACCAGCGATTTATAAAGAGGCAAAATTATATTTTCATCTCGAGAATTTATGCCCCTATTTATACATGACAAAACCTTACTGGCCTTAGCAACGGCAGATTGACATTGCATATTGCTACCTAATTTGTTGTCTATAACAATTCCCAAATCCTTCTCGTGTGTGGTTATCCCTAGTACACTACCATTTAGGGAGTAAATTGCTTGTGCATTCTTAACCCCGAAGTGCATAACTTTGCATTTTTCTACGTTAAATTTCATCTGCCATTTTAGTGCCCAGTCCCCCAATCTATCCAAATCCCTCTGAAGCAAGGCAATATCCTGCTCACATTTTATTTCTTTACAAAGTTTTGTGTCATCTGCAAACACTGATACATGGCTTTCAATGCCCATTTCAAGATCATTTATAAATATGTTAAATAGAAGCGGTCCCAAAACAGAACCCTGAGGGACACCACTTACCACTTTTGTCCAGCTTGAAAATTTACCATTTATGACAACTCGCTGTACTCTATCCTTAAGCCAATGTTCTACCCAAGAACAAGAATATTCATCTAGACCAATTTCTTTTAGTTTGAAGACTAACCTATTGTGAGGAACCGTATCAAATGCCATGGCAAAATCCAAGTAGATCACATCCACTGCAACACACTGATCTATATTTCTACTTACTTCTTCGTAGAATGCAATTAGGTTAGTTTGACATGACCTATGTTTCATAAAACCATGCTGATTATTGCTAATAACACAGTTCTTCCCAATGAATTCCTGAATATTATCCCTTAATAGCCGTTCAAATAATTTCCCTGTCACAGAAGTTAAGCTCACAGGTCTATAATTTCCAGGCAAGGATTTTGAACCCTTTTTAAATATAGGAACAACATCTGCCTTCCTCCAATCCTCCGGTACAATACCTGAAACAAAAGAATCTTGAAAAATTAAATACAGAGGTTCACTTATTTCCCCACTTAGCTCCTTAAGTACTCGTGGGTGGATACCGTCAGGCCCCGGAGCTTTATTTACATTAATTTTCTTTAATAGCTGTAGCACCTTGTCTCGAGTTATCCAATCACAAGTTATCTGCAAGTTTGTTGCAGCAATCATATGCATATCTCTTGCCATAGGATCCTCATTAATATATACCGAAGAAAAATAGTTATTTAAAATTTCTGCCTTTTCCTGGTCTTCATTGACTAACAGACACATCTCTGTTTTAAGTGTACCTACGCTTTCATTTTTTGTTTTTTTAGAATTAATGTACTTGAAAACATGTTTGGGGTTGGTTTTGCATTCTTTGGCTATCAATTTCTCATTTTCTAGTTTAGCCACTTTAATTGCCTTTTTGCAAGTATTATTGGCTTCCTTATATCTTATATAGGATACATCTGATTGGTCCGATTTAAATGCTTTAAAAGCCCTTTTCTTTATTTTTATAAAGAGGGAGCTACCAGCTCGCAACTACCTCCTTATAACATTTTAAAATGGAAGCGGCAGGGAGGTCTGTCCCTCATCACCCTACGGGGATCAGTTTGATACACATATTAGTATAAAGGAGGTTAAATCCTCCTTCCTGCCCCTAGTCTACTAGTGTCTACTAAACACTATGTACCCCCGAGTTAATAATTTTGTTAGATGCACCATGGGTGCACGGGCAGGGCCGCCATCAGAAATTTGGGGGCCCCTGACAAAGCACAAGGTCTGGGCCCCCCTCCCTGCCTTCACCCCCCCAGGCCTGTCCACGCCCTACCTAGTTCGCTGACAATGATGCAGGACTGAATATGGTGTGTATAGTGGAAGGGAATTAGAATGTGTGTAAAAGATGTACTGTTTGTTTGTATTAGATACTGTTTGTGCAGTGAATGCAGAGTGGGTGCTTGTGTGGCGGATGCAGTGTGTATAGTGAACGCAGAGTGTGTTTGAGTAGTGGATGTAGTGTGTGTACAGTGATGCAGTGTGTGTTTGTGTAGTGGGTGTAGTGTTTGTGTGTACTATATGCAATGCGTTTAGTGGATGCAGTGTCTGTAGTGGATGTAGTGTGTGTGTATTAGACGCAGTGTGTCTGTATAGTGAATGCAGAGTGTTTCAATGTGTGGTGGGTGTAGTGTGTGTACTGTGAATACAGGATGTTTGTGTAGTGGATGCTGTGTGTATAGTTAATGCAGAGTGTATGTTAGTGTAGTGAATGCAGAGTGTGTGTCAGTGTAGTGAATGCAGAGTGTGTGTCAGTATAGTAAATGCAGAGTGTGTTCATAGTGAAGTGAATGCAGAGTGTGTATTAGTGTGTAATTAATGCAGTGTGTGTTAGTGTAGTGAATGCAGTGTGTTAGAGTGTAGTGAATGAAGAGTGTGTGTAAATGTGTAGTGAATGCAGAGTGTGTGTTAATGTGTAGTGAATGCAGAGAGTGTGTTAGTGTGTAGCGGATACAGAGTGTGTGTTGTATTAGTGTATGCAGTGTGTGTTGTATTAGTGTATGCAGAGTGTGTGTTGCATTAGTGTATGCAGTGTGTGTGTTGTATTGGTGTATGCAGAGTGTGTGTTGTATTAGTGTATGCAGTGTGTGTGTGTTGTATTGGTGTATGCAGTGTGTGTTGTATTAGTGTATGCAGTGTGTGTCAGTGTGTGTGTTGTATTGGTGTATGCAGTGTGTGTTGTATTAGTGTATGCAGTGTGTGTGTTGTATTAGTGTATACAGTGTGTGTTGTATTGGTGTATGCAGTGTGTGTGTGTGTGTGTGTGTTGTATTAGTGTATGCAGTGTGTGTGTTGTATTGGTGTATGCAGAGTGTGTGTGGTATTGGTGTATGCAGAGTGTGTGTGGTATTGGTGTATGCAGAGTGTGTGTTGTATTGGTGTATGCAGTGTGTGTTGTATTGGTGTATGTGCAGTGAATGCAGAGTGGGTGTGTGTGTTGTATTGGTGTATGCAGTGTGTGTGTTGTATTGGTGTATGCAGTGTGTGTTGTATTAGTGTATGCAGTGTGTGTCAGTGTGTGTGTTGTATTGGTGTATGCAGTGTGTGTTGTATTAGTGTATGCAGTGTGTGTGTTGTATTAGTGTATGCAGTGTGTGTTGTATTGGTGTATGCAGTGTGTGTGTGTGTGTTGTATTAGTGTATGCAGTGTGTGTGTTGTATTGGTGTATGCAGAGTGTGTGTGGTATTGGTGTATGCAGAGTGTGTTGTACTGGTGTATGCAGTGTGTGTGCTGTATTGGTGTATGCAGTGTGTGTGTTGTATTAGTGTATGCAGTGTGTGTGTTGTATTGGTGTATGCAGTGTGTCTGTAAATGTGCTGGAGGGGAGGGAGGAAGGGGCATTTTCACATGAAATTTAATTAAATGTTATTCCCACCTCCCTGCTTCTTACCTGTGTCCAGGGAGGGGGGAGATTCCATCCCTGGTGGTCCGGTGGCATGGTGGGGCCCCCGGCTCCCTGTTACCTCTGTCAGGTCCCCCTTTATTGGATTAGCGACGGTTGTTTGTCTTATTTTCACAACAGTTAGCAGCCCCTGCCTTTTTTTTTTTTGTCGAGTAGATGTGCCCCTCTTCATGGCACAATGCGTAGGAGCGGGAGGAAGGATTTAACCTCCCGTATTTACCAATACAAAGTACTTACATTTAGTAAAGTTGTCTGAAAGACCAAAATTAAGAAAAAGGAAGGGCTTTTTAGTAGATAGCTACTTAATCCTTGAGGTGTTGCCATAATGCTACCAAAAAGGAGTTGTCTACTAAAGACCCTTAAATATGGTAATCCCACAAGGGTGCAAATTAAGGAGTTATTTACTGAATGGCTTTAAGATGCAGTGGCGGCCCACATTGGAATTTCATTTGTCCGAATGAAATTCTGATATGAACAGAATTACCGAATTTTGTCCAAAAAAAACAAAAGAATTCTATCCAAAAGTATTCGGGCGAATAAAACATTTCAGTGGCGCCCAAGGCTAACTGTTGCACAAAGAGCATGCGCAGGATTAAGACCCCATCGTATACCCGGACAGCAAAAGGCAGTGACCTTACTGTCAGTACTTAGAAAATGGCTGAGCTGTAAATTAGGACCAAGCGTCACGAAGATTAGCAACATTATAGGTAAAGGGTATTTGGAGCAAAGAAATATGGAAAGGGGAAAGCTAGGGATTGAAAAGTAAGGGTTGGTAATAAAAAAAAGAAATGTTTATGTGTGATAGAGCCGTGTTAAGAATATCTGAATAATTCAGTTTTATTATAATAGTAACACAATCATTTAAATGGATATCTACAATAGTTTTTCTGCCTTTTTGTTAAAAGGCATTTTTTTTATATTTTATTTTAGGACATCCCCTCCTTCTGCCTGTTTTATCACATTAGCACTCCTCTCTCAGTCTGTGAGTAATATGCACTGCATTGTTTGGAGTTGGCCTGAAATATATACTTTCCATCTGTTTTTTCATTATAGTGTGCTTTGGCCAGACATAAAGTTTACTCTTTTGTGGTTACTGATGTAAGCTTTTGGTTCAAAAAAAGACTGAAAAAAAGACCCTCATAATCCAGTCTGTGCTATATATTCCTTAACTCATTCAGTCTGCTGGCAGTGACAGGAGGTCTTAAACAACAGACTTTCAATACAATTGAAATCTAAAAGAACTCCATTACATCACCACTACCACATAGCACTCTGCCTTGTCCTTCGTTGTAATTCTATAGCTGTAGAGTAAACATAGTACAGGGTCAGTGTATCAAAGGACATTTAAGTCACTGAATACTAAAAATGGAGTGAGTAAAGGATCTAAGCATGTAAACCATGACATCATTAGACAGTGAGGAAACAGACGGCACAAACCTGCTTTTCTTTCCTATCTTTGGGAATAGCAAATTTTATTTTTTTGTTTTATCACTATCATTAATGCAAGTGTTAGTTTGTATTTTACATGGTTATTCAAGTTTAAATGTGGCAAACCCATCAAGTTGTATACTCCTCCTAGTGGGCAAAATGAACTTAAAAGTATTGTTTGCTCGCAAAGCGCAAGGGAACAATAATTTGCAAATATGCGTCCTCCAAATGAAAAATTTTGTTCAAAACTAATGCTTTGTAAATTCTATAGTTATGGATTCTATAGTTTCTGTAGGGTTCATATGAAAAAAGGCACTCATTTGAAACCAATTTAGACCAAATTTGGCTTTAGAAAATGTAAGGTCAGAATTCTGTAATTTTTACTGAAATGTATCCATCTGGACAAAGTTCTGTGTTTAGTGAATAGCTCTTATGTTTACAGTTACAAATTGGGTTGTGCAAACAGGATGATGGGATTAGTAGGGTTGAATATTGGTCAGTGCATACTACCACCTAATTTGACATAGCTTATCAACACGTTGAAAAGAAAGTTTGTATTTTGGCCCAAAGTATGCATACTTTGTCAGAGGTCTGCCTCTACATTGCCAGCACTTACTTGATACGGTGAGGCAGGCCAGCCTGCATCGTTGCTTCACATACCCAAGGCCAAGGAAATTTAACCCATAACCATAGCCCCCTAATCTGAAGTCACCCTAATGCTACATGCAACCTCCCTATAAAGATTCTTAAACACAAACCCCTTTTCAAGCCTTTGCAAAGATTAGCTGTAATTAGGCAGGAGCTATGTTAAAAAAATCCCATTACTGAAGTGAGATCCAGTTTAAAATAGCAGAGGCTCTGCTCTATGTGAGATACAGATGTATATTCCATGTCTGTAATAATGCATTTCGTTTTTTTGCTGTGGTGTGTTAAATTTTAATATTGGAGGCTGTCCTGAGAATATTTTGTGGTCAGTACAACGTTATGATCTATCGGCCTTAGCCAATGTAATTTGTCCCTCTCTTTAAAGGAATTCTATAGTGTCAGGAAAACAAAACTGTTTTCCTGGCACTAAAGGTCTCTACAGTGCCCCCCCCCCCCCCCCCTCCCTTGTGGCCCCCTATTGCAGCACTGAAGGGGCTAAAACCCCTTCAGTCACTTACCTGAATTTAGCGCCGATGCCCCTTGGTACGGGGTCAGGCTCTGCCCACGCTCCTCCCCCGCCAACGTCAGCTTGTGCGGCAATGGGCGTGCTCGCATTAGGATTCCCCATAGGAAAGCATTAATCATTGCTTTCCTATGAGGACAATTATGATGCTGGAGGTCCTCATGCAATGAGCTGAAGTTATCTGGGTGCCTACAGTGTCCCTTTAAGCTCAAACTCACATATTTTAACAGCTACCTTGCATAAAACCCCTTGCCTAAGCTTCCCTAGCCTTTACCTAGACTAGAGACATCAATGATGCTGCTCTCTTATGAATGCAACAACATTCAAGCATTGTACAAAATATACTTAGCATGTAAAACCTGTCACTTGCATTCCGACATATTAAATGCATGGCTATACCTGTATATATGAGCCTGGTCTTGGGAACGTAAAGCGTGTTGATACATAAGCAAAAAGAACATTTTGATTGTAATCATAGTCTCTCTTTGTAGATATGCAATGTTTAATCTTTCTGGGCACAAGTATATATGTGTGTGCTACACCTGCAGGGCTTACAGCCTACATAAAGATGTACATTAAAATAGTTTCTGTTACAGCTTTTGCAATCACATTGAAAAGGGCCATTGAGATTAGACTCAAAAGTGTTACTCAACAGACATTCTGGATCTACTATCTCTTTTAGATTGAACTCAAACATCATATCCCTTGTGTAGTTCTGTTCCCAGGTCCCATTATTTATGTTGGCCCGCTACAGCTTGGCATGCCAGTCATTGATTGTTTTCCTTTTTTGATTAGTCAACATTACAAGCAAGCATAGAAAGAGATGTGATTAAATGTTCATGACATTTTCCAGTAAAGCCTGAAGATAATTTTGGAACTCCAGATTTTTGTGGTCAAAAGATTCTTCTCATGCATACATCTCTAGAATAACAAAACAGAGAACAAAGACATGTCAAAGAAACACTACTGGGCTTCATGATGAATCATAATAAGGTGCACAATTTGGCACATGTACAAAAATTTCCTGTTGAAGGATAATCAAAAGCAACAGTTATAAAGGTATTGGTGCACGTAAAATCATAGATCAAATTTGTGGGATAGAACCCAGAAATTCATGTCAGGCAAGGGAAAATTTCCATAATACATTTTTCCTTGGTTTAGCACAAAAGCATTTCTAAAAACATTTTTTTTTTTTTTTTGCAATAATGTTAAAGTCAATTTCCCACTGTAAATATGACAAAATATAATAATAATATTGCTTTAGTAAGCTCCTGTTAGAGTGAGGTATCTGTAAGTCAGGCAAGTTAGATCTCTAACTGCAGAGTTGGAAAAGGAAAAGAACATTATAATACTAACCTTATAGCTGATAATCATAAAGTCCAAAATCAGCTGCACTAAAGTGCTCGGCTTATTGGTGTAATATACAACATGGTACAAAAAAATATCAAAACTGATCTCCTGAATAAATGCGGGGAAAACAGAACTCCTGAATGAAGGCGGGAGGGAGGGTAAATATAGAAAAGCTAGGTGTACAACCCAGCAGGGTTCCAGATAAATTTTTTGGATCGATACATTGTATAAATAGAATAACAATATGAGACGGTTATACATTCGATGTGTTATAACATGATCGCAGGAGGTTGCAGCATAAGAGACTAAAACATGGACAATCATGATTAGATTATTACAGTAAGTGATAATTGAATGCTGTTATGTCCCAGCACCATTTGTCTAATTATGATCTGGGAGAAATTGGAATAAAAAAAACAAAGCATAAGAAATAGAATTCAGTAGCTATTTTTAGAAGAACGTTTTACTATGTGCATAATTATTACCCATTAAATTGGTAGGACAGAATTATGCTAAGTCTGATTATCTGTCCTATTCACCCTTCTCAAAGTTGGAGGAAAAGGGATTTCTTACTTCAAAATCCAGAGAGTGATGCGAGATCTAATCGATTCAACACCAGTTGTGGATATACTTACTTAGTATTGTGGTTTGTGCAAGTGGTGAAGCCGAGACTTGTTGGTGATTTAACTCTCTGGTCCCAGACCTGCAAGGGTGAAAGCGAGTTTCCATCATGAAGTAGAAGTGTTTTTTAAATACTATCTGTGTGTTATAATAAGCGAGCAGCGTCCTCATACTCACCATTGGCATACACTTATTCATGCACAAAAGTACAAAAAAAGTGTCAATGGAGCATTGTGCAATAGATAGCAGGAACATGGGAAATGCCCATTCTTACTATTTTGTCTTTATATTTGAAATTTAGTTTAAATTCCCAGCAATTATCACTGTTTTTTTTTTTTTTTTTTTTTTAATGATAAGAGGTATTGAATTAGGTGGTGTGGCCAGAAGGGGACCTGTGAAGATATTTTTGCACAGGGCGACTAAAGGCCTAAGGCCGGCTCTGTTAAATAGACATGTGCATGGTGAAAAATGTTGTTTCTTCCTAAAAATAAAAAGCAATATAGGATCAGTTGAATTTAGTTCTCAACGCTGTTCTGCTCATATGAATTAGAGTACAAAAAGAATTTCGGGAAGACCATTTGGACAGAGAGAACAGCAAGAAAAAGGCTGCCTATGACTGTGACAGCATGCAGAAATGGCTACCATATTGCCTGGCTATGCAATAACAGACATTTTTGCAATGCCAATTTTGAGTCAACAAAATGAGATTATTAAATATCTGAATTAAAAAATAAAGTGCGCTCCTGTCTCCTTTGTTTAAAGGGATGGAAACGGTGTAACGGAGCTCCGTGTACTCCGACCGAGTACCCTCCGTTGATGGATGCTCCTAGCGCTTACAGAGGACTCCAAGCACTGCAGATGACACCACAACCACCGCAGGCTCCACAACCGCCGTAGCTTAACTGGAGCCTCGCCGTCTTCCTTCCACCCTGGATCGGATTCTGTCCTCCAGGACCGTGTGGAGAAGACCTCTCCTCCAGGAGAGCGTATCCGGAACAGGCTCTTAAAAGAGCTAAGTGATTAAGCTCAGGGGAATATGCAGAGCATAGCAATCCCCAGTGTGATATAGCAGTTCCCTCCAATAACGAGACAAGGCTACGTATTGAGGGTCAGAAGAGCCTGCTTTTTATTACAGTTGTGCACATACAGGACACACCCAGGGGGAGGCATAAAACAACCAATCAAGTAACAGTACAACCCACACATCCCCTCCCCTCAGATAAGCAATTAACATAATTATTACATACAGTAAAAATACAGTTTCCACACATACTCTGTAACTTTAAAACCATACATCACATTCACATAAAAATACATATCCACAATCAATCCATTCAGGGGAACAACATATTAAAAATTGCATGAATCAGACCAGGGGTTCAAAAGTTAGTAAAGTATCTTTTAAAACCCCTGTCAGCATGGCTTTCCAGTTTAGACCGGTTTTACAGAGTCTTCTCTCCTGGAGACACAATGGAGAAGTAATCCAATTACCTCCCAGTACAGAGACAGACTCCATTGAGCACATGGGGAAACAAAGACAGTAAAACACTTTAAAATACATAAAGTCCCCTTTTACACATAACACACAGACATTTCACATATCCCCAGATAGCTGGGATCTGAGCGCACAAAACTACCGAATAGCGCGCAGATCCTATTCACACAGTTCAATTGCCATGGAGCTAAAGTCTTTCCCATAGTCTTTCATTATATGAATAGGCTCCATGGCATAGCTATCTGGGGTATCACCGCTCACACAGGGCAAGTACCGAATGGCCCCACTGTATTTAAAGGGCCAGAATGAGTGACATGCACTCTGTTAGGGCCGAATACTGTTTTTAAAGGGCCAAATCTTCCAGGGCCATAGTCGCAGGGGAGGAGGCAGGCAAGCAGGTCTCTCCAGGACAAAGTGGCGAAGGGCACTTCGTCACAAACGGGCTTGCAACATCCAGTGCCATGAATATGGGCACAAAATGCCTAGTTATCTGTTCAAACCCATTTTTTGGTCCATGGGTGCATTGCTGATTGGCAACTGTTTTTAATATTTCTATTTGAGTTCATTATCATTCGTTTTCCCAGTTTTACTGACAGTTCTACATATTTCTTGGGCATTGCTTTTCAGTAATAGTGTCCTGCTGTACTTATAGGCATACCTACCTAAACAGCAGGTGTGTACCTAAACAACAGGTGTGTACCTAAACAGGTGTGTGCAATTTTTTGACAAGCAGCTGGGAGCTGAGTGGCTTGAACTACTTGGTGTCATACTTACTTTACTCTCCCACCCCCCGCCCCTCCAACCCACCGCTGCCCCCTTAGGGGCCTACAGCCCTGATGCATATCCTCCTCATTTTAATTGTCACTTTAATTGTCCTACAGGTGCATTCTTTCCTGCTACTAGTGCCTATTACAGACTACATAAGCTCTCTACTTGCAATGTGTACACACTATATGCATCTCTCACATGTGTTTGATCCTAGCTTGGTATCAGAAGCCCATATGCTGCTTTGGGTCCTGTTTACTTTCCAATCTATGTTTTAACGTCAGGAGCACATATTAGTTTCGACACCGAGTGACAAATGATATCTTGAAAACAATGTTTTAGTCAACTTACATGCTGATCTCTCTCATCTTGTCCATAGTTACATGTTGTAAAAAATAATAAAATAATTAGTGCACCACTCATGACATGTAAGCTCTACATCTTTGTATTCTTGTACAATCTACATATTGTCTTATGCTGAATATATGATGAATATGCACCAGGAAAATAAAGAAGTAAGAAAAAAAAGTGAGAATTTACTTGTATAATGATTGGTTGTCATATTTTATCTTTTGTTATCTTGTATAATTAAAAAATGGGAAGCAGGAATGATTTTAAGATCAAAATAGGGAAATAAAGGGAAAATTACAGTGGGCGACTGACTGGCTACTCAGCCCTTTTCTTCTTGACAAAAACAAAGTTTTCCTTCACATCCAGTCTGTAGCATCAATAACTGTCCTTTAGTGTGGAAAAAACACAGCACCTGATCAGCTTTTCCCAACTGCGCCTGAAGAGGGAGCAGGCACAACAAGAGTCATCCAGACAGGACAAGAAATGTAGAGTAGGCACTTGCTTATCCCACACGGCAGGTGCCTACTCTGCCAAAATATACCAGGAGAAGGAGGCAGCATTGGAGCGCTGATGATGTTTTTCCAGTTCCTCACGGCTCCTTTGTGTGTCCAATGCATTACTACAGAGCGCGCACGGGGGCAGTGAGGAATTGGAAGACTGCAGAGAGAACATCCATTCCCCACTGGACCCCAAGGAGAAGATCCCCACTGGACCCCAAGGAGAAGATCCCCACTGGACCCCAAGGAGAAGATCCCCACTGGACCCCAGGGAGAAGAGCCCCACTGGACCCCAGGGAGAAGAGCCCCACTGGACCCCAGGGAGAAGAGCCCCACTGGACTCCAGGGAAAAGATTCCCAATGAACCCCGGGGAGAAGATCCCACTTGACCCAAGGCAGAAGATCCCCACTGGACCACAAGGAGAACATCCCAACTGGACCCCAAGGAAAACATCCCTACTGGACCCCAGGGACAAGATCCCTACTGGACCCCAGGGAGAAGATCCCTACTGGACCCCAGGGAGAAGATCCCCACGTCATATTCCGGCTCCCATCATCACTGCGGGGAGCGAGAGGAAGAGCTCAGATGACAGTGCTCCCTCGCCGCCCAGATTGTGAGAGGCTTGAACGCCTCTTGGGGGGGACCCTAAGGCGGCCAGTCGGCCAGCTCTTGGGTCACCTACGAAAGAGGCTAACAGGGCACATGCCAGGGCAAAACGCTGCCCCCCTGAAAGTGCCGCCCAAGGCCAATGCCTTATTAGCCTCGTTAAAGATACAGCGCTAGCTACCAATATTGGCTTTTGGCTGAATGAAAGATCAATTTTTTATGGTTTAAATTGCTATTTACTGTAAGACCACATATTGAATATGCTGTGCAATTTTGTGCACCTGTTCTAAAGAAGGATATTTTGGCACTAGAAAAAGTGCAGAGGTGGGCTACAAAATTAATAAAATGAATGGAAAATATCAGCTATGAAGAAAGGTTAACAAATGTAAACCTATTTAGAAACATAGAATGAGACGGCAGATAAGAACCATTCGGCCCATTTAGTCTGCCCAGTTTTCTAAATACTTTCATTAGTCCATGGCCTTATCTTATAGTTAGGATAGCCTTATGCCTATCCCACGCATGCTTAAACTCCTTTACTGTGTTAACCTCTACCACTTCAGCTGGAAGGCTATTCCATGCATCCACTACCCTCTCAGTAAAGTAATACTTCCTGACATTATTTTTAAACCTTTGTCCCTCTAATTTAAGACTATGTCCTCTTGTTGTGGTAGTGTTTCTTCTTTTAAATTTAGTCTCCTCCTTTGCTGTGTTAATTCCCTTTATGTATTTAAATGTTTCTATCATATCCCCCCTGTCTCGTCTTTCCTCCAAGCTATACATGTTAAGATCCTTTAACCTTTCCTGGTAAGTTTTATCCTGCAATCCATGAACCAGTTTAGTAGCCCTTCTTTGAACTCTCTCTAAGGTATCAATATCCTTCTGAAGATTTGGTCTCCAGTACCAGTGTTCTGTATAATGGCATGAGCACTTCCCTCTTTCTACTGCTAATACCTCTCCCTATACAACCAAGCATTATGCTAGCATTTCCTGCTGCTCTATTACATTGTCTAGTAAAAACCAAAGAAAAGAAAAACGTTACCTGCGCTTTCTCCTTAATCCCTATGTATATTTAGACAAATGGAGGTCATTTAGTTGCTCCAATGGCCATTGGAGGGAATGCCCGCCTGCCAACGTCAAGGCAGACCCCCCTAAGCGGGTCCTAACACTGACCCTTCAGCCTGCTTCCTTGAGCTTCTGGCAAAGATATCTCTAATGAGACAGAAAGGGGTATTTTTTATATACACCCCTATACTTATTAACCCTTAATAGGGAACACATGGGATGGGTAGCAGCATTGTAACCAGGCTGTGTGATACAAAGTAAATACAAATACAAAAAGAGAAGTCCTGCGCTTAAGCAGCAAGGACTACAACACACATCAGCCCCAATATATAGTAAAAAACAAAGAAAAGAAAAACGTTACCTGCGCTTTCTCCTTAATCCCTATGTATATTTAGACAAATGGAGGTCATTTAGTTGCTCCAATGGCCATTGGAGGGAATGCCCGCATGCCAACGTCAAGGCAGACCCCCCTAAGCGGGTCCTAACACTGACCCTTCAGCCTGCTTCCTTGAGCTTCTGGCAAAGATATCTCTAATGAGACAGAAAGGGGTATTTTTTATATACACCCCTATACTTATTAACCCTTAATAGGGAACACATGGGATGGGTAGCAGCATTGTAACCCGGCTGTGTGATACAAAGTAAATACAAATACAAAAAGAGAAGTCCTGCGCTTAAGCAGCAAGGACTACAACACACATCAGCCCCAATATATAGTAAAAACCAAAGAAAAGAAAAACGTTACCTGCGCTTTCTCCTTAATCCCTATGTATATTTAGACAAATGGAGGTCATTTAGTTGCTCTAATAGCCATTGGAGGGAATGCCCGCCTGCCAACGTCAAGGCAGACCCCCCCTAAGCGGGTCCTAACACTGACCCTTCAGCCTGCTTCCTTGAGCTTCTGGCAAAGATATCTCTAATGAGACAGAAAGGGGTATTTTTTATATACACCCCTATACTTATCAACCCTTAATAGGGAACACATGGGATGGGTAGCAGCATTGTAACCAGGCTGTGTGATACAAAGTAAATACAAATACAAAAAGAGAAGTCCTGCGCTTAAGCAGCAAGGACTACAACACACATCAGCCCCAATATATAGTAAAAACCAAAGAAAAGAAAAACGTTACCTGCGCTTTCTCCTTAATCCCTATGTATATTTAGACAAATGGAGGTCATTTAGTTGCTCCAATGGCCATTGGAGGGAATGCCCGCCTGCCAACGTCAAGGCAGACCCCTTTCTGTCTCATTAGAGATATCTTTGCCAGAAGCTCAAGGAAGCAGGCTGAAGGGTCAGTGTTAGGACCCGCTTAGGGGGGTCTGCCTTGACGTTGGCAGGCGGGCATTCCCTCCAATGGCCATTGGAGCAACTAAATGACCTCCATTTGTCTAAATATACATAGGGATTAAGGAGAAAGCGCAGGTAACGTTTTTCTTTTCTTTGGTTTTTACTATATATTGGGGCTGATGTGTGTTGTAGTCCTTGCTGCTTAAGCATAGGACTTTTCTTTTTGTATTTGTATTTACTTTGTATCACACAGCCTGGTTACAATGCTGCTACCCATCCCATGTGTTCCCTATTAAGGGTTAATAAGTATAGGGGTGTATATAAAAAATACCCCTTTCTGTCTCATTAGAGATATCTTTGCCAGAAGCTCAAGGAAGCAGGCTGAAGGGTCAGTGTTAGGACCCGCTTAGGGGGGTCTGCCTTGACGTTGGCAGGCGGGCATTCCCTCCAATGGCCATTGGAGCAACTAAATGACCTCCATTTGTCTAAATATACATAGGGATTAAGGAGAAAGCGCAGGTAACGTTTTTCTTTTCTTTGGTTTTTACTATATATTGGGGCTGATGTGTGTTGTAGTCCTTGCTGCTTAAGCGCAGGACTTCTCTTTTTGTATTTGTATTTACTTTGTATCACACAGCCTGGTTACAATGCTGCTACCCATCCCATGTGTTCCCTATTAAGGGTTAATAAGTATAGGGGTGTATATAAAAAAATACCCCTTTCTGTCTCATTAGAGATATCTTTGCCAGAAGCTCAAGGAAGCAGGCTGAAGGGTCAGTGTTAGGACCCGCTTAGGGGGGTCTGCCTTGACGTTGGCAGGCGGGCATTCCCTCCAATGGTCATTGGAGCAACTAAATGACCTCCATTTGTCTATTACATTGTCTGCCTACCTTTAAGTCATCAGAAATAATCACCCCTAAATCCCTTTCCTCAGATGTTGAGGTTAGGACTCTATCAAATGTTCTGTACTCTGCCCTTGGGTTTTTACGTCCAAGATGCATTATCTTGCACTTATCCACATTAAATGTCAGTTGCCACAACTCTGACCATTTTTCTAGTTTACCTAAATCATTTGCCATTTGGCTTATCCCTCCTGGAACATCAACCCTGTTACATATCTTAGTATCATCCGCAAAAAGACACACCTTACCATCAAGACCTTCTGCAATATCACTAATAAAAATATTAAAGAGAATGGGTCCAAGTACAGATCCCTGAGGTACCCCACTGGTGACAAGCCCAAGCTTCGAATGTACTCCATTGACTACAACCCTCTGTTGCCTGTCACTTAGCCACTGCCTCACCCATTCAACAATATTGGAATCCAAACTTAAAGATTGCAGTTTATTGATAAGCCTTCTATGTGCAACAGTGTCAAAAGCCTTACTGAAATCTGGGTAAGCAATGTCTACTGCACCAACCTGATCTATTATTTTAGTTACCCAATTAAAATACTGAGTGTAATATAGAGATACTGAGTGTAATACAGGGATACAGTGTGTAATACCGGGATACAGTGTGTAATACAGAGATACTGAGTGTAATACAGGGATACTGTGTGTAATACAGGGATACTGTATGTAATATAGCGATACTGAGTGTAATACAGGGATACAGTGTGTAATACAGGGATACAGTGTGTAATACAGAGATACTGAGTGTAATACATGGATACTTAGTGTAATACAGAGATACTGAGTGTAATACAGGGATACTGTGTGTAATACAGCGATACATGCCACAGTCCAGGTGTTAGTCCCCTTGAAACAACTTTTCCATCACTATTGTGGTCAGAAAGAGTCCCTGTGGGTTTTTAAATTCACCTGCCTATTGAAGTCTATGGCGGTTCGCCGGGTTCGCCCGTTCGCGAACATTTGCAGAAATTTGCTTTCGCCGTTCGCGAACCGAAAATGTTATGTTCGCGACATCACTAACAAACACTGCTCAGTGCTAGTACAACCCTGCAAAAATGGAAAATGGTAAAGCCCCAGCTGTTAAATCATTGCACAACAGATGTGGATCTACCTTTTAGTCACCCTTGCAATTGGGGTGGAAGGTGTGATTGCATGCCAGGGAGTCGGGTGTGCAAGGTCCAGGGGACCGAACAAAATGCAATCAGTTTTATAGACGGCCCTGACCTGCACTGTAAATAAATTCAACTTTTAGTTTAGCTGCCCTAACCATCAATCATTTGTTTTTCTTTTCCTAACTCTAAATCATACAGGAGATTTAGTTATTGGGCAGACCTCTTTATCAGGCTTGATAAAGGCTCATATATTGAGTTCACATTCTACTATTTTTGGATACCACTCTGTGTGCCCAGGCTTTCTGTTCTAATTCACCTGTTTGGAACTCGACCCTCCCTTCTTGATGCTTCTAAGTGGATTTTATCCTTATTTCCCAGCGTGTGTTTCCAACTTGTTGAGCAAACCAGCTGAAATAGGCTATTTTTCCACAATATCTTTTGTATAACCTTAAAAGTGCACATTTTCCAATAATTCATTTAAACATTAAATATGATTTTTCCCAGCAACCTTAAAAATTGTGATGGTTCCCATAATTTCATTTTAAATGTCAGACTGAGACATACATCTATCTGTATGTTTTCCCATGACAGAGAGACATTTTGGCAGACTTATTTTGGCAGTGCAGAGCAACTAAATTGGCGTTAGTTGCAAGGTCAGACTAATCATGGCACACTGTATTAAGAACTTTTCAAAAATATTCCACAAGAATAAAATAGAACTTAGGTCACCCAGTGAGCATGAGAAAACAGGTTACAACAAGTTTTATTTTTTTCTATAAACTGCAGAATGACAACTGATCACCAGACAGTGGCTTTTATATTTATCAGGGCACTATGAAACTTGATCTAGTCACAGCATGAAAGAGATAGGGATTCAAATAAACATGTTTTAAAAAATAAAATAAAAATCAAACTCTTTCCAATTTGTTTTGTACTGAATGCTAAAGTCTGAGCATTTTTAGCTCCATCATAATTAAAGGGATATTATAGTCACCAGAACAACTACAGCTTAACCCCTTAAGGACAGAGCTTCAGAAGCTTGACTTACGCTTAATGACACAAGCAATTTTTGCATTTTCTTGCTGTTTGCGTTCAACTGCAATTTGCATCTCTCTCATTTATTGCACCGACACATATTATATACTGTTTTTTAAAGGACAGAAAGGGCTTTAATTTGATATAACATATATATATATAAATGCTTACTTATTATAAAAAAAATACAGAAAAATGCAAAAAAAAGAAAAATATTGTTTTTTTTTACAGTTTTTGCAATCATAATGTGTGCATAATTAGTGCAGGTTAAGGAAAGTAATTAAAAATAAATTCATTTATTTGTTCTGATTTACAGAATATATAATGTGTCTGGGATTTTAAGTTTTTTTTTGGTAGTTACAGGTCACAAAGCACAAGGAGTAAAATAAAATTTTAATGTGGAGCGATTTTAGAATTTGGTATGTTTGTCTTGTAAGCCTAATAGCCATAAAATAAAACAAAATTGCCACACAAAAGTATATATTTATATAAAGTAGACATCACAGGCTATTTACCTAAGGTTGTTTTGACACTTTCTACGTAGCCATTTTACCGCCAACCTCTGCTAAATATTGGAGTAAAATTGTGTTTTTTGGGGGTTTTCGCACACAAACTTATAACAAAGAACTTCTCATGTGTATTTTGTAAAGTTGGTGTGTGCTATTCCTGTACAAAGTTTTATTATGTGTTCAGTTACTTCTGCTGAGTACAACGGTACCCCCATTGTATGTCTTTGGCACTATTTCGTGAAGCTACAGTGCCATATAGGAGACCTGTCCTTTTCAGTATTCACAGTAGAATTTTGAGAGACGGATTTAATGAGCCTATGCTTCCATTTGGGGTATTATAACAGTTTGACTGTTCAAAAACCCCCACAAAGGCCTACCATTTGTAAAAGTAGACACTCCAGGGTATCTCATAAGGTGCATATTGTGCCTTAAAATGCCCCCATTTTTTTACCATTACATGCCAAAGTATGTGGTAAAAAATAATTTTGTGCATTTTTTACATACGGATTGCATTTTTGCTGGGCATTTTGTATATTTCATATGTGCCACTAAGTTCAAACCCCCCCCAAATTATGCTCAGCTAAGTCTTCTGAGTAAAAGGACACCCCCATTGTATGTCTATGGCACTATTTCGTGAAGCTACCGTGCCATACAGGAGACCTGTCCTTTTCAGTATTCACAGTAGAATTTTGAGAGACGGATTTAATGAGCCTATGCTTCCATTTGGGGTATTATAACAGTTTGACTGTTCAAAAACCCCCACAAAGGCCTACCATTTGTAAAAGTAGACACTCCAGGGTATCTCATAAGGTGCATATTGTGCCTTAACATGCCCCCATTTTTTTTACCATTACATGCCAAAGTATGTGGTAAAAAATAATTTTGTGCATTTTTTACATACGGATTGCATTTTTGCTGGGCATTTTGTATATTTCATATGTGCCACTAAGTTCAAACCCCCCAAATTATGCTCAGCTAAGTCTTCTGAGTAAAAGGACACCCCCATTGTATGTCTATGGCACTATTTCGTGAAGCTACAGTGCCATACAGGAGACCTGTCCTTTTCAGTATTCACAGTAGAATTTTGAGAGACGGATTTAATGAGCCTATGCTTCCATTTGGGGTATTATAACAGTTTGAATGTTCAAAAAAAAAAACACAAAGGCCTACCATTTGTAAAAGTAGACACTCCAGGGTATATCATAAGGTGCATATTGTGCCTTAGCATGCCCCCATTTTTTCACCAATATATGCCAAAGTATGTGGTAAAAAATAATTTTGTGCATTTTTTGACATACGGATTGCATTTTTGCTGGGCATTTTGTATATTTCATATGTGCCACTAAGTTCAAAACCTCCAAATTATGCTCAGCTAAGTCTTCTGAGTAAAAAGACATCCCCAATGAATGTCTTTGGCACTATTTTGTGAAGCTACAGTGGCATATTGGAGACCAAGCCATATCAGTTTTTACAGAACTTTGAATTTTGACGCTGGGCCTATGTGCAATTTCCAAGCATCTTCGTAAGTTTTAAATTCAAACTACCCCACAAAAGCCTACCATTTCTTAAAGTAGACACCCCAGGGTATTTCAAAAGGCATATTTTGAACCTTAGCGTGGGATAATTTTTCCGCTAGCTTGTACCAGGTGTAGTGGTAATGAGCGTTTTTTCTGCCTTTTTGACACACAAAGTGAGTTTGCACAGTATATTTTGCAAACCTTATGTGTGCTACGACTGTATAATACTTCATATGTTGCTCAGCTATGTCGGCTGAGTATAAAAATACCCCCGTATGTACCTTTGCCAGGTATATGTGGACATCAGAGGGGAACATTTGGGACATAGTCATTCCAGTTTTTTTCAAACTTTAAATTTTTACGCTGTGCCCATGTCCCATTTTAGAGTATTTTACCAGGCTATATAATTCAAACTACCCCATAAAGCCATACCATTTCTTAAAGAAGACATCCCAGGGTATTTCAAAAGGCATATTTTGAACCTTAGTGTGGGATCATTTTTCCGCTAGCTTGTACCAGGTGTAGTGGTAATAAGCGTTTTTTCTGCCTTTTTGACACACAAAGTGAGTTTGCACAGTATATTTTGCAAACCTTATGTGTACCACCATTCTATAATACTTTATATGTTGCTCAGCTATGTCGGCTGAGTACAAAAATACCCCCGTATGTACCTTTGCCAGGTATATGTGGACATCGGAGGGGCACATCTGGGACACAGCCATTCCATTTTTTTTCAAACTTTAAATTTTTACGCTGTGCCCATGTCCCATTTTAGAGTATTTTACCAGGCTATATAATTCAAACTACCCCATAAAGCCATACCATTTCTTAAAGAAGACATCCCAGGGTATTTCAAAAGGCATATTTTGAACCTTAGTGTGGGATCATTTTTCCGCTAGCTTGTACCAGGTGTAGTGGTAATAAGCGTTTTTTCTGCCTTTTTGACACACAAAGTGAGTTTGCACAGTATATTTTGCAAACCTTATGTGTACCACCATTCTATAATACTTTATATGTTGCTCAGCTATGTCGGCTGAGTACAAAAATACCCCCGTATGTACCTTTGCCAGGTATATGTGGACATCGGAGGGGCACATCTGGGACACAGCCATTCCATTTTTTTTCAAACTTTAAATTTTTATGCTGTGCCCATGTCCCATTTTAGAGTATTTTACCAGGCTATATAATCTAAATACCCCATAAAGCCATACCATTTCTTAAAGAAGACATCCCAGGGTATTTCAAAAGGCATATTTTGAACCTTAGTGTGGGATCAATTTTCCGCTAGCTTGTACCAGGTGTAGTGGTAATAAGCGTTTTTTCTGCCTTTTTGACACACAAAGTGAGTTTGCACAGTATATTTTGGAAACCTTATGTGTACCACCACTCTATAATACTTTATATGTTGCTCAGCTATGTCGGCTGAGTACAAAAATACCCCCGTATGTACCTTTGCCAGGTATATGTGGACATCGGAGGGGCACATTTGGGACACAGCCATTCCATTTTTTTCAAACTTTTAATTTTCACGCTGTGCCCATGTCCCATTTTAGAGTATTTTACCAGGCTATATAATCCAAATACCCCATAAAGCCATACCATTTCTTAAAGAAGACATCCCAGGGTATTTCAAAAGGCATATTTTGAACCTTAGCGTGTAGTGGTAATGAGCGTTATTAAATTAATTTTTTAACTTTTTAAAACTTTTTTACTTTTTAAAACTATTTTTTTAACTTTTGTTTTGCTTATTCATTTTTTAAAGTTTCCTAAACTTTCGTAAAACTTTTTTTTTACAGATTTAACATTTTTCTAAGCTTTTTCTTTTACCGTTAACCCCTAACTAGCAGTAAGCAGCACTAACAGTAAATTCCCTATTTTCCCATAACTCCCACCCACCCCAGCTAGCAAAATATTTAATTATACAATATTTAAATTAGTTAATTAAATTAATTTAACCCCTGAGGGTTAAAAAATAAATAAAAGTTCATCGTCAGGGGTTAAAAAAAAATTAGATCACAGTATAATACTGTGATCTGTATTTTGATCACTGTAGGCAGTGATAGACTGGCAGGGAAGGGGTTAATTTTTATTTGGACTGGGTAAAGGGTTTATTTTTTTTTTTATTTTTTTACTTAAACGTTATTAAAACTTTTTTTTTAACTTAATTTTTTAAATTTTTAAAGCTTATTTTAAAACTTTTTTTAACGTTAACCCCTAGTTAGCCTAACACTAAATCCCCCAATTCCCCACTAACTTCCACCCTCCCCAGCTAGCTAAATTTATAATTTTAAAATATTTAAATTAATTAATAAAATAAATTTAACCCCTGAGGGTTAAAAAAAAAAAAGAATTAACCCTCAGGGGTTAAAAAAAAATCAGATCATATTAAAATGTAATCCCTGCCAATTGATCACTGTAGTCAGTGATCAATTGGCAGGGAAGGGGTTAATTTTTTATTAAAATGGTAAAGGGGGGGTAAAGGGGGGTGGGATTTAAAAAAATTTTTATTTTTTTTTCCACCAGAAGGCAGGATCAGCACTGATCCGTCTCCCTGCACTTCACACTGAACCCGGAAGTGCAGGGAGGCGGAAGGTAAGTATACAGAGCACATGTGCCCGCTCTGGCATGCTGTCAGAGCGGGCACATGTACTGGGACAGCCCGATCCGGTGCTCCCGGTCTGCCTCTAATACAGAGGCAGACCGGAGCTCCATTAACCCCACGATCGCCGCGATTGCGGCGATCTGGGGTTAATTTTACCGCGTGACGGACGAGGTCCGTCATCCGTCGTTAAGGGTATCCCCTGGATGACGGACCTCGTCCGTCACCCGTCGTGAAGGGGTTAATGTATTTGTAATGTTGTCTATAGCCTGTCCCTGCAGGCATTTAAAACCTAGGGACACCTTTAGTGGTACTCACCCACACAGCCATTAGAGGTGCTTCCTGGGTCAGTGCTGTACAACGTGCAGCACTAATGTTCAGCATCTCCACGCTCTGCATGGAGGTGCTGAATTTGCTCATAGAGATGCATTGATTCAATGCATCTCTATGAGGAGATGCTGATTGGCTAGTGGTGTATGTATCTGCCCCCCATAGCGCCTCCTTGGTAAATCTGATGATTTCAGCCAATGCAATGCCTTCCCATAAGAAAACATTGGATTGGCTGAGATCGTCAGTTCAGTGGTGGTGGAGCAAGCGTCAGCAGACCTCTGCAGCGCTGGAATAAAAGTGGGTCTAACAGCTTTTTAAGAGAGGGCAGTGAGGGTTGGCCACTTATATTGTGTTTTTAACACTATTTCCTGACCCTATAGTGTTCTTTTAAGAAGAGAACACCAGCATGTGAAAGATGATTATTCACAGAAGTGGGAATTGTCATAAGTAAAAAATAACATCAAAGTGAGTTTCAAATTTTAGACTAAAATATCTCAATGAAAATTATAACTGACTGGGAGAATGTTTCTTATTCCGATAACTTGGCCTAAAATATGGCATTCACTATGAACTCTCTTTCTCTCTCTTTTAGGACAATCCACACTTTAGTGAATAACCCAGAGGAGAGTTCAGCTCTCTCTAATACTTTTATTTGCAAGCATTCATAATTATATTTGCAGCGGGGGGGCGGGGCCGGACCGCCGAGCGGAGCGGTCGCAGGGAAGATCAACTCCCGCACATAATGACCGTAAAAGCCCACTACAACGGATTTAAAATCATCTTAAACTTACCCAACACTGCGACCCTCGATGGAGGGGGGGCCACCGGACCGGGGAGAGGCTTGCCTGATGGGTTTTAGTCCCCCGAAGGGGAGTTCTCTGCCGCAACGGGCGGGAGCTCTCTTGGCGGTGAGTGGAGTGGACGGCCGCCGCTCCACTATCCTGCCACCCGGAGCCCGATAACCACGCTGCACCGGAACGGACCTGGCCCTGATCCCCCCCCCCCATGGACCGGGGGGGTAATCCCGGTCCTCACCCCGTGGCTGCACTCGGAGACCTTACAGAGACGGCCTGAAGTTAAGATGGCGGAGGCCGCGTGTGACAGCATCGCCTCATAGCGCCTGATACAGACCGCTGATCCCCACAGAACGGACATGACAGGCACCTTACAGTGAGTATGCAGAGCGGGGCCCTAGACATAACGCTGCATTCCTACCCCCCTCAATCAACCCACCAAACAGCATCCTTATCCAGCAGCAGCCCAAGACCAGCAGCAAGCCTCCTAGACACCTCACTTAAAATGGCGGACGCCACGTGCGCTGAAGGCAGAGGGAAGGAACATGGTCCACCCACGCTCATAACTAACAGCACAGCATCCAGACACAAACTGGCCCAATATCAACAGCAGCCAGCTATAAGCACTCACTCTAGCTCCCTGGCAGGCCGGGTGAAGAAGGACGAGATGGAGACACAGCAGGGCAGCGCACGTATCACAGTAAGGACAAACGACACTCAGCAGACGAAAATCTACCCTTCAGACGAGTCGGGAAGCTGGTCTCACATGCAAGATGCCGCATACCTCTCCTGGATTACCAGACAACACGTCCCAGCCAGCTCTGACAAAGCCACGACGTATACCTGACAGCCAGTTTGCAGTGGGACCTTGCTCAGCTCACAGAGGGCATCAGTTAAACAGAGATTCAAGTGGACATTTTGCTTATGTGCCCCACCGACCCACACCCACCTGGTATGAGTATCGCACATACGAGAACCAAGCTTACATGCTAAGTCACCCTCCTTAACCATACTTAAGCTTGGCTACAAGGGCCCCTAGAGAGAATATTTTGTCTCACACAGTTAAAGCAGCCACCCAGCTACCTACCAGCAGCATGTATTGCCCATACATATCGTCTTAAGCTAGAAAGATCAAACTACATTACCATAGTCTGAAAATAAACCTCCTAACTGCCTTTCATGTACATTAAGCTAAACTCACTCATCAATATTTAGAGTCAACCTGTACACAACACAACAATGCGTAAAAATTCAAGCATTAAACCTTACTCTTTAAGCCCCTACACACCTCCCCTCAGGCCCACAATAAAAACGCGCTCTGAGAGGGCTAACATGTTTTATTACTTCTTTTTATTCATTTTATTAATGCCTGACATGTTTCTCTCATATTGCGTAGCTTCACATGTATTGTGCTTCAACAACAAGCTCCAGGGCGACTACACTTGCCATGGATATTCAGACATGTACCTTTATTTAATCTTAATGTCAGTATGCTTAGCCGATTTTCATATCAGTTTGTATGCTCTTCCTGACAATGTTTTACCTGAAGTCAAGCTTGTTTATATAAAAATTTGTGCAGACTTAATCTATGTCATAAATCTGTCAACCACGAATGGCCGGTATCTGCTATTGTGGCACTACCAGCATATATGTTTAATCCTTCATGCACTCAAAAATAAAGAATTATAAAAAATATATATATATATTTGCAGCATGCATACTTTCTGTAGAAAAGAGCCAATTGATATTGGATTTGCAAGTTTTACATCAAAATAGAGAAATGGGGGGGGAAAAAACCTCTTCAGCTTAGCTAATTTTCTTGTTCAGATGCATTGGTCTACAATTTGCATTTCTTTGATTAATTCTCCACAATCCGTGGTTTAGTAAATAGACCCTCATAGTGTTATTTAGAACAATGTTATCAGTTTTTAACTCTTCTCTACATTCCTGTATTCACTGTACCATAAACATTTACATGGAAATTCCCTCCCATAAACTCTTATTATAGCAATGCCATATGTTTCCCACTGACCACTAAAATTTGTGTTTTAAAACACTGTTGCTTCAAAGTGTCAGTGATCACAGTGTTAGCATAAAAAGAAAAAGAACATCAAAGCATCACCAGGTAAAAGCATGTCAAAATGCTTCAATGTAAATCATACTCGACCTGCCACTGAATGATTAATTGCATGTAACCACTTTCAGAGCATAGCCTTAGCTACTAAATGTGGCAAACTAGCTCATGGAGGAGCCTGCTAGCTAGTCTACTGCCCAAGGATTATGGGCCATGTAACCAACCCCTAAAATACTCTGTTCATACGTTTTCCCTACTTCAGTTTGGTTACCAAACACACCCACAAATTGCCTCCCTATAACCCCCATACTCCAACCCCCTCTGGGCTTGTTAAGCCCTGTTAACCTCTCTTGACAGCTCCATCATCGTTTCACACTTTGTTATCCCAAGTGTGGCCGCCGCTCGCATGAACAGACACGTGGGAAATTAGTTGGCGGCCATCTTGGCGCACGAACGCAGGCAGCGGTGTTCGGGTGTCGAGTGTATGGAACTAAAATCGGACAGACTAACTTGCGAACATCGCTTGTGTGCAGGTAGTGGCTACTGTGTAGTGCGACCAACCTTCTTTACCAACCAATTTCCCCCCAATAAAACCTGAGAGATATTTGTGGTATAAAACAGGCCACAGATTTATTTCTGAATTAACAAATATATTTTCAACCAATAAATAACATTTATTAACCATATCAACATGATATATGTATTTTACCGCAGACTCGTCCTTGCCAAATCATTCCATCACCAAATCCGAGTACTCCAGGGGACCTGCCCTCCCCCCTCGTCCAAACAACACCTGGCCTTAACTTACCACCATGCTAACCACTGGCCGCCCTTTTGGCTCAGTGGGCACGTCCGAATGTCCAAACATTTACCAGAGGTTAGGGGAGGGACCAGACCGCCCTGTATTCTTCTTCCACCTGTATTCTTCCTCCATCCCGGCTTGGTAAGGACCATACCCGCCCTTAAATCAGCAGGCGCAACCCCTTACCAATGACATAGCCTGTTCTAACGCATCCTGCAGCGCTAAATTAAACAAATTGAGACCCACATCGGTCAGGTGGACCCCGTCATAGCGGAAATAAACCACCGCATTCTGTTCAAATATGCCGTGCCGAACCATCAGGCCCCCGATACCCAGCACAAATTTGGAAACCCGCTTATTAACTTTTATCCTGCAGCGCTCTATGGCCCTTTGATCACGCACGCACCTCCAATAGTTACGGGCCACAATCTCACACCAGACCACAAAGACCCGTGGGAAAAGTACCAGCAAGCGCGCTATATCCCGTGTAATCAAATCCCCCAGGCCCCATGCTGGCAGCGCTCCCAGATCATTGCCCCTGAGGTATATAATCACAATGTCCAGGGCCCCCAATAGACTAGAAAGCTGTACAATTTCCAGAGGTAGCTGACCCCATCACATGCTACGAATCCCAAACCAACGGACATCTGCCGACTCCATGGAAAGGCCAAGACGAGTCCCTCCAGGCCGTACTCCGGCCCTTAGATTGGCCCATTAAACATAGGAATGTTTATCGTGGAATATGTGTTTGTTCCAGCATTCCTGAAACCCAGGAACAGATTAATTAATCATGGATTTTCATGATGTTTACTGGGTACTAGTTTAAAACGTGATCCAAGGTTCTAGACTGCATATGGACAGAATCCTTGATTTCGGCATTAACAGCAATCTCACCACTAGTAACCGAGATGGGGTCAGACCTAAACAAAATGGCCACTTGATATAACTGCTGTGGTCCATACAGAAGCAGTAGTTTTTTTATGTGAACTTAAACTACAGGCCTGTTAGATATACAACAATACTTTGTAAGAATGATTCAGATGAATAAATCAACCTACTGGTTTCCAAACAAATATATCCTAAAACTGTAATCTGATTGCAACCTTTCAGGAGCAGGCTGGATGACCTTGTTATGCACAGATATAATCAGTGACACCATCCTCTAATTATTGTGTCTAGAGAATGTGCGGGTGAAATGTGGGTGAATGTACAGATATCAGTTAATGTAAAACTGGAAATACTGGTTATACTAAATAAAATCCCATATTTACAAAAAAAGGAGGAGAAAAATAAACAAATACACCCATAGCAACGGATAAAGCAAATCACATATTTAAGATGGGAGGCTTTTCTCAGAATTGTATCTTCATTTTTCTGTACAAGTTATCAGTTACATAACTTAGTAGCGCAGTGATTAAAACTGAAAAAAGGAAGGAACACATCGGTAGATTTCTCCAGATATTTAAAAATCTGTAATAGAATAAATGTAACTGTTAAAATAGCATTAAATAAAGATGTAAAGCAAAAAAAAAAAGAATGCCAATTGAAGCAAAAAACTCTACTCCAAAACCTCTGACTTATGATCAGCAAAAATGTATTGCAGCTCCCATCCATTGCTTTTAATGGAAGACAAGGGATTAGACTACACACCACGGTTTACAGAGCCTTTTACAGAGATTCCGAATCAGGTGAGTATTAAAAAGGTGCTAAAATACATTTTGGAATAGCTTGTTAAATTCTGCATATTACTTACCTTTGATGTCACAATTCACCTACAAACGTTTAATCGATGAACTCAGGATTACAGTGGAAGGGTTAGCTGCATGAATAAATGTAAGATATTGAGGTTCAGTTGGCAAAGAGTAAGGTCATTAAAACGAGGATAGGGAAGCAGAGAGAGATGGGTTATTAATAAGTTGTTAGCAGTACAGTATTAAAGAGATTTGAGCTGAATTAGAATTGTGGTTGACTACAAAAATTGTGGCTTTATTGAATGCCCCTCTCTATTAGGCAAATAGTTTTGTTAAATTATAAAATGTACGTTGAGGCTCTATGAGAAGAACCTTTGAGGTTTATAGAGTGTATAGAAGATTTTATAGATCCATTATGTAGATTCCTCTGCCATAAGCCTCAGTCAGTGTTAACCATTTTGAAGTCAAGGGATCGTTTTCCAACACCCAAAAAGACATTTAGTATTACTCACTAGAGTCTAGAGCAATGATTTGCAACCCAGTTCTCAAAGCACACAAGCAGTCCAGTACTTTTATAGTGTGCATCGATGACTAGGTTGGCCTCGGGTATACATGATGTTAATGTTATGTTAATGGCCTGTGACAGTGAGTTCTAAAATTCGTTTTCTAAAATACTTATTTTTTTGCCTGTGTTTAGATGTAATTGGGTAGATTATGTTGATATTTCTAAACGGACAGCCTCATTAGTAAGAACTTGATTCCTGGCCTCTACAAAACAGGCAGATGCAAGGGGTGGATAATATTAAATAAACAGCTCACCGTGGTGGATATGGTGCCAGGAGTGCCCTGGAGCCTTCCCATTGTTAGAAGTCAAACTGTTTTTGAACGGTTGCTGCTCCCTGCCTCTTCTACCACCTATCAAGAGCAAAAACTTCTGTAAGCTCTCCTAAGCTTTGCCGTGCAACAGAAGTTAGCTCATTGGTTGAGAGCAATCAACAGAGGCTCTCAGCAATCACCTAACACTAGAGTGGTTATGAGCCTGGAGGGTTCCTTTAACTACATATTATGTAGTCACAAGCTTGCAAAGTCACATGCAAGTCACATTTTTATGCATCAAATATTCTTACTTTAAGGAGACAGTATGGTCACCAAAAAAAACTTTGTTTATGAACCCTAGTCACACCTGCCTGCATGTGACTTACGCAGCCTTCCTAAACACTTCCTGTATAGAGTAATCTAATGTTTATACTTAATTTATTGCATATTATGTTTAATTTAGAATTTCTTATCTGCTGCTATGTTAATAGCTTACTAGAACCCGCAGGAGCATCCTGTATGCAATTAAAGTTAAATTTAGAGAGCAGAAGATGCAAGCTTTTAAAGTAAGTTACTATCTGATTGAAAATGAAACCATTTTGTTTTCATGCAGACTGTGTCAATCACAGCCACGGGAGGTATTGCTAGGGCTGCATAAACAGAAACAAAAGTGATTTAACTCATAAATGGCAGAGAATTGAGCAAGGAGACTTCAGGGACATGATTTATACACCAAAACTGCTCCATTAAGCTAAAGTTGTTTTGGTGACTATAGTGTCCCTTTAAGAAAATAGGTCCCTATGTAATTTTGTTTTTACTAATAATATATGACCTAAAACAACAATATGTCACTATACTTATTCACGTTTATTTTTTGCTGCTCTTTTCAAAATATGAAAGACACAGAAACACCAACACAGTATACACTACAACCCATAAGACATCAGGATTCAGGGTAGCACTAACAAAATATAGGCTATTAAACAACAGTTATAGTTATGTAAAAGAGGAACGTCCCATCGCCTTAATGTAAAAGGGAAGGTAACTGTTAAGAACTAAGAAGTGAAACCACAACACTGAGCTCACTGCCTGCTTTCATTTCCTTAAGTGTTCTTACCTTTTCTGGTAAGGCATGACCACATGATATCAGATATCTGAACATATAGAATGTATTACAGAAGTTGTGAAATGTCATTGTCAACATTTCTTATCTAGAATGTTTTATGCAGGTTAAGGTTGGAGCGGGAGCTGACACTTACTGACATATTTTACATAGGGTACAATATTATTGTTTCACCTGATAAAACATGCTTTGTCATAACAGTAAATGTGTGACACCTGTTTTTATTTCGGCAAAAGGTATTTAGCCTATTATTATTATTTTATTATTTATATAGCACCAGCAAAATTCCATAGCGCTGTACAATGGGTGGACTAACAGGCACGTAATTGTGACTAGACACATGGACACACAGGAACAGGGCCCTGCTCAATGAGCTTACATGCTAGAGGAAGTGGGGTATGGTGACACAAAGGGTATAAGTAGAGATAATAAAATAGTTTGCTAGAGAAGTATTCACTGGGAACTTAGTAGGTTATTTTTGACAGTTGCAGGAGAGGAGTCATGGGGGTGGGGAGAATGAAAATCGGCTAACAGTTTAACCCCTTAAGGACCAAACTTCTGGAATAAAAGGGAATCATGACGTGTCACACATGTCATGTGTCCTTAAGGGGTTAAATGATATGCTTTCCTGAACAAGTGTGTTTTCAAAGATTTTTTGAAGGAGTGGAGACTGGGTGAAAGTCTAACAGAGAAGGGAAGGGAGTTCCACAGAAAAGGTGCAACCCTGGAGAAGTCAAACCTATGTTTGTTAACTAACTTCATTGTATCACTCAAGTGATTAAAAAGTGTATTATTGGGGAGGGGCCGGACCGCCGAGCTGGACGGTCGCACATAAGTTCACCTCCTGCAATATACCCACAAATAAGCTTAAAACTATGGCAACCGACCTAACTACTGAACGGCAGCATGGGTCTTCAGAACCACAAAGTTACCGGATCCTGGGAGAGGCTGGCTCCCGCAGCTACAGTCGCCAGGAGGTGAAGCGCGCGACTACCAAGTTGGGGCCTACGCCAGCGGTGAGAGGGGCAGGCGGCCGCTGCCCCACTATCCTGCCTAAAGGTACCAAGCCGGAAATCAAGACCCGGGCGGTCCTGTCCCTGTCCCCCCACCCCCTATGGACCGGCGGGGGAGATCCCGGTCCTCACCCAGAGGCTACACATCCAGGGCCCAAAGGCACCACCATCCCGCTCATGGGCCCGAACACGACATCCAAGATGGCAGATGCCATGTGCGCTGGGGCCGAGGAGAGGGACTGCGCCCTCACAGGGAGTAGAGCAACAAAATGAGTCTCTGGACAAGGGCCCAGGGGGCTGGAAGAACTCAAGCTCCTCATACTAGACACCGCAACCCCACAAGCGACTACTTACCAGCCCACTACACGTACCTCGTTACAGGCGAGCAGCGGAGGAGGCCTAGCCCGAGCCACAAGGGCAGTGGAACCGGCCCACACTGCACCCGACCTTCCACCACCAGAGACTGCCGACCTCACAACAGATCGAGGAACTCCCACAGCAAGGCCGACCACAATTGCAACCCACACACACCTTCTGATCACCGGCGGCCACAACAGCGGTCTCATCCAGTAGCCAACTGTATCACACAGTGCCAAACACCCGTCCTGATAGGCGCTCACCTCGGGAAATACAGAAAAGGTACCCATGGCCTGCCGGAGAAGCAGCCCAAAAGACACCAACGAGCAACACAGCAACACTCCCAGAGGGACATTCGTACCCGGCCGCACAGGACCGCCAAGCCGAAAAGCCCTGGAACGCAAACCAACCCAAGAACTCTAATCCAGCCAGGGTGATATAATGATCGTACAAACACCATTTAACACTAGCATGTCTACATCTTGAGTTCTATAGTACAGCATTCTGTTAAACTTACTTACTAACAGCCTTAGGAAGCACCTATGTTAATTAGTGTCTCATCCCTAACGTTTAACCTAGTTTATTAGACAAGCCATTAGTAAAACGACTGAGTATTGTACTCCTCACTCTTGTATTCAACAATGCTGTATACCATTAACGCAGATATACGTAACTATTTAGCAAGCAATGTACAAGACGGTTAGCCTATTACATAACTAACGTCTGACATACAACTTTGTACAACGTAATTTCACTACTTATCAACAATTGTGCAAGTTCCACTATATACTCCACTGTACTGATAGTTTGAATAGAATGAGGATTGCCTTTGGGGTACACCATGCGAGTCTGTTATTCTAAATGCACAGCAAAAAAAAAAGTGTATTATTATAGTTAAAGAATTGTTTATATTAGGGGTGTAATGTTGCCTTTTGTATGCATCTTTTACCACTTAATTCTGCTACCAGTGAAATGATTAGCAGCTAGTAGGATCATGAGGGTAAAAGTTGGCATTTTCTTGTTAACATTTATTTGTGTGTCTAGCAGTAGCATTGGCTGACTGGCAACTTTTGGCCAAGGGGGCAAGTACAACCCAATGGCTCATCGTGCAGCAACTCAAAATTCTGATCTCCCCACTGGCCGTGCAACCCCTTTCATGTCTACTTCCCAGAGGTTGTGGCCTCGATGGCCTTATGGCAAATATGGCCCTGTCCACACTCCTCTGTATCCTGAGACATCAATCCATAAACTACTGGCTTTCTCAGTCTGTTAATTTAGTCATTAATTCCCACAATATTACATACAGTATAAATAAAGACATAAAGGTATGGATGTTATTAAGACTCAAGGCTTATCATTTCTAATACTGTGTTCAACATTCAGATTTTTTTATAAAGTAGTTTTTTGTATTTGTTATATACGAAAGCTCACAAAACTCTTGCTGTACTTTTATTTCAAATAAAAAAAACATGGTTCTTGACTAATGAAACCTCCATGCAGCAAAAACAGGACTTAGATAAACAAAGAAATAAGAGCCTGCACTTTGACATCAGGATTTTGGAACAATAGTGGAAGAGTTTTTTTCCTTAAAAGCTTTAATAAATGTGTTTGCTCAAGTATCAAAAGAACTGAACAAGCAGGCATGCTTGCCTGGCGCTGAATGAGAACATGTTTGTGCAGGCAAAGCTTGAATATATTGTTTCTAAACAGTTCATCTTTATGTAAAGAGTGGCCAAAGACACCTCCGAGACACAGGCAACTCTGGGCAATGTGTAGAAGTCAGCTGCAGAAGAGAGCAAGTGATAAAACAATAACATGTGTTGTGTCTTTATTTTCTGTGCTGTTGTCCTGTTGTTGTCCTGCCACAATTAACAGATATTGTGGGGGGAAACTCATTTATGTATTATTAAGATCCTAGTAGGAATAGACTTACTTTTTTAACAAGTGTGTACTAATTCTAAAAATAACATTTTGGTTTGTGCTGAAGGCAATCCTCCAACCATTCCAAACAGGCCCTCAAAGACCGACAGATTTAGGGATAAAGGAACAGAGTGATCGGGATGAGAAAAGACTACGGATTGCTCATATAAGAAACAGATTAAAGAGGACATCGTGTAGATTAGTGGCATTAACAATACAAAATACTGAGGGGGAGACGTATCAAAGCAAAACAAGTGCTATTTGGGGTGTTCAGTGCGAAATGTTGAGATTCATTCTATTGATTTCCTCATCATTTACTACTTTGCACCAGAATAACACCTGCTTTTGCCACATTTAATAGATGGGTAATTTGAAAACCTTGTTCTCGTACAGAAAACAAATCCACTATATTTAATAGAGCATTTAGTATAGCGTTGTAAAGATTAACACGCTTGATTTGTTTTCTTTTTTTACTTTCTTGGGGCAGATGTGAGAACCCATGTATTTATTATAATATTCATCCTTGGGTATAATGAGTTGTCTACAAGTACTTTGCATGTATGTCTGTTTGTGCCTATGTTTGTGTGTGTGTGCGCTTGAGTGTGTCTGCATGAGTTTGTACATAAGTGTTTTAGTATGTCTGCTTTGCAGTCTACATATGTCTGTATGTTTCTATATGCATGTGCACATGTGTGTGTGCTCCTTTTTGTTCATATCTATGTCTGTGCATGTTTGTCTATTTTTTTTCATGTTTTATGTGTCTGTCTTTGAATGAATGTGTCCCTATGAGTGACACCGTGCATGCGTGAGCATATGTTTACATCAGTGGCGGCTGGTCAAGTTATGAGATGGTGGCGCGCCAGAATCTTAGTCCTCCCTATACAGATACTCATACAATATAGAGAGCTGAGCATAATACAGAGATGATCATACAATAAAACAAGCTGGGTACAACATAAAGATATATATAAAATTCTTAGAGCAGAATAGAATGCTGAGGTAACCACACCACAAACAGAGCTGAGAAAAATAATAGAGATATAATATACAGCGCTGGGCACAATACAAAGATTTCTATATAATACACAGAGCTTGTTAGACTATGGAGATACTTAAACAACAGGTCAAAGCAGAGTAAAATACAGAGAAATAGGGCTGAGCACAAGAAAGAGATAACATAGCTATCCCACACAGCCAGGATCACTGTTTGGGTTGCCACCTGCCGGTATTTCAGGCCACCTGGCAGGTGCTGGTATTGCAAACATAATGCTGGTATTTTTCTCAGTGATTTTAGAATAGACTGTGGCACAGTGTGGAGAGAGGCTGATATTAGATTAATTAGATATTAATTTTATTACTTTACAAATAAAGAAATTATTTTGGCATAAAACATTTTATAGCCATTTTCTTTTCTTTTTCACCCTGACTATACATATATTGTCCTCCTGACGAGAAGCCTAAAGAATCCTTAGGTGGGGATGATACCACCCAAGCGTCTACATTGAGCAGTACAAGTCTGCTCTGTATACTGTGAGTAGTATATTTATTCTCTTTTTATACTTTTAACTTTATACAGAGAGCACTATATACTCTATTTTTCTTCCCTGGGACGAATAATACTAACTTGGACGCCGAATCTGAGCCAGATACTTGCCAAGCAATATTACTCTGCATATCCTTGAGTGGGGATTATTCCACTTCACGTTCGCTATATCAGAGCTAGGTTTTAGCTCTGAAAAATGTGAGTAAGACTACTTTTACTTTATTTTATATACCATTTTATTCATCGATATACTGTGCCATTGGAGTTCCTTTTGTCTTTTTCTCCACATATTACTTCACTGGATTTCAAGTACACCATTGTGAAGACACACTCCATTTTATGCCTCAGGATCCCTGTTTTTATACATGGCATCTACCATTATGGACGTATGATAAGTGTTTTGGACTATTGCCAATCATTCATTTAGATTTCATTCTATATTTGATATTAAATTGTACTATTTTATATTACTTATTATATACACTCTTATATGTTTTACTGTATATTTTAGGCGCAACCTTTTTTTGTTTTGTTTTGTATCACTTCTTACCATTAGGGGATTATAGGGGACTCCCCTTTAAGGTTTGCAGCCTTACTATTATTTTCTTGTGTGGCAACCTAGAGCTGATTTTTCTCTTTTTCATTGTAAGTAGTTTTATGGTGATTTTACAGAATTTTCTCTTATGTCACTCCGTGTGAGTTACAACCTGTGATGTCACTCATACATAATTAATTATGCAAATTAGCATGGCCGGTATTTTTTTCCAAGAAATGTGGCAACCCTAATCACTGTGATGGATTACACAGAGCTACATTACTGAGATACCCACACAGTAAATGTCTCTGTATCTTGCTCCATCTCTCTCTCTCTCTCTTCCTAGCCCTCTCTTAGCTCTCCTTTATATGATCTAATCTTCAGTAGTGCTCCAGCTATGATAACGTTAGCTTTCTATTGAATAGTACTGTTGTTATGAAACATGTCAGCTACTCGATTAACTCTTAGCACACAGTGTGCACACGGATAAAGCAGCAGGATACTGATAGACTCCTTATTACCCAGGGTGTGCACAGGATTAGAGCAGCAGGATACTGTTAGACTTCAAACATATCAACTATTCCTGACTCACTTTTAGCTCACAGCACATAGTGCACACAGGCTTAAAGCAACAGGATACTGATAGACTCCTGATCACCTTTGCAGCTGGCAATATGATTAATCTGCAGTGATAATATGGAGCCAAGATGTAGCTGATATAGTTATAGAATCCACAATTATTACAGATTGAAATCAGTATCAGATCAGTACTCAGAGTCACAGCCCCAGTCCTGCAGTTTGAAGCTTCAACATTTCAACTAGCCACAGCATGAGTGTCTCAGGTCTCAGCTGTAGAGTGCCTGTGCACTTTAAAGAAGATGGTTGGTATGTGATGCAGGAGTTATTAAACCTATTAGTGCTATGTGTCAGAAATGTCCTTCTTCCCTTTTCACCCCTGTGTATCTGTAAGTGGTTGGGAAAGAGACAACAGACTAATGGGGTAGATTCTGGGGGTATGTGGGCTGAGTTATGGGGGCCAAGGGCTTAAGGACCTCTTCTCTCACATATGTGAGTACAAAACCTGACTCAAGAGAGCCCAGAAATGGATTCAAGTTTGCTCTGTGGGTATGTGTTCCATTACAATGCAGTCATTAATCCTTATATTTTGGTTTCTCCTATCAAGGTTTTTTTCGGGGGAAACGCAGTGGTGTGGAGAATTGACAACTAATTGTCAACTAATTGACTACTAATATCACATTACACAGAACAAGATAATGTAAACCATTTTTTTCCAAAATATGAGCATTGGAATCTAATTCCACCAAATAATGCTCTGCCTACTACAATGGCCTGTCACCTGATCTTCGCTAAGATGTCCCTTGTGTATGCTTGATGTAAAGCATTTGCATACCTACCGGTAAAAATTTCGACTGGGGAGAAGGGCCAGCGATGCAGCTCAGTGTTCCTGCTCCTTACTGCTCCCTCGCGAGTGCCGTCTGTAGTGAAGCCAGGCGCCAAAATATGATGTCATATTCCTGCACCACTAAACCGCGCGAAGGACATAGGCGTGCGCACGGGGTGTGCCTGGGCACACCCTAATCCCCGCAGCCCGCTCTATGTGCCTCCACTCACCGGCCCACATGGAGGGAGGCAGGAGAGGACCTGGGGAGCTCTAGCCAGCAGCTCCCCTGAGTTCCTTTCGCGCACTCGGAGCATTGCCACGGCAACGCTCAGATCTCGCGGGAGTAAACTCTAGCCCTGCAGGCTAGAGTTCACTCACCACTGGACCACCAGGGACGTCAGCAGCATGGTCCCCCTTCCTACAAAATGTAAGAAGGGAGGGGGGATATTAACTAAACGGTCCCCCCCCATCCAATACACACAAACAGCACCTACACACACACAGCACACACACACTAACAGCACCCTTACACACACAGCCCCCTTACACATACATAAAAACACAAACAGCACCCACACACACAGCACCCTTATACAGCACACACACACTAACAGAACCCTCACACTAACAGCACCCTTAAACGTACAGTACCCACACACATACATCACCCTTACACACACAGCACCCTTACACATACACAAAAACACAAACAGCACCCACACACACACAGCACACACTAACAGCACCATCACACATACAGAACCCTCACACATACAGCACCCTTAAACATAGAGGAACCCACACACATACATCACCCTTACACATACAGCACCCTTACACATACACATACAGCACCCTCACACATAGCACCCTTACACATACACACACACAGCACACACTAACAGCACCCTCACTCACACACAGCACCCGTACACACAGTACCCTTACACATACACACACACAGTGCCCTCACACACACACACACACCACCCTTACACACACAGCACCCTTACACTCACACAGCGCCATCACACACACACAGCGCCCTCACACACACATACACAAAGCAGTGTGTGTATGTATGTATGTATGTATGTATGTATGTATGTATATGTATATATACGCAGCGTGTGTGTTTGTGCTTTTGGGTACACACCATTATGCAATAGGCTGCGCACACCTATGGCAAGGGAGCAGTGAGGAGCAGATAGAAGGAACCCTGGGAGATGCCCCACATTGGCTCCAAAAGGTAGGGAGCAATAAAGAAAAGTATGTGTGTGCAAGAATGTGTAAGTGTGTCTGTCTGTGAGTGTCTGCCCGTGAGTGTGTGTCTGTGTGTCTGTCAGTGTCTGTCAGTGAGTGTGTGCCTGTCAGTGAGTGTGTGTATGTGTGTGTGTCAGTGAGTGCGTGTGTGTGTTGGTCAGTGTTGCATTGGCTGCAACTGGACAGTGGAGTACCTGGAGGTGCATGGAGGCACGCAACGCCACGTCACATTCCGACGTGACATCAATGTGCCCCACCTTTACAGGGTTTCAAGAAGTAGAGGGAGGATCAGACTTGGCACAGTCCCCACGGCACCATTTGGGGTATACCAGAGGCCGGACTCAGCAGCAATGTGAGTGGAGTCTGCTTGTTGGCTAGAGGGGAAGGACTGGGATTTAGTATATAGGACGGCGACTGGGATTTAGTAGAGGGACGATTGGAATTTAGTAGGGGGGGACTGGGATTTAGTATGGGGGGGACTGGGATTTAGTAGGGGGTGGACTGGGATTTAGTATGGGGGGGACTGGGATTTAGTAGGGGGTGGACTGGGATTTAGTATAGGAGGTGCTGTGGTTTAGTAGAGGGGGGTGCTGTTTTTTTTTTTTAATACTGTAATTTTCAAAATAAACCTACGTTTCTATGAAAATTTAAGGTTTTGTTTTTTTGGCGTCCCATGTTTATGTGACCCGTGCTAGACTTTGAGTTTGACATGCTTGCTTTACATGTTCACTATGTTAATGCAATTCATGCCTTAATTAGCATTCCTTGCATTTATGCCACTTGAAACTGTCACCTAGAAGTATCGTTTTTCAGGTTTTGTCTCTTTTACAAGAGAGAACAAGATGTCTGACTGAAACCTAATGCTGATTATCTCATACATCTCTGAAGTTGTTGTTTGTTGGGTGGGGGAAATGTTTGTTTTTTTAAACAAGCCAGGTCCCTCTCCAGAATGCTGCTACCAGAATGCAATCATTTTTTCAACATTACACACATTTGTAATTCTGGATGTTCATTGCCTAGGTATCACAGGAAACCATTTAAAAAAAAGTTACACCTTACTTAATTACCCATTTTATAATTCAGCTCTTGAGTTCATATAACTATTGTTCACAAAGAGAAATTCATAGCCTTCAAAACATGAAACATTTGCTGCAGGAACCAAAATTGGCCTGAAATGTTTTGTTCTTTTGTCAAGCCTGATAGGTCACTTGATGGCAGCAATAAAGGCTCAAAGGGACACTCCAGGCACCCAGACACTTCTGCCTATTGGAGTGGTCTGGGTGCCAACTCCCATCACCCTTAACCCTGCAAGTGTAATTATTGCAGTTTTTATAAACTGCAATAATTACCATGCAGGGTTAAGGCCTCCTCTAGTGGCTGTCTATGAGACAGCCACTAGAGGGACTTCCGGCTTCTTAGAACACAAAAAGTGTTTTAAACGACGCTGGACGTCCTCACGCTCTGCATGAGGACCTCCAGCATCGCCGGAATCCCCATAAGAAAGCATTGAATAATGCTTTCCTATGGGGAGGTCTACTGTGTGCGTGCGGCCATTGCATTAGGTCTCCCCCACCGGCTGACGTCGGTGGGGGAGGAGCGTGAGCGGAGCCTGACCCAGCGCTGAGGGACATCAATTGCCCCTTTTTCCTATTGGCCAGCCCTCCCCGGAGATATGGATATATACTCTGTGCTTGTTGGCAGAACCTGCACTAACGTTAGGCAAATAAGGAATCAGTGGCACCTACTAGAAGTTATTATTCTCAGGGAGCAGGGTTTGCTATAATCCCAACCCCCGAGCAGAACGTAATACTTTCTGCAGGCAGGGACATGCTAGCTCCAACTGCCCTGTGCCAATAAATACCAAAAACCCTCCAAAGGGAGCAGGAAGCAGCCTGTGCACACAGTGCATGGCTCTTCTGCTTCCCCATTAGAAAAAAAGGACACCTCCTAAAGGCTGGAGGCTGGGAGCTGATTATTGTGTCAGTAAGAGTGTTTGTTATTGTGTAAGTGACAATGTGTGAGTATGTTAGTGTGTGTGTGTGTGTGTCAGGGAGTGTGTGACCATGTAAATGGATCCTTATAAATTAATATAATTATATATTATATTGAAAACAATATTTCACTTAAAGTTAACCTGTCAGACAAGTTCAGTGTAACAAATTAAATCCCACCATTATTATAAATTAAACACTACCAAATGCATTGAATACATAATTTATTGAAGCAATAAAGTATGTATTTACTGTTAAATGTATTTAGTACTCAATATGTGCGTATGGATGTATGTAACAGGCAGTGTATGTGTACGGTTGGCTGGTTGTATGCGTATATATGTGTGTGTGTGTGTGTGTATGGTTGGTTGTATGTATTAGGCAGTGTGTGTATAAAGGTTGCGTTCTGTGTCTTTCTCCTAAAATGTCTCCTTGTCTCACTCTGTTTTCTAAATACCTCAACAATATCTCTATCCTTTCCCTAATTGTCTCCCTGGTCTGTTTCATTTCCATACATTTCTCACCGGTGCATCTCTTTTCCCTAAATGTCTCTTCAGTCTGTCTTGTTTTTCCTAAATGTCTTCCTAGTGTCACTGTCCCATCCTTGTTCCCTAAATTTCTCCCCAGTCTTTCTCTGTTTCCTAAAGGTATTCCCAGTTCCCCAGACATTTTCCACTGAATGTTTTGGCCTCTCTCTCTTAAACCGGAACAGGCAAGAAGACACGTGGGAGTCTATTCACTAAATACTGATTAAAAAAATATTTTAAAATGTAACTCAAAATAGCTGTGTTGAGATAGCTGTGTTGAGACTTTATACACCTCTTCTGTTTTGGCCTAAATGTTGCAAATCATATTTCAACTTGTTTAATTAAAAGACAGGTAAGAGAAAAGAAGAAAAAATGACAATAGATGATGACAAAGTCATTCACTAAAGTGAGAATTGTCGGTGGTTTAAAATGAATTCAAAGTTTATTTCAAAATAGCCAAAACTTGAAAATGGTTCCTTTTTTTCTTGTCTTTAATTAGAAATTCACTTTGAATTCCCTGGAATTTTCACTTTAGTCAATAACCCTATAAGAATAAAGACAGACAGGCTGGAGAGAACCAGTGGCTTAGAGTGCGCAAATAAATCATGAACATAGAGACTGCAAGGAAAAAGAAACAGAGGCAAAAGAAGGGTATAAAAGCTGATGATAGAGAGAATTAATAGGGTGTTAAGAGCGTGGTATGGTCTGGTAAGTGTGGTAAGAGGGTGGTATGGGTGCTGTGCAAGAGAGTGACAGCTGATCAGACCTGACTGGTAACTGGAAACCAAATGGCAAAATTAAGGCTAAAACACAGCTATGGTCACAGTTTAACAGTTTTTACTTAACTTTGCAGTTTGGCTTTCAATTCACTGCAAGTCAGTTTAGTGAATAAACCTCTGAGAGAATGTAGTTGCATTCTTGTTGGGAACAAGAGGTGGAGACCCCTGCTTTAAGGGCATCTTTGTATATAAATGTTATTGAATTACTTAGCTTCTGTACCTTTTGTTTTGAAGACATGCACAGATTGACACTTACACAAACTCATCCACTCTATCATCTTGCTGTGTGCACCTGAAATTAATTTAACTAGCATTTCAATCTCTTATAATCAGGAGCTACTTCCTGAGATTGTTCTAAACTCACCAATAATGTTTTTGTACCATTGTTCCTTTTTGTCAGTTCTGTAAATTCTGCAAATTCAATTTTCTATCCTTGAGCAACATAAATATTTAGGAACGTGTGTATCTATTATTTATTGCATGGTAAATTATATAAGGGACTATCTTTCCATCTATTCACTCTTAGCTAATAAATGTTTTCCTGGAAAGATATAAAAAATATTATCTTAAATACTTTATTGAGAATGTCTTAAAGTATCAGCCAGATGGCAATATGGTCACTCATCTCAATATCTCAATGTAGGTAAAACATATTAAAATAATTATATAACAAACAGGCTTAGCATATTTCCTATTCTTGAGATAAGTGTTGACAATTAGAGAAGCTACAGCTAATTTATCTGTTGGCAGGAGAGTGTAAACCACATTAATTATATAATCATAACTTACATTTAGATTCTAGGAAAAATCAATTATTGTTTATTGCTGACATGTCTACTATGCAATGCCCAGCCTCACCTAAAAATGTGTCCTCCAGATCTATTCTGTAACCCTAATACATCATGTTATTCTGGAGCTACTATGTAGAGCAATGAATAAACTTGATTTAAAAACTATTCTGATTGTTTTATTAACTTTTCCAACACTGCCTTTTTAAATATTTTTTTCGTCTGGACACTATTAAAGGGACACTGTAGTCACCAGAACCACTACAGCTCAGTGCAGTTGTTCCTACACACTTTTCAATGTTCACTGCTATGCACTTGTTTATAGAGCAGCCCGGGGATCCCACTGGACACTTGCATATCACTAATTAATACAGGAGAACTTCCCAACCAGGCAAGCATTTAGTAAAAGGAGTTCTGAATGATTATCCAGCAAGGGAATTCTATTAATGCATTAAATGCCTAAACCTAATATATCAAATCAATGAGCAGCAAAAGCATAGACATTCTGTCTGTCATCCTCTCTGCATGTTTGGAGAAGTCAAAGGTCGTAGGTCAGGTGACTCGCGACCTCTGACTTCCCAAGACTCTCAGGGAGGGATACAGACAGACCGCACTGCCTGCCTTCCCTGCAAAGGTGGCTGGTGGCATATTCCTCATGCCGGCACTGGTTGGATTTAGGGCCGGACTGGCCCACCGAGATACCAGGAAAATCGGGCAGACAGCCCAAATCATGAGGTCTTTTAAATGATTTTCCCCTCAGACTGTGCTTGCCTGTGTCAGTTCGAGGGGAGTAAAGAGGGAGAAGCTGGGGGCTGGTGTGGCACAATTAGGCTGCTGGAGGGAATCCTCTCAGTCTCCCCATCAAAATGTGCATCAATTACAGTCACATGTCCTGCCCCCGCACACAAGCCCCACCTCCTGAATGGAAGCCCCACCTTTAGCACACAAGCTCCGCCCCCGCACACACGTTGCTGACCTCTCTGGGAGGAAGAGGTCACAAAATTGCAAATTCACCTACCAGTGCCAGGTAAGCTTCAGCCATGACAGTAATTGTGTGTATGTTCCTGCAAGTGAGTGAATATGTGTGTGTGTGTGTGTGTGGCTGCTAGTGAGTGAACTTGTGTGTGTGTGTGTGTGTGTGTGGCTGCTAGTGAGTGAATTTGTGTGTGTGTGTGTGTCTGCTAGTGAGTGAACTTGTATGTGTGTGTGTGTGCCTGTATGTGTGAGTGAACGTGTGTGTATGTGTGACTGCTAGTGATTGAATTGTGTGTGTGCATGCTATTGAGTGAGCATGCTTGTGTGTGTGTGTCGCTGCTAGTGAGTAAACTTGTATGTGTGTGGCTGCTAGTGAGTGAGATTGTATGTGTGTGGCTACTGTTAGTGAGCTTGTATTTGTGTGTGTGTGTGCCTGCTAGTGACTGAGCTTGTGTGTATGTGTGGCTGCTAGTGAGTGAATTGTGTGTGTGTGTGTGTGTGTGCATGCTAGTGAGTGAGCATGCTTGTGTGTGTGTGTGTGTCGCTGCTAGTGAGTGAACTTGTATGTTTGTGGCTGCTAGTGAGTGAACTTGCATGTGTGTGGCTACTGGTGAGTGAGCTTGTGTGTGTGTGTGTGTGCCTGCTAGTGACTGAGCTTGTGTGAGTGTGTGTGGCTGCTAGCGAGTCATCTTGTATGTGTGTGTGTGTGTGTGTGTGTGTGTGCGCCTGCTCCTGAGTTAGCTTGTACGTGTGTGTGTGGCTGCTAGTGAGTGAGCTTGTATGTGTGTGTGTGTGTCTGCTCCTGAGTGAGATTGTGTGTGTGTGTGTGTGTGTGTCTGTGTGTGTACCTGCTCCTGAGTGAGCTTGTGTGTGTGTGTGTACCTGCTCCTGAGTGAGCTTGTGTGTGTGACTGCTAGTGAGTGAGCAGGACTGCTTTGTATCTCCAGTTCGGCCCTGGCTGGATTACAGGCTGGGTGGCAACCCAGCCAGTATCACTAAGATTTTGGGAGGCCTAGGGGAGCAATTGTCCCATTAACCTCCTGCCCAGTCCACCCCTGCTCCTACCCACCCCCAATCAGTGCAGACCATGCAGAGAGTTGAAGCATTCTCTACATGGTCCAAATGCCTACAGCACAGTCAATTGTGTCTAATGATGCGCTTCTACTGTGCTGCGTGGGGACAGTTTCCTGGTATCCCCTGTGACAGGACTCCAAAGAACAAAATCAGGATTGTAGTGTGTTCTTACAGGATACTGATTGTTTACTGCACATATATTTATGTAAATAGGTATAGGAAAATATTTTTAATGTTTGCGTTATTTACCTAGGTTTCCCATGGATTGCCAGAAATATAACAACAAAGCTGTGTTGTTATATTTACTTTTACAAGTCATTTACATGGTGCATACAATCATCTTACTGTGCAGTCATTCTTTCCTTTATAATAAAAAATGTGACAAGCTAATTATTTTCTTCAGATCTGGGATTTTCTGTGTATTTTACTGATAACATGTAAGAAAGTCTTTATCGTGGGAAGCACTTTCCAATACATGTTTCCAGGTACAAGCTGTTATTAGCGTTGACAAATGACAATTCATTAGTAAATGTACATTGGCAAGACACATTAATAACATTTAGATTCTTGGAAGAATCCATTATTATTGTTTGTTGCTACTAATTTTACTAAGCAATGCCCAGTTTCGCTATACAATGTGTCCTCCTGTATGGTTTCTCTAACATGTTACATTTTAATTTAAACTCTTATATAAGTTAACATATATTAATGGGAAACTCAAAACATTGTAACCACTACAGCATACTGTAGTGGTTATGGTGCCACAAATGCCCTGAAGCTCCCCCTTGGTAAGGAGTCAAACCATTTTAGAACAGTTTGACTTCTCACCTGGGTGACGCTTCCTCTCCAATTCAACAAGAGCCAAAAGCTCCTACTTCGGAGTTTTAGTTAGCTTTTCTGAGCTAAAAGATAAGTCCTGCAGTCAACGAGTTAAGCCCTACCCCTCAGCTTAGCTAAGTGGCGGGAGTCAAACCATTCTAAAACAGTTTAACTTTTTGTAACAAAGAGGTGTGCTGGGGCAAATCGTTCACCATAACCAGTTAGCTATCTATCTTTCTATCCATTCATTTATGTAGCATATGAACAATGCAAGTCCTGCTTGGAAATAGTAATAAAAAACAAAATCAGGTACACAAAAGTTGGTACATGACATAAAGAAGGTGGACTGAAATGAAAAGTTAGTTCTCATGGGAGAATGCTGTGTCTCTTTCTTTTAAAAAACGTGATGGTCCTCTGTTGTTCTTAAGTCTATTCCATTGTTGTAAACCCTACTGCTTTTTTGCTTCCTTGAACCCTGGACCCAGATACCTGCTGTCAACGAGGACAGAATGTAGAAAAAGGGAATATTGAATACATTTGAATTGAAGATATTGTGATCCAGTGTCAAGTGCTTTGTAGAACATAGGGAGCAGTATTGAGAAATATGTGTTATTTGGTGTTTAATTTTCTCTATAATGATGCGTGTTATGGTGTTTTGTGTGACCTGTAGGGGTGAGACATTTGAGTAATTTCTTTCCTTCAAAACATCAGTACATTTTTTAACATCTGAAGCTAATGTCAGCTACCTAGTCATTGTCAATCAGTACACCAAATTACACCAGGAGCTTGCAAGCACTGGCATATATACGGGAATGTACCGTTTTAAATTCACTATTTAATCATTTGCTTTATGAAACAATTTAGTCAGTTCCATGTACTATGGTGGTGCTCCATTAATCATTAATTAAGAACAATAATATTCATCAGTTAAAATAAGTATGCAGGGGGGGCGGGGCTTGACAGCCAAGATGGCCGGTCGCATTTCATGAGAGCTCCAGCACTGGAGAACTAAAAACTCGGATACTGATTGAAAGAATCACCGCTAGCAGCTCACAGTATACAGCAAGCGATGCAGCACCGACCAGGGATCAGAATGATACCCATCCTGAACAGAACCGCCACGAAACTGCCTGGTCCGGCCATGAGGCCTAACCTAGAGCGAGGCCTGAAGTCAGGGGGAGTCGGCCGATCTCCCGACGGAGGGCACGCTCACAAGCGAGACACTGAACCAGCCCTGCTATCCCCCCCCATGGACCGGTGGGGGTTATCCCGGTCCTCGATGGGGACGAACAACCCCACACTGAAGCGTGAAACCAAACAGACCCAGAGTGCCCCTGGAACTACAGCTGCAAATGCACTGACTCAACCCAGGGAGAGCACGGAGCAATCAGAAGAGCATCAGACAGGCTACGTGGATTACACAGCAAGGTTAGATGCACACTTTACAGCATTCTGGCACAAGCTGGAAAAATGCATGCAAAAGCGAGCAGTAATGGCAGACGAAACCCAGATCGTAAAGCCACCACGAGGAGGGAGTAAAATGGCCGCGGCAAAGCAGTCTCAGCGCGCACAGAGCCAACGACGCCGCTCACCCCTGCACAACAACCCGCGAAGCCCAGCGATTACTAGGAGCAACAAACCTCCTTCTGGGCAGGGAGTCATACAGGACCATGGCCCGACCCACCGTCCACATACCCGAAGGGGCCTCGGGGCAGCGGAGCTCCGGAGGACCCACGGTCCCACCAATCAAGGTAAAGGGACCCTCGGACACTGGGAAGTGACCCCCGGAAAAACCCGGGCAGGGGGCTTTAGGCAGCCCAGATACCACCACACCAATCACCCTGGAGACCCATGGGGACATTGTCATAAACCGAGCCACGGCCTGGGAGTCATAAATCAGGAGGAAATACCCCCAGCATGGCCCGCCAATGGAGTTGGTTAAACGCAACCGTTCGCCACGCGAGCAGGGAACAGAGACATTCCGTGCAATCTAAAACCAAGATGCCTGGACAGCCTCCCAGCGAGATGTGTGCCTATATTCATAATAAGCCTATAACTAATATGTACCTCAAACTCATATATGCCTATAACTGATGTATTCCTAGACTATTCTTGGACTTCCACCAGCCAAAGCGGACAGAAACCGAGACTAGGGACCGGGTGGCTAAATGGGCAGGAATCCCAGGACTGTCTCATGGGACAGGTTTCCCCAGGTGAATCCCCGCTGTGACACTGCTTTCTTATTTGCCCCCCACATGCCACCATCTCTGCTCACACCATCCTTGCTCAACCTCTGGGACTGCGGCCTGGACACACTACCTGCCTAACAACCAAAGCAGTCAAATATTTTAACAGGACTCTCTACACGGCAGCTGAGCACGGTCCTTACCTAATACATAAGTTATGCATGCCCTGACTTGTGGTTCCCTGATACCCTGTTTAGTCTAATCGCTGACTCACCTCAGCAGTCTTATGTATGCATTGCCTTCTTTTTTTTTCTGTGTTTGTTTTGTTTGTGTTTTTTCTCGCAAGGTGATTGCACTTTAATCGAGTTTGTTAGACCCTCTATCTCCATGATAGTTTAGCTTATATATATATATGTCATCTCACTTAGCTACTGCTACTGCAAACCGTGACTATGCATTATGACAGCAACAGCATAGCAGAATTAAAACTGATAACTAAACGTTAGTTTATATGTTGGATAATCTTACTATGCTAACCTGAATGAGGAGAGAATAGAAGCAAGCTATAAATCAACGATATGACTCTAGCCACCTAACTTAGCAGACCCAGCAGTGTTAAGCAATACCTGTACACACCTGTTTCATGCACTTACATGTTCACTCCGAAGTTTAAGCTCCCATAAATTAGAGATTTAAAGCAAGGTTAACAGATGTTACTGCCTCTGAGAATAATCAACTTTAAGCATGACTGGCTATATAGAATGTTGGCTATATCAGAACCTCTAGTTAAATCGTATCTTATATTCTGACATAACCTTTTCAGACCTAGCCTGTTACTATTAGTTAAAAAAAATGTGCTGTTAATCGCATGCCATGTCTAACCCACTGTTTCTAATCAACTTGCCAATGCTGTTGTGGCATCGCAAGAAAAATGTTATCCGTATTCACATGCACAAGAAAAATAAAGAATTTAAAAAAAAAATAAATAAATAAGTATGCAAACTCTACTTTCCACGTAAGGTCAGACATATAGGGTGAAAGCTTGTTTCAAAGTTGTCTACTTCTCTTAAGCATTACAATGTACGCACGTTTTCTCATGTATTTGGTTTTTCTCTGAAAAGTTTCATTTATTTTTTATCAGCTTTGTATATTTTATCAATAAGATATGTATGCAAAAGGCAGGCGTTAATGTTGGAAGTATGATGCCCTGCCTTGTATGCCAGATAAACTTAATAACACAGCATTCCATTTAAAATTTATTTTAAATACAAGCAGCAAAAGCCAGTATCCTTACTCATATGTGTTGACAATGAATAAAATAATTGACATTATATTTCTTTATACAGATAAGTGTCACATTAATGTTACAATCACAACCTACACTAAACCTTGATCGTTTATTGCTTGCAGATTTACTAAAAAATACAGTCTCAAATTATACACTTTGTGTTTTCTTTTTTTAAACATTCTGTGTTTATTGAGTTTTCATTTGGAGAAAGGCATATGTTAATACATTTCCACTGGTTCTGTTGTTGTCTGCTGTGACCTTTGTTGTCGAGTTTGTGCTGTCAGACCTGGTGGTGTGTCTTGGTAAGTTGTGTGCTGTGTTCAGTGGTTGTGTTGCTCTCCACCCGTTGGTTTTTCCGTGTGCCTAAGTGCGGAGTTCTATTGGTCAATGTCTTTCTGTACATCTGCTTCCTGTTTTGCCTTATTGTATATCAACTTATCAAACAAGGTATAAAATCATACAAAGTATTGGAATTATACAAAGAAATAAAATTAATAGTAATACAATTTTACAATCATAGAAATACAGGTACAAATGGTGTAATTCCTTGGTCTCAAGGGTTATGTTGTAGTTGTCATTAGTGTTGTGGAGGTTCCAGTTTGTAGTTTCGGCTTTCGTGTGTGGGCAGTTTGGGTCTGCCCATTGCAGGCCACAGGGGCGTGTTGGAGAGAGTCTTGTGTGTTCTGTCTGCTTGTGAGTCTCCCATCTAGGCTCCTTCATGGGCTGTCAGCTGTGGGCCGGGCCGGGGGTCTCTTTTTGACCACATGGCTAGGGTCTCCTGTCCCTTAGGTTTGTGGGTGTGGAGCCCGATTTAGCGTCATAGCGGTGTCGGGGTTGTTATACTTTGGGGTTTGTTTATTTATGCCAGGGAGGGCTCATTTAATCACGGATCCCATATCTTATAGAAGTGTTGTGATGTTTCGTGGATCTTGACTGAGTGCCTGTCCATTTCCACGGCCTCCCTGGTTTTGCGTATGACTATGTCTAGTGTGGGTAAGTTTGGGGTGCCCCAGAGTTCCGTTATTGCCCGCCTGGTTGCTAGGGCCAGTCTGTTCGTGAGTTTGTTTTGTGCTCTGGTCAGGGGTTCCCAGGGTTTGGAGAGGAGCCATATCCGGGGGTCTAGGGGAATGTCCGTGTGGAGGAGGTCAGAGACCAGGCGTGCGACCTCTGTCCACAGTGGTGTCAGCTTGGGGCATTGCCACCAAAGGTGTATATATGTGCCCCTGTGTCCACATCCCTTCCAACATGGGTCCGACTCTGCCATTCCCATGTTATATAGCCGTGTGGGCGTTAGGTACCATCTCAGCATTGTTTTGTAGGCCTGTTCTTTATGGTTTACACATATGGATATGGATGCCGTAGCCTCCCATATGTCCTGCCAGTCCATCGGGTCGTCTGGCAGCCCCAGGTCCCTCTCCCACGCCGCCACATAGGCTAGTGCTCCCAGTGGTTGGTTAGTGATCAATAGTATTTAATTGTTTGTGATCTGTCCCTTGTGGGTTGGGTTGTGTATGCAAGTTCTTTCGAAAGGTGTGAGTTTGGTGGTGGCTGCTTTTGTGTTTTCTGGGAGTTCTAGGAAGCTTCTCAGTTGTATGTATCTAAATAAATCATGGGTGTTGTATGGTTGGTGTGGTTGCGGTAGCTTGTTGTACTGTATTAGTTCCCCTCCTGCAAAGAAATGGTAGAGCCTGTAGAGGTCATTGTATTCATAGTGTGCAAAGTCTTTGGGGTTCATGCCTGGCTGAAAGGCTTTGTTACGCAGTATCGGGGCCAGTGGTGAAGGGTCGTTGATGAATGGGAATTTCTTAGTGAGTTTGTCCCATACGTAATGGAGTTCGCTAGCGTTGGAGGTGTGGGAGGTGGTATGGGTCAAGATTTTCTTGGTACCCAGAGGTAGAGGGAGGGGAAGTCGAAGCCAAAAAGGTTGTGTTCCAGCTCGACCCATCTCTTTATCCCTGGCAATGCGTGTAGGTTTTGTATGTGGGTGAGTTGGGTCGCGTGGTAGTAGTGTTGAAGGTGGGGCAGGCCCAAGCCGCCTGTTCTATTGGGGATGTACATCGTTGTTTGTTTTATTCTGGGTCGTTTGTTTGCCCAGATGAATTTGTCTATTTGTGTTTGTACATATTTAAAGTCTGAGTTGGGTATTGGGATGGGGAGGGTTTGGAAAAGGTAGAGGAAGCGTGGCAGCAGATTCATCTTTATCGAGGCTAGGCGTCCCAGCCACGACAAAGACAAGTCCCTCCAGCTGAGTAGGTCATTTGTTGCTTTTTGTATTAACGGTGTGTAGTTTAGGGCGTATGTGCGGTGTAGTTCCGCTGGTAGAGCGATTCCTAGGTATGAGATGTGTGAGGTGTTGTATCGGAATGAGTATACACTTTGTGTTTTCTATAACTGCTCAATGCTATTTCTAGCGAATGTGTTATATAATATGTATACAATGGTGTAATGACCAGATATCTGAAATACAATTCCATTAAAATTCCCACCACCACCAATTTATATTTTATCTTTCCAGATGAATCTCTTTCTAAATCTAGACCCTTATGAGAGATGCCTTGAAAAAAGGCACTAAATCTTCACTCTTTTATTGTTAATTTTGTTAATCTCTACATTTAATCCCAGCACATTTCTTCATTCTATTAAATGGTTGTTGCATATTTACACATTTTCCTAATTTTACACTTTTTATTACACATACCTGAAGGAGCAAGTTAGAATTTTCTCTCTTTTTGTTGGTAAATATTTAAATTGGTAAAATTAAATAATTCTGTTCACACTAAAAGAACATTGTAAATATAAGAGAAACGTGATAAAAAATGGAAAGGCAAATGTATGCCAAGAGTGTCTGAAATAACAGGAATGGCAGAGTAGGGGATAAAAAAAAAAAATAAATAACAATGTCCCATGCAAGCACCCCTGAAATCATCCCATCAGATATGTTCACTCACGTGGTCAGCAGACTTATATTCATCTGTGTGAAGAAACTACATACTTTGGTTCTTATTCATTATTTTTGTTTGGTTCAGTATATAAATCTACCGAACACCGACCACCACCTGGCTCATTAAGTTCAAGAAAACCGCAGGAATTAGCGCTCTCCCTGTGTGGCCGTCGTTCGTGTAACTGAACAAAACGTGTTGGAGAAAATGGCGGCCATATTGTTGCACAAAAGGAGGCAGTGGGATCTGGTCGTCGAGTGTCTGGAACTCCAAATCGGACACTCAACTCCGCGAACACTGGTCAACTCCACAAACGCCTCCTTCTTTTCATAGGCAAGCCTGTTTCACAGACAAGCACTGTTTGGTAGGTTTGTTCACACGAACCCGGTGAACAACTGCTACCAATGAGCCAGGGGAACCGTTCGTGGATTTGTTTGGTTTGGGTCTTCCGAAATTGACTGACATTTATATGACATTTATGGGGGTCCCTCTAATATTTATGTGAATTATTATGTTCTTGTAATATTTTGTATTTTAAAGGGCGTGTTGTGGGAGTCTCTATGGGCGTGTATAATGTACCCATGACATGCATAAAAGCCGGGTAGTTGGCCTGAATAAAAACATTCCTGTTGTACCCTTCATCTAGTCTAGGCTGATGTTTGGATATGCGTCTGAATACCCATTGGATTTATTTGTATGCTGTATTTTACGCTGGAGAACGTACGAATCGACACCCAGTCTGCGAGCTATAATTACAAAGTATCTAGCAGTTCGCGAGGAAGCGAATGAACTGGTACCTGAAATACCAGCGTTTGTTACAATCTGCAGTGTAGAAAACTTTTCAACATAAGGGGATTAAATTGTTAGAAAGTAATCTGTTGCTTCAAGTATTTCCACAGTCAACTTCTTGTCCTTTACTATATGACATATTTTGGTGTGTTTATTTGGGTTTGGGGTTCTGGTGTAGGCTTCCAAGCTTTTACTAGTCTCATACCAACCGCTGTATAGACTATGAATGAGTTTCTATGCATTCCATGATTCAACACCACTATCCATAGACTAGGTTTTGATTACACTTTTTAAATGATTAAATTATGTATGTAACAATTTTCCCATGCATGATTCAATCATGGGAATCACAAGGCGATTATGTTCTGTGTACATGTATTGCATTTTTTTTTTTTTTTTTTTTTTTAGACAATCTTTATTTTTTTTTTTTATTTTTCATGTTAATACATGTGAACAATAGCTGTGTACAGAACAGCAAAGTCGGTAAGCATGCTTACAGATGTAGAACTCAGTTATCAATAAACAATTGGTTATAAACAGACTGCTTGTCATTTTGGTTAGCAATAATAAACATGTGGATTCAAACAGAGTCAACGATTCTTGGAGGTAAAACAGTATATATTGCTGTGATAGGTAGTGCATGAATGTGTCTCTTCACCTGCCTGAACCTGCCGGGTCCCAATCGGGGGTATCTAACGGTTTTCAGGCAGCTTAGAGTCCCATATGTGTGTGTATACACTTCTGCGTGTAGTCTTATTTTGTCGTGTATTGGCTCCCTGTTTACCCTAGATAATTGCTGGATTTTCCTTATCATCCGTGTAACCCTCAACCTGAATATTATCGAGCACTTATCTTAGCAGCCATCGCTGGGAACACTTCTCGGGTAAGTAGGGTTAATGTTGGTCCATAGTTCTTTTTTAGGCAGGCCGCCTGTTTACGCAGGTAAGAGCCCGGTGTGCTAATGCCTGCACTGTCAATAAGTACTGTGGGTGGGCATATAACTGGGGATCTGTTTGCCTGTCATATCATTCTGTCAGACTGAGGTGTGTACCCGTTGGTTACCGGTCCAGGTAGTCAGGTGGCTCTGTGCTATACTGGTGTCCTGATGTCTTCTGATCTCATTGCCCTATCTGGTCTTTTACGTCTTAAATGTGTACAGGTCAGTATGTCCCTATTACGGGTCTGTCCGAGTCAGTCATTGGGGGGGTATCGTCCGTCGTCCAGTCTTGGGGAGGGGGTGTGGGATGGGAGGTGTTGGGGTGGGGGGTATCCAGCTAGTTTAGCTTTGTACGTGGTGGCTCGCTATGGCCCTCTGAGGAGTCCCTTGGGGATTGGTGGTCCCGTTAGTTAGATATGCCACCCATGGATACCAGGTCAGTGCACACTGCTCTTGTCTACCATAGAGGTCCGCCGTTAGAGATTCCATTGAGTGGATTTCTTCTACCTTTGTCACCCACTGCTGGAGAGTAGGCGCCCCCCTCTGTTTCCACAATGCTGGAATAAGGGCCTTAGCTGCGTTAAGTAGTGGCAACGTTAAGGATTTCTTATAAACCTTAATGGGTGTGGGAGTGTGGTGTAACAGCATCGTTAGGGGGTCTAGGAGAATCCCTGCCCCTGTGATTCTGTTTATTTCTACCTTGACTCTCTCCCAATATGTAGCTATCTTTGGACATGTCCACCATATGTGAATGAAGGTGCCTCTATGTGTGCCGCATCTCCAACAGGTGTCCGGGATGTTGTCGTTCATGCGATGTAATATGTCCGGGGTTCTATACCAGCGGGTTAAAATTTTGTAGTTTAGCTCTTGGTACTTTGAGCTGATGGAGCATTTATGAGTGAGGGTGTAGATTTTGTCCCAGTCCTGTGGGGAGAGAGCTTCCCCCGTATCTGTCTCCCAGCGTTCCTTAAATTTGAGCACTACGTCTCCACTGGTCTGGGCCATGAGTATGGTGTATATGTTAGAGATACCCCTGTGTACCTGTATTCTGTGTGCGCATAGGTGTTCAAAGCTGGTTAGGGGTCTGAGTAGATGCCCTCGGCCCGGCAAAGAAAGAAAGTATGACTTTATTTGGTGATATCTGAATCGTTCGAGTATCGTTGGTGGTCTATCGGGGCATATCTCAGCGAGTGGTTTAAGTCCTCTCGTGCCGATCCATTGGTGTAGGTACATCCAGTCTGCCTGTCGGAGACCAGCCATGTCCCGTTGGGATAAGGCGCCCGCCAGGTCTGGGTTGTGAGTGATGGGGATTAAAGGGCTAGGGGAGGTGGTGAGCCTAAGTTTGTATCGCACAGCTGTCCACACTCTGATCGAAGCGTCGATTAGAGGGTTGTTGGTGTGTAGGTCTGAATATGTGGAGGTGTGCAACCATAGCCTGGAGGGAATTCTCCTGTCCGTTTGTCCCAGCTCTAGCACCACCCATTGCTTCGAGGGGTGTTGTACGTGCCAGTCCGTCAGTCTGTGTAGATGTGAGGCGCGGTAGTATGTCTCTATGGAGGGCAAACCTGTGCCTCCCATCCGCTTTGGCAGTTCCAGGGTGGATTTTTTTGTCCGGGTTTGGCGGGATTTCCAAACGAATTGGCGTATAGCGGTCGATACGGAGCTAATAAAGGCCCTGGGTACGGTGATCGGTACTGTTTGGAATAGGTAAAGTAGCCTGGGCAACACGTTCATTTTGACCGCATTGATTCGCCCAAACCAGGATATATAGTACGGGGACCATTTCTTTAAGTCTGCTAACAGTGAGTGTAGTAGTGGGTGGTAGTTATGAAGGTATAGTTGGGATGGGTCTTTGGGCAGCCAGATTCCCAAGTATTTCAGTTTGGTGTCGCACCATTTGAATCGGTATTGGGAGTATAGATGGGGTGGGGGGCCGGTTGGGGGGGGGAGGTGGAGGGCCTCTGATTTGTCCGTATTGAGCTTAAGGTTTGAAAGCGCTCCGAACTCCTGAAACGCTGTGAGAAGATTTGGTAGTGAGACCAGTGGTTGAGTGAGAAAAAACAGCATATCATCTGCATATGCCGCTACTCTGTATTCATGGTGACCATGGAGAAAGCCGGAGATTCCCCCGTTCCGTCTGACCGCCCCCAGGAATGGTTCCAGGGAGAGGGCAAACAGGAGGGGGGATAGCGGGCATCCCTGTCGGGTGCCATTTCTGATTTGGAAAGGGGCGGACAGAGCCCCGTTAATGCGGATCCTCGCCGTGGGACTAGTGCACAGGGAGAGCATCCAGGACAGCATGTTGGGGCCAAACCCCATATGTGTGAGGGTGCTCCCCAGGTACGACCAGTCCACCCGGTCAAAGGCCTTTTCAGCGTCTGTCGATAGTAGTAGGAGTTCCCTGCGGTGTGTCCGAGCTAGGTGTAGAATGTTCAGTGCCTTAATCGTGTTGTCCCTCCCTTCCCTGCCCGGAATGAACCCGACCTGGTCTGAGTGTATGAGGTAGGGGAGGTGTCTTGCAATTCTCAGAGCTATGGCTTTTGCAAACAACTTCAAGTCTGCATTCAGGAGCGATATGGGGCGATAGCTCGCGCAGTTCGCCGGGTCCTTTCCCTCTTTAGGTATCACGGTAACTATGGCCGCTAAAGTGTCAGTGGGGAAACGGCCCCCCTCCAATATGGAGTTGAGGCCACGTAGAAGATGCGGAAGCAAGATTTCCCTGAATGTACGTAGGTACAGCAAAGGTAGGCCATCTGGGCCTGGGGCTTTATGGGCTTTGGAGAGTTTTAAGGCCGCTGCCAGTTCCTCCGTTGTGAGGGGTCGTTCCAGATCATCTCGCATGTCAGCGGTTAGCTTTTTATCTATGTTCCGTTCTAAGAACTCAGTGATCTGCCGGGAGCGCCGCGCTCGTGCCGCGTCTGAGGTGGTTTGGGGGATATTGTACAATTCCGTATAGTAGTCTACGAACGCTCGCTGAATCCCGTCAGGCAGACGGGCTTCAGCCCCGTTCCTGGGTTTAATTTTATGAATGTGGCTCGCCATCCTCCGGTCTCGAAGCTGTCGAGCCAGTAGCCTCCCGTTCTTATTAGAGTGTTCAAAAAAGAACCGGGCCGATTTTCTAATTGTGCGCAGGAGTCCCTGGGCTAGTATGTCCCTTCTCTGTCTTCGGAGTGCAGTCAGTCGGAGGAACGTGTCCTCGTCCTGATCCTGCTTGTGTGTTTGCTCCAGGTTAGCAATTTGTCCGTTCAGCGTGGTAAGTTGTCGTGCGTTGTCTTTTTTCCGCTGTGTGCAGACCTTAATGTAATGTCCCCGTACGACACATTTGTGTGCTTCCCATACTGTCAGCGGTTGTACGTCTGGGGTCGTGTTGGTGTCGAAATATTGTGTCAGTGTTTGTCTGACCGGGTCTGTGTCCCCCAGGTGTAGGAGCATGTTCTCATTTAGCTTCCATTGCCTCTCTGCTGGTTTGTATAATGGGGATTGGATCTGAACCGTGATCGGGGCGTGATCCGACCCTGCTATCAGGCCTATGCTTGCCTTGCGTAGCAGTGGCAGGGCTTCCTGTGCCATAAAGATATAGTCGATCCGGCTATATCGCCGGTGCACCGCCGAGTAGTAAGAATAGTCCCTACCATCTGGGTTTGCCGCCCTCCAGCAGTCCACTAGCCCACTCCTTGTCAGAGCTTTCCCTGCGGCGCGTATGCAATGACCTGGTATCGAGCTTTCCCCTCTAGAGGTGTCTAGTCTAGTGTCTAGCGGAGTGTTGAGATCCCCTGCCAGAATTAAAAGTCCCTCCCTAAACTTATCTAGCTTTGCAAGCGTTTTAGTCAGAAAGACGTGTTGGTTGCGGTTAGGGGCATACAGGCATGCGAATGTGTAAGGGTGTTGCGCTATTGTCCCTTTGAGGAACAGGTATCTACCCCCCGGGTCGGGGCGCTGCTCAGTGCATATGAAAGGGACAGTATGTGCGAATAGGATCGCCACACCAGCTTTTTTGTCGTCTGGGTGGTTTGCATAGTATCCCGTGGGGTACCTCCCGTTCTTTAGGGTGGGAGCCTCCGCTCCCCTAAGATGCGTTTCCTGCAGAAACGCGACCGAGACACGCTCCGCCCATAGGGTTCGGAGTATTTGGGATCGTTTCTCGGGCACGTTCAAGCCTCTAACGTTGTTTGACCATATATTGAGTGGCGCCGGTTCGTATTTGGAACCCATCACTGTCTGCGTGAGGGGTTGGGTACGTCAGGGGGGTAGGATATGGGGGGGGAAGGGGAGTGTGGTCGGTTCGGTGTCAAGGGGGGGGTGTCAGTCTGTGTGGTAGGTAACAAGTACTCGCCTCGGAGTCCGTCGCCCCCCGGTGTCTAGTCCCCTCGGGGTGTGTCACCAGAGTAGCTTCCGAGTATTTACACAGTGCGAGTCAGTCACTGGGGGTACGTGAATCGTCCGTTCAGGGGTCAACCGTGGTGTATGTCACCCTGCTCACTTGGCTCCCAGCCCACTAGTCGAGGTTATTAGGAATTGTCCCTATCGGTTCGGAGGTCGTGTGTGGGGGTGTGACCCGTACTCCGTCCAGGTGCCCCTCCAGACCCCGGGTACCTTTTAGCGTGCAGCCAGTTAGCATTCAGGCTCTGTGGCCCCCACAAGGACCAAATATCACCCCGGGCTCCCGCTCCAGCCCACCCTCCCCCAACCAGTGAGTGTCGATGAGCGATTCGCCCATTCGTGGAGGTGTGTGTGCGGACAAATGTGGCGTGGAACTTATAAACATCATAAACAGTATTAACAGTAAAGCAGTACATGAAAGTCCATAACATGCAACTTTCCCTTCTCCCCCCACCCCAAGGGTCACATCCCTCCCACTTCCCCGACTTTCAACAGGCTATGAGCTGGGCTATGTTGCCTGCGAGCACGCCGGCCCTCATGGGATTAGGCAAGGTGCGGAGCAAGGGCCCTCCAGAAGCGGAAGGGATTAACTGGGAGTTGGCATGGGGATCGTCCCGAGCTACTGGCCCTTGCTGTCCACTGGGGCTAATCTCTCATCTCCGCCACTCAAAGGGAGGTTCGAGCTGTTATTGGGTTTGAGTCACGTAAGACACAGGGGGTTACTTCCCCTAAGCATCCCCAGGAGACCCATGTTCCCACCAAAGCCCCCCGCCCCAATTGCGTGGCTCCCCACTGTCTCAGTGTCCTGCAATTCTGGTTAGCTCCAAAACATTAGGGGCCCAAGGTAAGGGAACAAGTACATACCCAGTGGAGTAGTAGCTGCTTCGGGTCAGTCTGCGATTCGCTGCATAGGTAGGCTGTCACTCTAGGTAGTCCCTAGGGGGGGGCAAGGCTGTCATTCTCGGTGCGTTGGTGTTTCTAGGCCAAGACTTGGGTGTAGAGCCGGGAAGTCGGGCCGTTAGCAGGCGCCCCATACTGCCGAGTCCAGGGCCCCAAGGCCTGTCATTCCTCATGGCTGTCCGGTCCGCCTCGGCGAAATCCAGCACCTGTGAGGCCGGTACCCGGTCTTTCTCTCGGTGTGTTCGGGCGTGGTGGTTGTCTCTCGAGGATCCAGTTCGACACTGTCACTGCTGGGAGGCCTGCGGCCCGTAAGAAGCGCGGGACGTCCGCCGGCCAGCGTACGATATGCCACGTGTTGCCCACCTTAGCCTGCAAACTGAAGGGGAATCCCCATTTGTATTGTATCCGCCTGTCCCTGAGCATGGTGGTTAGCGGGCGCAGCGCCCTCCTTGCTTCCAGCGTGAGCACTGAAAGATCCTGATACAGGGAGATTTGGGCCTCCATGTAGGTGAGGTTTTGCCGACTCCTTGCCTCTCTCATGATTTCGTCTTTCAATGAGTAGGAGAGCATGTAGCAGATGACATCCCTTGGCGGGCCTTCTGTGGACGCAGGGCGTAGAGCTCTGTGAGCGCGCTCTATGCCAAAGTCCGCCGGGGCCCTATCACCCAGTATCAAGGTGAACAGGCCTTGTAGGACCTCCGGCAGTGCCTCCCCGGAGGACTCAGGGAGCCCACGTATGCGGATGTTGTTTCTGCGTCCGCGGTTATCCAGGTCCTCCAAGTTCCTCCTTAGTTCCAGCAAGACATTGCCCTGTCTGGTAGTGGCTGTTTCAGTGGCTTGATGGTGCTGTAAATTTTGGGCTCTGTCCGCCTCTAGCTCTTCCACTCTGCGTTCTAGGGCTGTCAGGTCTCTTCTAACCTCCATGATCTCTTCTCTGATCGCCGTCCGTATTTCGGCCAGTAATTCCGTTTTGTCCGTCCTGGACATCATGTTTGCAGATATAGTAGCTAAGTCTGCTGCAATTTTAGTGAGGGATTCCTCTCTGGCCGGGCTGATTGTGGGGCTGTCAGTGTTGCGCCTTTCTGGTGAGGCCGGCGCCATTTTGGTCGCGGCCTGGTGCGCCCGCGAGTCCCTCGGAGTTCCGAGGTACCCGTCCATGGGTCCTGCGGTTCGGCTCGGCGAACCCGATTGCGAGGGGCCCGGGGTGTGTAGCCTTCTAGTTTTGCCCATTCTGGGTCAATTCTGGCTTGTGGATCGGTGCTGTAGTGAGCTGGGGCCGCGGAGCTGCGGTTAGATGCGTCCTACTCCATGCCCGGTCAGGCCACGCCCCATGTATTGCATTTTAGTGTCTTTAAGCCTGTGCCAGGTTTGACATAAAAAGCTTGTCTAATATATTTTCCTGGTACAATTTATTTAAATAATATTTTTCAGTGTAATAATAGAGAATACAATCCAATTTCCTTATTCATAAAATAAGTGTTGACAATAGAAATAACTTTTAAATGCCTTGCTGAGAGATGGATGTAAGCCGCATTAATGATATAATCATAACCTACATTCAGGTTCTAGGAACAATTATTACTATTGTTTGTGGATATTTGGCTTTACTAAACAATGCCCTGTTTCATCTCAACGGCCCTATTGCAGTCTGCTCTCTTCATATGATGACTGATTACTCTGTATCCAGTCTATGCATCTCATAACTGGGAACTCTACAGTAAACACTGGGAACTCTATAGTAAACAGTAAATATAAATATAAAGATTAAAAGGTTAAAATATCGTGCTACTATTACCTTATGTAGGTCAGCCAACCACATAAAAACACAGTGTATCAAAAATAGTAAATTGTGGTGAGAGCACATGTAAACAATGTATGTGACACAGTTCACGTGTGCAGTTTTACCATGAAGTGGATAAAAATGTCTAAAATACAAAAAAGTAGTAGATCATAGTGAAATCTGTATATATTAAATAATACAATAAATAAACACACATACCGTTGAGCCACTTAACAGTAGGCTCAGACTTTCTGCGCCTTTTTGTGCAGATGTTGCTGAGGTCAAGCCATGTGATATTCCTCTGGATACTGGACCTCTCTTTTTCAGTTTGTTAATAAAAGCAAAAAAGTAGAGTAAATGTAATAAAAAGTAACCAGGAAAATGTTATTAAACAAAATAATAATAAAAGCTTTTAAAAAAATCTGTATTAGTAACCGCACTAACGCGTTCAACCAATGTTTTTCTCAAAGTGCTTCTTAGATTTGCAGTAGTAGCATCTGCTTTTTAAATCTGAAAAAAGGCACTTATCCTCTAAATTACACGTGGAGTACGATATTCTAATTGAGTTCCGGGTATGTCACTTCTGGGTCAAAGGCTTTCCATTGTGACGTAGTTCTGCTGAGTCTGATCACGTGACCAGATCAGGCTGTCTTACTACATTGTAGAGAGCCTCTGTGGTGAAACGCATTAGTGTTTTTAGCTGTATTTTGGTTTTATTAAGTTGTCTTTAACTAAAACTATATTTCACTGAAATTGGACCTTCCTGATTTTACCATTGAAGATTTTACCTGAATGATTCACCCTTTTATTTCCTTGGTGGGGAAGATACCACCTATGCTGTGTGGGATTGAGAAAAAACATGGCTTGCTCCCCCTATGTGAGTATACCTCCTTTTATCACTTTCTCTTTATATATAACAGAGAACACTGTATCCTGTAATATTTTCATTTCTATATTTGAGAATTTCATTCTGCAATTTAAGATAAATATACCCACTCCTGACGCCAAAGCAATCCACTGACCTGGGACACCATCCCTGAAAGGACCAGAAGCACCCACATATCACCTAGGCGTTAGACATGTGCAATTCATTTTGTTCCGAATGTAAATTCACCCAAATTACGGCAATTCAGGCATTCGGATACTTCCTAATTGGCGAGCCGAAGTGCCGAATTACCGAAGTGCCGAATTACCGAAGTGACAAATTTCGGAAGTGACAAATTTCGGAAGTGACACATTTCGGAAGTGACAAACCGAACCTAAGTGCAAAATTTCCAAAGTGCCGAAGTGCTTCGGATTTCTGAAAAGTGGCAAAACAGGAGAGGGAGGGAAAATTACGGGAATAATGACAGAAATCTAACCGAAATCTAACCGAAGTCCCGAATTTCAGAAATGCGAAACCGAACCAAATTGCCGAAGTCCCGAATTTCAGAAGTGCCGAAGTGAATATTTTCCCATGCACATCCCTACTAGGCATATACATCTGGAACTCATCATAAGCTCCAGAAAATTTGGAGTATTTTTCCTTTATTTTTATATTCACCAGTTTAAAAAAATATTACATTAGATTCAGTCTCTTGCTCTTTTTATATATACCACGCAACACCTATATGGACCTGTGAGCACCCTGAAGGCGCTGCTTCCCTACACCCCTTTCCAGTATCACCTATTCTACGGCCAGAAAGAAGAGACTCTGGTTTGGGAAGTGTCAGCTCCACTTTTATACAAAACAAGCACCAGAAATCCTTCCTCTCATATATATATATTTTTTAATATCATCGATTGATGTTAGTTACAATTGTTTAACTGTTATTATTGTTATTATTATTTTTTTCTATTATTGTGTTGAAAATTCATTAATAAAAACATTTGAAAAGATTTCCAGACAATGGCTTGTTTGGCCCCGGATATATTTGTATAAGGCGCCGTTTTTCTAAACTAAAGGGCTTTAAATTTGTTAACCTTTTTTTATAACTAATATGTTTCATTCCTTTCAGTAATTTTGCAGATCACCCCTTTTTCTAGTGCCTGATATCCTTCTTTACAACAGGTGACCACAATTGCACATCATATTCAAGCTGGGGTGTTATCCAGTGCTGTATCTTTAACGAGGCTAACAAGGCATTTGAGTTGGGCAGCACTTTCAGGGGGGCGGCAAAAACGCACCTCCCCAAGCGCCCCTGGAGGTGAGGGTGCACGAGATTTCTCATGCCTAGGGCAGCACAAATTCAAAATACACCGCTGGTCTTACCAGTCATTTATAAAGAGGCAAAATTATATGTTCCTTTTTATACATGACAATACCTTATTGACCTTAGAAACTTCTGAACTGAAACTTTTGCCTAGTTTGTTGTCTATAACAATTCCAAAATCCCTCCGGTATGTTGTTATCCCTAATTCACTACCATTAAGAGTGTAAGTTGCTTGTGCATTCTTTACCCCAAAGTGCTTATCTATCTAAATTAAATTTCATCTACCATTTGAGTGCCCAGTCCCCCAATCTATCTAAACCCCTCTGCAGGGACGTAGTATCCTGCTCACCGTGTATTAATTTACAGCAAGCATGTCAAACTCAAAGTCTAGCACGGGCCACATAAACAAGGTTTAAGTTTATGTAGGCCGCAAAAAAACAAAATCTAAAATTTTCATAGAAACGTAGGTTTATTTAGAAAATTACAGTATTAAAAAAAAACCAACATGCCCCTATACTAAACCACAGCACCCCTGTATACTAAATCCCAGTCCCCCCCCCATATACTAAATCCCAGTCATCCCCCTCTACTAAATCCCAGCACTCCCCTCTAGCCAACAAGCAGACTCCACATTGCCGCTGCCAGTATGCGACTCCGGAGTCCGGCCTCTGGTATACCCGAAATGGTGCCGACCGCACTGCAACACCCTGGTCCATTCTTCTACTTACTTTTTTTTCTGGAGCATGCAATTCAATTGTGATGACTCTCCAGCGCCCTCTGTTGGTGAAACAAAAAAAAATAATTGATTTGTATAATTACAATATGCAAATTAGAATTTTAAAAATGGACCAGTTGCATTTGTATATTTGTTTTTTTTCTTAGTTTGGAAAGTTGTGATTGTGTTATATATTTGAGGCATGTTATGTTGCTTGTTCTTTAAGTTATGTATATTTGTTTATATTTATATGGATTTTGCCACATGTTTAAGGACAAGTTAGCAAAGGCTAGTCTTTGCCCCAAAGAGTTGTGTGCGTTAGTTCCATCAGGAACTGTGTGTCCTGTGTGGTTTGTTCTGGGATCCCAGTAACAGACACTTTGGACATGTTGACTTGCTGCATTGGTCCCTGATATTTGGGACATATTAAAAAAGTTTGGCCTGAGAGTCACAAGTGCCTTTGTAATGGCAGTAGTTGGAGACACTGTGGGTAGAGATGTTGATATCTGCCTGGGAGGACAAAGATAGAGCGGATGACACCTTCCTTGAATGAAAGAACTGCGGCCTGGTCCTGTGGAGAGGTTCACAGAGACCCCACTCAAGCTTCTGTGACTGAGTCTGATGCACTCAGGAGTCCCTGGCAGCAGAGAGGAAACTGACCTGGTTGAGGTACGCAGTCGGAATAAGGGAGTTCTGTTACAGCAATTAAATTAGTTTGACAGGACCTGTTTCATAAAATCATGCTGATTTTTGCTAATTATGTTCTTCCCAATGTATTCCTGAATATTCTCCCTTAATAACCTTTCAAATACTTTCCCAGCCACAGACGTTGAGCTCACAGGTCTATAAATTCCAGGCAAAGATTTTGATCCCTTTTTGAAAATAGGAATCACATCTGCCTGCCTCCAATCATTCAATACAATTCCTGAAAGAAAAGAATCCTGAAAGATATAACATAGCGGTTCACTTATTTCCACACTTAGCTCCTTAACCCCTTCCTGACCTTGGACGTATCAGGTACGTCTGACAAAAAACAGTCCTTACTGACCGCGGACATACCCGATTCATCCGCATCGAATTAGAGTGCTGGAATCGATCATGATCGCTCTGATGGTATTGCAGCGATGCCTTGATATCGAGGCTTTCTGCAATACCCCCCCCACTACCAGGCCACCGGGTGATCACTCCCCTGGAGCGATCCCTTCAGGGTTGCCCCACGTGGTGCCCGGCAGTGAGGCAGAGCTTCGGAAGCCATCAGGCAGGGTTCTGATGCTCTGCCTCAAGGGTCGAGGCACTCAGTGAAAATAAAAATAATTTAAAAAAAATAATTAATCCCTTCACTCCCTCTTCCTCCATATGTACTTACCAGATTGGCGATCGGTGTTCTTTTTCTATGGGGGGACTGTCTGACAGCCCAGACAGCCCAGGTGTCCATAGTGCTGCCACCAGGGGGACTGCCTGAACCTGCTGGTGAAAAAAGTTTTTACAAAGTTTAAAAAAATTAAAATAAAGTTAATAAGTAAAAAAAAATATATATATATATATATATACACACGTATATATGATATAGATATATATATATATATACGCACATACATATATTACATCTATATATAATATATATATATATATATATATATATATCTTAAATATATAACATCATAATAAGTGTATTTTTTATTGATATATACATATATTAATATAAAAATACACTTAGAGTAAAATTACACACACACATATATATATATATAATATATATATAATTATATATATATATAATTTCATAACAAATAAATAATTCATTAAAAATATATTTTAAAAATTACAAAAAATTAATTGAAAAAATTATATATATGTAATTTTATTCTAACTGTATTTTGATATATATATATATATTTATATCAAAATACACTTAGAATGAAAATAAATATATATATATATATATATATATATGTATCTATAAATAAAAATAATACGAAATATACATATGTCCAAATACATAATTACATAAATAACTTCATAAATATACACGTAGACTTCAAATATATAAATATGTATATATATTTAAATTATTTTTTTATATTTATTTTATTTATTCAATTTATAGCATTTGACTTAAAGAAGAAAAAAATAACAAAATAAAGAAAAAAATACATCAATATAACTGCTTATAACAAGGACATAGTGGTAATATATAACAATAGAGGTATTATATAGCATTAAATACCGAAAGTTTCTATATAGAATACAATATTCAGTGAAAACCATCAGATATGTATATACGGTATATCTTACAATCATACTATATTTGTTTGATAACCAACCATTATTAAAAAGCTCATACCAACGATTTTCCACAGTATAGCTGTTACATTGATAAACATAATCAATTTACCAATAATAAAAAATATATATAATAAGAATAACTTAAATTCCTGAGGCTCGACATGGAGCTTCAAAAGGATCACAATCTTTGTTGTCTTATATAGTGTCTATCTGTCCAGGGTAACCATAGTTTGACCAAATTCCTAGTGCCAAATTCCATCCTGTGCTGATAGTCTATTTGCTCCATAATATTATGCCATGATAATGGGATAGAAAATTTCCAAGCCCTAGCTATGCATATTTTAATGGAAAAAAAATATGGGTCAGAAGATATTTTTGATATTTATCTTGCGAAGGAAAACCAATATTAAAAAGGAAAAGTTGAGGGATAATTTATTTTATCTCCTTGAAAATAGAGTTAACAAGACCAAGCATTTGGATTTTTATGTTATTAAGTCCCTGACATTCCCACGTAAATAGAGCCCTCCTCATTTCCACATCTCCAACAATTCCTAGAATATACAGATGATATTTTATAGAGTCTAGCCGGTACCATATACCATCTATATATTATCTTTAGATGAGTTTCGTAGAGAGAGACACTATGTATACAGCACTTAACTTGTGGGTAGCTTTAGTCCATTCCAGAAGTGGAAAAGATGCCCCAATAGCTCGTTCACATTTAGTAAATGAGGTTGCATGGGATTCTTGTTCCATTGATTCAAGCAATTTAATAAATCTAGAAATCCCTCCCTTCTTTTTATATAGTACAATAAGAGGATTAACATTATGGTCCTTGAATATAGTTCTAGATAATAGAACATGTTTAATCCTTAGATATTGAAAAAGGTCTCTGGGGGGGGGGGGGGGGGGAGATTATATTTTACTTGCATTTGTATAAATGAGATGGGTTTAGATCCATCCCATAAATCAGAGATCTTCAATATGCCTAGGTGTATGCAGGGTTGAACATTTATATTATCCATTGCGTGTTGTAGGACCACTAATGGAACCCTATATAGTAATTGGTCTTCCAATTTCAATTTTTTATTTAAGATTTTTGAGTTATTAATCATATCTATTAAAATTCTATTGAAAAAATGCTTGGTGTCCAATTCACCTAGTTTCAAAATACCCATCCAAAAAAGAACAGTCAATTTATATCTGGGGCTATCCTCCTGTTCTAGAGTGAGCCATGATTGATTTCCCTGGCCCCTGTCTAGCAACTGTAAAAGGTGAGTCGCCATCCATGCTTCATGGATTTTATCGACATCTGGAAATGCTTTTCCACCTATCCTAGGTGGTTTATTTACCCAAATATATTTAGAAATCAGATTTTGAAAGTGGTTAAGAATACCTTTCCCCACTCTATAAGGAATCACCCTAAGATAGTATACAATTTTAGGTATCAGGAATGCCTTGATCATATTTAATCTTCCTATCCATGAGGATTCAATCTTCCTCCATTTGTCTACCTGTTGTTGCAAATCTTTTAATAGACTATTATAGCTTGTTTGTATCATCCTGTCAATATCAAAGGATATTTTAATCCCAAAGTAGCCAATAGTGTCCTTTGCCCATAAAAAGTGGAAGCGTGCAGTCAGAAGATCTTTCTAAACCTCAGATAGAAAAGAGGCTAAAATTTGTGTTTTTTTCATAATAACCTTGTGTCACGACACTCCTTAGTTAATATGCCCTCGTGCAGTACTCGCACTCACCACTGTTTCTGTTTGGCACTGTTTCTCATTTCCTTTCGTTAAGCACTACACCTGGCCCTTGTTTAGCACCTATATATTCTGGTTTCTCCCCTCACTCCCTGTCAGACTGTTATCCTCTATCCTCTATCCTCTATCCTCTATCCTCTATCCTCTATCCTCTATCCTCTATCCTCTATCCTCTATCCTCTATCCTCTATCCTCTATCCTCTATCCTCTATCCTCTATCCTCTATCCTCTATCCTCTATCCTCTATCCTCTATCCTCTATCCTCTATCCTCTATCCTCTATCCTGTACCTGCTGTTCCCTGGTTCCCGTGATTCTGACTCCTTGCTCCTGTGTATCCTGAGTATCCTGTGTTTCCTGATCCTGTGTTCTGATGTCCTTATGGTCCTGTGCTCTTGTCTCTGCCTGGTCCTGTGTCCTGTGCCTCCTGTTCCAGTGTTCGCCTGCAGTGTTCCTGCCTAGACTCCTTCTCCAGTGATTCTGACCTTGCTGCCTTATTTCTGTGTGACCTGCTTCGGGCTTTGCTCCTTGGTGTTTATTTAGTGCTTGGTGGCTTAGGATCTGTGCCCCACTTATATTCTGTGGTGGCTGCACTATCCTGACTAAAGCCTTTACGTTTGCCTAAGGACTATCGTGTACTCTGCCTGCTCTATTGTATATATTGATTTATTGTATATATTTATATATTTGTGGCATTGTCATATTTTGTTTTGTATATATATATATATATATATATATATATATATATATATATATATATATATATATATATATCTCCTTTGGTTTTCTTTAATACATTTTCTTTATTACTCCATTCATCGTGTCCTAGCATTATTTCTCTGCTAAGTTGGTTCCCACATTTAAAGGGACAGTGCTGTTGCAGGGCAGCACCCCTTCATGTCCTTACAGAATGATCTGACCACTTGGAACCAGCAGAGTATAATGTCTAGGATCACGATGGATAACCTTGTTGGTATTCACGCTGATTTACAGCAAGAGTGTGCTCTCATTGAGACTTGTTGTAATCAGTTAAGACAAATTCAGCGGCAGATTGGAAAGGCCTCTAATTTATGCTTGTCTACTATAGATGTCTCCTGTCAAATCCAGAAATCTGTATTATGTGGATTTATCTATGAACTTCAAACTTTTCACAAAAACATATGTGACTCGTTGCTTTCTCAGTTACCTAATTGCGATATATGGTTGAGAGAGCTTCCTGTGATAAGTAGGGTGTATACACTTATCCGTATGTCTCTTAAAGAGATATCACATAAAAAATCTCTGTCATATTTGCAGAGACAAGAATAATGCACAATAATTTTGTTGCCTTGTTACCTGAAGTTCAATTTATTATTGATCTTGTACAAGAAAGAATGACTGTCTTTATGCCTGTTAATAATGATGGTATTCCCTTTTCTGATGTACATAGCATAACTAATCCTCCTGACTCTGACTTGGGCAAATGGCTTGTTGGTCCTCCCGACTGCAAAACCGAAGTCCCTCTTGAAATTAAAGCTGAATGCCTTCCTGCCCAAACAGAAGACGAAGATGTTGAGGGGTTATACAGCACTGGCGATCCCCTCATGGACCAGGTCTTTGATGAACTGGGTGCTCGTTGCATAGCAGCTTTGGAGGACGAGCAGTCTGAATGGGAAGGTAGTACCAGTACGCAGTTTCCTAATGTTGTCTCAGTACCAGAGACCCATAGTACCCTTATACCACCGTCTCTTTTCTGCAAGATCCACTCGCCTATTCCCAAGGTGAAGCTATCGGCTACCAAGATGAACGATCTCAACACCGTTCAGGAGAGTACAAGTCTGGTCAGAGAAAGTCTCAAGCAAAGTCTGCCCAATCACGAAGCAGAAACAGACTCCCCTGAGTCTGCAACCAGAGATACGAATTCCTACCTCACCGTGCCAATTGAGGAGACCACCAGTGACCTTAACCAGGTGACGGGATCTGATCTGAAGGTCTGTCCCACAAAGGACAATGCATCCGAACTGGAAGAGTCACCTATAAAATGTGCTCCGGGTGATGCAAGTGACGACAAGGCTGGACCATTGAAATTGGGGACCAATCTCGTTGAAGGTGATCCTCCTGTCAAAAAGTCACCACGTAGGAGACGTGGTAAAAGACCTACTTCTTTCAAGACACTGGCTGAGATTGCTGAAGAACTAAAGGTGAAAGCTTCAGAACAACCAGTGGAAGAAGAGGCTATTGTGCCAAAGGCAGCTCATGACTTTGATGTGGGGAGGCTTGATGATTCCAATTTTAACTCTTCTACCTCTGGGGGTTCGAAGATTGGCACCTCTCTCACAACCGCAACTGTGGAAAAGAGTTGTCGCCAAGTAAAAAAGACTGTTATCCTCAAATAGAAGACAAAGACTCAGACTGGGTGCAACGTGACAAAACCGTGATGGATCAAGCCCAAGAAAAGGATCTAAATGAGACCAGGCTTGTTCTGAACCCACAGTCTGAAGAAGACTCTACAGTTCTTCCACTTACATGCTCTGGTAGAACCATTTCTCTGCTGCAAGAGGAAACGCCAACTACCACGCTTGTACCTGAACCAAGCGCCGAAGATTATTCAAATCAGCCGCTTAACCAAACGACAAAAGAAGGGAGTGAAACCGAACAAGGAGGTACCTGTTCCCATGATGAAGGAAGCTCCTTCTATGACATTTCATTTGCCATGATGTCTGTCACTCCACCTAAACTCCAGCAAGTATTAAATGAAGACTTGCCTTCAGTTGAGAGTCCTTCTACGACAAGTAAAGAACTACCTCAAGCTGAGCTCACAAGGGAAGAAGAGAATGATTTCAGTAACCAGGTATCTCTAGCCGCTACTGAAATTTTCCATTTGAGAGAGAGCCGTCTCTGCTTCGGTTGGCCCCGTGCTCGGAGATATTGGGGGAACCGTTCCTTGATGCATATCTGCGGTCTGTGGAGGAGGGCTCGCAGAATGCTCTTGATCCTGTACCTGTTAATTTAGGGGATTCTCCTTGTTTGGTTCCAGTGGTACCTACCCAAGATTACGCAGAGACTGTTCTCCCTTCGACTGAAGTTGCATCGCAGTCTTTGTTCCGAGGATCCCACAAGCCAGAAACCAAGTCAGACACAGGACTTCTGAGTGATGAACCTGTTACTAGCAATAGTCCCAGATCTAGTGGGTTAGCACATTTGTCGGTCACTGGTAAGGAGTGTTTCTTATCTTATGTGCCTTTACCTTCTGTTTCTGTGTCTGCCCTTCTATTGCTAAATGTTACTCTACAGTCCTTGCTTTTGTATGTTTCTATTCTGCCTCGTTGGTTTCTCCCATGGGATTATCCACCTCTCATTCCTCCTAAGCCTCCTCCTTGTTTTCCTCTACTGGTTGGGTGGCCCTGATTTTCTTCTGTCACCCGTGGGGGATCTTTGGGTTTTGGAGCGCCGGGAGTTGCTCCTTAAGGGGGGGGTACTGTCACGACACTCCTTAGTTAATATGCCCTCGTGCAGTACTCGCACTCACCACTGTTTCTCATTTCCTTTCGTTAAGCACTACACCTGGCCCTTGTTTAGCACCTATATATTCTGGTTTCTCCCCTCACTCCCTGTCAGACTGTTATCCTCTATCCTTCATCCTGTACCTGCTGTTTCCTGCTGTTTCCTGGTTCCCGTGATTCTGACTCCTTGCTCCTGTGTCTTGTATCCTGAGTATCCTGTGTTCCGATGTCCTTATGGTCCTGTGCTCTTGTCTCTGCCTGGTCCTGTGTCCTGTGCCTCCTGTTCCAGTGTTCGCCTGCAGTGTTCCTGCCTAGACTCCTCCAGTGATTCTAACCTTGCTGCCTTATTTCTGTGTGACCTGCTTTGGGCTTTGCTCCTTGGTGTTTATTTAGTGCTTGGTGGCTTAGGATCTGTGCCCCACTTATATTCTGTGGTGGCTGCACTATCCTGACTAAAGCCTTTACGTTTGCCTAAGGACTATCGTGTACTCTGCCTGCTCTATTGTATATATTGATTTATTGTATATATTTATATATTTGTGGCATTGTCATATTTTGTTTTGTGTGTGTGTGTGTGTGTGTGTGTGTATATATATATATATATATATATATATATATATATATATATATATATATATCTCCTTTGGTTTTCTTTAATACATTTTCTTTATTACTCCATTCATCGTGTCCTAGCATTATTTCTCTGCTAAGTTGGTTCCCACATTTAAAGGGACAGTGCTGTCGCAGGGCAGCACCCCTTCATGTCCTTACACCTTGTAGTTAGAAAAACTGCTATAGATAGATATAGCCTCCAATACCCATGGAATTGAAACCATCAGATCCGTCAAGATAAGAAGGACATCATCTGCAAATAGGGAAACCTTGATTTCCCCGTTGAGAGACTTGACCCCTTTTACATTAGTATTCTGTCTGATCAAAGTGGCCAAAGGTTCAATTGTAAGGATATATAATAGAGGAGCCAAAGGGCAACCCTGTCTAGTACCATTTTTAACCTCAGAGGTCAGACTCAAAGGAATTAACTATTTTGGCTGTAGAGCTCCTATATAACAGCATAGTTTTATATCTGAACTGCCCTCTAGGCCAAACTGGCCATGACAGTCAAGGAATCTCCAATTGACTCTGTCAAAGGCCTTCTCAGCATCGACGGCCATAATAACAGATCCCCATTTATGCTAATTTATTCAATGTATTAAGTTAAATATCCTACGTGTGTTATCAGTAGTACCTCTCCCTCTCACAAATCCAGACTGATCAACATCAATCAGTTCTCCGATTACCTCTTTAAATCGATTAGACAATATTTGAGAAAATATTTTCATATCTAAATTAATAAGCGATATAGGTCTATAGTTGGCAATAAGTGTTAGATCTTTCCCTACTTTGGGTATAGGAATAATTGAAGCCAACAACATCTCATTGGGGAAGGGGGTATCCACGGATACCTCTGTAAACATATCTAAAAGGATAGGGGAAATAAATCTAGAAAAGGTTTTATAGAACATTGCTGAAAATCTATCGGGCCCGGTGCCTTATTCAGTTTTAGGTTCTATTGCTTTGGTTACTTCTGATAATAAAAATGGGGCATTCAACATTTCCAACTTCCTTTGATTAATTTTTGGTAGTTTAAGATTTCTCAAGAATGTATCCATTTCTTCTCTACTCTTCCCTACCTCCTCTAGATTATATAGGGATATATAGAATTCCGCAAATGCATTTTCAATGTCATTTGGTGACGCTAAATGTTTATCCCATAAGACGATTTTTTTTATATTCTTGATTGTATTAGAAAGATCTATATTTATTTTATTGTTATGGTACCATCTTGGCTTAAGAAATAATATATTTTTATTGACCATATCATAAATTCTATATTTGATAATTTCCCTTAAGTTAGCTATTTCTTCAATTAAGTCTTTGTTCGCCATATTTTTATTTAAACGTTCCTATTTGCCAATTTTATTCTTATTCTTAACTCTTGCAAAGATTCTCCCTTCTTCCTTTTAAATTCATAACCAAGTTAAAATCAATAATCCCCTTGTGAAACTTTTAAAGGTACAGCATACCATTGCCGTGGGGACTTCCCCATTATCATTAATAGTCAAAAAAAAATTCAGATGACAAAAAAAATCAATGTTACACTCTGATTTTAGAAGGCTTTCGTTAAGTCTCCACCTTGTCCTTGGTCTAAGACCACCTTTTTACTTAACCTTGATGAATACTGGTGCATGGTCCGACACAATTATAGATCCCATATTGGATTTAATAATTGATCTTAAAAACCCAGCTTTCACCAGAAACATATCTATTCGAGAATAGGTCTGATGGACATGGGAAAAAAAGTATAATCTCTCACTAGGATTCAAAGTCCTCCAACAATCAAATAGAGAATTCCTGTCTAGAAATTCCGAAATATCGGATACATAGCTATTTACAGATTTGTGATCTCTAATATTTGTATGACTTTTGTCCCGCGTTGAGTCCAATACGCAATTAAAATCTCCCCCAATTATAATGTTGCCACATGCTAATTCATCAACCTTTTCCATGAGTTCATCCAAAAAGTCCCCCCTGGCAAGAATTTGGTGCATAAATATTGACCAAAGTATAGATAATGCCATCAATTTTTGAAATGAGTATCACATATCTTCCCATTGGGTCCCCAGTTAGATGTATCATTTCAAAATTAATTCTGCTGGAGATTATGATAGCAGTGCCTCCTTTTTTTTTTTTTTTTTACTCCCCTCCATATTTGAAGAAAATATTAACGTGAATTTCTTAAACTTCCAGAGTCTCTCTGGAGAGTTGATCCAATGTGTCTCCTGAATAAAGGCAATGTCTATATCATTTTCATTTAGAACTTTATTGACCGCTCCCCTTTTCTGTGGTGAATTCAAACCCTGAACATTCCATGATACCATATTAGGAACCGTCATAGCACCTATTGTCCTGATTGCACCCCAGGTCGAGTCTCAGAAAAAAAAGAGAAGAAAAATACACATTTACATAATAAAATACATAAAACATAAAAAGTATTCCAGCAAGGGGAACAAACCCTCTCCTGGTAATCCAGTGGGGAGACATATATATATATGTAGCCCCCTGAACGAGACCTGTCTATGATTGCAGGAATGAAGACCCTGGCAAGAGGAGGAAGGCCTCCAAACTCTTCAGAAACGAAACTGCATTCCAAATATCTAGCCTGTAATCAATCATATGTCAATCCATAGATCTATTAACTTTGTCTAGAATATAGGACCACACTAACCCATAAGGCCATATCACAGCGAATTACTGATCTAACTCTACTTACCATATTTTACAACTCTTAGTTATAATAGTACAAATCCCCCCCTTATTCTAATTTAGGGCCCCCACCCACCGCTCAGGGATGGGGGCTCGGGAGGGGGGACCCTTTTTTAAAAAAAAAATTTTTTTAATAGTGAACAGCCACAGGCTACTCACTGTTTACTAGACAAGCCCCTACTCGCGGTATAGCGAGTAGGTGCATAATTTACTTTACTTAGTATTAGTAAATTTGTCTGAAAGACCAATTTAGGTATTTCAGCGTTTTGGTAGCTCCCTAATACCGTGGGAATTAGGGAGTTATCTACCAAGCGGCTGCAAGAGAAGGTTCGAAATTCCGAAGTGGCGAAGTTCCAAGTGGCGAAGTGGCTAAGTTACCAAAGTTACCGAAGTCCCGAATTTCGGAATGCCGAACCGAACCGAAATTTTTCCCATGCACATGCGTACTCGAGAGCGATAGCGTGTTCTGTACTTTCAATTATTTTTTAAATGCATTATCCCTACATCCATTAAAAATAGATTTTAATGACTATCTTTTGTTAATTAAAAAAAAAAAAACTATAGGGGCGGAGCCTAACCTCGGAGGAAGATGGACGTCTAATCCCGCAGCTCCCTCTCCCCTCGGCACTCAATCAGCAACCATCCGCATCACCCACGGCTCTAAACCCCCTTCACGCACCGCAAATACCCGGCTGCGACGATGGGAGGCGGAAAGAAAAAGAAGGAGCTGCCTCCGTCGGTAGCAACGATATTCCGCACTCCGAGCGAGGCGCAGAGGCCTACCCAATCCGACCACGAGGAGGATCAGGGATCTGACACGGAATGGGGAGCCCACACACCAGCACCCTCAGCCCCCCTCACTGTGGGAACCCTCCAATCAATGCTCAGAGAGGCCACAGTAGAAATTAAAACGCATGTGGCTGAAGAAATTAGCAAACAACTCACAGGCCTCCGGGCGGAAGTGGCAGCATTAACAACCCGCACAGATCAGACAGAGGTACGTCTAACCACCCTGGCAACAACCTCCACAGCTCAATCCCAGGAGATATCCTACCTCCATGGCCGCCTAACCGCAATGGAGGACTCCCTAGAAGACCTAAATAATAGGTCACGTAGAAATAACATAAGGATCCGGGGCCTGCCGGAATCCATACCTCCAGACTCCCTAATGGTGACCCTAAAAAGCATCTTTGCAAAAATGGCCCCAGATGTACCACCACCACTACTGGAAATGGACAGGGCTCATAGGGCCTTGCGCCCCCCTACTCTGAGCACATCCACCCCCAGAGACGTAATAATACGTCTACATTACTTTCAAACAAAAGAGAAAATCATGCAGATAGCCAGAACCCGCCCACCACAATATGCCGGTGCTCATATAACACTTTTCCAAGATCTAGCCCCTACCACCCTAAAAAAGAGACGGGACCTGAAACCCCTCACACTAGCCCTGCAAGAGAGAGGCATTAAATACACCTGGGGACACCCCTTCAAACTCCTTATTCGAAAAGACGACCAAACCCACATCCTCGCCTCTGCGGCCGAAATGGGCCCCATGGCAGACTCCCTGGGCATACAACTACTGACCCACAATACGTTCTCCAACTACAGGGGAAGAGACCGCTCCAGAGACCAACCAAGGTCACCACGCCCAGCCAAACAGCAAAGATTCCTGCAGACAACCGGGGGGACCGATGGTGGAAGACAGGCGGAGGATATACCACCACCCCACAGACAAAACTAAAGTACCCCCCCAACACCTAACAGAAATCTACCATGTATGCTGCACAGATACCAACTCCACAAAAAGTGTAAATCAACACCCTTTAACAAAACTCGCCCAGGAAAACCACACGAAGACTCACCTCTACCCCCCCACAACACAAAGATCACAGGAACCCGCTGACCATCCCCGACGCCTCCTGCACTCTCCAGCTGCAACTCCCCGAGGACCCGAACAACACCATACACCAGTAGAGAGCGGAGGGAAAAGAGCACGAACAAATTACATCACTACGCCGCTTCACCCTCGCAAACTACAAAGAAAATGAGAGTCCCTAAAATACCACGACTCCAACCTGACCACAACCAAAGCAGGAATCAGAACATTATGAACATTTGGTGCTTCCCCCACTCTGCACTCCCTGCTATGGGAGAACGGACTCCTTACCAGATCAAGACGTAATGTACCTGAACAATCAGAGTGGGAGGGGGGTAATAGAGAAAGAACAACAAGGGGAGAGGGAGGGAGGGAGGGGAGGGGACACATAGACACAATAGATCCCACACACCCCTAGACCACACATCATAAACGGGAAGGCAACGAGAAGGGAAAACTCACACCGCAAGGGGGAGGGAGAGGGACAACCACGATAACTAGGTGCAGGGCCGGCGCGTCCATAAGGCGGCACAGGCGGCCGCCTTAGGGCGCACCGGCCCGGGGGCGCAAATGTCGGGGTGACCGGCAGGAGGGAAGCGCACAGATCCCCTCTCCTGCCGGTCACTTCTTGTAGCGTGGCCGAGCGGCAGCAGCATCCCCACAGACCAGCCTTCCTTCCTGCCGCGGACTGTGTGGAGGGGGCGGGGATATGAACACGTCATATCCCTGCTCCCTCTGTAGCACACAGCGCGCCCAGCATGGGCAGTGCTACCGCAGGGAACACCGGCCACCTTCATGTCAGCATGTGAGGACTTCCTCCCAAGAAGACTGCAGCTAGGAGGGGGGCTGGGCAGGCCTAGCTCCAACTCCCAACTACCTGAGCCAGCACTCCCCAGGTAAGCCACCCTCCTGTCTATGGCTAGAAAAGTGTATTTTTTGATTAGCATGTGTGTGTGTGTATGTCTGTCTGTTAGTGTGTCTTTGTATGTGTGTGTGTGTGTATGTCTGGCAGTGTGCCTGTATGTTTGTCAGTGTGTCTGTGTGTGTTTCTGTCTGTCAGTGTGTCTGTGTGTGTATATATCTGTCTGTCAGTGTGTCTGTGTGTGTTTCTGTCTGTCGGTGTCTTGTGTGTTTCTGTCTGTCAGTGTCCGTGTGTGTATGTCTGTCAGTGTGTCTGTGTGTGTATATATCTGTCTGTCAGTGTGTCTGTGTGTGTTTCTGTCTGTCAGTGTCCGTGTGTGTATGTCTGTCAGTGTGTCTGTGTGTGTATATATCTGTCTGTCAGTGTGTCGGTGTGTGTTTGTCTGTCAGTGTCTGTGTTTGTATGCCTGTCAGTGTGTCTGTGTGTGTATATATCTATCTGTCAGTGTGTCTGTGTGTATCTACATGTCTGTCAGTGTGTCTGTGTATGTCTGTCTGTTACTGTGTCTTTGTGTGTGTATGTCTGTCAGTGTGTCTGTTTGTGTATTTGTATGTCTATCATTGTGTATGTGTGTATCTGTATGTCTGTCAGTGTGTCTGTATGTCAGTGTGTGTTTATCTGTATGTCTGTCAATGTTTGTGTGTATCTGTATATGTATGTCTGTCTATCTGAATGTGTATCAGTTTGTGTATATGTGTATCTGCATATGTGTCAGTGTGTGTATCTTCGTGTATGTGTATCACAGTGTGTGCGTGTGTGGCAGTGTATGTGTATATGTGCATACATCTCAACATTCAAACACCAACACTACACACAAATAACCACCTGCATGCAAACTTCAACACTACATACAAACACACCCCTGCATTCAAATGTCAACACTACATACAAACACACGTCTGTATCAGACACCAAAATTATATATAAACACACACCTGCATTCAAAAACCCAACACTACACGCAAACACTACATACAAACTCACCCCTACATTCACACAAACATACTCTATACAAACACATGCTTACAGTCAAACACACAAATACTGCAACGTGCTAAATACAATCCTGCAAGCATGGGGAATCGGTAGAGCCCCAGCTTTCAAAGCATTGTTGAAGTTGCACGACAGATGGGGATCTATCTTTTAGCCATCCTGTGTTCATACACAGACCGTCAAACAGTCTGTATGTCTCTGTATGACGATCTGTGTATGTATTCAAAAGGAATAAAGCAGGCAACACTCTAATAGTAATAATGGTATATTTATTGATAGGTGAACCACCCCAAAGAAAGTGCAATGTTTTGGCTCAGCAGAGCATTATTGCATGATTAAGGCTCTGCTGAGCTGAAACGTCACACTTTCTATGGGGTGGTTCACCTATCAATAAATATACCATCCTTACTATTGGAGTATTGCCTGCGTTTATTCCTTTTGAAGACTTTACCGGTGGATCCAGCGATGTCTGCCTGGCACGGAGCATCTATCACTGTGGATGGCCGGAGCATTTACACGGAATCAGTGTGCCGGGTTCTTTGTTTGTCTGTGTATGTATGTCTTTGTATGCCTTGTCTGTATGTCTCTTTATGACTGTCTGCGTATGTATGTCTCTGTATCACTGTGTATGTATTTCTCTATATGCCAATCTCTATGTTTCTTTATGTCTGTGTTTTTGTGTGTGCCTGTGTCTGTATGCATGAATGTCTGTGTTTGTACGACAATGTACCTGTATGTGTAAATTGTATGACTGTGTTTGTTTGATTGTGGGCCTTTTATGACTGTGTGTCTGTATATCTTTGTGACTGTGTGCCTGAATAATTATGTCTGTGTGCTTGTATGGTTGTGTGTCTGTATGTTTGTGTATTTGTGCATGTATGTATTTTTGCCTGTATCTATGTCTATGTCTATATGGGAGAAAAAGAGGGGAAGAAATGGGCTGAGGGCACAAAAGCGGAGATGAGGGAGCTGTTGGCAGAGCTCCGACGAGGCATCCAGGCCGACATGGTGGTAATGAAAAGAGACATCCAAGGCCTGTCGGACCGCGTGGATATCGGTGAGCGAAACACAACGAGCCACACGCAGCAACTTGCCGATATGCAGAGAGATGTCGCCACCCTACAGCTGCAACACATCCAGGCGGAACACAAAATGGCGGCAATGGAAGACGCGCGGCGGGCCCAAAACCTCAAGATCAGGGGTGTGGCGGACTCGATCTCGGACGCCGAGGTGCCCCATCTAATTCGGCGTCTGGTAAGCACAATTCTCCCCGCAAGACAGGCCAAGGGGATAAGCATTGATGGTGCATTCCGTATACCTAAACCCACGACAGCCCCGCAGACAGTACCCAGGGATATTATCGTCAAATTCCATAAACGACAGGATAAATTGACAGTAATGGCGGCCACCAGGGGTAAGACGCCATATGCCTTTGAGGACATGTCCCTCTCTTTTTACACAGACCTCTCGAAGGGAACAATGCAATGGCGCTCAACCCTCAGACCCCTCACCACCTTACTGCGCGCACGCAACATACAATACCAATGGCGCCCACCCCGCAAACTGCAAGTGCTTCACGGGTCTAACACCTATCTAATATCAGACCTCACAGAGGCAACAAAGCACCTGGCAACATGGGGCCTCCCTCAGGATGCCATCCAACCACCTAACAGGCCCTCCAGCTCCCGTATGGGGAATCCAGCCACCTCAGAAACATTTGTCCCGAAACACCCAACCGTAACAGCAATATCAGCGGACTCACGCTGAGAAAGTCAGACTTAAGGACCCTCACCTACCATTTTGCGGATAGACCCTTGGACTGAATGGCTCCAGGCGAACGCGGTCCCACTCCAAGACCATCCCATGAAGAGCACCTGGAACATCGGCTGCACGTCACATATGGCCTACACCCAAGATGCCCACCTGGTTGCAGAATGGGACACTCGACGCTATGTTCGAACTATAATTGATTGCACAACACTCTCTGTTACGATTTGTTTTGTTATTGTTATCGTATTGCTACCTGTCTTATTATATACTATTATTCAGATACTACAAGACGCATAACGTTAATGCCTGAGGTCGCCTTTCCGACCACTCTTAAGGGTACATGACCTCTTTTAAGATACTTACCAGGGACCATACCTGTTATGTAGACCCGTTAACCTAGCTGAACCCACAGGGCCTGTCCATAGACACAACCTACCCGCCCAGAACAACACCACAGGGTTCCCACATTCTCGCATCCCCACTAGATAAAGCGATACCAAGGGACAGAACCTAAGTAACTTCACCTCACACCTGCCTAATGGGTACTCAGCTCACACTCACAGTGGATCAAACTGCAATCCCACTTACAAATGGAGCAACAGCAGTTACTTACCCTCGAATCTGGCACTACCCTCCAGCTCACCCATACTGTTCTTGGTTTTATTTACGTTTATAGTCGATTTGTAACCTAGCAGATCTTTCTTTTTGCTGTTATCTGTTCTTTTCATACAATGCGGATGTTTAGCGTAACGTTTACCACTTAATTTACACGCAGCTAGCTATGTCTCGAAACATGCTATAATATCTCAGTGAAAGCCAACTAGCCCGACACTCTTGCATAATCAGTTCTTTTAATCTACGTCTAAGCTTGTTTAATATGTCATATCTTACAAAACAAAAAAAGTGCTTTGTCTACCTGATACCCGCTGTAACACATGTCTCGCACTAAACAAATGGAATGCCGTTGGGGTACCATTTGTAAGCATGTACCAATTATAAGCACTGCAAAAATAAAGAATATAAAAAAAAAAAGAAATGGGCTGAGGGGTTGTATGAGACACACTAAAGGGGGGTGTAAGGCACAAAGGGACCAGAGGGGTAAGAGAGTGGATATGCAACACTAATGGGGGTAAAATTCAAAAGGGGGGCTACGAGACAGAGAGGTGAAGATGCATTGGGGTTTTTTTTGGGGGGGGGGGCGTCAAAATGCATCTTCGCCTGTGTAGTCAAAAATCCTAGCACCGGCCCTGACTAGGTGGGAATACAATCACATACACCTACACCCGATAACAGGGGAAAACAAAGGGAGTAAAAGTCACACGCATAGATTTAGGGACACAACCGTCGAGAAAGACTAGTTGAATTAATAACCTCAAAGAGACCCGAAGGACACAAGCAAGGGTGCTACCACACGCATCAGACATGTTTAAGATTATGTTACTGTATATATGTTGATTTCTACTGTTTATTCCAGATGAATCCTCTTCGCAGGATACACACCATACACCGACACCAGCCTACAGCCTAAGAACACTTATCAGACCACCGAACCTCAGACCGCAAACCCAAGAGCCACCCACCGAGAAACACAGACAGCAACTACTCGACTGACAAAAACCGTGAGTGATACACCTCACCCAGTGCAAGGGAGGGGGGGAGAAACGGAGATGTGAAAAACCTTCCTTTTCTCTCCTTCACCATAAACCACACTTTTCCCACAAGGGAAACGACCCACACAATTTAACCCCAATAGGCACCACACAAAAACCCCACCCACACCTGGCAAGCTCACAGTAAGACCAGGGTAACCACCCACACACATCCTCACATCCTACCACCCTCACCCCCATCCCCACCCACCGAAACCCCAACCCAAGGGTAGGCCGCACACCAACGAGGGGTAATTGTAACCCCAAAACCCCCACTATCAGACCCACACCCCAACTCACACAGACCATCAGAGATGAGAAAACTGAAATGCATCTCCCTTAATTGCAAGGGCTTAAACAACCCCGCTAAACGCCATCAATTAATGCGATGGGCCAACAGAACAGGGGCGGACATAATATTCCTCCAGGAAACCCACTTCGATGCGGCAAGACCGTTCCCACTCAAAAACAGGCATTACAAGGAATGTCATCTAGCAAATTCCCCAAACGGGAAAAGAAATGGAGTTGCGATACTAATTCGCAACACATGCCCCATTAGCTTTAAACAAACCACTGCTGACCCCCAGGGTAGATACTTGACAATTGCGGGCCACCATGGTACACACAAATACGCACTAACATCTATCTATGCCCCCAATACCCCAGACCCACCCTTCTGGACAGCTCTACGAGCACACCTAAAGCTATTCCCCTCCCACCACGTAATCCTCGGAGGGGACTTCAATGCAGTCCCAGCGCCCCAACAGGACCGTAAACGCCACTCACAACACACCAAAACACTCCCCAGAACGTCGGCCAATGATAAACTACTCTCGACCTTTATGCTCCAAACTAACCTCCAGGACATATGGAGACTTCAAAATCCCACAATAGAAGACTTCACCTTCTACTCAAACCCCCATCTATCCCACTCAAGGATCGACCTGTTCCTGGTATCCCCCTCACTCCTCACCCACGACACCACAACATCCATAGGCACGATCACATGGTCGGACCATGCAGAGATATCCTTCACACTCTCAATCCCACAAACGGCGAGATCATGGTCGTGGCGTCTTAACCCCACCTTACTGCATATACCTGAGATAACACAAACCATACAGGACGCACTTAAGGAATATTTAGAGCTAAACAAAGACTCTGTAACGTCCATAGGAACACTCTGGGCGGCACACAAAGCCGTCATAAGAGGCAAGCTAATAGCAGAAGCTACAAGACACAAAAAGCTAAAACTACAAGAACTCGAGGCCCATCTACTCTCCCTTCGGACCCTTGATGCCCAACATAAACTTCACCCCATCCCAACTCTATCAGCCCAAATAAAAACCCATCAACAAGCCATCAAATCATACATGACCAAAGACTCACTAAAAGCCCTCCAGTGGAGCAAACAACTCTTCTACGAGAAATCAAACAAAGCAGACACCCTTCTAGCCCGCAAACTCCGCCAGAAGTCACAAACCAAATGGATTACCGAAATAAAATCCCCGGGGGGCAACACTCACAAAGACCCCAACGACATTGCAACAATATTCTCTAACTACTTTAGATCGCTTTATGACCACAACCCAAACCCCTCTCCAACCCTGAAACAAGATATCGAAATATACCTCCAAAACATCCCCCTCCCATCCTTAACAGACACTGCAATAGCAACACTATCAGCCCCCCTCACGACGGAAGAAATCGCCAACACGCTGAAAACGATCAAACCAAACAAATGCCCCGGACCCGACGGCTTTACAGGCCTATATTACAAGACATACGCAAATGTTCTTATACCCTACCTCACAGCCCTAGGGAACTCACTACTACAGGGGGACCCACTCCCAAAGGAGATGCTCAAGACAAACATCTGCCTCATACCGAAACCCGACAAAACACATCTAGACCCAGGCCACTACCGACCCATATCCTTGCTCAACGTGGATACAAAGATAATCACAAAACTTTAGCCAACCGAATACACCCCCTCCTTCCGAAACTAATACACCCTGACCAAGTGGGCTTCATACCCACGAGACAAGCAGGAGACAACACAAGACGAATGATAGATCTAATTTGGGTAGCCCAAAGTAGGAAAATCCCAACCCTTCTTTTATCAATGGACGCGGAAAAGGCCTTCGACCGCCTACTATGGCCATTCTTATTTGCCACCCTCCAAAAATTCAAATTCCCACCACCCATTCTCCAAGCTTTACAGACCCTCTATGCCCAACCAACAGCCACACTCCTTATACCGAAAGCCAAACACACAGAATTCACAATTAAAAATGGGACGAGACAGGGCTGCCCGCTCTCCCCACTCCTGTTTGCCCTATCCCTCGAACCCCTCCTCCAAAGCATACGTAGGGAACAAGAAATCCAAGGTATCAAGGTCAGGAATGAAGAATATAAAATAGCAGCCTACGCGGACGATATCTTACTCACAATCACGGACCCCACCCGTTCCCTCCCACCCCTACTGACACTCCTGCAAAATTACGCAACCCTATCGGGATACAAACTAAACCTAGAAAAAACGGAAGCCCTCCCGACAGGGATACCACAAACAGCTCTCGAACTCATACAATTGACTCACCCATTTAGATACAACTCACAAAGCATCCATTACCTAGGCACGCACCTCCCAGCAGACCTCGATAAAACGTATGCACTGAACTACACCCCACTACTCCGCCAAGCACACCTAGACCTACAAACATGGGGCCCCCTGTCCATATCGTGGTTGGGGCGCATAGCCTCCGTAAAAATGAACCTACTCCCACGATTCCTGTACTTATTTCAAACCCTACCCATACCCATATCTAAACACGACTTCAAGACACTCTAATCCAACATAGATAAATTCATCTGGTCCAACAAAAAACCACGTATCAAAAGAATCACAATGTATAAAACAAACAGAACCGGAGGCCTAGGCCTCCCAAACTTTTACCACTATTACCAAGCGGCCCAATTGGCACAGATACAAAACCTACATGCACAACCGGGACTCAAAATATGGGTAGACCTGGAACATGACCTTCTGGGGTGAGACCACCCCTCACTACTCTTCTGGGTGCCCAAAAAGGACAGACCACCAACTCCGAGCACCACCCCAGCCCTAACTACATCCTTTCAAATCTGGGACTCCACAATCTCTAAGAACCCCACAGTCAACAAACCATCACCTCTCACACCCATTCTGAGAAACAACCAATTCCCCCCAGGCCTCTCACCTCGAGACTTCGCGAGATACGAGGACAACGGACTATACAGATTCCTCCACTTCTTTCAGGGCCCACAACTCCGACCCTTCCAAGACCTGCCCAACCAGACCCCACTAAACACATTTGACCACTTTAGATACCTCCAAATACGAAGTTTCCTCGAGGAACCACACAATAAGACAGCAGCCACCGCCAGGCCCACCCAATTTGAAAAAACATGCCTGCATGCACCCATACAAAAAGGACAAATCTCTACCATATACCTCCTCCTAAATGCCAACTCCCCGAACAACACCCTCACATACACGAAGGCATGGGAAAGAGACATAGGCCCCCCAGAGGACCCGTCAGATTGGCCGGACATATGGGAGGCTACGGCCTCACTCACCATATGTGTGAACCACAAGGAGCAGGCATACAAGACCCTACTCAGGTGGTATCTTACACCTCTGAGAATGAAACAGATGGGCAGGGCAACTACGGATTTATGCTGGAAGGGATGCGGGAACAAAGGCACGTACATACACCTCTGGTGGGAATGCCCAAAGACCTCACAAATATGGGACAAAGCAACCACACTAGCATCCAACATACTTAATGTGGACATACCCAAGAACCCCTGGGTGTAGCTACTTTCCAAACCACACAACCCCCTTACCAGAGCCCAGAACAAATTGCTAGCAAGAATGGCACTAGCAACTAGACGCACGATAGCGGAACAATGGGGAAACCAAAACACACCCCAACTAACCACTATGTTCAAGAAAATGAACGAAGCCATGGCAATGGACAAACTATCAGCACTGCTACATGAAACGACACAACATTACCACAAGATATGAGACCCATGGACCCAATACCCTCTTCCACTTAACTAAAAGGCGGAATAGAGGACAAGGACAACCCCCCTTAGGAAACTCCCCCCCCCTCCTCCCACAATGAAAATACGACCAACCTATTTGGGAACCTACCTCCCATAGCCCAACCCCCCCTTCCATCCCAACTAACCACTACACACCAGGCCACGCGAGAGACCACCCAGGCTCAATTAAACACCACATCAAAACATAATAAAAACCATCATACCCCAACTACACGACCTAAAAACCCAACCCAACTCAAACTCACCCCCCGCAGCAAAACCCGACACCCTCTACACCACACGAGACGACTGAAAAATTAGACTCACAGAAAAAGCACCTAACCCACGACAAACACACTCAATACCCCACAGACACTGACCAAGGAAGACTGAAGGCCACACAAGTTATGGGCCACCTGGTTCCAAATGTAAACAAAAACAAATGTGATGTAAATAAGTAATGTGACCTACAATGTGTACAACACTCCAATGTACAACGTTTGATACCCCACTGCTCATCTTTATTCTGTACCCCTACCTCTTTATCACACTGAATACCACAAAAATAAAGAATTTACAAAAAAAAAAACCTATATCATGTTTTATTTTTTCAATTTCTTCTTATAGATTGTAACTATCCATGGTTCAGCATCTAACGTTTATTTCACTGGCCAAAATCCATGTACCTACATATAATTCATTACCATCCCTAAATAGTGCATCCTCGGTTGTCATACTTTAGCCACACTTACAAGCTTACTAAGTTGTCTGAAAGTGTATGTTTAGAATAATTATTATTAACTGATTTCATCTTTTTGCTTGTGTCATCTTGAGTTTGTTGTTTTGGGTTTTTTTTACCAGTATGACTTCTTAGAATGAGTAAATATACCATATGATGTCATTGACTGTGCTTAGGCGTATTGAAATTTTGTTGACTCAGAGTCTCAGCATGGATATAACTTGTACCAATATAATAAGTAAACGAAGCTTAGTATTAAAGAGGTTTGTGTAGCCTGAAGGTAATTGGCTGAAGATGATCACCATGTAGCTCAAAGGTATAGGAAATTAAATCTGTAACTTAGAACATGGTACAACTAGCCTTGAATAAACATTATGTCATAGAGAATATGTAATTCTCCACAGCATGCAATTTATTACACATATTTTGGTTGTTTTTTGTTCGTTTTTTACATTTGTGATTTATTATTCGCATGGTCTGTGACTAAGATTAGGACAAGTTGAAGAAATAAAGTGATGGCTGGTGTGAACACATGAGTGTTCTTTAGAGGAGCACTTTAATCACCATAGCCACTACAGCCTACTGTAGTGGTTATGGTGCCTAAAGTTCCTGGCATACATTGTCAAAAGGCTTTTGAAAGGTTTGATGCTAACCATGGGTCTCTGGGCACCTGTAGTTCCATCGTTCATTAGCAGTATAATTCAAGCAGACTTTCCCCTTCCGCATTAGCAATATCAACTCTCTCTGTGTTCGTACGCAATTCATTGGCTGACACTCTTTACCAATGAACTCTGTCCAGCAAATTTACAAAATCAATATGTTTATTGAAGGTTTTCAGTATTCAAAAAGGAACTTCACAATGTTTCAAACTCTTTTTAGTCCAGCCGAAATTGCCCACATCAAACTAAGAAATAATCAGGGTACCTTGTTTCTTGATTCCTGAAACACAACATGGGGGAGGTCTACAAGGCATTTCTGGACTTCCTCATGGTCCTACTTCCTCCTCCAGAGTTTCAAATGCTGTGCTTGTGACTCCGCCTCCTTTTATGACGCGGCACGTGCATGCTGACATCATGTCAATGACCGCACACACTGTGTAAATCTGCATTTTCAAATGTCTTGGGGGAGTGGTTACCCCATTAAGGAGCCATACTATCAATTGTTTGCTTGGACTCAGGGGTATGCCTTGTTATGGTTCTGTTTTGCTTCCCAATAGCTTGTTAAATATCTATTATTGTTTTTTTTTTTACTATTCTCTGTGCTCTGTATGTTAAGCCCAGCCACTCTACGGCCCTATGTTTATTTTTATATTATTTATATTGCAGAACAGAATTGTTGGTTTAATAAAGTCTGCTTACTTTACTTAATCAGTCTGCTGGGTAATTTGGTTATTATCAATGTTTCAAACCCTGTCAATCTTTATCAAGACCCAAGGCTTGCCTTATTGCACAGGAAATATTGCTGTGTGTACATACTTTCACTGATGAGAGCTGCTTTGTAAAACTGCTGCATCGACAAATCACACTGATTGAGAGGTCCTTGACTGGAGAGTCATTCTATGCTGTCAAGGTAATTGCTCCTGCAATATTTTTTTTTTATTTTGTGTGTATATAAAAAATTTGAGGGGCGGGGCCGGACCGCCGAGCTGGTCGGTCGCAAGTCTGAGCAGCTCCTGTGACCAACTGAAATATACTCTCTAAAAACCATGTCTTACCACCCAAAATTGACCGACAGCGCAGATACCCAGAGCTGAGAGACTGCGGGACCCGGGGAGAGGCTGGCTCATCGAGTTCATCATGGCTCATCGAGCTTCAGTCCCCTGGGGGAGAAAAACACGCTGCCCTAAATGGGGCCTTCTCCTGCGGCGAGTGGGGCGGACGGACGCTGCCCCACTATCCTGCACCACAGAACCCAGCTGAGGGTGCAGACTGGCGCAGACCCAGCCCCGTTCCCCCCACTTTGGACCGGTGGAGGTGATCCCGGTCCTCACCCTGTGGCCCTAAATGTGACCCTAAATGTGACACTGCAATTGGGGCCAGAAAGCCCAACCGCCGCACCTAAAATGGCGGGCGCCATGTGTGCGGACGGCAAAGGGAAGACCTGCTTTTAGCTCGCACTCGCAGCCACCAAGGCGGCTTATGCCTCCCACTCAAGCCGCACGGAGAGTCGGCGAAACCAGCGCGGCTCAAGTGCGCGGGCGACAACGGCTGCACTGAGCATTCGTCACACAAAGAAGCGAACATACTAGCCTGAAGTGACCGCGCAAACCGACACCTCTGCTGGAAGACCGATCTGGAAATCACCTACAATCCAGCCTGCACCAAGACGGACCGGTAAGCGGCAGCATTCCGCAGAACACACCCAGCTCGCGATCAGGGCAGACACCAGCCTACGGATGACCAAGAGAGGCAAGCCCACTAAAATACAGCGGCAACACTGGGAAATCCAGCGAGATCTACAAAATAAATCACGGACAAACTTAGCTTTGAAGCCTGCTTGGAAGGACACTTGCCAATATGACACAGCAGAGCAGGCATCAGAGAAAATCAGGACTGCCCCTATCTGAAAAGCCTTGAGCCCGCCAGGATGCCAACGTCTTCCCACTGAGGCGGCTTGGGAAACTCTGACCAACCAGGGTGACAACCTCGTTACAATCTTTGGTTTATATAAGATGTTCTTACTAGAACTAGCTTAACTTGCAGTAACTTACCTTTACTCTGTTGCCTAGACAGCTAATCCCCTAATATTTTAAAAATGTGACACGCCAGAATAGCCTGTAACTCTAGCACAGCTTATTTACTACTAATATATGCCTAGCTTGTTGCCTCTAACCAAGTATAGGACTGTGCAGAACCAGTAAGAATGCCACATAGAGTGATATTCCAGAATGCATACCTTACTAAGCAAAGTGCCCTACTAGACTCAGGAGAAGAAAAGCGTCTACTAAACTTGCTACTTAAAGCGCAAATGCTCATGTTAATGCTAACTAACTTGTCTCCACCTAACTGGTTTTGCTACTGAGATAAAGCTACGTACATTAACCTATAAAATGAAGCAGTTCCTCAGGGGAGAATATGTAATTTTATAACATGACAGGAGGCTTCGTATTTGCTTAAGTCTCTCTTTACTAGAACTCCACAGCAGCACAGAAAAACAACCAATCAGAAAAAAGTAGGTACTATAAAACTCCCCTCCCCATGCATCATTTCCTCTTTCTTTGCTGCTCTGCAGACAGTACAGGTCAGAGTACCACTGCCTCCTGCTTATAGTTGGTGGCTTTGGGATTTATTATGATTTATATTTATGTTGTTCAGTTACCATGTTATGTATTTATTATTTGTATATCATATATGTATATCTGTATTTAGTTATTTCTTATATATTATTATTTTTGCTTTTATATATTTAATGTTTATTATATTTATATTTATATATGTATATACTGTATTTTATATATGTTTATGTTTTATTTATTATACAGATTGTTTCATAGTGGCTTTGGGCTTACTGCCCGCTTTTTTCTCATTGCTTCCCCTGTTTGGGGATGTTTCCTTTCACGTGGTGGTTTTATGGGGGTTTTCCTGGAGATTCCTTTAAGTTTTGCTTCCCCCTCCCCATCCATCCCCCCCCTACCCCCACCCCCCACCACCACCACCCTAGCGCCCTTCTATTGACCCCCGCGGGCTACGGGCGCTCTGCTCGGGGAGGCAGGAGGCTAGCTGTTTGGCTGCCTCCTCTGTCTCCTCGAGCTCCAGTGTGAGCATGCCGGCGCCCGGGGTTACTCGCGGTCGGACGCGAGTACCCGGCGGCCGCTTCAGCCCATACACGTGGCCACCTGAGTTGTCTATTATTTTTGCCCTATTCCTGAAGTTATACCATGGGTACGATAACCTTCTGGCAGCATGCTGATGATGCATACTATGGATGACAAAATCTCAGACTGGTCTGCGTGCCCATGTGCATATCCTATTCTCAGTTAATATGTATTGCTCACTATGTCACGTTTTACTGGACGCAGTTATCACTGGAACATTTTCAGTTTATACCTATTGCAACTGGGATACCACTATTGCCTGCTGGGCATTTAGGGACCACTAGTCCCAGTTATATGTTATTAACACAGTATTATGCTGTCTAAAAGGGTTGGAATCTGGGGGCCCTATGCCACAGGATGCTCTGAGGATCTACAATTTTTGGGACTCTACCCAACTCAAGGGTCCCCATTACTCATTCAATACCCATTGTAAAGCGCTGCAGAATTGGATTGCGCTATATATTAATAATAATGTAATAATAATAATACACAACCCAGGATTGGCCTGCTATGTCTGTGCCCCATTGATTGGCCTGCTATGTCTGTGCCCCATTGATTGGCCTGCTATGTCTGTGCCCCATTGATTGGCCTGCTATGTCTGTGCCCATTAGAACGGCCTGCTATGTCTGTGCCCATTAGAACGGCCTGCTATGTCTGTGCCCTTAAGAACGGCCTGCTATGTCTGTGCCCTTAAGAACGGCCTGCTATGTCTGTGCCCTTAAGAACGGCCTGCTATGTCTGTGCCCTTAAGAACGGCCTGCTATGTCTGTGCCCATAAGAACGGCCTGCTATGTCTGTGCCCATAAGAACGGCCTGCTATGTCTGTGCCCATTTAAAGGCCTGCTATGTCTGTGCCCATTTAAAGGCCTGCTGTGTCTGTGCCCATTTAAATGGCCTGCTATGTCGATGCCTATCTGTATGGCCTGCTATGTCGATGCCTATCTGTATGGCCTGCTATGTCCGTGCCAATTTGCTTGGCCAACTATCCCGTGTCCATTCGTTTGGCCTGCTGGGCCTGTGCCCTTCTGACGGGCCTACTCTATTGGTGCCGAATCCCTTTTAGGCCGCAGACCTGGGGGAATGTCACTGAGGAAATGCCAGTGCCCACCAGTGACATGGATATAGGCAGGTGTCCAGACAAGCACCATTGCCATACTTCCCAAGAGGACACCTGTGTACGGCCATCTGAATATGGTGGGTAGGGTGAAGGCCCTAAACCTCATGCCTGAAGGACAGGGTTTCTTATCAGGACCCCGGTCATACATCTCCAAGGAGAACTTCGCACAGGCAAGGATCGGTGCTCAGACACCTACAGGAGAACGCAGTGTTTTCCTTGTCTTTTACATCTACCTCCGTATCTGCTTCCCGGTATCCTTAGAGGTGTCGGTAGTTTTTTCCTGCGTTAGGTTAGCTCCTGGCTCTGTTCAGTGGGGCTTACCTGTCTTACCTTCCGGCCTGCTATTTGCCTTCTATCTGAGATAGAATTTACGTATTTTTCTCTTATCTACGTTATTTTTTCGTTTTCGTGACTTCTTTTTCCTTTCGCTCGGGTCGTCGAGAGGCCTGACTTGACCTCTTCCGACCTCCCGGGCGCTTGTGGATTGCGGAGAACGTCTCCAGCTTTCCTCAGGCTACCAACGGTCATCCTGGACCCCGCGCGCGCACGGGATCCGGGCGGTCAGTTGGTAGTTTTCTTTTTCATTGTTGTTTTTCCCTAGATTGCCATCAGCCTTATGCTGATATTAGTATTTTGGTGTACCCTGCAATTGGTCACCCTGAGTCTCTTGGGACTCTAGTTTGGACCACAGGAGGGTGCGGCCCTCCGTCATCTCGATCCAGGGATACTTTATTTCCAGGGACAGAGAGCGAACCACTCTCAGATACAGGACCGGACACTGATTTGTTATTAGAGGGCGCAGCCCTCCCTCAACCTCGGGCAGATATTGTGCTGGATACAGAGGACATGTTTGGAGGACACATTCTCATAGTGAGAACCGGTCACGGAGGTAGACTGGACTGTTTGGTTATTAATGGGCGCGGCCCGCTCAGGCTATCAGCCGGACGCTATCACGTTAATCGATCACATTAGTAGAGAGCGCGGCTCTCTCATACACTCGACACTCTACAGTGCCGACTATTTGCTCATCACACAAGACATCGATGACTACATAGAGGGGCGTCCCTCCTGCATTCAATTAGATCTGACATAGGTGCTACTGATTTCGTTATGGAGGACGGCCTGGTCATGCAAGATATACATATTTAGACTGGATCCCTCTATTTTATCTCCGGTAATGGATCGATTAGATCCGGACCTCTGTACCACACGCGAGAAATACCCACAGAGGTATACAGGGGGAGACTCCCACTTATTTACACACACTCCTGGAGATGGTATGGCTAATGGATGAGCCTCAGGTAGTATGAGAGTACAGGGTTTGGTATATTCTGTACCACATAAGACGGAGAAGTGCTTTCAGTTTTGGATACCCAGACCATTGCGAACAAACTGCGCAGACAGTTTCTCTCATATCAAGATGACAGATACGGACACCTTCATGGAGCAGACGGGCACTGCCTTGCTCGGGTAACAAGACTAGAGAAGGCCTACTACCCGGTCTGAAGGTAAACCGTATGCATGGTTCGCATGGCATGACCGGAAACCCCGGTTGTCTTGAGTTCCCCGGTCATTACGATCTTGGGATAAGATGGCAGTACTGCCCCATCTCCTCGGAGCACATACCTGGTGAACAGGGTTCGCAGATGGTGGGCCTTCCATCTATACTCTATATATCCCTCACGGGAGCCGTTTTGTTTTGGATTCGCACTAACCCACTTTTTCAACTACCGTCAAGGAGACCTACGAGTCTCTATGGAGGTACCTGGTGTGCCCCAACTCCTACACAGACACCAAAGTCGGGTCACGTCCTACCGCTGGAGTACGGCTCAGGATGGTGGCAGACTCAGACAGAGCTGCCGACATTCTCTAACAGGACGACACATGTTTCGGACGGCTGAAGCTGGACCCTTCTTTTTTCACTATATCTGCTCTCTGGAGTCGCCTGTCATGAGCGAAGGGACTTTACGCCTTGCCTGCGCAGTGGAGAACGCTATGTGTTCGCGGGAATCCAAGCAAAGAAGGGAGGTACCCCTCTATAGGGAGACTTTGACTTCAATTATCAAACTCACATTCCTGGGTCCCTTGTCCTAGGGTCTACTCTGGGAGTTACTGCCTGGACAGTCAGGGGTACAGGGACCTAAGGGTATCGCTATATTATACCCCATCTTGTAGGTGGCGTGTATACAGGGAACCCCTACACGAATTTTGACAGGTCGGGCATGGAACAGGATCGTACTACGGGTAATTGGATTATTTCACTCTCTCACTACAGCATGTGAGGACTCTTCGTGGTTTCCAGGTCCCAATCACCATTGGATCCGTACATCTTTCTCTCTTAGACGATGACATATCTGTATGGAAATCTCCACTCCGGTTTTACGCTTCCCATCCCTTTGAATATTTCTGGGATTTTCTATTCCCAGAATAGTCGACCACCGTTCATCCACACAAGTTCAGTTCGGATCCCTGAATGGACATCCTTTGGGAGTCTTTTCTCTACCGCAGCCGAGGATTACACAGTCCATTTGGAATATTGGAATCACTTAGGATACGGCTGGTTTGACCACACCCTTGCCTGCATACTAATTTATTCTCGGATGAAACATCTCACCGGGTAGGTCAGGAGGGAACGAAAGATCCTACTCGGTTCTATTGTGATATTGGTGGTGGACTTAGGCGCATTCCTTGAGATTGGAGATCTACCTGCAAGGCCACATTGCCGGATGACCCTGGCACGATCGGAGGAGCCACCTTACAGATCAAGAGTTGAGACATGGTGGCAGTTTTTCTTCTTGCGACCCTAAGTCCGCAAATGACCTTCGACTTTTTACAACTACAGGAAAATGGCTGATAGGTCAGATTGCCAGCCCTTGGACCGACTGCTAGGAAACAGGTCGCAACACCACGTACAATGGATCTATCGGCGTAGGGTGTTTTTTTGCGTTTGAGATACTTCGTCGGCTGGCATCTTCATTGATCCGTCTTCTGTCGTTTATCGCAGTTGTTAAGTCCAATTGGGATTGCTCTGATATCTCCTGGAATAGGTACCAGCGACACAAACAGCGTTGGATTGGTGAATTGAGCGTTGAAACAGCAAATACGAAGCCTCCTGTCATGTTATAAAATTGTAGATTATGCTAGCTTTAGTGTACCTATAATCTTAATTTTATTAATGACAGGAGGCGAGTATTTCCCACCCATTCTTATCCCTCCCTTGTTCAATGTTAATAGTTTAGATTAATCAGGTACGTATGCAACTCTGCTTGTTGTCTCTGCTACCTGTCACTTGTTTCTTATGTCTGTTTTTCATATGTAGGGTTGGGATATCTCATATTAAGGTAAATTTGGTTGTTACACTGGGTGCCTACATGTTTTGTTCGGAGTACATTTCATTGGCTAACCAACCCTTTCGATTCTGTTTTTCTCTCGTTTCAGTTTACAGTCCATCAACACTATCTGGTTTGACAGCTCTTCTCGGATGGCGGACATTGTCATATTCATTGTATCTAGGACTTAGTTTCTTCCCCATTATTTTTTCTGCTTTTTGTTCTGTTTTATCGCAGCTTGAAAGAGGAAATGATGCATGGGGAGGGGAGTTTTATAGTACCTACTTTTTTCTGATTGGTTGTTTTTCTGTGCTGCTGTGGAGTTCTAGTAAAGAGAGACTTAAGCAAATACTCGCCTCCTGTCATTAATAAAATTAAGATTATAGGTACACTAAAGCTAGCATAATCTACAATTTTACGTTAAACTGTAATCTTGTATCTACTGTCAGTCATATATCTCCACTTCTTCTTTCTGTAAAGCTCACTCAATGCTTCAATAAAAATAAAGATTGACAAAAAAAAAAAAAAAACATTTGCAGATACACAAATGTGCATTCCTAGAGCTAACGTTTTAATTCAGCTATGATAGTGTCGTTCATCCGCCGCATATGTGTCACGGCTAGATAGAAGAACCCAAAACGCACAGACCCTAATCTGCCAAAGGAATGGTATAACGTATTACTGGGCCTTGGAATGGCCAGATTTAACGATAAGAGTAGACAAGGAGAAAGCCAAGGTAAAACATAGGGGTGAACAACATAAACGGTAAGACAAGCAAAGGTCAGGAACATAAAAAGTGGAGAGACAATTAAACAAGCCAAAGTCAGTAGGAAACAGGAAATCCAAACAATATAAAGCGCACTCTTGGGTATACAAGAACCACAACAGGGCAACTTGCTATTGAAAAGACCTGGCTTATAAATCCAGGGAACCAATTCCATTGGTCAGCATCACTGTAGAGCGCCTAAAGACCCGAGTTCGGCCTAGCGCCAAACTCGGGAGTCTCTGTTCGTGCAATCTGATAGGTTCGGCACTTCGAGCCACGCTGTTAGGAGGTTGGCGCAACTTTCCACAAATAGATGCACACGCAGAGCATGCAGCATCTGACCCGCCGCTTGATCGGGGAGCTCCGGAACAGGTAAGCATGACAGTATGATCTCAACTGGTGAGATTTACTTACCTTTCAAGCCACGGTCTTCATTCTGCTGACACATCTCTTTGGCTGAGATTATTAAGAGTGTTGACCTCACCCATAGGAAAACAAGTTAGTGTGCAAAACACCACACTGTGCAAATCAGATGGTCTCTATGACCAGAATTACAGCCACTAGAGGCATTTAAACCTTGCAGTGTAAACATTGCCTTTCCTGTAGAACAGCAATGTTTTACATGGCAGGGTTAAAATAGGGGGACATGGCACCCAAACCACCTTGTTTAGATGAACTGGTCTGGGTGCCTATAGTGTCCCTCTAATGCTTGAGGCCCACGAGTTTAATTTTTTGATACAAATGTTGCATGGTCTGAAACTTAGTTTAGCCATCTTTTCAGTATATAGGCTTTCACCAAAATATAAAAATTATTTTTGGGAAATGTATCTTCTGTAACACCCTGATAATTAAACTGATGCTGTAACTAAAGAATTATTGTTTGTTTGTTTTTTTCAAAATGAAATTCGAACACAGATAAACAAAAGCTTGAGATATTATCAATTTCAGATGCATCAACCCAGATATATGATTTGAATTTGAAAAGGATTATAAATCTTTATAATACTGACAACTGAAACTTTAGCTACCATAATAGCAATAGCAGCTCATTCATATACTATCACACTATGTTGAACACAGTAACACAAGTCCTTCATAAATGCCAAATGAATGAGAGAGAGCAACACTATCAATTTTCCTAGACCCCACACAAAACCTCCTTAATCACAGCAGTGACGTATCTCCCATTGAGAGAGACACAAGGCCATGCTACACAAAGATGCCTAAATCAACTCAAAGATCTTTATTTCCACAATAACATTAATAGCCTGACACATCCCACTTTGGTACTTGTGCATTTATGGAGTTTTTAGTTCAAAATCCATCCAAAAATCCTTTTTTTGTGTATGTGTTTTCATGGCTCATAGGTACACAAGATGTGATATTTAAATCTTCATCTTGGATCAAGCCTTTGTTAAGTTGTTTGTTTCCACAGTCCTTCTAGGAATTTACTTTGAATTTCTGGCTTATTCCAAATAAAGGGCAGAATTTATGTATTTATTTCTTTAGCCTGAGTAATACGGAGCTCAGCCTGACCTCAGCTTTGATCATGCGGTTTTGTGATTTTGAATCTCAGTATATTGATCGGATTAACATTATTTAGTCGGTCCCACACTTCTAGATTCCACTACACATTGACTATGCTTTATTTTGCAAATCAATTTATTTTATACTCTATTCTGGTGGTATTAGCAGATTCCATTGAAACTTTAACACTTAACCTTAACAAGTCTAATTGTCTTGCTTAATCCACTGCTGGTCTTTATAGAATTGTAGTTCATGCCTTAAAAGTACACTTCAAGCACCATAAACTCTGCAGTGCACTATATGGGTTTTGGTGCCTTGTAAATAGTTAAACCTTTGAAAGTGATCAGCTGATATTTTCAGCCAATGAACTAGGCTTGCACGGCAGGACTTAGCTCAGGAGAGCTTAAATTAAAACATTGCAGTTGTAGAGAAACCAGACAGCCACTAGAGGTGCTTCCTGCTGGTTCACAGAGTCAATGCTTTTCTATGGGGAAGGTCTAATGCATGCTTGGTATTCGCCATGAGGAGCCCTGGAATCAGGTAAGTGTTTAAAGGGTTATTTAACCTCTTATATCATCGGTGGGGAGGGCACGTGATGGTGGGCAGAGGATTCTGATTGCTAACACTATACTGTTTCTTTAAATCTCAATACTTTGGCACAATTGTCAGTGAGTTTTCTATCATTGTTCTCCATCAACATGTGTTTGTCATTGATTGTTTCACATACTTGTTTGCGAACCTACCTGCTCAGTTATATAAATGGCTGCTCAGACATGCCATCTTACTGCTATACGTCCACCCACAAACCTTTATTTGAAGAACTCTTTAACTTGGGTGTATTGCAAGTGTCAGCATGCCACAATAAATAAAAACAATAATGAATCTGTGAATGCAATAACCATTATCCCATTAGGTAAAGTAGATCTATCATGTTCTGGATTTTTTTTTACATATATTAACTATATACATATAGATTTCACAACTATATATATAAAAGCAAATGTGAAATCCACTCATGCATTTTTGCAACATACACCGATCAGCAACAACATTAAAACCACTGGCAAGTAGAGTGAATAATATTAATTATATTGTTACAACAGCACTTGTCCTGGGGTGGCATATATTAGGCAGCAAGTGAACAGTCAGTTCTTGAATTTCATGTGTTGGAAGCAGGAAAAATGGGCAAGCAAAAACATCTGAGCAGAGACGGACTGACAGTGGATTATGCCCCCGGGCAAAATAAGGACCCAGGCCCCTTGCAGATCTATTTATATGCTGGTGTAGATGTACCGTGTATTTGATTGTATGTGCACGTGAAAGGAATCTATGCTTCTGAGTGTATATTCCCTGTGAGCCATGGTGTAAGTGAATATATGTATGTCTTTGTTTGTCGTGTCAGGATATGTGGATTCAGGGTTTATTTAAAGGGAAACTATAGTGCTAGGAAAACAGAGTAAGTAAGGGATGGAGGGGCAGCTTACAGATCAGGTAAGTGAGGCATGGGGGCAGCTTACAGATCAGGTAAGTGAGGCATGGGGAGCAGCTTACAGATGAGGTAAGTGAGACATGGGGGTCAACTTATAGATCAGGTAAGTGAGACATGGGGTCAGCTTATAGATCAGGTAAGTGAGACATGGGGGGCAGCTTACAGATAAGGTAAGTGAGGCATGGGGGGCAGCTTACAGATCAGGTAAGTGAGGGATGGGAGGGCAGACCACAGATCAGGTTAGTGAGGGATGTGGGGTAGCGTACAGCTTAGGTAAGTAAAGCATGGGTGAGCCAGCCTACAGATCAGGTAAGTGAGGCATGGGGGGCAGCCTACAGATCAGGTAAGTGAGGCATGGGGGGTAGCTTACAGGAAGGAGCAGGAAGGTAAGTAGAAGAAGGAGCAGAAAGGAGAAGAAGCAGAAGTAAGCAATAAGGGACATTAAATGAAGATTATAGGGTCAGCAAGACAAACATGTATTCCTGACCCTATAGTGCAAAATCCACAATTTAAGTGGCTTGCCCTCCCTCCCCTCCCCCCCCTTAGCCACCTTAAAAGTTAATAAAACTCACCTTATTTCCAGTGCCGTGGGGTCTGCCAGCGCTGGCCCCTCTGGGCATTTTAGTCAGTGCATCTCTATGAGGAAAATTCAGCGTCCCCATGCAGAGCGTGAAGATGCTGAATGGCACTGCTGCCTACTGTGCATCACTGAGCCAGGAGGCACCTCCAATGGCCATCTGAGGAGAGGCCACTTGGAGGTTTCCCTAGGGACAATGTATAGTCATAGCTAGACGACTGGGTCAGAGCATTGGTGAAGGGGCACAGGGGTTTTGATGAAGGTCTGGCCAGGGTTTTGGTGAAGGAGGGTAGGGGTTTGGTGAAGGGGCTAAGTAGACTGGTGGTGATCAAGGCCCAAATCAGCACATGAACACCCATAAAGATTCTGTGAGTCTACCCTTGATGGACAGAAAAATAAAAAACACCTTTATTGTAGGGTATAAATTCCCCTCAAAAAATAAAGGAAACTTATAACTAACTATCACATCTAATAAATAAAGGGGGAGAACCTGTATCAATATGAGATAGGAGTGGATAATAAAATAGTTCGTAATAACATCCTCGGATCCCTAGAGTTCAACTATGAACTGCATAAGAGGTAACTGATGTGAAATAATCATAGTATAGAGATCCTATATAGAATGGGGATAGACAGTGTCCCTTATGAATAGAGCCATTGCTAAGTATATACGATAGGTAAAGGGATACATACAATGAGGCACTTGAGCGTTGAAACCCAATTGTCAACTGTGTCCCAGAGGTACTGAAAACCTATCTGTAAGTAATGGGCTTTAGCAAGGTAGTATCCAGACCATTCTATTTAGAGGGAAAAGAAATTAAACACTAAGGACTTGCTAATCGAGACCGTCTAAAACGTAATGTCAATCAGTATAGGACAATTACGAAAAGTCTATAGATAAAGCCTTAAATCCAGTGTCTATCACGATTCCCCCATTAATGAGACTGTTAATGAGTCGCTTAGAGTGATAGGATTTGGTGTTGCCGTCGTGGAGACAACTGAATCCTGACAAAAATGTCAGTTCTGTACGGGCAGACCCTTTAGATCCTATCTAAAACAAGCTTAGAACAGAAATACTCTTATTAAAGATGCTATTGGCAGAGCAGTGTAGGTATGCGGCAGTACACTGTAATTGGTCAGTAGATGCTGTGAGACAGGTATACAGGGTCTATAAGTCGTACTAACTAACAATATGAACAACTTGTTTAAAGAATTCTGTAGCCTAGTCTCTAAAGCAACCGTCCCTGACGCTGAATGCCAGGTTAACTGCTTCTCATACTGTTACACACTGTTGCAGGAATAGCTAGATAAAGAGTAACATTCTGTACTGACTGCTCAAACTTAGAAAGACTCCAATTTGCAGAAAAAACAAAGCTCCTATATGAACCTCCTATATATCTCAAAGATCTCCCCCCACCCAGTGAACACACAAAGTGTTTGGTGAAAAATTAAACTAAAAGCATAACCTAACGCACGTTTCGGCGCTATGCAAGCGCCTTTCTCAAAGGTGAATGTGACACTGGCACTGGCTCTTCTTTTATATCATGTTACCTAGGATTGGTAACCAATCCCTGAATACCTCTCGTTCATGCCTCGCGCGCCAAAATCCAGAATGGGCGGATACTGCCGCTTAGAAACGCCCCTCCACGTCATTTCGGGGGCGTGTTTTGCAAGTGAGTATGTGTATGGAGCATACTCGTATCCCGATGATATGCGCTATGATGATTACTGGAGCTTGTTAACGATAATGGTCAGAGGACGGGTGATGTCCAACATCCCTTGCCGAGACCTTGGGGTACCACAATGTACTTTTTTTAGAGAGAGAAACGGGTGTCGTGTCAGTCCTATATTAAACTATTTGCAAAGACTGGTACGTCTTACAGCCTAAAAAAATAGGATATTGTTTATAGCCATTCGAAGAGATACAACCTCACCCCCGAAGAAAATCAAAAAGGGGGGAAGAAGAAAGGGAAGGATTTTTTAGGGAGCCAACATTAAGTCTATATACTATTACTTATATGCTCCCATTTAATCCTTCATTATCAAATAAATGGAGTAAAACACTGCCTCTATTATGTCTGGGCTTTATAAGCTATACAGTGCATGTATCGTTTGTAGGTAAACCATAGAGTCAGTGTCATAACGAAGTGTCACATTAAGTGTTAGTCTATGTAGATGTTTATATCCTTAATACATTTATGGTGTAGGTTTAGAAAATTGCGTCCCAGGTAGACTGTCTCTTACATATACATATTTACATATTTACAATTATGGAATTCCTTAACCAATGAAAGGGGTGAATGTAAACCCTTCATTGAGTCCTTTAGGCGATAGGGTGTCTAGTTTGTGGATCCAGTAACATTCCCTTCTTTTGAGGGTCTGATCTAGGTCTCCACCTCTCTTGCCCATCTGGATCTTCTCGATGCCCGCAAATTTAATGCAGCGGGGTGTATCACTATGTTGGGACCTAATGTGTCTTGCGACTGGTGTGTCTCTGTGTGATGTAACTGAATGGACATGTTCCATAATTCGTTTTTTAAAAGGACGTATGGTTTTTCCAACATACTTTAAACCACACTTACACGTCAATAGATATACTATACCAGATGTATTGCAGTTAAAAAACTGCTTTATGGGGAATGTAGTGGTATCTGCCGAGTCTGTAATTGTCTTAGATCCTTTGGCAATAAAAATGCATGCTACACATCTCCCACACTGGTATGTACCTTGTACCGTAATCCAGTTTTTTGATGTAGTCTTAGACATAGACAGGTGACTGGGTACTAATATATCTTTTATATTTTTCCCTCTTCTGGCTGTGACCGATACTCTAGAGGAAATGGTATCCTTCAGGTGAGGGTCTTGTGTCAGTAATGGCCAGAATCGATTTAGAATACTTTTCGCTTCCTCCCAGCCTGCGTCATAGTTGGCTATACATCTGATTTGTTTGTCCGTGTCTGGTTTGTTGTTTTGTAACAGGGTCTCCCGGTCACTATCAAGTGCCCTTTGGTATGCTTGTTTCAGGCATCTGATTGGGTATCCTCTTTCTCTAAACCTTTGTCTTAGTTCTTTTGCTTTTGTCTTGAAATCCTCAGTCGATGAGCAATTCCTTCTAAGCCTCAAATATTGCCCTACTGGGATACCCCTTTTGAGGGGGACTGGGTGGTAACTCTCCCACCTCAACATGTTGTTTGTTGACGTGGGCTTACGGAAGAGGGTAGTCTTAATCTCAAGGGTTTTCGTTATAGTGAGGGTGCAGTCTAGGAAATTAAGTGCTTGATTGCCAAATTCCATGGTGAATTTCAAATTTAGAGTATTCACGTTCAGGGATGTTACAAACTCCTCGAAGACTTCCCTGGTGCCTGTCCATATCACTAAGATATCATCTATGTACCGTTTCCATACATAGATGAAATCTGTGTATCGGGAATTTTGTTCCGAGAAAACCACCTTACTTTCCCACCACCCCAGGTGCAGGTTGGCATAAGCTGGGGCACAAGATGTCCCCATAGCGGTCCCCTGCACCTGGTGGTAGTACTTGTTTTTGAATAAAAAGAAGTTATGGGTAAGGATGAATCGTAGTAACTTTAGCACAAACTTTGTATGGGTATCGTGATCCGGGCCTCTTTTTTCCAAAAAATGACCAACATGGTCAAGCCCACTTTCATGGGGGATAGAAGAATATAGAGCTTCAACATCTAAGCTGCAGAGTACCGACCCTCTAGGTACCTTTAATGATCTCAAGCACTTCAATGTGTCTTTTGTATCTTTTAGGTATGAAGGTAAAGTTTCCACGTACGGTCGTAATATCCTATCCACATATATGCTTCCCTTGCTAGTAAAGTTATTGGACCCTGAGACTATGGGTCTGGCTGTCAGTGTTTCATACTGTTTATGGATCTTTGGGAGGCCATAGAATGTGGAAATTGTCGGGTATTTTATAAAGATACTACAGTACTCTTCTTTAGTCAGGATACCGTCATCGTATGCTTGGTCTAGGAGCAGTTTGTACTCCCTTTGGTACTTTGTTGATGGATCATTGGTAAGTATACTATAGGTCTTGTCATCGAAGAGCATGCTCTCTATCGTTTGTATATAGTGTACTCTGTTCATTATTACGATGTTGCCACCTTTGTCCGCCGGTTTGATGATGATCCCATCATTTTCCTTTAGGCTGCAGAGTGCTTTCCATTCTGCTTTGGACAAATTACCCTTAGGTTTCATAGTAAGCATATCCGTATTAATCATTTTTATCATGTTGGTGGTAGATTCCACAAACATGTTGATGTTTTTAAACTCTCTTAGGTTGGGGGTGAAGGGGGCAGTGGTTTTGAAGAAGGGGGCAGGAGTTTTTTAGAAGGGGTGATAATTTGTGAATGTGCCTGAAATTGGGGCCAAATAGAGATGGGGAGGTGCCAAAGTTTGGCTCGCACAGGCGCCTGAACACCTAAGGCCAGCCCTGGCTGCTAATATCTTGGTCCTGCTAATATTAGGCAGGTGGTTTTATTGATGTGGCTGATCAATGTATACTTTATTGTGTGGTTCATATTTCAGTATAAGTTTCCTTTTATGAAGAACACAATTTGTCATTAAAATAACTGTCTAAATACCAGGTGCCTATAGGAGGTTTTCAAGTGTTTATTGCTTTTCTATGATAAAGAATAAAATTCTCCCTCCTCTGTGATTTAATCTCAGTAATGTAACTGCATCTTTATATGCAGGTTAGTGTTACTTGACTTCATTACAAACGGTTAAGAATTGTATAAATTAATGGGATATAAACTTGAGACTTTATCTGCAAGACTGATTGAGGTCCAAAATGTTCTCTAAAAAAAAAAAAGAAAATAAGAACCTTTACAAAACTACAGAGCTGATTGAAGAATAAAGTCTGTATCCACACCCCTAAGCATTTGTACCAAATAATATGTACAGGTGGTGAAAACAAGTGTCTGTATACAGCTGCAGAAGGATCTTGAATGAAGTTACTCTGAGCGGAATGTACTGTAATCATTTGGCTAGACTGTAAAAAGAGCCCATGAGGCTCTAATCAAAACATTCTGGCCTACTTGGCGGACAAAGTCTCTGAAGTTTTGGTTAGGACGAAGCATTTACTATTTGAATGATTGTACAGTAAATCCGTAACTCCAGAGAGAAGCACTTGCATCAAAGCTAATGATTTTACCAAGTTTTAACAGTAAATCTATTCACAGATTTCATGAAACATTTAATAGCTTTAGAGCAGAGATTGGTGCAGGCATCCAAACCCCCTATGTATTAAAAAGCCAACCTTTATGTTCTCTCGGATAGGGTTTCATTTTTTTTACAGAACGGAGTCTGAAAGGGTCTTTGTATAGTCCTAAGAAAACAGACTGCAGCAGAGCAGGGCAAAATGAAAACGGGGAGCGTGTACATATGTCATAAAAAGTTCTGGCCTGCTAATGCTATCAAGTTTGCCTCTTCTGAGTTACAGGTGATTGCAAACATGTGCTGACTTGATCTACAAAGATATACTGTGTGAACTGAACATCTGGTTCCTCTTATGCTAAGAAAAACTTTGCTTTACTTTGTTTTCTGATATATCATTCTTCATGATTGCGTTCTACCACACAACTAATTCAATATATTTTACGAATTGTTACACTGAAGGAAAATATCTTCATATAAAAGACCTGCTATGTCACAGGGTCTCTCTATGTGACATAGCATTTTCACTCAGTTCTCCCAATCCCCCAACAGACACTGGGTGTTGGACTGAAGGAACGTTTACAACTAGGGTTGGTTTAACCATTAACCATAGTGTGTAATGGCAGCCCTGATAGATAGGATGTGTAGCATTATACACCTCTTGTGAGTGTGGGCTAACTGCATAACAGACAAACTTACTCACCGGCTTTACACCCACTCCCTCTCTCCCTCAATATTAATGCTTTTGTTGCTCTGAGTAGCTACCTTTCTACAATACACCCAGAATGCCATGCAAAATTTGCATATTAGCACAAGAATCACTGGATACATAACACAAAACTTTCCTAGGTTCCCTTACCAGACCCCCATTTTAAACTTTTTATTAGAAGCACAGTCTAGGATCCAAATATAACATGAAACAGCTGGAAACAACTCTTTTGTCTTTCGGGAGAGCTTCAGTATGACACTGGCTTACAACGCTGTACAACAGCAGGAAGCTAAACATTAGTAAAGTCAGTATGAGAGAAATATTGTATGAAACACTTTAGAGTTTCAGTAAATTATAACATTAGTGATGTACCGAACTGTCCGCCGGCGAACAGTTCCCGGCGAACTTAGCGTGTTCGCGTTCGCCGCGGCGGGCGGACACATGCGCAGTTCGATCCGCCCCCTATTCGTCATCATTGGGCAAACTTTGACCCTGTGCCTCTCGGTCAGCAGACACATTCCAGCCAATCAGCAGCACTCCCTCCCTTCCACACCCTCCAACCTCCCTCCCAGCATCCATTTTCGATTCATTCGGAAGATGCATGCTTAGTGAGAGGAGGGAAAGTTTAGCTGCTGCTGATTAGATAGGGAAATTGATAGCTAGGCTAGGGTATTCAGTGTCCACTACAATCCTGAAGGACTCATCTGATCTCTGCTGTAAGGACAGCACCCCAAAAAGCCCTTTTTAGGGCTATAACATCAGGCTGCTTTTTTTTTTTTTTTTTCCTGTGTAATGTAATTGCAGGTGCCTGCCTGCCAGCTTCTGTGTGAGGTTCACATTGGATACTGAGCCTACTTGCCCAGTGCCACCACTCATATCTGTTTTAACAATTGGTTAAGCTTTAGATTTAAAATAAATAATTTGTTTTCACTGTAATAGAAGAGCAGTTGCCTGCCTGCCAGCTTCTGTGTCAGGTTGGATGCCTTGCCCATTTGCACAGTCAGTGCCACCACTCATATCTGTTTTAACAATAGCTTAAGCTTTAGATTTTAAAGAAATCATTTTTTTTCACTGTAATAGAAGAGCAGTTGCCTGCCTGCCAGCTTCTGTGTCATATATAAACTACAAGCAGCGTGAAAACTATAAAAACTCAAGTGGCCATGCTGATCAAATTAAATAGTATGCTTTACACAGCGTATAAGGGTGATGTCACAGCACAACAGGAATCTAACAGGGGAAGAGGTGAAAGTCATCCTCCCCCTCCCACGACCCCGCCATATCTGCCAAGTGACCCTATGTAGGGGTAACAGTCTCTATTCTGCTCTGTGTCAGTGTGTATCATGGTCTCTGAGGACGGGGAACAGTCTCTATTCTGCTCTGTGTCAGTGTGTATCAGGGGCTTTGAGGACAGGTGTCAATGTTAGGTGATTTCTGCCCTTTATGGATTAAAAGCAGACTCTGCATCAACTGTGTAATTTTCCATGGGAGTTTTGCCATGGATCCCCCTCCGGCATGCCACAGTCCAGGTGTTAGTCCCCTTGAAACAACTTTTCCATCACTTTTGTGGCCAGAAAGAGTCCCTGTTGGTTTTAAAATTCGCCTGCCCATTGAAGTCAATGGCGGTTCGCCGGTTCGCGAACATTTGAGGAAGTTCGCGTTCGCCGTTCGCGAACCGAAAATTTCGGGTTCGCGACAACACTATATAACATATGCAGCAACTGACAAATTATATTACCTACATAAATTACTGTTGTAGAGCACGGTAAAATGACACATTCAATACCTGCCCTGCCCTAAAACCAATAAACAATTCCTGTACCACTCTTTTCAGTCAGTTTACCATGATTCTGGAAGTGCACAATATCTGTTTATATAGCTGGATGCTATGGGAAACCTCCCTTGGTTTGAACTTTAGACAAGAACCAATAAATAACCAATCACATTTAAATATAACTAGAAAACAAGTTTAAATGGTCAGAATAACACACATCCCATATTTTCAATTGGACAGAGAGGGACACTTTAATTTTAGGGTTTTGACCAGGGGTTGGGATTTTTCGGAGACATTTTAGGCGACTTACTAATAACAATTTATTCAACTAAAATCTAATTTAGAACAAGAACAATGTATCTTTTTATGACACAGACGAATTTCTAAACACATTTATTGTAGTTTGAAGACTCGTTACTGTGAGTATTATTGCTGTGGAACTCTGTTATATACCCAGACACACCAACAATATGTTCACAGAAAAGTGGGACATTAGGATAGAAATAAGGACAGCGGGATATAGGCATGAAATACGGACTGTCTTTCCTAAATAGGAATGCTTCGGAGGTACAGAGAAAATATAACTATTGGCCTTTCAACTTCTTCTTGGTAACAGAGAGGATATGCTGAATTGGATGTTAAACAAAATATAGCTAGAACTTGTTTACTTACTGTGAGTTTATTTTGCCCATTAGTTCCTTTAGCCGTCTCACCACTAGCCAGGAATTATTTTTGTTTAGTTAATACTTCAGTGAAAGCTAGAATGTCTATCACTGTTTTTTTTTTTTTTTTGCTTTTCATGTGAACCTTGTAAAAGTATATTTAGAAGCGGGAAATAAATGATAAAGAGAACAGCTCATTATTATTGGAGTCCAAGATGTTATAGCATATATTGTGGGTGGGGTTCCATGGCGAGATATTAATACATTTTTTAACTAAGTGGTCAAAAACCCCAAAAGGTTTTTATCATTGCGGCAACTGTTATGCCTGCAGAAATACTCATATAACTAAGAAAAAGAAAGATGATTTTATATCAAACATAACCAAAAATAATTTTAATATCAATTCTTTTATTTCATGTGAGTCTACTAATGTCATTTATTTGTTACAGTGTACATGCGGCTTACAGTATGTAGGAAAAACCTCAAGACCGCTGAAAACAGAATTTATGAACATATTAGGAATATTAAAATTGGGTTTTTAAATCTGTGTATCTAGCCACTTTTTAGAAAGACACAATTCCAATCCAAAAGAATTAGAATTTACAGCGATTCAAAAAATACAAACTCATTGGAGAGGTGGCAATAGTGCTTTTAACTTAAGTAAAAAAGAATCAAATTGGATATTTGAGCTCCAAACATTATGTCCAAAGGGTTTAAATATCGACTTTGAAATAGGTCCAATTTCATAATTTGATTTCACCCTCCTTTTTACTTGTGTGACATAATAGCTGTAATTCCTATTTATTTATTGTTATGTGTCTTTTATTGTTTTGGGCTACTAACATTGTCATTTTATAACCTCCCCTTTTCTGATATAAGATTCTCATATATATTTTTATTGTCCTATTATTTATCATTTTTGATATATTATATAATGTGTTTATTATTCATCATTGCTATATATTTCTCTCTTTCTCCTGTTCTTTGTGAAAATTGGACTAAAAAAACGGACTTTGGGTTACTATGGGAACACTTTCCTCCTCTTTGTGGCACGGCCGTATGAGGAATTACATGTCCACGCCCGCTCCGGGTCATGTGATCGGAGCCGCACCACGTGACCGGAGTGAAACGAAACCGGAAACACAGGCTCATAGTCACATGGCAAAGACGCGCGGCCATCTTTGGAAGGTCATATGTACCTTCATAGACAACACTATACGGCGGCCATCTTTGAGGAGGCAGATAGACATTAATTACCGCCAGAAACGCTCCATATATGGAGATGAGGACGGACTCCACAGCTGCTAATGTTTGTAAAATAATTGTATTTATTATGTATACTATATAAGAATGTTGTGGTATTGTTTGATGTTATGCACCTGAGGAAGACCTATTGCACTAGGTCGAAACGCGTTGTGCTTTATTTTTACCTTTATTTTAATAAAAGTATTTACCTTTTATTTATCTGGTGACCTGGTTCCTGATTGTTATAAAAGAGAAGACCCAAGACGTTTTCCAAGGGACCTATACTTCAATATTTGCACCAGATTGATAAATCTGCTTTAAAAGTTTAGAGCCAACTCAGAAAGGCTTTTTTCCAAAGGAGTTTTTCCAAGTTTTTTAACATTGTATTTATATTGAGATGTATTACCCTATGATGGTTTTTTATATTCACAGAACCTAGGGATCTCATTTTATACAAAGGATATCATTTACTGTGTGCGCAACCACCATCCTCTCTGTTGTTTTATCGAGATATAAATAAAATTATATTAAATGTGAAAAATGAAGTGTCCATCTTATGCTCCCGGTGATGGTGAGTACAGTCACAGACAATACTACACATAGACAGAAAACATGAATTAAGTAAATGTCAAATCAATAGAATTATCCATGTATCTCTGCTTTTTCTATATAAGTTTTTGTTATCTAACAATGCTTATGGCTCTGTAAAGATCATTCCATTGGCATACATTTTCTTTACTTGGCCCTTGTTGTTGAATTAATTGGGTACTGTCGCTTGTAATTATGTATTTATGAAATGTAAAAATAAAATTAAATATACAAATCCACACTTTCTTATCTCGCAACTGGGCTCCTCCATCATAGCCCCCTGTCAATCTTAATCTTTGTTATAAGCTCTATCCTTAGCACCTTGCAGTCAGCATTGAGAACGCATACTATATTTGCATTTCTTGCCCTGGTTTTGCCTGCACTGAACTGGATTGTGATACTATTCAGGGCTGGCGCTTCCATTAGGCCACTTAGGCGCCAGTTCCCTGGGGGCACTGTGTCAGTGTGTGCGTCTGCATTGGTCAGTGTGTCTGCCTGCATGTGTCAGTGTGTGTGTTTGTGTCAGTGTGTGTCTGCCTGTATGTGTCAGTGTGGGTGTTTGTGTCAGTGTGTGTGTCTGCATGGGTCATTGTGTATGTTTATGTCAGTGTGGGTGTTTTTGTCAGTGTGTGTCTGCATGGTCAGTGTGTATGTTTTTGTGTGTGTGTCTGCATGGGTCAGTGTGTGTATGTCTGCATTAGTCAGTATGTTATGTCAGTGTGTGTCTGCATGGGTCCATGTTTGTCTCAGTGCGTGTGTGTGTGTGTGCCTGCATGGATTAGTATGTGCGTATGTGTCTGCATGGAACATTATAGTGTTAGGAATATAAACCTGCATTCCAAAAACTATAGTGCTTCTCTCCCTTTATAGATTCAAACCCCCACTCATCTCCACCCCCTATAAAATTGGTGTAAACAGATAAATAGGGCAGCAAAAATCCTTGCACCGGCCCTGATACTATTTGCTAAATTGTTAATAGAGATGTAAAATATAATGGAGCATCACATGAAAAAAGGTTAACATACAGGTTATACGTGATTTTAAATGTTGTATTCAGTGGTGTATATTGTAGAGAGATTATAGTGTTCCTTTAAGTTTATATCTCACTAGACTGCATGTCTAGAAAAAAAATGCATGTTTTACTCATGACCCCACGAGTTTACTGCCACACCACTGGATAAGGCTGCTGGGGACATTTCTCTCTGGTAAGCCCTCACTCCAGAGACAAACTACCCCTTTTTCCCTTGGTCTCCACCTCCTTGTCCAAGGAGGGCAATAGACACCTGATGACGAGAGATACACTCCCTGTAGGGCCTCCCACCTCTCGTACAGCTTTCTGCCCCACACAACCCTTAGTCCCCTCAAATACCCTTACAACCCTGCACTCGTGACCCCTGCTCCCTGGTTGCGGACACACACGAGGTGGCCGCTGGGTGCACTTCAGTGACCTCGCTTTCGCCTCGTTCCCTAACCCTCCCCCCCTCTTTTTTTTTCTTCTTCCTCTTCTTTACATCCCTTCTTCCTCCTCCCCTTCTTCCTCCTTCTCTCTGTCCCAGCTCTCACCTTATTCTGTATATAATCCGGTTCCGACTACCCAGGCATGGCCTCTCTCAGCCTTTCCACCCGTGGCCCGAAACGGCCCTGGACCCACCTTCACGCTGTATATGATCAACGCTAAGGGACTCAAATCCCCACAGAAGCGGGCACGGGCGTTGAGAGAACTGAAGGCCCTACATATTTCCATTGCGTTCTTTCAGAAAACGCACTTTATCACGGACAAACAACCTAGATGTCACGATTCCGGGAACCCAACACGCTAACAGACACACACACACACAGAAAAGGTGCCGTACCGGACCTTAGAGTGGCCGGGCTAAGCACACACAGAATAGTCAGGAGACAAGCCGAGTCAGGGGAACCAGAAAACAGGATAACGATAAACAAGCCGAGGTCAAAGGGTAGGAGAAAGTCACAAAGTCAGATTCACAAGCCAGAGAGTACGTAACCAGAAATCACAAGTTCAGAATCAATACCATACAGCAAAGACCACAACAGGGCAGGGAGGAACAGGAAAGGTGAGTATAAATACCCTAGGTTAAATTCTGATTGGATAACTTCTAATCAGAATTAACAATCAAACGTGGGAGATATCTAAGCCTCCCACTGTGATTGTGGTACTGTTGCTTTAACGCCGGGTCACTCACGTGACCCCGGCGTTTGCATAAATCAACGACCTTCCAGCGTGCAGCGTTATACATGCTGCTGCTGGGAGGCGTGACGGATGCGAGCGGCGGAGAGGAGACGCCGCTCGACGACAGGTAGGAGGAGGGGAGACCGCGGGCGGCGATGGACTGAGGGTGAGTGCTGTGAGCTGCGAGCAGCCTCCCCTACTAGCCGCCCGCGGACCCCTGACATAACCCCCCCCTCTAGGACCGCCCAACGGGCGGGAAGCTGAAGGCTTCAAAGGAAACCGCGCATGAAAGGAGCGGACCAAAGAGGGCGCGTTCACGTCAGAGGCAGAAACCCAGGACCGCTCCTCAGGGCCGTATCCCTTCCAGTCAACCAGATACTGCAAGCGACCCTGAGAAAAACGAGAATCAAGCAGGGCAGCCACGTCGTACACATCCCTAGAGGCTGCGCGGAGGGAATCCGGACGCCTGAGAGGGCCAGAGAATCGATTACAGAGCAGGGGCTTCAAAAGGGAGGTGTGAAAGGTGTTAGGAATACGCATGGAAGGAGGTAAGGCCAGGGAGTAGGACACAGGATTGACCCTACGCAATACCTTGTAGGGGCCAAGGAACCTGGGTGCGAATTTCATCGAGGGGACCCTGAGGCGGAGATTCTTAGAGGACAACCAAACCCTATCACCCGGAACATAAGAAGGAGCAGCACCTCTACGGCGATCAGCAAATCTCTTCTGAGCAACAGCCACTCGAGAAAGAGTAGCATGGACCTGATCCCACATCTTCCGTAAGGAGGTTAGGTGCTCGTCCAAAGCGGGTATTCCCTTGTCGGAGAATACGCCGGGAAGGACAGAGGGTTGGAACCCATAAGCAACCAAAAAAGGACTTAAGCCAGTGGACGAATGAGTCACAGTGTTTCTGGCGAATTCAGCCCAGGGAAGGAGGTGAGACCAGTTGTCCTGGTGTGCATTCGTGAAGCAGCGTAAATACAACTCCACAGATTGATTTGCCCGTTCGGCAGCTCCATTGGATCGTGGATGATAGGAGGAGGTAAATGACAAGGAAATCCCCATCTCAGCACAAAAGCCCCTCCAAAACCGAGAGACAAACTGAGGACCCCTGTCGGATACGATATCCTGTGGTATACCATGCAAGTGGAAAACCTCATTGGCAAACACCCGAGCCAACTGAACCACAGAAGGTAGTTTTTTGAGTCACATCAGTCACAGTCAAAATTACTGTCATTCCATCGGATGAAGGAAGATCAACAATAAAGTCCATGGATAGGTGGGTCCATGGTTTCTTGGGTACGGACAGAGGCATCAGGAGACCCGGGGGTTTAACAGTAGGGGACTTACACTGTGCACAAACACGACAAGCCTGCACATAATCCACTACGTCTTGCTTAAGTGAAGGCCACCAGAATTGTTGAAGGAGACCCTTGTATGTTTTGGTAACCCCTGGGTGACCAGCCGTTTTGGCGGTGTGAAATAAAACTAACAATTTCTATCTCTTTCTTTCACGTATAATCTATCAACAGGTGTCTCAGAGGGTGCTTGGGTTTGGTATGCCTTGATACCATCCAGGAAAAGGGACGAAATAACCAAACGGGTAGCGGCTATTATCTTAGACGTGGGTACAATGGGTTCAGGAGCGGGGGCAATAGACTCCAAAGGTTCGTATTGTCGGGAGATAGCATCAGCCTTGACATTACGGTACCCAGGCCTATATGTGATAATGAACTGAAAGCGTGAAAGAAATAAGGACCATCTGGCTTGACGAGAGGACAATCTTTTAGCATCAGCTATATAGGAGAGATTCTTATGATCAGTTATAACCAGGATTTGGTGTCTGGCTCCTTCTAATAAGTATCTCCACTCTTTAAAAGTCATCACAATAGCTAATAGTTCCCTGTTCCTGACGTCGTAATTTTTTTCCGAATCAGATAATTTTTTAGAAAAGTAACAACAGGGATGGAGGGGTTCGTTATAGGATAGTCTTTGTGATAATACAGCTCCCACACCTGATTCTGAAGCGTCTACTTCCATTACAAAGGGAAGGGAAGGATCGGGATGGTGTAGCACAGGGGCAGTGGCAAATGCCTTTTTGAGAGTCTCAAAGGCTTTAATGGCTTCAGGAGTCCAAACCCTGGGGTGCAAACCCTTTTTAGTCAGTTTAGTGATAGGAGAAATGACTGATGAAAAGTTTTTAATAAACCTGCGATAATAATTGGCAAAGCCTATAAATCGCTGTATTGCTTTAAGGCCTTGAGGAAGAGGCCAAGACAACATGGCTTCTAATTTTGAAGGATCCATGCTGAACCCCTGTTCAGAAATGATGTACCCTAGGAATTGTACTGATTTTTGGTCGAATAAACATTTCTCCAATTTACAATAAAGACCATTTTGTAGCAATCTCTTAAGTACCTTCCTCACATGGGCATGATGAGACTCCAGATCAGGAGAAAACACAAGTATATCATCGAGATAGACCATGGCACAGACATGTAGTAAATCTCTAAGGACATCATTTATGAGGTCCTGAAAGACAGCAGAAGCATTACAAAGTCCGAAAGGCATAACTAGATACTCGTAATGCCCACTGCGTGTATTGAACGCTGTCTTCCATTCATCGTTTTCTTTTATACGAACCAAGTTATAAGCCCCCCTGAGGTCTAGTTTGGTAAAAAATCTAGAACCTTTGACACGGTCAAACAACTCAGTAATGAGAGGGATAGGATAAGCATTTTTAACTGTTATATTATTCAGGCCTCTATAGTCTATACATGGCCTTAAATCGCCCTCTTTCTTGGCAACAAAAAAGAAACCAGCACCAGCCGGAGAGGAGGACCTTCTGATAAAACCTTTACGTAAGGATTCCTGTATGTACTCCTCCATGACCTGGTTTTCTTTCTCAGAAAGCGGGTAGACCTTGCCCCTAGGAGGCATCGTTCCAGGTAACAAGTTTATGGCACAATTATAATCCCGATGTGGGGGTAGTCTATCAGCTTCCCTTTTTTCAAAGACCAATGCGAGGTCTGCATAGACAGGGCGGACAGAAACAGAAAGTGGTTTAGCTGTAGGCACATTGAGTAAACAAACGGGACGTAAACAGACCATACAGTCTTGTTGACAGGATTCCCCCCAGGAGAGTATATCCAAACAACCCCAATCAAGTACCGGGTTATGCTTAACTAACCAGGGGAAGCCCAGTATGATGGAAGCTGTAGGGGAGTCAATTATTTGGAAGGTTATCCTTTCTTTGTGTAAGGCACCCACGGCCATAACCATTTCTTGGGTCTCATGGGTCACCAGGGGTTTCTCAAGTGGTCTACCATCTATGGCCTCAACGGCCAAGGGTGTGGCCTTTTGGATCAGATTCAAGGCTGCGGTTTTAGCAAAGTTCTCATCGATAAAGTTATTTGCAGCACCTGAATCGATCAAGGCTTTAGTTGTAATCGTGGTTTGATTGACCAAAAGAGTAACCGTAATGAATGGTCTGGAGATGGACACATGAGGGGAAAAAAACATAACACCCGAGGCCGACCCCTCTTTAGGCCTTAGGTGCTGTAGTTTCCCTGCAAACTAGGACAGTTACTTCGGAGATGCCCCCTCTTACCACAATAAAGGCACAAGCCCTCCCTTCTGCGGTATGTTCTTTCAGCTTCAGATAAGCCTACAGCACCTAATTGCATGGGTTCGGGAGGTGGTTGAGTAGGGGGAGGTAACGCTAGTAGTGCAGTACTGGGTAAAGCAGGTAACCCCTGTGTATTCATTCTTCTTTGACTACGCCTCTCTCTTATACGGTTGTCAATTAGAATGATATAATCTATTAGATCATCCAGAAGAATAGGCAATTCCCTGGATGCTATTTCGTCTAATATGTAAGCGGCCAAAGCCTCCTGAAAAGCTGTTACGAGAGAGTCGTTATTCCAAACCACTTCAGCTGCCAGAGTGCGGAATTCAATGGTATAATCCGCTACTGATCTACTGCCCTGTCGGATCCTAAGCAGAGCTTTGCCAGCAGAAGCAACCCGGCCGGGCTGATCAAACGTACGTTTGAAAGCTGTTAGAAAGTCTGCAAAGGACATTGGGGACGTGTTCTCCCACATGGGGTTGGCCCATGCTAGAGCTTTTCCTGACAAATGGTTGATCAGAAAAGCAATTTTGGCTCTGTCAGTGGGGTATGAGCGCGGATTCATCACCAAATGAATATCAATTTGGTTGAGGAAACCACGGCACGATGCTGGATCACCGCTATAGCGCTGAGGTGGCGTCATGTGAACCACGTGAGCAGGAGCGGTTACCGGATCAGGACTGGGTTCTGGCCCAGCAGCAACAACTTCTTGAACGGCAGGTTGCAAGTGGGCAGTACGAGCCAGTATGGTTTGTAAAGCCTGGGCAAACTGATCCATACGATGGTCTAAACCATCCATTCTAGCCTCCTGATTAACTAGGAGCTGTGGAATGTCAGCAGGTTCCATAATGGCCCTGTTGTAATGTCACGATTCCGGGAACCCAACACGCTAACAGACACACACACACACAGAAAAGGTGCCGTACCGGACCTTAGAGTGGCCGGGCTAAGCACACACAGAATAGTCAGGAGACAAGCCGAGTCAGGGGAACCAGAAAACAGGATAACGATAAACAAGCCGAGGTCAAAGGGTAGGAGAAAGTCACAAAGTCAGTTTAACAAGCCAGAGAGTACGTAACCAGAAATCACAAGTTCAGAATCAATACCATACAGCAAAGACCACAACAGGGCAGGGAGGAACAGGAAAGGTGAGTATAAATACCCTAGGTTAAATTCTGATTGGATAACTTCCAATCAGAATTAACAATCACACGTGGGAGATATCTAAGCCTCCCACTGTGATTGTGGTACTGTTGCTTTAACGCCGGGTCACTCACGTGACCCCGGCGTTTGCATAAATCAACGACCTTCCAGCGTGCAGCGTTATACATGCTGCCGCTGGGAGGCGTGACGGATGCGAGCGGCGAGCGGCGGAGAGGAGACGCCGCTCGCCGACAGGTAGGAGGAGGGGAGACCGCGGGCGGCGATGGACTGAGGGTCAGTGCTGCGAGTTGCGAGCAGCCTCCCCTACTAGCCGCCTGCGGACCCCTGACACTAGATTCTCAAACAAATACTTTCCGCTGGGCTTTCACGCCACCAGCCCAGACTCGAAAACCAAAGGGATAACTATCCTCTTCTCAGCGGATGTCCTATTCCAAAAGGAAGCGGAAATCTCAGATCCAGAGTGCAGGTACCTCTTTTAAAGGGCTCTATCCACAACACACACTTTACCTTTGCCAACCCCTACCTCCTGAACAAAGGACAAAAACCCTTTCTCATGAGGGCACTTAAAACACTGGATTCCTTCACTAGGCAGAGACCTAAACACACCAATAGAGCCCAGGCCAGACACCTCAAAGGGCCACTCGACCCTACCGGATCACATACTCAGATGCATGAGAGCCTCCCTGCACGAATTCCAACTGTCATACTGCTGGCATACCCTACACTATACGGAAAAAGACTACACGTTCTATTTGCCACCCCATAATTCTTACTCACGTATCGATTTCTTTCTTCAACACCGTTACTTGGAAGACTTACTTTCAGCCACGATAGCGCCTATGTCCTCGTCCGACCATGCGCCGGTCCTCATCACAATCACCTCACCCACTCCTGATCAGAAACATTGGGTCTGGAGACTCAACAAATTACTGATAGAAGACCCCCTTATCCAAGTGGATGTACAATCTCAATTAGACCAAACTCTTCCTTACGAACCGAGTACCGGAAGCCACTCCGGAAAAGATATGGGAAGCACACAAATGCATGGTCCGCAGTCTCCTGATTCGACATGGCACCCAACACAAAAAGCAACACACACAGGAAACAGCAGATCAATCGCAGAAAATTGCGGACCTGGAAAAGCGTCATAAATCCACACTAGACGATGACACATATAAACAACTGGTTGCAGCCAGGGCAGACCTGAATTCACACCTCTCCCAAAAGATCGCCTTTCCATTCCGACAGGAACAAAAAAACATTTTACGAGTATGGTAACAAAAGCGGTAAGATGCTGGCAAAAGCCCGGAGGAAATCCAGGCAGAAAAGCTTCATATCAGATATTTAATATAACGGAACCTCACGAGCAGGCCCGGGCATTTTTTAATCAGAGCGGCCCACTAAATAGGGAGCAGGGCCAGATAGGGTGTGTTTTGTCATAACAAACACGCCCCATCAAAAAGTGAGCATGTTGGTGCAATGCTCTTCCAGGGCATACCATACGCAGAGCTCTGCTGAAGAGCTCTAGCATGAGAAAAAGACCTTGTATTTGTTCTGCACAGTGCAGGCAAATTTAATAACATGCTTGCACTGTGTTTGCTTGAAATTTGTCTCTGGTGTCTCTATAGATGGGATACCAGGAGACAAAAATGCCAGAAAAGAGTATTGTGCAATGTGTGTGTGAGTGTGAGGGGTGCAGTGTGTGTGAGGGGTGTAGTGTGTGCTGTGTGTGAGTCATGGGTGCTGTGTTTGCGTGAGGGTGCTATGTGGGTAAGGGTGCTGTGTGTGTAAGGGGTGCAGTGTGTGTGTGTGCTGTGTTTGTGTGATGGGTGCTGTGTTTGCGTGAGGGTGCTATGTGCGTTTGAGGAAACTGTGTGTGAGGGTGCTGTGAGTGTCAGGGGTGCAGTGTGTGTGTGTGAGGGTGCTATGAGTGTCAGGGGTGTAGTGTGTGTGTGTGCGCATAAGGGTGATGTGCGTGTTAGGGTGGTGTGTGTGTGTCTGTTAGGGTTGTAGTGTGTGTGCAAGAGAAGTGTGTGTGTGAGGGTGCTGTGTGGGTAAGGGTGCTGTGTGTGGGAGGGGTGCAGTGAATGTGTGCTGGGTGCTGTGTTTGAGTGAGGGTGCTATGTGCATGTGAGGGTGTAGTGTGTGTGTGTGTGTGTGTGAGTGAGGGTGCTGTGAGTGTCAGGGGAGCAGTGTGTGTGCGTGTGTTTGTGAGTGAGGGTGCTGTGAGTGTCATTTTTTCTAAATGACTGGACCTCTTAATCACATTCATTCACTCACAAACATTTAATCGCATTGTTACTGTTGCCCTATACCACTCTGGACATTGAGTGGATCACTTAAAAGCTGCCATGCAGTTTGCTGGAACTAGCACTTAAATTCCAGTTTATAAAGAGGATGTATTGGATGGGCAATAACTTTCCAAGTATTGGTAGCAGGTATGCTGGTACTGTGCTTTGTGAGTAGTTTTCTAAATAAATATACTTGTTCGCTAGCCATCATCCATCATGCATAAATACTGAAATCGGCAACTATAGCTTTATTTCAATGTCCCTCAAAAATGCCATGGATTTAATTTTAAAAATGTATATTACTTTAGTTGGGAAGACTCTATATGGCTACAAACTATTGTACTTACAATATAAAATGTGGAAGTAATGAGGAAAACGTGGTGCAAGTTGTAACATTGGTGCGTGTGTGTGTGTGTGAGAGAGGGTGCTGCTGTGAGTGATTATATTCCCCCCTCCCTTCTTACCTTATGCCTGGGAGAGGGAATCCTGCTGCTGGCTTCCATCCCTGGTGGTCCAGTGGTAAGTGAATTCTAGTCTGTGGGGCTAGAGTTTACTCTTGCGAGACCCGGACCGTTGCCATGGCAACGGTTCGGATCTCGCGAGAGAAACCCGGCGGAGATGTAAGTTAGAGCTCCACCGGGTTCCTCTGCTGTCAGGCTGTCTCCCTCCCTCTCTCCCGGCCGGCGGGCGGAATATACTACAAGTGGGCCGGTGAGGGAGATCTTTGATCTCCCCACCGGCCCGCCATGGAACACATCGGGGCCGGCGCTCTGATAGTGCCGGCCCTGCAAAGACCGTCAGGGGAGATCCTGTGACCTCCCCTGCTGGCCTCGGCCCATGGCCACCGCGGCCCACCGGGCATTTGCCCGGTGTGCCCGATGGCCAGTCCGGGCCTGCTCACAAGTCACCCCGAAGTCAATTGCTGATGGATTCCGGCTGTATTACGAATACAGGAAAATAAAGAGCCCGGATCTGATGACTTCACCATCAAATATTATCAAATCTACTTCCAAACACTAGCACCTCACCTACTTGTCATGTTCAATGTGATTAAGGATGGAGGGACCCTCGAGCCCAATACGTTAATGGCACACATTATAGTGTTGCCAAAGAAAGGTAAAGACCCCAAAGCTACAGGCCAATCTCCCTGTTGAATGCTGACCTGAAACCCTTTGCAAAGATTCTAGCACTCTGCATCCAACCCATCCTACAAAAACTGGTCCACCCGTATCAGGTGGGATTTGTCAAAAACAGGGAAGCCAGGGACAACGCCACCAAAGTAATCAACCTGATACACGCAGCCCGGACAAGATCTACCACCTCACTCCTGGTATCCACTGACACGGAGAAGGCGGACAGGATGAATTGGACCTTCTTGTTTGCGACATTGCAACAACTGGGAATTGGCCGAACATGAAAGCGTGGATCGAAGCTCTATACAATAAGCCTCGGCAAGAGTCTACGTGAACAGCACGCTGTCTTGCCCGTTTCTAATACGAAATGGTACCTGACAGGGATGCCCTCTCTCGCCCTTGCTGTTTGTGCTAAGCTTGGAATCCTTTCAAAACGCGATTCGGGAACGACCAGACATCAATGGCATAGACGGCAAGTGAGGAGAAAGCAAGATATCGACCTATGCCGACGACTTGCTGTTCAGAGTCCAGCACCCGCAAACTACACTCTTGGCCATCATGCAGGAATTCGACAAATGCAGCTCTCTCAGACCTGCAAATCAATTACACGAAATCCAAATTATTGCACTTGGGCTGCGATTGCACCTTGATCGCATCCCTGAAGACGCAACTCCCGTTTCAATGGTGTAAAGACGAGATCAAATATCTGGGCATATGGCTCACCGCAGACATCTCTTGCATGTTCGGACACAACAGATTTAGCGGACCAAGTACGTAAGGCTTTTACGCAATATGTATTGTGAAACTGAACTGCCAGGTTAAAATATGACATTCTAATGAAACCTAAACCACTGGGCAGACTGGGTCTCCCTGATCTGGTCAAATACCACCAAACTATACACCTACAATGCATTGCCAAATGGTCCTTAGCACCAAAGGACAAGCTTTGGATCGCCATAGAGGCCAGTTTCTCAGCACTGCCACTACATACGCTCCCCTGGCAACCCCCACGAAAGACGAGTCCAGACAGGAGCAACCCCACAATAGCTGCCACCCTGGCTGTCTGGAAGAGGATATCCGACAAGCTGGACCTTTCGCCACCTATCTCACCCCTCAGCAACCCATCGTTCCACATCATCAATTCTAAACAAACCATGACCACCCTCAGAATGCCATCACCCTGTAGGCTACAACATGTGCTTGCCAACGGAAAAATCATCCCACTAACAGAACTGCCCATACCCGAACCCCCAAGTCTTCTAACACACTTCAGATACCACCAGCTAGTCCGCCTGCTTAAGCAAATCCCGAATCTGCCCTCAGCGGCGCGAATACTTACTACATTTAAAATCATATGCACCCAATCTGCACCCCCACCACACACCATCTCACTGCTATACCGACTCCTGAACTCAACACAGGGAAATCTATACTTCCCGTATTTCGTCAGGCATTGGGAGAGAGAAATTGGTCACCCCTTGACACAAGAACAATGGATTAATGCCTTCACGATGACACATAAAACCTCCATCAGCACGAAGTACCAAGAGTCTGGATACAAAAGGATATCTCACTGGTACAATACACCTGAGAAACTTGCATCCATGCACACCTCATGTGCGCCGGAGTGCTGGAGATGTGGCAGCGGGCTTGGCACACTGTTCCATATCTGGTTGGCCTGCCCCCTGATCCAGGCTTTCTGGGGGGATGAAACCGGATAGTCTCCACACTGACGGATAACTCGATTGATCTCTCCCCGAAGAGCAGTCTACTCCACCCGACCCCCCTACCGCTGGCTACTTACAATAAGACAATCATCCCATACCTGATCAATGCAGCTCCAACGTATTGGAAGAAGACCACAGCCACCTTCATGGACGATTGGGTCAATTGAGTAGAGGATATACGGTCCATTGAGGAACTTATCTGCATGAGGGAGACATCAGACATACCAGATGATCTGGTTTCGTTGGCTGCGGTGGCAGATGACCAAATAGGTGTGTCTTTTTTCTCCTCTCTTCTCTGTCTCCCCCCCCCCCCCCACACCCCAATCTCTTTGAGACCTACCGGTACTGCTCCAAAGCCAATCCCCAGCGCATCTGATCATAAAGATCCCCATGCCAGCCTGTTACCAAATATGGGGCATAGGTATATACTACTATAACAATCAATGAGCATGCTCCTATAGACTCCCATGCAAATCTGGCATCCATTATGTGAAAGGTGGTAATACTACTTTCCTACCCCTTTACTTCCCTCTCAGTACTCACAACACCCGGGATACAGTCAATATTTCTCAGTCTTGCTTCACTCACGATCCGGAGATAATAAACTTTGACCTTGACTAAACCGCAGTCGGATAGAAAACACTGCATACTCCCAGAGATACCAGGGTTACTTCCCATTTTCATTCTCATTTATTCCTACTACCCCCCTATAGTAAACCTGCCAATAATTAACCAGCATCCTGTATGCTTGAGTTGACGGTAACCAACTTACCCAGTATCCAGTGATGCACTATTTCTCATAACTACTGGTATATTGGCATATATGTTTGCTCTCACCCATAGAGGCCATATAACCTGAGTATTCCTCATCCAGGCTTAGCATAAACTGCTACTTTTACTGTTATATTTCTGTTTTGTTTTTTTGTTTTTACTGCGAGAGCAGAATTAGTGTTATAGTACGATATAATGCCGCTTTACCACTATGTCATACCTTTGGTGTATTTGCCCTACTTGTATAACTCTATAATGGTGTGATATCTTTGCGATACTTATACATTTACAATTACCGGTATATTGTTTTTCATTAATGTATATATCTTTCAAACTAATTCCATTATTGTCCATTACTGTTCATCAGCTTGTACCAATAAACACTTTTCTTGAATGAAAAAATGACATGTTTTTTATTTTTTCATTATTTGTTTACTCCTTTCAGGGTCATTTTTGGCCTTGAACATTACTGTACAGTTTTGTTATATTAGGTTGGAAATTTAGAGTTACTTGATTTTATTATTCCCACGAAACAGCGGCAAGGCTACACCAAACAGTAGAATGTTCCTGCAGTTGAACTCAGTGATCCAAAATTAAACATATTTGGAACATTCAACTGTTACAAAGAGTTAGATCATAGACAAAGAGAAATACGAGTGCCTTATGGCACCAATTTATCAAAATGCTTTTGTTTGTCATGGATTAATATTACATGAATTAGGGGGAGAAAAAAATGATAAAGGCAGCCAATATGGAAAAAAAAACAGGGGCCTAGATCCAAGGTAAATTAGTAGCAGAAATACATTTTCTATTGTTGTATTGTTTTACAGATATATCATATTGCAGCACATCCCTAAGTGCAGAGCCTGGAAATGTCCGGAAATAAAGACCTCCAGAACAATGGAAATCATGTGGTTCATTTGGCAGAGTTCAATGGGCTTGATAGTTAGAACATAAATATCAGATTAAAATTCAGGATTTCCTACCCACCCAGAATCAGTGTTTGGGCAATGTCTGTTTCAAGCACAGAGTCCCCAGTTTAGATTTACAGCATTCTCTGCAGTGAAGTCTGCTTTGGGATTTGTGGTCAGCATGTTAGGAAAATAAATGAAGCAAAGGTGACTTGATGCTTACGTTAGTCATTATTCATTTTCTAAATTTATTGTTTAATGTGAAAGCAGTAATGAGCAAAACACACTTCACACCACAGTTTATTTCCTAGTTTAAAGAAATCCTAACACTTTCCACAATAAAAATTTTAACATTTAAGTCCAGACAACATAACACTCACAGAGCATGGCTGGTAAAATTTATTGAAGAAGCAATTTTACAATATTTATTAAGATATTCTTTTTCAACATTTCAAACATTAAGAAACCTGTCTGAATGTGTGGCTGTTTTCTAGTACTTATGTACTAAAAGCTTTTTCAGAGGAAACATTACACATTTGCACCCTTTATGTAGTAACACCGTGTTTTTATAGGTAAAGTAAGTCACAATCACTGAGGAGGCTAATAGTAGAATGGAATATTAGCAGAATGGAATATTAGTAGAATGGAATGGCCATTTAAGTGTAAGTTCACCTGCCATGTCAAGGCAAAACCTCTACGACAGTGTTTCTCAAACCAGTCCTCAAGACCCACCAACAGTCCAGGTTTTGTTAGTCCAGGTTTTGTTAGTATCTCCATTGGAATAAAACAGGGAAATACATAAATCCTGGACTGTTAGTGGGTCATGAGGACTGGTTTGAGAACCACTGCTCTACGAGATAACATTAAATAAAATGGACTTTATAGATAACATACTAGGTAACAGTATTCAACGCCGGTCTGCCGTTGCCGATATTTTTTAAAAGGCTTGGATGCTTTTTTGCATAAACAGAATATTCAATGATATAATTGAAATAGGTTGTTGATCCAAGGAGAAATTTGATTGCCATTAAGGAGTCAAGAATGATTTCTTACTTTTTGTGTCATAATTGGAAATTGCTATCGTTTTTTTGCCTCCTTTTTCTATTGATTACTTGTTTGGCTTTTTTTTTTTTAAGTCTTCTAAGGTTTATGCAGCTTAATAATGATTTTTACAACTAGCTGTATTTGAACTCTGTCCCTCCCACTGTATGTAGTGCTTGAGTATTCCCCATGAGTAAATGCTGCCAAGATTGATCAGGAATATGGAAAATTGTTTCATACTTACCGTAATTTTATTTTCCTGATCATTATTCATGGCAGCATTACGTTCCCACCCATATACTATAAGTTGTGAAGCTAGTTACAAAGACTGTCTGATGGGAAGGATCTATTTATACATATTTCAGGTTCTATTTCCTGCCCTTTCTGCTGTGAGGGGAGGAGCTAAACCATGAGTAAATGCTGCCGTATATAATGATCAGCAAAAGAAAAGTATGAAACAATTTTCCTTATTTTTTTTTATTAAACGTTTTTGTACAGCCCATATAAATTTGCTTTTTGAGTTAGTCTCAAATGATACCACATTATGGTCACTAATTTCTGGTCACAACATTACTAGTTATGACACTATCCAGAATATAATCTACTGTATTCTAGTTGGTGCTTGTACCAATTGACACATGGCAGTGTTGTTTATCAGGTTTAAAAACCTGTTTCCCTTAATTGTACTGCTAGTTCCCAAGGTCCAAACAATATCTGGATAATTAAAATCTCCAATGATTAACACATTACCCATATATACAGCCTTATTAATTTTAGATAGCAGTTGCTCTTCCCCATCAGTATTACAGGGGCACTATAATCACCAGAAAAACTACAGCTAAATTGAGTGGTTTTGGTGTCTCTAGCCTGTCACTGTAGACATTTCAATGTAAATGCTGTCTTTTCAAAGAAAAGGCAGCATTTACATTGGTGTCTTGTAACACCTCTAGTGGCAGTAACTCAGACAGCCACTAGAGGTACTTTCTGGGTCAGTGCTGCATGGAGATGCTGAACGTTCCCCATAGAGATGCATTGATTCAATGCATCTCTGTGAGGAGTTGCTGATTGGTGCAGTGTGTGTCAGTGTATCTGTGCATGTGTTTGTGTGTGTCAGTGTATGTATATGTACATGTACATATGAGTCTGTGTGTGTGAATCTTTGCATGTATGTCAGTATGTGTCAATGTAACTGTGTATGTGTGTCAGTCTGTGTGTGTACCTCTTGTAGTGTATCTATGTGTAAATATGTCTGTGGGCATCTGTGTGGCAGTGTATGTGTGCTTCTGTGTATGACAATGTGCCCCTATATGGCAGTGCATATGTATTTGTAAAATACACATTTGCACTAAGTGACCACCAGTATTACCCACAAACACACCCTGCATTCAAACGCCAACATCGTACACAAAGCAGTCCTGCATTCAAACACCAACACTACACATAACTCTGCATAAAAAAACCTTGCATTGAAAAAAACAACACTACACACAAACACACTCTGATTTTAATGCCAACACTACACACAAACAGACCACTGCATTCGAACATCAGCATGATACACAAATAAAAAAATGTTCACACAAATATACTTGATACAAAAACACACCTACATTCACAGATACTGCATACAGGTAGAACCCTGCAAGGATTGTTACATAATAGATCCACAGCTGGCAAAGCTTCATGGGATTTGTATGACAGCCAAGGATCTACCTAGTGGCCACCTGTGCTATATAGACAGGAGGGGTGGGTTCCTTAACAGGTTCTTGCACTGGGACCATGAGATTTCTAGTTACTCCCTTGTGTGCAGTGCTGACGTTTTGTGAACTTTAGTTCACTTTCATATATTTTACGTGCAACTTTGTTACAGGACCAAAAAGGGAAATGAGTTTGGAGAACAGGTATTAAACAGCTTAACCCCTTTAACCAATACAGTGCTATGAATATTTGTTTTCATTTGTTTAAATTAGGGATGCAACAAAATTTCGGCTGCCGAGATTTTCGGCCGAAAATGGGCCTATCACATTTCGTCCAAAAATGAGTCACAGCTGCCAAAAATAGTGTAGAGTGACTGGTCGGGTCCACGGTTCCCTCCCTTATGTCACCAATCACCCCTTCACTCAGTCACTGTCACCAGTCACCCCATCTCTCTGTCACCCAGGGCTGGCGCATCCATAAGCCGCCTTAGGGCGCACCGGCTCTGGGGGCGCAAGATTTCAGTGACCGGCAGGAGGGAAGCGCTCCCTCCTGCCAGGTCACCTTCTGGACCCCCGGCGGGCGGCAGTGTTCTAATGAGAGGCGGCGAGGGAGCTCTAACCACTCTGCTCTGCTCCCTCGCGCGCCGTTTGCTGATTCTGCGGGAGCAGGAATATGATGTCATATTCCGGCTCCCGGCATCAGTAGACAGCCCGCGAGGGAGCAGAGCAGAGAGGTTAGAGCTCCCTCGCCGCCTCTCATTAGAATACTGCCGCCCGCCGCACTGAAGCCCCACTGGACCCCAGGAACAGATCCACGCCAGTTCTACAGGTAGGGAGGCTGGGTGGATATTATTAATAATTTGTGTGTGTCTGAAAATGTATGTGTAAGTGTGTGTTTGTCTGTGAGTGTGTGTCTGTGTATGTGTTTGTCTGTGAGTGTCTGTGTATGTGTTTGTCTGTGAGTGTGTGTGTATGTGTGAGTGTGTGTCTGTGTGTGTATGTGTTTGTCTGTGAGTGTGTGTGTCTGTGTATGTGTTTGTCTGTGAGTGTGTTTGTCTGTGAGTGTGTGTCTGTGTATGTGTTTGTCTGTGAGTGTGTGTGTGTCTGTGAGTGTGTCTGTGTATGTGTTTGTCTGTGAGTGTCTGTGTATGTGTTTGTCTGTGAGTGTGTGTGTATGTGTGAGTGTGTGTATGTGTCTGTGTGTGTATGTGTTTGTCTGTGAGTGTGTGTCTGTAAGTGTGTGTGTGTTTATGCATTTGTGAGTGAGTGTGTGTGTGTCTGTGAATGATTGTATGAATGTGTGTGTCTGTCAGTGTATGAGTGTGTTTTGTCAGTGTGAGTGTGTCTATCAGTGTGTGTTTGTGAGTGTATGTCAAATCAGTGAGAGTATGTTTGTGATTGAGTGTGTGTCTGTCAATGAATGAGTGTGTGTCAGATCAGTGAGTCTGTGTCTGTCAGTGACGTATGTGTGTTTGTCATTGAGTGTGTGTGGCTGTTAGTGTGTATACACCACTGAGTGTAGCGTGGCGGAGCGGAGTGCAGTACAGGAGCTTCTGTTTCCTGTACCCGGCCAGACTGACAGGAATTGCAGCCAGGTACAGAAAACTGAAGCTCCTGTAGAGGATCTGCTCCGCAACGCTACAAGACAGGTAGGAGCCACACCAGGAAGGGGAGTGTGACCGCTAAGAGGGTGGGGGTGCACCAAGGGACAGAGAGGGGAGGGGAGAGAAACACCAAGGGACAGGGAAAAGAGGGGGGAGAGGAACACTAAGGGACGGGGAAGAGGGAGGGGCTGGTTAGGAGGCACATAGGTGATGATGTTCATTTTAGAGGGGGGGGCGGAAAAATGCATCTTCGCCTATGTACCCAAAAATCCTTGCACCGGCCCTGCTGTCACCCCCTCCCTCAGTCACTGTCACAAGTCACCCCCTCCCTCAGTCACCCTGTAGCGGAACGGACATTTGCAAACTACTTTTTATTCCCTATATTGGCTGTCTGTATCTACCCCTCAGTTATTTTGTGTGTTTTGACAGTTATTTTGTGTGGTTCTTCTTTGGCCGTTCAGGAGACTTCATACGAACAGAATCCATTCGTCTCCCGAACAAGAACCACCCCTGTACCCCATTAGAACGTTAACACCAACCACTTAAGTGCGAAACCGCAAGGCAAACAATTAATGAATGCTCTCTTGGGAGGCCGCCATTTCGTATAACTGAACACGTGGCTGGGACAATGATGGCCATCTTGTCTCCCGAACGAGCGCAGCGGTACTTGGTTGTCGAGTGCCTGGAACTATTTTCGGCTTGGCCGTTCCTGTTCCCGACCACCTACACGAACGGTACCGAACAGGGGAAGCATTCGTATCGTGAAAGCAAGAGATTCCCTTCTATGGTTTACGCACAGGAACCTCACGAACAGAGACCGGCCAGGGCACCTATTCTCCTGGAACTATTTCCGGCTACCACCTCGTGTCTGGCCGGTCAAAACGTACACACAATGCCGTTCCCGTTCTACCAAACCGATCTGAGTTATTCTTGGATATGCTGGTCACTCAGATCGGGGCTATCAGGGAATTTACTACTTGTGGGGTTCCTATGTATGGTTGCGGGACTTTTGGTGTACGGGATATTTTTGGGATTTTTTGTGCTTGAGAGATCATTAAATTGGAGGAGTTTACTCAGGCAATCATCTATCAAGCACAAGGGATCCTGGGATTGAAATCCTTGCATTTTCTGCCTGTGAAACCCCTTGCATGGGAAATGGCATAAAAGCTGTGTATGTGTGAATAAAATTCAGTTATACCCCCAGAGCTGAGTGTCGTCCAGTTGCTGGGGATGAGGTGAGAGATTTGTGGATTATTTTACTGTGTCTGGCTGTTTCCTGAGTATATCCTGGAGTCCCAGCAGAGGAGAGTCCCTGCTAGGACTAGGCCTCCGCTACACACACCCTCCCTCAGTCACTCTGTCATCCCCTCCCTCACTCTGTCACCAGTCACCCTTTCCCTCCCTCACTCTGCCACCAGTCACCCCCTCCCTCACTCTGTCACCAGACACCCCCTACCTCCCTGACTCTGCCACAAGTCACCCTGTCACTCTGTCACCAGTAACCCCCTACCTCATTCTTTCTGTCACCAGTCACCCACTCACTCTGTCACCAGTCACCCTCTCCCTCACTCTGCCACCAGTCTCCCCCTCCCTCGCTCTCACAGTCACCCTCTCCCTCCCTCACTCTGCCACCAGTCACCCCGTCACTCTGTCACCAGTCACCCCCGCCCTCCGTCTTTCTGACACCAGTCACCCACTCACTCTGTCACCAGTCACCCCCACCCTCCCACATTCTGCCACTTGGCACCCCGTCACTCTGTCACCAGTCACCTCCTCCCTCCGTCTTTCTGACACCAGTCACCCACTCACTCTGTCACCAGTCACCCCCCTCACTCTGTCACCAGTCACCCCTCACTCTGCCACCCCCTCACTCAATCTACCACCTGTAACTCCCTCCCACGCTCTGCCACCTGTCACCACCTCACTCTGCCATCACTGTCCCACCCCACACTATGTGTCCTACCTATACTACATCCCTATCACCCCACACTATGTGCCCTACACCCCTATCACACCCCACACTATGTGCCCTACACACACTACATCCCTAGCCCACCCCATGCTGTGCCTTACACACTCTACATAACCTATAAACATACAAACTACATCCCTATCCCACGCCACACCATGTTCCCTACACACACAATATAACCTACACACATACACACTACATTCCTTTCCCACACCTCACTATATTCCATACACACACTACATAACCAACAACCATACACACTATATCCCTTTCCCACACCTCACTATATTCCATACACACACACATAATCTACACAAATCATTTGGGAGAAAAAGTCATTTTCGGTTTCGGTTTTCAGCCAAGTGCATCCTGAATTTTCGGTTTAGGTTTGGGCCCAAAATTTTCATTTCGGTACATCCCTAGTTAAAATTATTATTAATTCAATAACTATCAAATGAAAACAAACTGTCCTTTACAAACACTACACCCCTACACAAACACTATATGTGACCAGGGAGGGCGCAGTAAAGATTTTTCGCACAGTGCACCTGGAGGCCTAAAGCCGGCCCTGCTAAAGATATGGATACCAAAAAACATTTGTCCAGTTGATTGAAATGTTGAGATGTCTAGCCCTGAATAAATCTATCTTGCCTTGCACTGTAGGAGGAATGAGTGGTGCAGAAAACTTTGCTGTGGCAACTGCAATTTTATCTAGATACATCCTACTTAATAAGTACTTACTGTTAACAATATAATTTGTTTTCTCGATTTTTGCTATGTGGTCAGTAAAGGGTACTTAAGGACAATGAATAGTAATGCTATAATACCTCAAAGTTCTTTTACTGGAAAAAACACACTTCCTATGTTCCAAAGACATTGCATGAAATTCATGAAATTCATTGTATTGAAACAAATAATAGAACAGCTTTTATGATACAACTTGATAAGTTCTGTAGGATGAGAGTATGTGTAAATGTTACAGAGTTGCGGTCTGGCCCAGCGTTTTTAAGCAGAATTTCAGTAACAGAAAAGAAAATCTGCAAAATCCATCAAAAAATATAACTGCATGAGTTCCATCTGAACAATGCATTAATTTTACATGTGTAATTTCTTGTAATTCCAAAGTGATTGCTTAAACAAGTGTTTTATTTAATATATTATATTCATATACTTGGGTCTGTCTGGTAAAACTTTTTGTTCTTTATTTAGGATCAACTTTGCTTTCCAATTAAGGCCTCGTTTTAAAAATTTTGGATATGTTTTTCGAATGATTTAATATTTTTGGATTAAAATGTTAAATATTTTTTTTAAATATTAAAATCTCAAAAAATATATAAAATATATATCAATAAATAAATAATATATATATATTAAAAATATATTACAAAATATGAATAAGTTTATCCAACAATATTAAATCATTTGGCTCCTCCCCTATGGAATAGCTTGCCTACTGCCATCAGACTCTCCCCTAGTCTTCAATCATTTAAGAAGGGCCTTAAAACCCATCTCTTCAGGAAAGCTTATGGCCTCCCAGAGTAATCTCTACCTTACATACCTGTCTCTTGCTCTCTCCTATGGGACAGGGCTTTGCTCTCTCCTCCAGCTCTGCTTCACTCCTACTTGATATTTCCTGTCCTAATGTTTCTAATACCCCACCTCCTATAGTCTGTAAGCTCGTTTGAGCAGGGTCCTCTTCAACCTATTGTTCCTGTAAGTTTTCTTGTAATTGTCCTATTTATTGTTACATCCCCCCCTCTCAAAATATTGTAAAGCGCTACGGAATTTGTTGGCGCTATATAAATGGCAATAATAATAATAATAATAATTTGAAAAGCATTTTCAAAAATATTAAATCAAGGATTCATTTTAATGACATGTCCAAGGTTAAACTGGTTGCTTTGCTAGGTAATAGGGAGTGTTGATTGCTAGAAACCCATATCTAGATTTTCTCAAAACACGGTCTTCAAGCCTCAAAGAGTCCAGTAAGTGCTGAAAAGACACATGTTAAATAAAGACAGGACTCACATGTTATACAATTACCCATAACAATTCATCTGGCTAGTTTATACATTGGGTTGCATCTCAAACTACCTTAGCCTTGGCTGTCTACTGCCTATTCTTTCATATATTTTACCTGTTTGGATTCTTTTCCACTAAAGCTCTGTCCTTACTTTTACCTTTATGCTTCACACTTAAGCATTTTTTATATCAGGGACCACAATATTTTCTAGTTTCAAGGGTTTACAATTTAGTCCTGAAATGAACAATATGAGTAATAAGCAATATCATATGCATTCACTGTAAACCCCACTAAGAGAACAAATTAAATTATCATTTATTCAAAATGTTAATATCGTGACCAGAATAAATCCTTCCACATTTAAGGCATTGCAGTTTGTTGTGTCTATCACTCATAATATACCAATGTTCTCTCCCTCTGTAGACTCATAATAAACATATGAATGCTGATTGTACACCATGCTCAGAAAAGTGCATTCAGAACATTGTGAGTGTAATTTGTGGTACGATCTTGGTCCTCTCCTGGCCTGTCCATGAATGTAATATCACTCTATACAAGAGGAAATTATAATGGTTCTTAACAGTATACTTCAACCTAGGTATTTCCTTGAAAATTAAGCCATCATCTGGGAGACATTACCTCGTCTATCACTTGCAACTTCTCTCTACTCTGAAGAGTACTATCCAACTATCCAAAATGCAGCAGATGTTGATTGACCTAATAGTTCTTAGTTTCTGCCTTTTCCGAGGGAGGTTATGAGACACTTCTAGATGAAAACTGAAGCTAGAGATTTGTGAAAAGTGCTCTGTGCATTAAATTAGGCGCTTAAAAAAAAAATGTCTGAAATGTCACTCTATAAGCTGCTACAACACTGTTATGGAAATCTCTCTTATCCACCAAATATAGTATATAGTGCAAGTAAGGTATTTGATAAGGTGACATACACCCTCAAACCCCTAAGTGGAGCACTTAACAGTGTTCACTCACCCTTAAAAAAAGATAGAATCTAATGGTGAAGTACGAATGGTAAAAAGAATAAACTGTAAATGTATAGAAAACACACACACAAATAAAGAGCCAAGTATGGGACTGGCTCAAATCACGATCGCTTTGGTGTAGTTAGGTGGCATCTTTCCCTCTTCTTGTTGATTTCCTTGTGCTCAAAGAGAAAGCAGAAAAAGAGTCTTCTAGTGTAGTATATAAGATACCTTGCGTAAAGAGGTAAGTATGATATATATTGCTCACCTTTGCCAGAACCTATAAATAAACCTGACTCTGGATATAAACGCCTATTACCCAGGGCCGGATTAACATAGGGGCTGATGGAGCTGCAGCTCCAGGCCCAGACCCAGACCCATGGAATAGGCCCATTTAAAAAAAATAATAAAAAAAAAACGTTTTCCTTTTTATTTTTACACACTACTCTTACGTTTGCCACCTGACTGGTATTTTAAGGCACAGCCTGTATTTGAGGCTGCCTGGCCATGATGGTATTTCAGTAATATCGGTAATACAAATGCAAATATTTTTCTCAGTATAAACGGAGATTACTCTGCAATACCAGCACCGGCCAGTAGGGATCACTGTGTATGGAGAGAGGCAGGAATAGGAAGTTACAGCATATCCCTCCCTGCCTCTCTCTACTCACTGATACGCAGGGGAGCAGCTAAACAGCACAGAGAGTTCAGACAACAGCTCCCAGCCTGCAGAGACAGACTACAGCTCAGGGAAGTGAGGGATGAGGGGAAAGGCATCAGGGAGACATGGGGACACTGAGACACTAGGGGACACATGGTGACACTGAGAACTAAGGGACACTGTGAGACATGGGGACACTGAGACACAAATGGGGATGCTGTGAGACATAGGTAGACACAATGGGACAAGGAGACACTAGGGACACAGTGTCTCCATGTCTCCCAGTGTCCCCATGCCTCCCAGCCAGTGTCCCTAGTGTCCCCATGGCTCCCAGTGTCCCCATGCCTCCCAGCCAGTGTCCCAGTGTCCCCATGGCTCCCAGTGTCCCCATGTCTCCCATTGTCCTCATATGTCTGTGCCCACATGTCTCCCAGCCAGTGTCTGTGTCCCCATGTCTCCCAGTGTCCCTATGTCTCCCAGCCAGTGTCCCTGGTGTCCCCATGTCTCCCAGTGTCTGTGTCCCCATATCTCTGTGTCCCCATGTCTCCCAGTTTCTGTGTCCCCATGTCTCTGTGTCCCTAGTGTCTGTGACCACATTTCTCCCAGTGTCCCCAAATGTCTGTGTCCCCATGTCTCCCATTGTCCTCATATGTCTGTGCCCACATGTCTCCCAGCCAGTGTCGGTGTCCCCATGTCTCCCAGTGTCCCTATGTCTCCCAGCCAGTGTCCCTGGTGTCCCCATGTCTCCCAGTGTCTGTGTCCCCATATCTCTGTGTCCCCATGTCTCCCAGTTTCTGTGTCCCCATGTCTCTGTGTCCCTAGTGTCTGTGACCATATTTCTCCCAGTGTCCCCAAATGTCTGTGTCCCCATGTCTCCATGTCTCTCAGTGTTCCCATGTCTGTATCCACAAGTGCCCTCATGTCTCCCAGTCTCCCCAAGTGTCTCAGTGTCCCCGTGTCTCTGTGTCCCCATATCTCTGTGTCCCCATGTCTCCCAGTTTCTGTGTCCCCATGTCTCTGTGTCCCTAGTGTCTGTGACCACATTTCTCCCAGTGTCCCCAAATGTCTGTGTCCCCATGTCTCCCATTGTCCTCATATGTCTGTGCCCACATGTCTCCCAGCCAGTGTCGGTGTCCCCATGTCTCCCAGTGTCCCTATGTCTCCCAGCCAGTGTCCCTGGTGTCCCCATGTCTCCCAGTGTCTGTGTCCGCATATCTCTGTGTCCCCATGTCTCCCAGTTTCTGTGTCCCCATGTCTCTGTGTCCCTAGTGTCTGTGACCATATTTCTCCCAGTGTCCCCAAATGTCTGTGTCCCCATGTCTCCATGTCTCTCAGTGTTCCCATGTCTGTATCCACAAGTGCCCTCATGTCTCCCAGTCTCCCCAAGTGTCTCAGTGTCCCCGTGTCTCTGTGTCCCCATGTTTCTGTGTCCCCTAGTATCCTAGTGACACGGGACACACTGAGACATGGGGAGACTGGGGGAAATGGGGACACAGACACTGGGAGACTAGGGGACTGGGCGACATGGGGACACTGACACTGTGATGCACAGGGACACTGATGCCAGACTGGCCTTCCAATTCTTTGGACAGACATAACCCCTTTTTGGGCATGTGCGCCCCTTTTGGCAGTTCTGGTCATGTGATTCGCATCAGTGGCCTACTCTTTTACCCTGCCCATTGGCTTCCTGCTTCACTGGACACTGCTGTTGGTATGGATTTACTTGAAAGATGAAAGCATAAATCAGATAAAGAGATTAGCATAGAGTATGTGTTTTCTTATAGCTGCATCCTTTGAGTTTCCCTCCAACACCAACTCTATCAGATACATGACGCTTGAGACGTATGACTGTTTTAGTGTTTTTGGTCAATAAGATTCTGTAATTAGGCCCCATCGTAATTGTCAGCACCAGGCCCACTAGGCTCTTAATCTGGCCCTGCTATTACCCACTAAAGTGAGGTAACCCTTCTTTACTGGAAGTAGACGGAGCACATGTCACAGTACCCTATTATTGAACCCTATTATGTTGGCAACATGCTCACACATGTTATTTACCAAAATAAATTGGAAATGTTGTATATGTTACTTTAAAGATACCCACTATGAAAGTGGTCCTTATTTACATTGGAACATTTTGAATTTCTTGGAGAATCATCCCTGTTTCTTATGCACTTGCCATTCCCCCTACAATGCATATTGTAGGGGGAATTTTTGTGTGCATTCGCTATATGAAGCCCATGATTCATGCTGCCCCAGTCAGGAGAATTACAAGGTCAACTCTAGACTGTCGCGTGAGAAATTGCAGTATTTGGTGCATTAGAAGGGTTATGGAACAGAAGAACGGTCCTGGATTCCTGCTTCTGAAGTGCATGCTGCTTATCTGCTTCTCTCTTTCCATGCCAGATTTCCCCATAAACCTGCTCCCTTGCACCCAGTGGGAAGTTTTTGGGGAGGGGGTATTGTCACAGTGCCCACGGGGCATGCTCCAGGGAGGCAACTTCCGGTGTAGTTGGTAAATATTCTGTTGGGCAGGTTCCATCTCCTTCATCTGTGGTCACACTCACATCCGGCATTCTTATTAATGCCGACTGCTGCGGATCAGAGCCTTTATATGGCTCGACCTTCCCTGACCAAAATAATGACGCGAACATGCATGCACACACGTCGTGCGCACATGTTCCAACATCTGATTACCTTCTAGGGCTATATAAGCTAATTTTGGCAATTGTACCCTGTGCTTATCCAACAGCGTGTTATATATATTGATGCTATTGTATTTTGACTTGTACCTTGTACCTTGACTATTCTGACTTTGGTATTCCTTGACCTTTGGCGTGTCTTACTGTTTATGTATACTCTGTTTCCCTGACCTCGGTCTGTTCTGTACTATTCTTTATTTAGCATTAAAACTGGCCATTCTAAGGTCTGACAATATGCTTTAGTATCAGGTTATATCTTTATTGTTAACTTAAGTTCTGTGTGTTGGGTATTAGTAAAGGTCTGACATAACAACTCAAATATACTCTACATTGGAAAAGAACTGGTGAAACTGTCCATGATCGTGCCCCATCGAGAACAATTTATTATGTTCCTCTGAACTGACCAACTACTTCTTTCCCATTTAGGGTATGTCCAATGTGAAGTGTTGCTATATCCTTTCTTTAACCTATTTTCCTGGCTAAGTTTTAGGTCATATTAAAGGGACACTATAGTCACCTGAACAACTTCAGCTTAATGAGGTTGTTCAGGTGAGAACTATAGCTCCCTGCAGCCTCTCTCATGTAAACACAGTGTTTACATTCATGGTGTAATTGTGAAGGGTGCAGTGTGTGTGATTGTGAGGGGTACAGTGTATGTAATTGTGAGGGATTCAGTGTGTGTGGGGTACAGTGTGTATGATTGTGAGTGGTGCACTGTGTGGACGAAAGGGGTTAGGAGGGTGTAGGGGCAGCAAAAGGGGTTGGGGGTAGAGGGACAGGAGGTAGGGGGGTGGAGGGGCAGTGACAGGAGGTAGCGGGGGTAGACGGTTAGTGACAGGGGTTAGGGGGTAGACGGGTAGTAACGGGTTAGGGGGATAGAGGGGTAGTGACAGGGCATAGAGGGGTAGTGACAGGGGTTGGGGTAGAGGGGCAGTGACAGGGGGTGGGGGAGTGGAAGGGCAGTAACAGGGGTTAAGGGGGGTGGAGAGTCAGTGACATGGGTTAGGGGGTAGAGGGGTAGTGACAGGGGTTAGGGGGGTAGTGACAGGAGTTAGGGTGGTAGAGGGGCAGTGACAGGGGGTGGGGGGAGTGGAGAGGCAGTGACAGGGGTTGGGGGTGGAGAGGCAGTGACATGGGTTAGGGGGTAGAGGGGCAGTGACAGGGGTTAGAGGGGGTAGAGGGGTAGTGACGGGTTAGGGGGTAGTGACAGGAGTTAGCGGGGTAGTGACAGGGGTTAGAGGGATAGTGACAGGGGTTAGAGGGATAGTGACAGGGGTTAGGGGGGTAGTGACAGGGGTTAGGGGGGTAGTGACAGGGGTTAGAGGGGTAGTGACAGGGGTTAGGGGGGTAGTGACAGGGGTTAGGGGGTAGTGACAGGGGTTAGGGGGTAGTGACAGGGGTTAGGGGGGTAGTGACAAGGGTTAGGGGGTTAGAGGGGTAGTGACAAGGTATAGGGGGTAGTGACAGGGGTTAGAGGGGTAGTGACAGGGGTTAGGGGGTAGTGACAGGGGTTAGGGGGTAGTGACAGGGGTTAGGGGGTAGAGACAGGGGTTAGAGGGGTAGTGACAGGGGCTAGGGGGTAGTGACAGGGGTTTGGGCGGGTAGTGACAGGGGTTAGGGGGTTAGAGGGGTAGTGACAGGGGTTAGAGGGGTAGTGACAGGGGTTAGGGGGGTAGAGGGGTAGTTACAGGGGTAGGAGGGCTAAGGACAGGGGTTAGGGGGGGTATGGGGGCAGAGGCAGGGTGGGGGGGGCAGTGAGTGACAGGGGACAGAGAGGGGGTTAAATACCTGCCCTGGTGGTCCAGTGGGCGCCCTCTCTCTTCAGTCTGAAGCTCCGCCAGGGGTGACCTGCAGACCACATGGTGAGTCTCGCGATCTCCAGGCAGAGCGTTGCCGCGGCAACACTCTGACAGGCTGGAGATTGCGAGACACCTCAGTCTGCAACTCACTCCCGGCGGAGCTGCAGACTGAGGCTGGATCTCCATCAGGGCAGACGGACAGGAGGGACCTCTCACCCGGCGGCATTGTGGGCAAGCCGCCGGGCCCCCTCCTGTGTCGGGTCCTCGGTCATAGACCGAGGACCCGACATGTCAGTCTGCCCAGAGGTAGTGCAGCACGGAGGTGTGATTAGGGTGTGCCCAGGCACACCCAGCACACCCCCTGCGCACGCCTATGTTTACATTGAAAGCTAGGAACACCTCCAGTTGCAGTCACTCAGAGTGAACCAGAGGGACTTCTGAGTTGATGGAGGCATAATATGCCTCCATCCACTCAGATCTGCTGTGCACGAGCATCCTGTGATTCAGTATCTCCTCCCACTGCATGCAGACACTGAACTTTCCTCATAGAGATTCATTGATTCAATTAATCTCTATGAGGAGATGCTGATTGGCCAGGGCTGTGTTTGAATCATGCTGGCTCTGCCCCTGATCTGCCTCCTTGTCAGTCTCAGCCAATCCTATGGGGAAGCACTGTGATTGGATCAGGCTATCACAGATCAGCAGGCTGCTTGCTTTTCTTGAGTCTAACAGCATGCAGATTTACAGCTTCTGGCTTGAATACAGTAAGATTTTTACTACCGTATATTTATGGAGGCATGAGGGGCCCAGGGGGGACTAGATGATCGTGTTAACACTATTGGGTCAGGAATACATGTAGTTGCACTGTTGACTATAGTGTCCCTTTAATTGATGGGCCTGCATGCTACCTCCTGCAGTCACACACATTGTTACACATTGTAGAATCATTTTTATAAATGCAAAGGCATCATACATAATTTCAAGTACACAGCAGGTGGGCCTAATGTCATACAAGATGGAAACATCTAAGCAAGGTGTAAGCATGTTAAAACAATGCAATTTCCACTACTACGGCCAGGGACGTTTTAGCCGCGAGGCAAACAAGGCATTGCCTTGGGCGGCATTTTCCAAAAAAAGCAGCCCCAAATGCCCAGGGCAAATGCCTTGTTAGCCTTGCGGCTAACTGACATGCCGGTCGGGCGGCTCTGGCGGGCGGCTGGCGAGGGAGCACTTCCTCTGAGCTGTCTGCTCAGCTCCCTCGCGCGCCGCAGAGTGTGGCTGGGAGCCGGAATATGACGTCCTATTCCGGCTCCGCCTCCCAGCCTCACTCTGCGGCGCGCGAGGGAGCTGAGCAGACAGCGCAGATGAAGTGCTCCCTCGCCAGCCGCCCGCCAGTGCCGCCAGCGCCGCCCGCCGCCCAACAGCCACTGGGCCCCCAGGGAAAGAGGGAACCCCCCCGCCCTCCCCCCAGCATTCCCAAAGGTAAGGAGGCTGGGGCGGGTTTAATAAAAAATAAAAAAATGTGTTAATGTGAGTGAGTGAGTGTGTGTCCTGTGTGTCTGTTAGTGTGTGTCTGTTAGTCTGTGTATCTGTTAGTGTGTGTGTCTGTTAGTGTGTGTGTGTCTGTTAGTGTGTGTGTGTGTGTGTGTGTGTCTGTTGGTGAGTGTGTGTCTGTTAGTGTGTGTGTCTGTTAGTGTGTGTGTGTGTGTGTGTGTCTGTTAGTGAGTGAGTGTCTGTTAGTGAGTGAGTGTGTGTATGTGTGTCTGTTAGTGTGTGAGTGTGTTTGCCTGTGAGTGTGTGCGGGACAGGGGGAAGGGTTGGGTGGGAGTGGCGCGGGGGGGAGAGGAGGGCGCCTGAGTTTTGTCCTGCCTAGGCAGGGCCGCCACCAGAAATTTTGGGGCCCCTAACTCAGCTCGGGGTCTGGGCCCCGCCTTCAAATACCGCCCACAGGAATACACACACAGACACAAACACACACACTGATACAAAAGGACACAGATACATACCAACAGACACACATACTGAATCAGACACACATGCATACAGGCATACATACTGACACACACATACTGAGACATACACACAGGCATACATAGTGACAGACAGACACATACTAACATACATACAGACACACATGCATGAGGACATAAAAAACATACATACATACAGACACCAACATACATACACACACACACACACACATACATACACACACACACACACATACATTCATACATACATACTGATAGACATACATACACTGACATCCATACACACATACATTCATAATGGCATACAGGCATACATACAGACTGACATACATGCATATATACAGACATACTGACAGACATACATGCATACAGACATCCATACACACATTCATAATGATATGCAGACGTACATTCATACTGACATACAGACATACATATATACATATATAATGACATACAGACATACATATATACATATATAATGACATACAGACATACATATATACATACATAGACATACATACAGACAGACAGGCATACATGCATGCAGACATACACAGACATACATATACATGCATGCAGTCAGACAGACATACATACATAGACATACACACACATATATACATACATACACACACAGACATGCATGCATCCAGACAGACATACATATACATACATACATAGACATACATGCATACAGACATGCATACAGACAGACAGACAGACATACAGACAGACACACAGACATACATACACACACAGACATACACATGCATACAGACATACATACACATACATACATAGACATACACAGACAGACATACATGAAAGGATTACTTATATCTCAGACCTGTATCTTCACCCACCCTTTCCTCTTTTCTTTTACCCACTTTACATCTACCTCTATCACTGCCCCTTTATTGCTTACAGCAATATTTTAGTACTTATAGGTACAGCACTTATTTTTTACTTATTTCACATTTTGTTTACTAATTTTCTTCTTATTTTTATCTTCATTCCTATTTTATTCCTATCCTTATTTTTATTTATTTCTTATTCTCGACATTTTTAGGCATAGGCATAGTAATCACTCACTGCTTTTCCACTATATTTTATACCAATTAGGTTGATTCACCAGATTTTTAGCTATTAGTCACTAGCCAGCTCCTGGGGTTCACACACTTTACTTTTACGGTGATTTTTTTTATTTATACAGACATACATACACATACATGCATACAGACACACACACACAGACATACATACACACACATGCATACAGGCAGACAGACACACAGACATACATAAATACACAGACAGACAGACAGACAGACAGACATACATACACAGATATGCATGCATCCAGACGTACATACATACAGACAGACATACATACATACATAGACATACATAGACAGACATACATACACAGACAGACAGACAGACAGACACATACATGCATACAGACACACACACAGCTCATTTCCCAGCCACCCTCCTGTCTCTTACCTTTTCTTTCCAGGAGGGTGGCTGAGGATGATGGGAGTCGGCGCGGCTCCCTCTTCACTGCCTGGCTCTCCCTCTTCACGGCTGGGCGCGCGCTCCTCCCGCGCGGAGTGAGCTGGGAGGAAGTGACCACTTCCTCCCAGCAGCACTTGCTGCGGCTGCTTTTTTTTTTTTTTTTTAAAGGGGCCCGGTCGCGCTATACCACGGCCACAGCGCTGTCCGGGCCCCTGAAGGAGGGGGCCCATCGGGTGGCCCTAAGTGTGTGGGCCACCCGATGGGCCACACACGTGGGCCCGGGCGGCCGGGCCCCCCAGGGCCGCCGGGCCCGTGACAACCGTTATGGTTGTCACCCCCTGATGGCGGCCCTGTGCCTAGGGCAGCACAAAACCAGGATACACCACTGACTACGGCTATAAACATTGGCAGGGTTTACTGCTCCAGTCATTCAGAAGCTTCTCTGGATATGATGTATTGACACTCATGTACTTTCTCTCTATACATTTCCCATACCCTATTCCTTATCTTGGTCTCTCTCCTTATGAATACCATGTGCAATAACAAAGATTACAGTTTGAAGTTTTGATATGATGATCTGCTTTGCTTTTTTTTATTTTTGCTGTACTTTCATTCAGCTCCAGCAGTCTATTAAGTAAGTTATATTTTTTTGTTTTTCTAGGCCTAATCTTTAGAAGGTTTTCCATGTTCTGCAAACATTTGATTTTCACTATTTTTGTTATATTATTATTCTTTCAACTATTTTGCATTCCTTCCCTCCACCTGACATACTATCCTGGCAACAACCTGCATCCAATACGTTATCCCCTTATCAAATAACCCCTCCAAATAAAAATATGTTTCCTAATTATGTTTTATTACTCTACTAGAGATATAAACTAAAAAAAATAAAAATAATTGTAGAGATTTGCAAAGTATAGGAAATATAGAAAAATACTATCAATTTGACCTAAGTATTAGAAATTGTTGTGCTTGGTTATATATCTTACAAATGTTGAAGTACCGGTATGTTAACACATTTAACACAAACCAGTGCTTCGTAACAATACCCATAAGTAAGCGATTTTAAGTTTATATTTTTTTTTATTTGGCTGTACAACAACATAGCTGGTATAGCTAGCATACTGGGTGGGTATCAGACAAAATGTAAAGTAGTAATGAAAATTGTATGTTTTAAGTTTATTTGGTCCAGTAGTGTCACCTACAGGCTGCAGTAGGAATAGAGAGAAAGTTTAAATTATATTTACTTATATTTACTAATAAATAAAAGCACATTGGGCCTTATTCACTAACGTTTATCAACCAGTACCTCAGTATTATTTTAAGATCAATGCATACAGTGGCGAAATTTTTATAAATAATTAACCTATTAATTACTCTTTGGTAATTCCGCGTTATCAAACATAATCCATAAGAATTTTTGGGTTACTCCAATGTCCATGACCACTTATGCGTTTATAAGTGGTCATGATAGAAGGAAACTATATGCACAGCGTCTATACCTGAAAGGCTGCACATACAGAGATATTCAGACTTTTGTGCTGAGGGCCAGCTGCACCTCTAGCACATATGACATAAGGTGGGCTTCTTAATGTTAATACTGTGCAAAAATTAGGTCTGTCACAGTGAGTACTACGCATTGTTGAGAGACGTGATAAGCTCCATTGCAGACAGCTCTGGGAGCTTGAATCTCCACTCCCTCTCTCATTTGAGCCCTCTATGGCTCACAATATTTCTTGTATTTTGTAAAAAAAAAAAATTCCATTGCACACCCCTCACTGCCTCCCTTGCTACACTGGCTTAGAGCACACACATGCTCTTTGGGTGGTGAAAATGGTCCAATTGAATGTTCCTCTTTAAGACTGATGTGACATGACGTCGGGAAATTATTGAGGAGAGCGTCACCTGGTGCTGGATTCATGGTAAGATAAAATTTAATTACATATTTTTCTGGTTAAAAAAGGGCAAGCCAGAGGATCACGGAGGCAGCTGCGGATATTGCATAAGAACAGAAGAAGTTGGTATATGGAATGCAGGAGCAGGTAATCTGAGACAAACAGGAAACATCATATCAAATACTAGGGTACAGAAAAATATCTGAATCTAAGATTACATGAAGAGACACCAATGACTATTTGCAAGGACAGCACAAGGTTTTGAAGAGATATTCTTACATATGAAGGGTTGCCACAATCAGAACTTGACACAAAATCAGAGATAATATCCACCTCTATAACTAATATGACTAATATTTTATTCTGACACATTGGCTAGTTAGTTCTCTTTTATAAAATATGCAAGGTTGCTATTCATCAGTTGATTGACAGGCTGCTGAATGACAAAGACTCATTATTTCTTCCAATTATCTTTCTACCCAAATATGAGCAAACCAATACATACGAGTTATAATTTATTTCGTTTTTGTAAATATTTTTTATTTGTGGTAAGATTATACAAGTGCAAGAAATGGGAAGATATGTTTCCAGCTTTCTTTTTTATGCCTATCCAAATGTAAACATTTTATTTGTAACTGTACTCTTCATTGATGTAAAGAGTTAAAGCAGCACTGTTATCCCCCACTGAAAAATGTGCATTTCTTAAAGATTCCTAATAAAATACTCATATTGACAGTGTTTGAATTTCACTAAAAATTCCAACTTAGTCAATAGATATACTGGGATGAAGTAGGGACTACTTCTAGATACTGGGTGGAGCTACCACCTTCTAGAAATGTTAATTCCCACAGCCTTCACCAGTAATGACTGCAGGGCATGGGCGGACTGAGCACTCGGGCAAATCAGTCATGGACCGAGGGCCTAGGGCTCCTCGGGGCACGTCTGTGGTGCAGTAAGTAATGGGCTGGGGAAAAAACCTATGGTGTCAGGTATATCCATTGGTATGCCTGACACCATATTGTTCCTTTAAGGTGGTTCATAACGTTTAAGACCTGGTTTGTACTTCAAGATGCAACATTTGGATGCTTGCACACGCCACAATTCACAAATGCCACCATATACATACTGCCATGCTACACAAACACACATACAAAATACTACCCTATTAAAAAACAAAACAAAACATGTATGTAAATATACTGTCTGAAGTCACATATCATGACACTACACACAAAGACCTACATATATTATCTTACACCAGGGCTCACTCAGGGCTGGTGCAAGGATTTTTGCCGCCCTAGGCAAAAGTAAAGTTAGCCCCCCCCCCCCCCCGTGACATCACAATGCCCCACCCATATGACCTGCCATGTTAACTAACGCTAGTGCTGCAGTGCCGCCGTGTTTACATTAAAAGGCCTGCAGGGACAGGCTATAGACACCAGAACCACTACATTAAGCTGCAGTGGTTCTGGGGACTATAGTGTTTCTTTAATGTGAGGTAAATTAGAGATTAGTGCCACGAATAATATACTAGATTGCCTACTTACAAACAGATGAGGATGATGATCGGCTCTAGCTGCAGTCTGGCTCCACTGGTCTGGTGTAGAACAGGATCTCTGGAGGCTGTTTGTAACTGTGGTCACAAAAATCAATGTTCTGGGAGAACGGGAAGCAGCTCCATTTTTTGGGGGCCCTTTACACAGCTCAAGGTCTGGGTCCCAGGGTCCACCTTCATGTTCCACCAATGAGTTTGTTCACAGGGGGTGGAGTGTGTAGGGAATGTCCTGATTTGTGTGTAAGGAATGCATTGTGTGAATCTGTGTTTGAATGTGTAAGGGCTGCAAGGTGTGTTTCTGTGTATGTAAGGGATGAAGTGTGTGAGTCTGTAAGGGGTGCTTTGAATGTGTGTAAGGGGTGCATTGAGTGTGTGTAAGGAATGCATTGTGTGTTTCTGTGTGTAAGGGATGCATTGTGTGTAAGGGTTGCATTGCGTGTGTGTTTTGTAATGCATTGTGTGTGTAATGCTTTGTGTGTTTTTCTGTGTGCAAGGGGTTCATTGTCTTTGTGTGTAAGGGGCGCATTGTGTGTGTGATTGTGTGTGTGTGTGTGATGGATGTCAATCTCTCCCCCCTCCCGTGTCACTCTCTTTTCCCCCCTCCCTTGTTACTCTCATTCCTCCTCCCTCCCCTGTCACTCCCCCCTCCCTGTTAGTTCCCCCCCTCGTTAGTTTCTTTCCCCCCACCTCCCTGTTAGTTTCTTTCCCCCCACCTCCCTGTTAGTTTCTTTCCCCCCTCCCCCGTCAGTTTATTTCTTCCCTCTCCCTCCCTCCCTGTTTCTTTCTTCCCCCTCCCTCCCTCCCTGTTTCTTTCTTCCCCCTCCCTCCCTCCCTCCCTGTTTCTTTCTTCCCCCTCCCTCCCTCCCTGGTTCTTTCTTCCCCCTCCCTGTTTCTTTCTTAACCCTCCCTCCCTGTTTCTTTCTTCCCCCCCTCCCCTACCTATGTTGTAGCGTGGCCGAGCTCTGTATGGTCTGCGGGTACAGGGAGATTTTGTTTCCTGTACCCGGCCGGACTAACAGAAAGTGCACACTGAGTGTTCACTTCCTGTTAGTCTGGCCAGGTACAGGAGACAGATGCTCCCTGTACCCGCTGACCATACAGGGCTCGGCCACGCTACAGTGAGGGAGTGACAGGAGGGAGCGCTGAGCGCTTACCTCCTGTCAGCCCCTCTCATCTGGCTGCGCCCTCATGAACGCACCAGCCCGGGCAAAGCTGCAGCCACCTGAGGCTCTCTGCAGAGCGCTCGGGCGGCTGCAGCATGAGGGGGGCCGGCGCTCCTGGCGGCGCCCCTTCCCAAGGGGCACCCTAGGCGGCTGCCTAGTCCGCCTTACAGGTAGCGCCGGCCCTGGGCTCACTGTGAATATATGCACAGAAACATACATTCATTTTACATGAACATACAATCAAATACATGGTATATCTACACCAGCATATATATTGGTCTGCAGTGGGCTCAGGTCCTAATTTTACCCTGGGGGCTAAATCCACTGTCAGTCCATCACTGCTGCAGGGAATTGACGTTATCTATGGAGGATCCTGCGCTCTCATAGCATCATCCACAGACCTCAATGCGGTAATCGATGTCACCTTCGGGGGGGTTGCAAATTCTGGAAAGTTCCCAGATTGTGCCACTTTAGCAGAGTTAGGACAACAAAATCCTATGAATGAAAAATCAAAACTATGGAAATATTCAGTTCAAGTTGTGCAGAGGATTCTAAGCCTTATCTCTGATTTCAACGCATTTTACATAAATATTTTTTTCTCATTTGTAGCACTTATCTATTTGAAGCTGGGAGGTTATTTCCGTACCAGACCACCAGTGGGTTGAAGTGACAAATTATTTTATTACTTTGTTTTTAATACACAGCCATGTTACAGTGTTGCCCCCACCCAATCTGCGCCCTATTAAATGTTAATTAGTTAGTAGGGTGTTCATAAAAAAACACTCCTTTTATGTCATTAGAGATTTTGCCTGATTGGTTAGTGTAGGACTCACCTAAGAGGTTTGACAAGGCAGGTGAGCTTCCACTTAATGACTATTGCAGTGGTACTAAAAAGCTCTGTTATTTAAACGTGCATACAGATTTGGAAAATGCACAGGTAACTTTTTATGGTTTTGTATTGCTTAAGATAAATTACATTTAGGTGTGGGTGCCAAGGGCACAATATGTATTCTAAAGAATAAATACACATAATAATAACAACAACAGAAACCGTTACTCAAAGATGACCTTTGGATAACACTAAGAAATTATATCGGTTTACATCTTAAAAAGAACATACAATTTGATATCAGCTCATAACATTTGTAGACACACCATGAAGACTTCAAAAAGGTTATGAAGTATTTGCACATTGTAAACATCCGATATTAGTGTAAAGCTCCTGGAATTCAGTGGGAGTGAAGAAATGTAGTCACACATCTGTCGCCCTGAGTTAGTTTATCAAAACTAAAATGTTAACCTTTGTTAAAAATTCCAGAAGTTGCATATATATATATATACATACATACATATATATATATATATATACACATATGGAATATATATGTATATTTTTATAAAAGGTTTTATTTTTTATTTTAATTAGATAGAGGAGCTTTATCCAAATGCTACCTGATAATACTAGAATCTCAATAAAACTCCACAGATTAATCCCTTAAATATCAATTAGTCCGGGTGCAGATTAAAAGTGATTTTATTTATTTATACAAGCTGAAAATAATTTGTGCACGTCTAAAGAATACCTACTATGTATCTAGTTATATTTGATTAATATTTATTTTATTGCAATCGTATTTTCAATAACTTTGTTGTGCAAACTTCTCAGGATGCCTTAGTATCGGAAAAAAATGTTTTGATTAATTTGTCATTCACGTTCTATTTATGAACAGTAACCATGGTTACATGGCAATACACATATATGCATATATTTCCTCTGAATGTAAGATATTTATTCTAACCATTTCCTGTTTTATCATGGCAAGCTTGAGTAAGGTTAAGATACCATCAAAAAGTACACACTTGTTTCATCTCGTATTTCACAAATAGATTAAATTTCCCTTTATGAAAGGACTCTCTTCCCTCAAAAGAAGTTCTCTTTAAAGGGACACTCCAGGCACCCAGACCACTTCTGCTCATTGGAGTGGTCTGGGTGCCAACTTCCACTACCCTTAACCCTGCAAGTGTAATTATTGCAGTTTTTCATAAACTACAATAATTACATTGCAGGGTTAACTCCACCTCTAGTGGCTGTCTACTTCCTGGGTTCTAGCACAGGAAACCTGTGCTAGAGCGTCGCTGGACGTCCTCACGCTGTGTGAGGACCTCCAGCGTCGCTCAAAACCCCATAGGAAAGCATTGAAATTATTTTTCAATGCTTTCCTATGGGGAGACGTAATGCGCATTCGCGGCATTTCCGCGCATGCACATTACGTCTCCTCGGCCGGTAGGCGAGATCAGTCTCGCCCACCAGCCGACGCAATCACTGGGAGGAGCGTCGCGGAGGCGGAGACAGCGGCGAGGGACATCGCCGCTGTTCCAGGTAAGTGACTGAAGGGGTTTTCACCCCTTCAGTAACCGGGGATTGGGGGGTTCGTTTTTCTGGCACTGGAGTTTCCCTTTAATGTAGCCTCTAAGATACTCCGAAGCATCTGTCCACTTTCTACTGTTCCTTTACTGATTGGCCGCTGTACTCAGCAGAGAAGGGAATCAATGGGCTCCAGTGATTGTCTGAGAGTGTCAGCTGACACTCTCCATGTCAGAGATTTGGTCAGGAAGGGGTGCTGACCAGTACAGCAACCTCTATAGGGTGGAACCCAGAATGCAAAGAAACCACAATACTCACAAATCAAGGCAACACATAAGTGTATTGATATTTAAGCAAGGTAGTTAAATAAAATACAAACACAACAGATAACTAAATGTAACAGGGGGCCTTTGGAAACAGGACAGGTCGAGCAAGGCCTCTCTGGAAACAGGACAGGCAAGGCAGGGCAGGCTAGGCCTCTGGAAACAAGACAGGCAGTTCAGGAACACAGGGGGACAGCCAGCTAGCACAGGAGCTTGGGATAAAAGGACCAGACCACCACCAAACATTAATGAACTAGCGAGGTTCATTAATGAAGAAAGGGTGAGGCTCAACTTAATAAGGACAAGTTAATTAGAAAATAAGGCCAGCTGGAAACATAAATTAATCTCAGTCTGGATGCAGCAGCCTTGAATAGCACCATAGATAGGTAGTGGCACCAGACTGAGAATAAACTGAATCGTGACACTCCGCTAATCACTGGCCACCTAATGCAAGTACTGGTATGTATTTTACTCTAAGTCAATAGCCAATGTTAAGCTGAGAGAGTCAGCTGACATTCTCATACAAACACTGGCACCCAATGCTTCCCAATGATTTCTTTCTCTGCTCAGTACAATGGTTGACCTGAGATGCTACAGGAAAGCATGGTTGGGCTCCATGGAGCATCTTAGGTGTTAAACTATTTGAAATAAAATTAACACCATAAGGTAAAATAGCACCCATGGCATTCACTATATATTTCTGGCAATTCAAACATAAAGGATCACTCCGGGCACCATAACAGCTTAACTGAAATGAATCTGGCTTACCTTTAGGGGTTAAACCCTTGACCGGTGAGCAGAGATCGGCATGGGGAAGATGGAAGGAGGCCTGGCGACCCAGGGACAGAGTGGTAGCAGTGCCATGAGAGACTCCCCCCAGACGGCCAAGCGCACTGACAAGGTCACTCTGCCGCTTTATAGTTCACATTTTTCATTCCTACATAAGCATTTACTTTCTAAGTAGTTAGCATAAATATGCATGCCTTTAACCCCTTAAGGACCAAGCTTCTGGAATAAAAGGGAATCATGACATGTCACACATGTCATGTGTCCTTAAGGGGTTAAAGAATTCAGGAACTGTTAGATTGCCCAGCTAAGCATGTACACTGCTCCCTGAATTGCATAAGTTAGAATAATAACAGACTAGAAGATAACAATGCATCTAGTGTAATGTGTTAGTTAAAATATTTTATTCGGTTATAATTATGCAAGGTAGATCGATGAGAATCAGATCAGGCAGCAAGGACTTAATGCTATGTTTTTATTAATTACCGAATGATTTATAGATTTTGTATGCATACTTCTTCTAGTTGAAATTGTGCAGGGTAGCACAGATCGATAAGCATCTGACCTAGCAGCAAGGACAAGACGATATGTTAGTTACTATTATAATCTTTTAATGTCTTAATACTGCCTACTTAACTTCCTAATTACTGAATTGTATGTTACAACGCCTAAGCAATCACACAAACTAACTAACACAAAGCACCTGCACAAACCAGCTACCATAAAGCACTTGCATAATGCATAAACCAGCTAACACACAGCAAACACACCAACCAGCTAACACAAACCAGCGGCATAAACCAGCTAACATAAGGTAACTACTTAAACAGCTAACACAAAGCAATTACATAACCAGCTAACACAAAGCACTTGCACAAACCAGTTAACACAAAGCAATTATATAAACCAGTTACCATAAACTAGCTAACAGAAAGCAACTACATAAATCAGTCAACACAAGATAATTACATAAATATAAACCTGAATCACATCAGATAGCATAAACACAAGATCAAGAAACTAGCATAGCAAGAGTTACGAAATGCACATGACCAAATATGAATCTACTACCTGTAAAACTGATGATTCGATTAATATGCCTCTGCACAGGCAACAGCTCGCATACTCATTTACCTGCTTAAATATAAATAAGTTTGCACTGAAATTTATGTTGTGAAACCAATAAACATATTTAAAACAAAACCAAGGAGTTGGCTAGACTCCCAAATATATATATATATATATATATATATATATATATATATATTTGTGTGAAGGGCTCATGATGGTATAGAGTAATAAGACCTTAATAAGTGTAGGATGGTATAAAAGTAGCAAGTCGGTTGTGGTGTGCCGGAACCGACGATGAGGTAGGCCTGTAAATAAAGTGGGCCCACCAAGAAGAGATGTAATAAAAAGGAGTTTGATAAAGAGGAGTGGGTGGGAGGGTGATGCAACGCTGACCTCGAAGGTATGGAGCCAGGTAAGGGGTGTCCCTTAAGTAGGGAAGGGGTGTGTCATACAACTCTAGCCACAAACACAGGCCAAAAGGCCTTACTACTTGTGTGAAGGGCTCATGATGGTATAGAGTAATAAGACCTTAATAAGTGTAGGATGGTATAAAAGTAGCAAGTCGGTTGTGGTGTGCCGGAACCGACGATGAGGTAGGCCTGTAAATAAAGAGGGCAAAAATAGAAATTTCAATATTTAATACAAACCACCAAGATACATACTTTTAACAAGACATGTTCTGAAAAGCATTTCTTACTTCTTGTACAGGGTTAGGAATGTATCGTGTGTAAGCGGATGATTTCCAGCGCCCCAGTGTCTTGATAACATGAACCGGTATGTTTACACTGGAGGCTGTGGAGGCCGCTCCTATGCGGAAGGAGTGGCCTGAATAGTTAGCTGGCTTGAGTCCCAGCTGTGTTAGTAACAACCTGACGTGGGTCATGAAGGTGGTAGTCAGAGGCGGCTCTCTAATTAGGCGATTTAGGCGGCCGCCTAAGGCCTCGCGCTGATGGGGGCCTCGCGGCCGCCTAAATCGCCTTAGGGCAGTGTGACAGGTCGGGTCCTCGGTCAGAGACCGAGGACCCGACACAGGAGGGGGCCCGGCGGCTTGCCCTTAATGCCGCCGGGTGCGAGGCCCCTCCTATGCCTGCCCGGGAGAGAGCCAGCCTGTCTGCAGCTCCGCCGAGTGCAGAGCTGCAGACTGAGTGGGTCTCGCGATCTCACCCAATCAGAGCGTTGCCGCGGGTTACCACGGCAACGCTCTGACTGGCTGAGATCGCGAGACTAAACTCACCACGTGGTCTGCAGCTCTGCACCCGGCGGAGCTGCAGACTGTAAAGGGAGCCCACCGGACCACCAGGGAAACAGCCTGGCCGCCCACTGGACCACCAGGGAAACATAAGGTACCCTCTGCCCCAGCCACCCCACCACCCACAGCCACCCCACCACCCTTTGCCCCAGCCACCCACAGCCACCCCACCTCTGCCCCCACCACCCTCTGCCCCAGCCACCCCACCAGCCACAGCCACCCCACCACCCTCTGCCCCAGCCACCCCACCACCTGTGCCCCAGCCACCCTACCGCCCCAGCCACCCTACCGCCCCAGCCACCCTACCACCCTCTGCCCCAGAAACCCTACCACCCTCTGCCCTCCTACCACCCCACTACCCTGTCACTGTCCTCCTACCACCCTCTGCCCCAGCCACCCTACCACCCTCTGCCCCAGCCACCCTACCGCCCCAGCCACCCTACCACCCTCTGCCCCAGAAACCCTACCAGCCTCTGCCCCAGCCACCCTACCACCCTCTGCCCCAGCCACCCTACCACCCCACTACCCTGTCACTGTCCTCCTACCACCCTCTGCCCCAGCCACCCTACCACCCTCTGCCCCAGCCACCCTACCGCCCCAGCCACCCTACCGCCCCAGCCACCCTACCAGCCTCTGCCCCAGAAACCCTACCAGCCTCTGCCCCAGCCACCCTACCACCCTCTGCCCTCCTACCACCCCACTACCCTGTCACTGTCCTCCTACCACCCTCTGCCCCAGCCACCTTACCACCCTCTGCCCCAGCCACGCTACCACCCTCTGCCACAGCCACCCTACCACCCCACTACCCTGTCACTGTCCTCCTACCACCCTCTGCCCCAGCCACCCTACCACCCTCTGCCCCAGCCACCCTACCGCCCCAGCCACCCTACCACCCTCTGCCCCAGAAACCCTACCAGCCTCTGCCCCAGCCACCCTACCACCCTCTGCCCTCCTACCACCCCACTACCCTGTCACTGTCCTCCTACCACCCTCTGCCCCAGCCACCCCACCACCCTCCTGCCCCAGCCACCCTACCACCCTCCTGCCCCAGCCACCCTACCACCCTCCTGCCCCAGCCACCCTACTACCCCAGCCACCCTACTGCCCCAGCTACCCTACCACCCTCTGCCCCAGAAACCCTACCACCCTCTGCCCTCCTACCACCCCACTACCATGTCACTGTCCCCCTACCACCCTCTGCCCCAGCCACGCTACCACCCTCTGCCCCAGCCACGCTACCACCCTCTGCCCAGCCACCCTACCACCCTCTGCCCCAGCCACCCTACCGCCCCAGCCACCCTACCACCCTCTGCCCCAGAAACCCTACCACCCTTTGCCCCAGCCACCCTACCACCCTCTGCCCTCCTACCACCCCACTACCCTGTCACTGTCCTCCTACCACCCTCTGCCCCAGCCACCCTACCACCCTCTGCCCCAGCCACCCTACCGCCCCAGCCACCCTACCACCCTCTGCCCCAGAAACCCTACCAGCCTCTGCCCCAGCCACCCTACCACCCTCTGCCCCAGCCACCCTACCACCCCACTACCCTGTCACTGTCCTCCTACCACCCTCTGCCCCAGAAACCCTACCAGCCTCTGCCCCAGCCACCCTACCACCCTCTGCCCTCCTACCACCCCACTACCCTGTCACTGTCCTCCTACCACCCTCTGCCCCAGCCACCTTACCACCCTCTGCCCCAGCCACGCTACCACCCTCTGCCACAGCCACCCTACCACCCTCTGCAACAGCACCTTATACACACAATGCAAACCCTATTTTTAACTTTAGATGTTAGTGGGGGCCTCATGTTTGAGTTTCGCCTAAGGCCTCACAAAGTCTAGAGCCGCCACTGGTGGTAGTAGTGAGAACTGAACCTCGTAGAACAAAAAGTGGTTGTGATGGCGGTGCCTTGAGACTCTCTGTATAAGAGTCCAGTATTTGGACGGGGCACCATCTGTTGTGAGTCGGATAGTATTTAACCTCTACTGGTGGTGCATGTTGATTGTTTTTGGAATGAGGTAGTGTCAGGATATAATAGTCCATATGTTTGGTTAAGTGCGAATGGAGCAGTAGGTGAGTGGATTGTGTTGTATTGATGGCGGTAAATTCTCTAGGTCTCAGAAACCCATAAAAAGCCACGTAAATTGCTGCTTTGATGACTAGAGTTGTGTTGATGAAGAAGGGTTTTAGATCTAGTAGTTGTGATAATTCCTTAAAGATATGAAAATCTATAGGAAGCCTCTGTGCTGTATGCGGGGGTTCGGATCTTTGTATACCCCTAAGGATGTTCTTAATTTGGTATGATGACATGAAACTTGAGTTGTTGGGTTGTAATGTCAGCATGTGATGTTGGATGCCTGTAAGATATAGTTTGATTGTGTTGTAAGAAAGTTTGAGTTTGATGTGGCAAAAAGAGGCAAAACCTAAAAAAGATGTCATGATGAACGGTTGTAATATGTTGTGTTCCAAAAGGAATCTTTTAAATAAACTGAAAGCTCTGTTGTAGGTTTTCCGGGTATTTGTAGATAGAGCTAGTTGGGACAAAGTTCTGCAATGTTGCATGATAGCGTCTAGTCCATTACTAGCTGATGGAACAGTGGAGTGGCCGTGGCTGTGAGCGCGGCTGATGGGAGAAGTTGATGAAAGGCCTGGAATTTAAAACGATACAAATTATCAGCTGCCTCGTTACATATACCTGGAATATGAAAACAATGCAAGAAGAAATTATGACATGCTGCCAACCAAGTGAGTTTCCTCAGAAATCTCATGATAGTAAGGGATTTGGAGCGACCTTTGTTAATAATGTAACAGGTTGCTTGGTTGTCTGAGCAACACCTTACTGATTAACCTGTCCATAGATGTCCCCATGCCACGGCAGCCGCCACGATGGGATATATCTCAAAAAGAGCTGAGGTAGAGGAAAAACGCTCCAGGTCCTGAACCTCTGAAGGCCAGCTGCCCCAAAGCCATTCGTTCCCAAATATCGCTGCAAAACCTGTGGTAGACGCCGCGTCTGACCAAACAGTAGGAGAGGTGTCAGACAATTGAGGGAGGAACATGCTTTTACCATTCCAGGTGGTTAAAAAGTTTCTCCACATGAGAAGGTCTGCCGTGGCTTGGGAATCTAGGGATAATCTGTGTGCATCATGTAGAAACAGTGGGAACATGCTGAGGAGACGTGAGATGAAAGCACGGCCTTGAGGTATAATACGCATGGCAAAATTGAGTGACCCCAGTAAAGATTGTAATTCTTTGCGGTTACAAGTGCGTAGTTGTATATAGAGGTTGATGTTTGTCAGGATGTTTTCTACCTTAGTGCGTGGTAGGCTAGCTTGCATGTTGGCCGAGTCTAGCATGATGCCCAGGAAAGTGATGATGGTATCTGGGCCTTCGGTCTTGGTAGGGGAGACTGGGACCCCCAACTGGTTGAATAGGCTGACGGTTTCTTTGAGGCTACTGGGAGGGGAAGAATTCTCCTCGACCAGTAGGAAATCGTCCAGATAATGTATGACTGTAGGGCATCTGGATATATTGAGTAGTAACCAGCATAGGGTTTCGGCAAATGTGTCAAATATGGCTGGACTATTTTTAGAACCAAAAGTTAGGCGTGAGAAAAAGTAGTAGTTCCCTGCCCATTTGATGCCATGTAGGTGCCACAGTGTGGGGTAGATTGGTAGTAGTTTGAATGCATTTGTTATGTCGGTCTTGCTGAGCCATGCACCAACTCCTGCCTGTATGATAGCCGTAATGGCGTGATCTATAGTGGAATAGTGCAGGGAGAATTCCTCCGATGGTATTAGGGAGTTAAGGCTAGGAGTGGTAGAGGTGTGTGGTGCCGATAAATCGATAATAAGTCTCTGCTTGTTGGAAGATTTCCCTGTGACAACCCCGATAGGGTTTGTCCTCCATGTAGTGAAAGGAGGGGATTGAAAAGGTCCCAATAAGAAACCTTCTGTCACTTCTTTAGCTATGAGTGTGTCAACAGCTGTAGGGTTGTGTTGGGCGGATTGTAGATTTGGACATTCCAGGATTCCTGAAGGCATATGTATGATACCCGTGTGGAATCCTTCTGATAGACCAGAGATTATGAAATCTACTAAATGTGTAGATGGATGCTGTGACAGAAATGTCGCAAGTAGGGATATGTTTATAGACGTTAGGTACTGTTTAGGATACATTTTATTGGAACACATGATTTTTGCATGTGCCCTGAAACATTTTGAGCATATATGCAACTAGAAAAGCTACAATTTCTGGGGAAATTGTGTGAAGTGTTCTTGCCTCCACCAGTAGTCTAAAACTGGAGTGGGCGGAGTAACTGTTATTATTTATTTATATAGCACATTTAACCCCTTAAGGACACATGACATGTCTGACACGTCATAATTCCATTTTATTCCAGAAGTTTGGTCCTTAAGGGGTTAATTGCAACGTTGTTGCCCAAAGTGCTTCACAGTTACATTAAAACATACAGTTATACAAACCATTAGCAGGTGCAAAAGGCTTTGTCTATGACATCACTTGCTGCTGCAGCCTTGCACAGGTCAGAGTATTTTTGCGGTTGCCATCTTCAAACGGTCATATTTTAAAAACTATAAATCCTACAGTGAAGAGCTTTATATTGTGAGAATCACAAGACCCATACCTACATTTTGATGTATAGTATGTCTCTGAGATATTAACAATGAAAGCACAGTCGCAGTTTAGAAATTGCCCTTCAAATGTGAGCTTTGCAGAGTGGAGTTTCAATGAATGTCAATGGACTGCGTGAGTTGCAAACAAATGGTCATATTGCGAAAACTATCAGGACTATGGCTTAGCTGCGGACATTTTTAGTGGCAGCAGGGATAGCTGAACGTTTTGATGTAAGATTTGTGTAGGTGGGCCTGAAAATGAGGGAGTGGTGGCAGTTTAGAAATCATGTCCTGATTTTCCAGCTTTTGCCTGCTCCCACTCTAGCTTTGCCATTCATTCCTATGGGACAAATTTCGCCACAAGAACGACGATACTCCGAGAACCATTCGGCGAAACGTTCCACAAAGTAATAGCAATCCGATCGGGAACAATCTGCACGTTTTGGTATATTTTTGTCTATGTAGTGTAAAAACTGTGGGAGGAGTTAGGGTGGCAAATTTGGCTATAATAAGAATAAGAATAAGAACTAGAAAAGCTACAATTTCTGGGGAAATTGTGAAGTGTTCTTGCCTCCACCAGTAGTCTACAACTGGAGTGGGCGGAGTAACTGTTATTATTTATTTATATAGCACATTTAATTGCAATGTTGTTGCCCAAAGTGCTTTACATTTACATTAAAACATACAGTTATAAAAACATTAGCAAGTGTAAAAGGCTTTGTCTATGACATCACTTGCTGCTGCAGCCTGGCACAGGTCAGAGTATTTTTGCGGTTGCCATCTTCAAACGGTCATATTTTTAAAACTATAAATCCTACAGTGAAGAGCTTTATATTGTGAGAATCACAAGACCCAGACCTACATTTTGATGTATAGTATGTCTCTGAGATTTTAACAATAAAGGCACAGTCGCAGTTTAGAAATTGCCCTTCAAATGTGAGCTTTGCAGAGTGGAGTTTCAATGAATGTCAATGGTAGGCGTGAGTTGCAAACAAATGGTCATATTGTGAAAACTATCAGGACTATGGCTTAGCCGTGGACATTTCTAGTGGCAGCAGGGATAGCGGAACGTTTTGATATAAGATTTGTGTAGGTGGGCCTGAAAATGAGGGAGTGGTGGCAGTTTAGAAATCATGACCTGATTTTTCAGCTTTTGCCAGCTCCCACTCTAGCTTTGCCATTCATTCCTATGGGACAAATTTCGCCACAAGAACGACGATATTCCGTGAACCATTCGGCGAAACGTTCCACAAAGTAATAGCAATCCGATCGGGAACAATCTGCACGTTTTGGTATATTTTTGTCTATGTAGTGTAAAAACTGTGGGAGGAGTTAGGGTGGCAAATTTGGCTATAATAAGAATAATAAGAATAACTAGAAAAGCTACAATTTCTGGGGAAATTGTGTGAAGTGTTCTTGCCTCCATCAGTAGTCTACAACTAGAGTGGACGGAGTAACTGTTAGTATTTATTTATATAGCACATTTAATTGCAACGTTGTTGCCCAAAGTGCTTCACAGTTACATTAAAACATACAGTTATAAAAAATTAGCAGGTGTAAAAGGCTTTGTCTATGACATCACTTGCTGCTGCAGCCTTGCACAGGTCAGAGTATTTTGGCGGTTGCCATCTTCAAACGGTCGTATTTTAAAAACTATAATTCCTACAGTGAAGAGCTTTATATTGTGAGAATCACAAGACCCAGACCTACATTTTGATGTATAGTATGTCTCTGAGATATTAACAATGAAGGCACAGTCGCAGTTTAGAAATTGCCCTTCAAATGTGAGCTTTGCAGAGTGGAGTTTCAATGAATGTCAATGGAAGGCGTGAGTTGCAAACAAATGGTCATATTGTGAAAACTATCAGGACTATGGCTTAGCCGTGGACATTTCTAGTGGCAGCAGGGATAGCTGAACGTTTTGATATAAGATTTGTGTAGGTGGGCCTGAAAATGAGGGAGTGGTGGCAGTTTAGAAATCATGTCCTGATTTTTCAGCTTTTGCCAGCTCCCACTCTAGCTTTGCCATTCATTCCTATGGGACAAATTTCGCCACAAGAACGACGATATTCCGTGAACCATTCAGCGAAACGTTCTACAAAGTAATAGCAATCCGATCGGGAACAATCTGCACGTTTTGGTATATTTTTGTCAATGTAGTGTAAAAGCTGTGGGAGGAGTTAGGGTGGCAAATTTGGCTATAATAAGAATAATAAGAATAATAATAACTAGAAAAGCTACAATTTCTGGGGAAATTGTGAAGTGTTCTTGCCTCCACCAGTAGTATACAACTGGAGTGGGCGGAGTAACTGTTATTATTTATTTATATAGCACATTTAATTGCAACGTTGTTGCCCAAAGTGCTTCACAGTTACATTAAAACATACAGTTATAAAAACATTAGCAGGTGCAAAAGTCCCTGTCTATGACATCACGTGCTGCTGCAGCCTTGCACAGCTCAGAGTATTTTTGCGGTTGCCATCTTCAAACGGTCGTATTTTAAAAACTATAAATCCTACAACAAAGAGCTTTATATTGTGAGAATCACAAGACCCAGACCTACATTTTGATGTATAGTATGTCTCTGAGATATTAACAATGAAGGCACAGTCGCAGTTTAGAAATTGCCCTTCAAATGTGAGCTTTGCAGAGTGGAGTTTCAATGAATGTCAATGGATGGCGTGAGTTGTAAACAAATGGTCCTATTAGGAAAACTATCAGGACTATGGCTTAGCCGTGGACATTTTTAGTGGCAGCAGGGATAGCTGAACGTTTTGATATAAGATTTGTGTAGGTGAGCCTGAAAATGAGTGAGTGGTGGCAGTTTAGAAATCATGTCCTGATTTTTCAGCTTTTGCCAGCTCCCACTCTAGCTTTGCCATTCATTCCTATGGGACAAATTTCGCCACAAGAACGACGATATTCGGTGAACCATTCTGCGAAACGTTCCACAAAGTAATAGCAATCCGATCGGGAACAATCTGCACGTTTTGGTATTTTTTTGTCTATGCAGTGTAAAAACTGTGGGAGGAGTTAGGGTGGCAAATTTGGCTATAATAATAATAATAATATATATGTGAGATAACAGTAAGTGGTCTTGCTATGCAAGAACACTTAATACTAGAAAAGCTACAATTTCTGGGGAAATTGTGTGAAGTGTTCTTGCCTCCACCAGTAGTCTACAACTGGAGTGGGCGGAGTAACTGTTATTATTTATTTATATAGCACATTTCATTGCAACGTTGTTGCCCAAAGTGCTTCACAGTTACATTAAACAGTTATAAAAACATTAGCAGGTGTACAAATGTCTCTGTCTATGACATCACTTGCTGCTGCAGCCTTGCACAGGTCAGAGTATTTTGGCGGTTGCCATCTTCAAACGGTCGTATTTTAAAAACTATAAATCCTACAGTGAAGAGCTTTATATTGTGAGAATCTCAAGACCCAGACCTACATTTTGATGTATAGTATGTCTCTGCACTATTAACAATGAAGGCACAGTCGCAGTTTAGAAATTGCCCTTCAAATGTGAGCTTTGCAAAGTGGAGATTCAATGAATGTCAATGGACTGCGTGAGTTGCAAACAAATGGTCATATTGCGAAAACAATCAGGACTATGGCTTAGCCGTGGACATTTTTAGTGGCAGCAGGGATAGCTGAACGTTTTGATATAAGATTTGTGTAGGTGGGCCTGAAAATGAGGGAGTGGTGGCAGTTTAGAAATCATGTCCTGATTTTTCAGCTTTTGCCAGCTCCCACTCTAGCTTTGCCATTCATTCCTATGGGACAAATTTCGCCACAAGAACGACGATATTCCGTGAACCATTCGGCGAAACGTTCCACAAAGTAATAGCAATCCGATCGGGAACAATCTGCACGTTTTGGTATATTTTTGTCTATGTAGTGTAAAAACTGTGGGAGGAGTTAGGGTGGCAAATTTGGCTATAATAAGAATAATAATAATAATATATATGTGAGATAATATTAAGTGGTCTTGCTATGCAAGAACACTTAATAATATATATGTGAGATAACATTAAGTGGTCTTGCTATGCAAGAACACTTAATAATAATAATATATATGTGAGATAACATTAAGTGGTCTTGCTATGCAAGAACACTTAATAATATATATGTGAGATAACATTAAGTGGTCTTGCTATGCAAGAACACTTAATAATAATATATATGTGAGATAACATTAAGTGGTCTTGCTATGCAAGAACACTTAATAAACGACAACCGCTGTAATTACATGTTCCAACATTAAAGTTATTACATATCTGGGATTTGCCCAGAAACTTGATAGGCCTACCCAGTTTGTCTTTAGATATTTTCTCCATAGGACCAGCGGAGCTAGGTCCTTGCAAGTGGGTATGCTCGTTAGCAGTGGTGGGACAAAAATTTGCCGAAAGAGACATGGAGGAGCAGTATGCACAAGCCGGCGTCCTTAGACCTGCAAAGTGTCTGCAGAAAATCACTGTGTCTATCTTGCTCCAGTTGGACCTTGTCCCGTACTGTGAGAAGGCGCCTGACACTTTCGCAGAAAAAGATCTATGGTAATCGTAGAATGCCGATCCACCATATTTATTGCCCAGGTCCACCAGCCTGTGCATATACATGTCAAATTCCTCACGCCTGTGTGGGTAAACGGCACATATGACATCCCGGTAGATGCCAAAAGCCAACACAAATTCCGGGATGGTGAGTTTCCTATTTAGGCGTGCATCCCTGGACTTGACCACCACAGAAATATCCTCATACGCATAAGTTTTATGCTCCACCACATCCTGGGAGGCAATTAGTAGTGAAGCTAAGTTGACATCTTTACCTTCCAGGATGTCTTTCTTAAGGTGCTCAGGTGTCATATGGGCAGGGTTAACCTCCTGCTCGTCAGAGGTGGTGGCTGGAGAAACTAGTGGCAACTCGACCAGTGGCGGAGGGGTCACAGTGGCTGACCCAGCCATGATAAGGGCTGTGGTGACCGATTCCAGTTTCTCCAGCCTGGAGTTGACCTTGCCCATGGATGACATGAGGGATGTTAGCATGCCGTGTATATCTGTCGGGTTAGACTGGCTAGTCCCTTCCCCTGCATCAGAGTTATCAGTTGAGGCGTGCAATAATTTGTATAGTTCCGCTTTCCTGGCAGTAGCGGGGAAAGGAATGTGTTGCCTCCTGAGTTCGCTGGTAATGCGAGGGATTGTCCATGACCTGAACGATGCAGGACTAGCCATGTCTTCTTCCGGTGATGGGGTATTTGGTCTAACCGGAGTGCTCAGGATGGAGAAATCCTCTAACCCTTCTTGAGACATACTAGATGAGAAAATATATCGTTAGTGTGTTGAAACCCCAGGGGATGTACTGGCGGGCTAACTATGCCGGTTAAGGCGAAAAATTAATCTTGTTCTTTGGTGACAGGTGAGGCCCTGCTAGTTGCCAAGTGGCTATGAGAGGCTCTATCTATGCGTTGGCGCGAGGGGATATTGAGGCCACCCATCGTAGTGGCAGGAATACGTAGGCCTCTCGGTGACAATAAAAGAAAACAGGGGAAGGGAGTGACAGGTGACGCCCTCTGTATAATGCGAGGCGGCTAACTCACGTGTGGCTCGAGGGGCGTTTGCCTCCGAAACGTTGAGGCGGGGTGTTGGCCTCGCGGACCGCTAAACTATAGGCAGTATGCCAAGAGGGGAGATACCTATTTGGGCCTATACCCCTGATTTGCCAGTACTCTATGTCCTATGTAGGGAGAACGTATGTGATACGTGAGCAGGCTTACGTACCTGATAGTATGTATATGTATATGAAGCGTCAGGTATAGAACAACCTGGATAAACCTAAATGGGTAGAAATAGAAATGATAGTATGAGAATTGGATCCTGTGATACTAATGTAGACTAGATATGCTGTAGTTGAATTTGACCGTATGTGTAGGAGGGGAAAATTTTGAGCATGGTAGTAACCTGCCTGATTTGTTATGGAGTAAAACCGTAACGCAGGGATTTACCCTGGTAGTGGGTGCGTATAATGTGTCTACATGGTGACCAAAAATGATAAATATATATGGCCATGCTACTGTAGTATTCATGGTGCAGGGAGTTTTATGTGATTTATCCGGTATGGATTATATAAGCCTTGATATAAAATGAAAGATGTGGGTGAGGTAGAAAATATGAAACTTGACCATATGCAGAAAAAGTTGACGTATGAGTGGTTGAACCAAAAGTGTGATTCAACCCGACAGTTTGTGATATTGGGACCGTGTTCTTGTATACTCGATATATCGTTGAGTACATGCAGAAAGGTCAGAAGTGTACGTGCCATGTAATCGTGTGTACATGGTTGTGACAACGTAATATACAGAAATACCTTTAGAGAAAGTTTATCACATTTATGTACTATACCTGCTATATAATTTAATGAGAAACATGAACTATTATATAAAGTCAAAATAACAAAACACATAATTAGATTTAAATAACATATCCTATGGATTGTACATAAAACAGGTAAATAACCGACCTATATTTATATATATACGTATACAGGCTGTGTGCTGTATTTCAAGCTATGAAAGGAATAGCGATGTGAATGACATGAGCAAAACTGCCGAAAGCATATATCGCTTGAATGACCAGAACTGTTTGATACAGAAATAGGCGAAAGTTACTTGTATGAGAAATGCAGAAAACCGAAAGACAGTTAGTTCGAATGAGTACGTATGATATGAGACAACGAATTGAAACGAAGTGGGTACTGGTGAATGAGTACCGTTCGTATAGAAACTAACGAAAGGATTATTAGCCGAAAGTGTAGCTGGCCGTAAAGTGTTAGGCCGTAAAGTAAGGCCTGTTTAACAGCGCGACGCCGTGGGAATGATCCAGGCGTCGAACTTACGATTTGGAAGTCACTAGGACGTAGTCTGCGACGAAGACCGGATTTGTGGGGAGCTGGACGGGCGAAAACCTGTAAGGAATCCTGGACACAGCTACACCAGACGAAAACCGCGGGTTTTTTGAAAAGCAAGATGGCGCCGCACGTGAACCGGAAGTGGATTCTCATGCAACGCTGGCCTCGAAGGTATGGAGCCAGGTAAGGGGTGTCCCTTAAGTAGGGAAGGGGTGTGTCATACGCCCCTCCCACAAACACAGGCCAAAAGGCCTTACTACATATATATATGAAACAAGGGGGTGTGACTGCACTCACCTGAACATGCATAAATGGGGTGCTGCTGAGGGCCAAATTATACAATACACAAGATCCAGCGCACTCACCAATCCACTAAACAGCAACAGCAACAAATAAAATCTTTCAACATTGAAGTTGCTGTTTAGTGGATAGGTGAGTGCACTGGATCTTGTGTATTGAAAAAGGTATATGCCTCTATCAACTGTAGAGTTCTAGTACCCAAGAGCTTCACATCCTGGGCTTCAGCCCCCCACAGTCTATTGATGCCAAGACTACGTTTTATTTTAAATTAAATTTTCATGAAACAATGTGGCTGTCATTGCAGTTATCTGAGAAATCTCAGTCATGCTGCACAGGTCATACTGATGTAGGTTGCATGAATATATATCCCCAGCATTGGAAGTCTAGATTTGCCATATTTATATACACTGGGATTTGTGTGGTTTCAAGGTCATTCATTTGTACTTGCCCAAAGACCAAAAGTAGCTATTCCTTCCTGAGCTCAGAGGCATAGAAGTAATAGAGAAATTTGTTTCTCAAATAAATGGAAAATGGAAAAGCACACAGCATAACTATATCACTCTATAAACCATACTACAAACTCCCTTTTTTAACAGTTGATTTTTGATCATAGTATGTTACATTAGGGTGTGCACCCAAAGAAATCTTATTTTTCTTTCTTTAAACACGTAATAAGCTAACACAGACTCACACAAAAATGGTTACAGAGATCTAAATAAGGATCAGGGAGAACAATCAGACCCTACATTAAGGTGTGCCTGAGCACACACAGGCACACCCATTGCACATGCTTTTGTGTTTGATGATCACTTCTTCCAGTATTAAAAATATGAAAACGTTAAAGAAATATTAACTGATAAGTCTAAACAACAAAAGCATTTTCCATTACTACAACATGCATGTTGCTTAGAGTAACCTGAGTCTACTCTCTTTACTGAGAGTGCCTTATAACACCTGTGATGCTGCTGTCACTAAACAGTCCAATAGCGGTCAATCAGCCTCTTCCAGTAGCGCACCTACCACTGTTGCAGTGTCTGCCGCTGCTACCGGGCCCGTCACTCTAGAGGGTCTGGCTGCAGCTGCCGTGGGCCACTGGCAAACCTTCAGGGCTGCGGCGTCTGTGCACCAGCCCTAAAGGTTTGCCGGTGGCCCACTGTCGCAGCTGTGGCAGGGCCCCCTGGAGTGACGAGGCCCCCGGTTCCCGGGTTATCGGCAAAAGGGGTGAGCTGTGCTGTGCTGCTCCCCTCCTGCCCTGTGTGTAGCGTGGTTGGGTGGTTTGACAGGAAGTGCCCACTGAGAGTGCACTTCCTTTCAGCAGGTAGATGGGGGAGAGGGAAAGAAACACATGGGGGAGGGAATAGGACACATGGGGGGGGGGAATGGGACATAGGGAGGGCCTCGGGGGAGGGAATGGGACACATGCAGGGGCTGGGGGGAAGGAATGAGACACATGGAGGAGCTTTGTGGTGGAGGAAATGAGACATGTGGAGGGGCTTTGGGGGGAAATGAGACACATGGAGGGACTGGGTGGAGGAAATGAGACACATGGAGGGGCTGGGGGAATGAGAAACATTGTGGGCCGGGCGGGGGTATGAGACACATGGGGGGGGCCCAGGGCATTTTTTGCACTGGAGCCCGGTGGTTTCTAGATGCGCCTCTAGCCTCCACCTTACAAAATGTTTGTCTTATAGTAGTTTTGTGCACCCACTACATGCACAATAAGAAAGGTGCTCTCTCCTCCTTAGAGAGAGAACTAAACTCACTGAATTGGTTAAAGTGCCTGGAGTCCCCTTTCACGGTCTCTCCATTTTTGAGTAGTTTATCACTAAATACGGATCCCTGGCCAACAACAAACCAGCCACCACTGGATGTATGGCTGAGGCATGGTCCTTCTAACCATACCAGTTTTTACCAGCACTATGGTAGGCTGGAAGCGGTCAGTTGCCCATTTCTGCTCAGGCAAGCAGCTCAGAGGGGATGGGTTGCTGAGGACTCTTGTTAAGCATTAAAACATAAAAAATTATTTAATGCTAAATGGAAGGATAGCGGCAAGATACTCCAGACACTATAGCCACTTTAATGAGCAGTTGCAGCACCTATATTGTCCTTTAAAAGTATGTAACTTTTTATTTTTTTAGTTAAATGTTTTATGCAATATTTTTTTTTAATCCATTATCTAAATAACTCATTAAAAATATAGTGATTTTTTTAAATTTAGATGTAACCTTTAATTGTAGCAGAGGTAACAAAGTGGGCCAATGCATCATCAGTAGAATCTGTTCAACCCTTGGGCAGGGCTGACTCGGTCTTTCATCCTTTCAAGGTAGATAAAATTAGTAAAATTAAATTGGGTAATAGTAACAATCCCTGAATGTTGGGAAATGTAACAAACCCAGGACGTACCGTATATACTCGAGTATAAGCCGAGTTTTTCAGCACATTTTTTGTGCTGAAAAACCCCAACTCGGCTTATACTCGAGTCAATAGTCTGTATTATGGCAATTGCCATAATACAGACAGGGGCTGTGTGAGATGTTACTTACCTCTCCTGCAGCTCCTGTCAGCTCTCTCCTCCTCCGCGCCGTCCGTTCAGCACCTCGGTCAGCTCCCAGTGTAAGCGGCTCTCGCGAGACTTACAGTGTGAGCTGACAGAGGTGCTGACCGGACGGCGCGGAGGAGGAGAGAGCTGACAGGAGCTGCAGGAGAGGTAAGTTACAGCTCTGCAGTCCCCACTGAACTACCAATGCCACTAGACCACCAGGGAAGGAGCCCCCCTCCCTGGCACGCTAGCATGCAGGGAGGGGGGACAAAAAATGAATAATAGTAATAAAAATAAATACATTAATAATATAACAATTTTTTTGTAAAATAATAATACAATAATAATACAAATAGTAATTAAAAAAAATAATATAACAAAAAAAATTAAAATAGTAATAATAAAAAATATATTAAAATGCCCACCCCCCCACCAAGGCTCTGCATCACACTCTGCATCACACACACACACACACACACTGCACTCATATACACACTGCATTCACACACACACACTGCACTCATATACACACTGCATTCACACACACACACACACTGCACTCATATACACACTGCATTCACACACACACACTGCACTCATATACACACTGCATTCACACACACACACTGCACTCATATACACACTGCATTCACACACACACACACACACACACACTGCACTCATATACACACTGCATTCACACACACACACACACACTGCACTCATATACACACTGCATTCACACACACACACTGAACTCACACTGAATTCATATACACACTGCATTCATATACACACACTGCACTCACACTGCATTCATATACACACTGCATTCATATACACACACTGCACTCACACTGCATTCATATACACACTGCATTCATACACACACTGCTCTCATACACACGCTGCATTCACACGCACACACACTGCACTCATATACACACTACATTCACTCACACTGCATTCATATACACACTGCATTCATACACACACTGCACTCATATACACACTGCATTCACACACACACACTGCACTCATATACACACTGCATTCACACACACACACTGCACTCATATACACACTGCATTCACACACACATACTGCACTCATATACACACTGCATTCACACACACACACTGAACTCATATACACACTGCATTCACACACACACACACTGCACTCATATACACACTGCATTCACACACACACACACACACACACTGCACTCATATACACACTGCATTCACACACACACACTGCACTCACACTGCATTCATATACACACTGCATTCATATACACACACTGCACTCACACTGCATTCATATACACACTGCATTCATATACACACTGCATTCATACACACACACTGCTCTCATACACACACTGCATTCACACACACACACACACTGCACTCACACTGCATTCATATGCACACTGCATTCATACACACACTGCATTCACACACACACACTGCACTCATATACACACTGAATTCACATATACACACTGAATTCACACACACACACTGCACTCACACTGCATTCATACACACACACTGCACTCACACTGCATTCATACACACACTGCATTCACACACACACACTGCACTCATACATACACTGCACACACTGCACTCATTCACACACTGGACTCATACACACACACTGCACTCATACACACACTGCACTCATACACACACACTGCACTCATACACACACACTGCACCCATACACACACACTGCACCCATACACACTGCACTCATACCCACACACTGCGTTCTCATACGCACACACTGCATTCATTATATACATACACTGTAAATAATATAATTTTTTTAGGATCTAATTTTATTTAGAAATTTACCAGTAGCTGCTGCATTTCCCACCCTAGTCGTATACTCGAGTCAATAAGTTTTCCCAGTTTTGGGGGGTAAAATTAGGGGCCTCGGCTTATATTCGGGTCGGCTTATACTCGAGTATATACGGTACTTGGAAACCAGAGTAATCTGAATATATTTCCTGGTTAAATACTTTATGTTATTATTATTATTATTATTATTTAGGAAAAGATGCCTGCAACTTCAAGAATTGAACGATTACTCCAAACTCCAGTGTTTTACGTGCTCATGGCACAAGGAGCCTGTAAGTACAGCGTTTCAGTATGAAACACTGCACAAATTGTGATAATTAGGTTAGCTGCCAGAAGAATAACTTCACCTCTTTCAGTGTCATTGGCTGCCTAATGTGTATATTCTTAATCTGAGAGCGACCAGCTGACTCTTTAAGCCAATGAATGACAAGTAGGATTGGCAGGTTTGCAGAAGCTGGATGCAACCATGTTGTCATTTGATGAAAATCGGTGCCAGGCAGGAACCACTACTGGAAAATGGAACCAGGACACTCTTAGTATCATAACCACTACACAGACTGCAGTGGTTATGATGCTCGGAATAGCTCTTCATGTATCCTCCCAAACAGGTTACTTGAATAAAAATATATTATATTGTTTGTATCTTCTTATTTCACATTCCATTTTCCTGCTTTCAATAAATGTTTTATAAGTATATATTTTAAAGTGTGCACATTTCCTGTATCTTTATCTTGTTGGATTTTCTAACTACCGTATGTCTCTTTAACTTTTCAAATATTAGTCCACCAATAAAATATAATCCGTGCACCTGGTAATGCACACTGTGATAACTGTTATTTGAGTTTATACTTAAAACCCTCTCAGACAACTATTCAAATAGGTGTTAATCTAGCCTTGCCACTCTTCCCTAACCTCATATTTAGACACAGAACATTTTGTCCATGTGACTCACACCCTTCTGCCAATATTAACACCAAGCATGTTGAACCTTGCCTCTGATGAGTAATTTATATTAGGTCACATATTAACAGATCATGAAACAAAAGCGGCGTACACAGGGTGTTGGTTTTGGGGGGTTTTAAGTACAAATTTGATTTGCTGATTCTCAAGTTGTATATGGTTATTAGTTGAATCAATTGGAGGAAGAGCACACTACTTCTTTTATAATCCAAGGTGCTCAAAACTGGATGCAAGGTTGGCAAATCCTCAACATGCAAATTAACAAATCTTGATAAAGACCTCATTTAGGGACAAAACATTGGTGTGATACTTTGATCCTCAATAAATCTGCCGGTTAAATTGTGATATTAGGGTTTGGGTGGTAATGAGTTTTTGTATCAATCAAAATGTATTAAAATACATATAGTCTTAAATAGGAACTATAACAAAATAATTACTTTTAATATGTTTTAGAAGTGTTAATATGTGTTACTTTGCAAACATGTAGAGCAAACATGAGGTCCCCACTAACACTGAAAGTGAAAAAAACAATAGGGGCTGTATTGTGTGTATAAGGAGCTGTAGTTATATTGAAAGGCGGGGCTTGCAGCACTGGATACAGAGAGCTAGTCTCTGTATTCACTGTTCAGAGGCTTGCAGTGTTGCGGCTCCCAGTGCCGATGCATAGTTAGCTCTTTGACTGTAGTTATGGCATAATTTGCAAACTAAATTAATTTTAAATAAACACATTTAATTAGCAATTATGCAAATTATTTATACACTATTGCAGGGTATGGCTACATAACCTAAACAATTAACACTTTGGGGAAAATTTTTATATTCAGTACAGAGAATAATTATTATCAATATGCAAGTAGATCCTTAGAGAATCACTGTATGTATATTGGGCTCTCATTTAAGCACGCACATACACTAAAGGGCTACAGAGGTGTAGTGAATTAAAATCAGCATTGTAAAATGTGAACAAAAATATATCTGATTTGGAAAACATCACCAACTGAGCTGGACTATTTGAGCCTCAGGTTTGCAAGTCTGGATTTAACTCACTACCAATTCAGTGTTCATTAAAAAAATTAAGTCAATTTAAGATTTTAGGCCAAAAATGCCATATTGGAAATGCAAAAAAAAAATCAGCTCTCTTTCATGTTATTTTGATCTTAAATTTGATATTGACTCTGAGTTGCTGACTTTTCACAGTTAAGTGAATAACACTGCAACCAAAACTTACGTTCACGTGCACAATACAATAAAGTGTACCTTTCCAGCATGGCTTTCATTTCTACTATAGTGAATTGCATATAATCAATGTGGCTGCACCAGGGCCCGCACGCTCAGGCAGTGGCTGATCCAGAGCCTGATCTCGGGAGGGGCACTTGTAGATTATTTAAATAAATAATCCGGGCACAAGAACCACTACAGCTCAGTGTAGTAGTTATGGTGCCAGTAGTGCCATTATCCCAACCCAGAGTAAGTAGTCAAACCGTCTAAGAACAGTTTGACAACTTACCTGGGGTCTGCTGGGATATAGGGCATAGGAGCAGTGGTATGTGTGAGGGGTGAAGTGTGTGTGAAAGGTGCAGTGTGTGTGTGTGTGTGTGTGTGCGTGAGGGCGGCAGTCTATGTCAGGGTTGCCGTGTGTGTGTTAGGGAGCAGTGTGTGTGTAAGCAGTGCAGTGTGTGTGAGAGTTGCAGTGTATGTGTGTTTGGGGAAGTGTGTGTATGGGGGGCACTGTATATGTGTGTTGGGCAGTGTGTGTATGGGGGCACTGTGTGTGTGTGGGGGGGGGCAATGTGTGTATGGAAGCAGTGTACGTGTGTATGGGGAGCATTGTATGTGTGTGTGGGGCAGTGTATGTATGGGAGGGCAGTGTGTGCGTAAGCGGTGCAGTGCGTGTGAGAGTTGTGTTTGGGGCAGTGTGTGTATGGGGGGCACTGTATATGTGTGTTGTATGGGGGCAATGTGTGTATGGAAGCAGTGTACGTGTGTATGGGGAGCACTGTATGTGTGTGGGGGGCAGTGTGTGTGTGGGGGGCAGTGTATGTGGGGGGGGGCAGTGTGTGTGTGTGAGGCAGTGTATGTATGGGGGGGCAGTGTGTGTATGTATGGGGGGCAGTGTGTGTGTGAGGCAGTGTATGTATGGGGGGGCAGTGAGTGTGTGAGGCAGTGTGTGTATGGGGGGCAGTATGTGTGTGGGGCAGTGTGTGTGAGAGGCAGTGTATGTATGGTGAGGCAGTGTGTGTATGGGGGCAGTGTGTGTATGGGGCAGTTTATGTGTGTGGGGCAGTGTGTGTGTGAGGCAGTGTATGTATGGGGGGCAGTGTGTGTGTGAGGCAGTGTATGTATGGGGGCAGTGTGTGTGTGAGGCAGTATATGTATGGGGCAGTGTGTGTATGTGGGGCAGTGTATGTGTGGGGGCGGGGTGTGTGAGGCAGTGTATGTATGGGGGGCAGTGTGTGTGAGGCAGTGTATGTATGGGGGCAGTGTGTGTGTGAGGCAGTGTATGTATGGGGGCAGTGTGTGTGTGAGGCAGTGTATGTATGGGGGGGCAGTGTGTGTGAGGCAGTGTATGTATGGGGGGGCAATGTATGTGTGTGAGGCAGTGTATGTATGGGGGGCAGTGTATGTATGGGGGGCAGTGTATGTATGGGGGGGCAATGTATGTGTGTAGGGCAGTGTGTGTGTGAGGCAGTGTATGTATGGGGGGGCAGAGTGTGTATGGGGGGCAGTGTGTGCGTGAGGCAGTGTATGTATGGAGGCAGTGTGTGTATGGGGGGGCAGTGTGTGTATGGGGGGGCAGTGTGTGTGTGAGGCAGTGTATGTATGGGGGGAAGGAGGGTAGGCAGGCTTTATAATAATGTTTTTTATTTTGTTTTATTTAAATAAATATATTTATGTCCCCCCCTCCCTTCTTACCTTTATTGAGGAGGAGGGGGGACGTTTCTCCATCCCTGGTGGTCCGGTGGGTAATCCCCGGTGGTCCCAGTGAACTCTAGCCCGTAGCTCCAGGGCTAGAGTTCACTCAATGCTCTGTGCTCGCGAGAGTAGGACCCGGAGGACCTGCAGGCTGAGCTCCCGGATCCTTTCTCCCTCCCCTGCCGGCTGCCAGCACTATGCCTGCGGACCAGAGAGGGAGATGGGTATTGCTGAACAGGGGCCTGGTTGAGCGCCACGCCCTTTAACAGCACAACCTGTCATTCTTTTATACATATGTGCAGGTGTTTGGAATCAAAAAACTAAATTTTGGTTGAGCAAAAAACCTTTTAAAAAAACATTTACAAAATAATCAAATTGCTGAGAGCCAAGGGAAAGTAGTAACTAAAACCCTTGGGTTAACAAAGATAGGAATATAAGAAGGCGTAAATAAGATATATAATTGGGAAACAATCAAATAGAAATGCAAAAAAATTCATGACTGTGTATGTATGATAAATGTCTTTAGTTGGCGACTATGACAGGGTGAGAAAAAGGGTAACTGTGGCATGGTGAGGGTGACAGGGAGAGGGGGTGAATGAGACAGGGTTGGGTGTGAGAGTGATAGGGCAAAGGGAATGAATAAGACAAGATTGAGGGCTGAGTGTGACAGAATGAGAAAGGGTGAGAATGATAGGGGGTGATTGTGACATGGTTGGAAGAAGTAATGTGACAGGGTGAGCATCTGTCACGGACAGATAAGATCCAACAAGCAAAGACAAGGACAGCAAATACGAAAAGACAGTAAACCTATTACCAGACCTTAGAATAGCCGGATTAAATGCAACTAGAGTAGTAAAACTGTTTCATTCACCTAAAGTTGTTTTGATGCCTTTAGTATACCTTTGAAGAAGTGGCAAAATGATTTGGGGGGGGAGAGGAGCAGGGTTTGACCACCAAGATGCCCAGATGTGTTCTCTAACAGCTCCGGCACTTAGGGACAAAAAATGAGCCTGAACCTCTAAATACTGCCCCAGTATTGGCCCCGAGAGACCGGAGCACTAACCTGAACCAAGCGTGCAAACAGGGAAACCTGAATCTTGCTGATAACTGGAGAGGTCCCGTAATCCGACCATAAGGCCTAGCATGCCTCATGGCCTGGTGTCTGGGGAAGGTGGAAGACCCCCAACTCGGGTCACGGTGTGAACATAGTGCCTTATATAGTGCCACAGGCCCCCCACCCCAGACTGGTGGGGGATATCCCGGTCACTGCTGGGGAAAGCCACCTACTGCCCTTAGCAGAAAGTCCTGCAGCAGGGTGGTAAGCTAGTGATGGCAAGTTATAAGTATTTTGTCAATTAAAATTCTAGCCACTAGATGTCGCCACTATGTTACTATTGATAACCAAAAGAGACTACTAGGTTCAACATTATAATGAATTTCAGGCCTGATATTCAATGCTAAGAAGTAAGACATGGGTGAGACAATCCTTATCTAGTAGTTCTAGTTCATATGCCTGGCAACGACGTCATGCACCTAGTAGTGGATACATAAATGGTGACATACATGAAAACTATGATATTTAAATACCGAGCCCGACCAACAAGCTTGTGCTAAGGAAAAAAATAATTACTTTAAAAAAAAAAAAAAAAAAAACTCTACGGTATATCGTGCAAAAAGCTTGATTCAATCAAAACACAATGATAAAGAAATAGGCCTTGATTCCCAAACCCAGATAACAGCAAAAACTCAGACTCTCTGCAATTAACAGGTACTGACTGGACATTGGAAGATTGTTCAGCTCATTTACTCTACCTAGGTCTCCATGTTACTATATTTACAATAACAATGTTACCATTTATACTTGTTTACCACTGTCATTTTTTTGTGCATGTGCAGAAATGCAGGGGGTGGGGGTGGGGGGGGGGGAGGGGGAGGAGGAAAGACACACAAAATGGCCTGGGGAAGGGGTTAATGACACACACAAAGGGGCTGAAGAAGGGGACAAAGAGACACTCAGAGGGTCTGGAGAAAGGAACAGTGAAACACAGAGTAGCTAGAGAAGGGGACAATGGCACACAGACTCGAGAAGCTGGGGAAGAGGACAGTGAAGGAAGACAATGATACACACAGAGGGGAAGAGGGAAAGAGACACACAACAGACACAAAGTTGGCAATTCTTGGTTTGTTTATTTCGGAGGGATATCATGTAGCTGGTCTTGACTAGGGTGCAAAATATTTTGAAGGAATGGAGACTGGAGGAAAGCCCAATGTAGCAGGGAAGATAGTTCCATAGAAAAGGTGCAGCCCTAGTGAAGTCTTTAAGGTGGGCGTCAGAGGATTGAGCATGAACAGAGGATAGATGTAGGTCTTTGGCAGAGTGTAGGGACCTGGACAGGACATACAAGTGTATTAGGGAGGACCTGTAGGTAGGAGCAGTGTAGAGATTTGTGAACATCTACCAGAATTTAACATTCATAAAAAAGGTAAAAAATTTGTATAAAAATTAATAACCCATAGACTAAGTGCAAGCTACAGTATGGACAGTGAAAAAGAATTGCAAATAATGAGCTAGTCATGCCGTACAAAACTACTTAAAGGATTACTAAAATATAACATCTCTACTGGGAAATTATATATTACAGGGTGTGCAACTAAGGGAGAGTAATCCATGATAAATTGCTAGTGATACATATATCCTGACACAGATTGCCCACTAAAGCAATATAAGAAAAGTAGACTGAAGGAATATAATCAAGTTAGAGAAGAAACTTTAGTGCTACTGCTACACTGACGCAAAACTATGACAATTGTGAAGTGATGTATCCAGGGCTCTATTTAGCCCCAGATGGAATTTTTTCCCCAAGTAAGTGGGTTAATCTCATAAGAGCAGACATTAGGCTGTTAGAGTAGGACCTGCCAAAGATTGGGTACATTGACATTGTGGCAGGGTTATTTGTTTATATTTATACATTTTTTACCAGGATGGATACATTGAGATTTCTCTTGTTTTCAAGTATGGTGGTTTAGTGGTTTACATGATCATATAATGTAATTAAACCACCATATTATCTGTCAACATTGAAGTTGCTGTTTAGTGGATAAGTGACTGTGCTGGTTCTTGTGTATTGTATAAATTGTCCCCCTTGTCCAAGGATGTCAGGGACATGATTGTAGACATACACAAGGCTGGAATGGGCTACAAGACCATCGCCAAGCAGCTTGGTTAGAAGGTGACAACAGTTGGTGCAATTATTCGCAAATGGAAGAAACACAGAATAACTGTCAATCTCCCTCAGTCTGATGCTCCATGCAAGTTCTCACCTCGTGGAGTTTCAATGATCATGAGAACGGTGAGGAATCAGCCCAGAACTACATAGGAGGATCGTGTTAATGATCTCAAGGCAGCTGGAACCATAGTCACCAAGAAAACAATTGGTAACACACTACGCCGTGAAGGACTGAAATCCTGCAGCGCCCGCAAGGTCCCCTTCTCAAGAAAGCGCATGTACAGACCTGTCTAAAGTTTGCCAATGAACATCTGAATAATTCAGAGGAGGACTGGGTGAAAGTGTTGTGGTCAGATGAGATCAAAATTGATCTCTTTGGCATCAACTCAACTCGCCATGTTTGGAGGAGGAGGAATGCTACCTGTGACCCCAACAACTGCACCGCATCAAAGGGATGATGGACGGGGCCATGTACCGTCAAATCTTGGGTGGGAACCTCCTTCCCTCAGCCAGGGCATTGAAAATGGGTCATGGATGGGTATTCCAGCATGGCAATGACCCAAAACACACAGCCAAGGCAACAAAGGAGTGGCTCAAGAAGAAGCACATTAAGGTCCTGGAGTGGCCTAGCCACTCGAGTTGCCTCGAATCCTTAATGACTTGGAGAAGATCTGCAAAAAGAAGTGGGACAAAATCCCTCCTGAGATGTATGCAAACCTGGTGGCCAACTACAAGAAATATCTGACCTCTGTGATTGCCAAAAAGGGTTTTGCCACCAAGTACTAAGTCAAAAGTGTTAAAAACTTATTTCATTCATTGACATGCAAATCAATTTATAATTTTTTTTTTTATTCTTTATTTGTGTTGACAGAGATAGCATACACAGCATGAGAGCATTTTGTAGTTTGCAGCAATTAACATGTACATTGCATATAGGGTGCATCATTTCGTCCACAGCATAGACACCCGGTGATTGACTGTCTAAGAGCCATCACCTTTTCCGCCTGCAACGTGTGTTATATCAATGTCTATGCTCCCTGACATGGCAAGCTACGGACTGTCAGGTTTATCTTTGAGATATAATAGAAAAAATAAAAAGAACAACAAAGCAACAAAATTGTAGTAACCTGTATAAGATGGTTGTTGTTAAGGTAGATACACTGTGTAGGAGTTCTCCCTCCAACTGCCGGGACGCCTCTGACCCGATAGTGTGCACTTGCATCGGAGTGTTTTGTGTGCTACGGATTCTATTGTGTAGTGCACACCCACCGGTGTCTTGAAGTTCTGTGTAGTCACCCATTGCTGGCTGCTGTGTGCGCTCCATCCCCTACCGGCAGCTGGTATGTTTCTTTGAGGGCCTTGGTGTATACCCCATTAGTCACCCCTATGCTTGAGGTCGTGATTTGGGTGTACCTCTCTCTGCTCCCTCTGGGAGACTATTGTTACATATATACAGAGATAGATAGAAAAAGTGGGAAAAGTATCGAGATAGGAAAAGACAAGGTGGGGTGGGGGAGAGTATTGTCCGTTTAATTTCCTAACTTGCAGTCTCAAAGTCTGCCAGGAGCTTTAACTCAAGGGGCTATCTTCCCAAGGAGACCATATTTTCTGGAACTGTTTTTGGGTTCCCCTAACTCTAGCTGTCAGGTCGTCCATTAGGTGTACTTCCCTAATTTTATTAATGACTCCTGCCATCGGTGGGGTGGTTTGTTTTAGCCAGTCCGCTGCCACTGCTCTCCTGGCTGCTAAAGTTATGTTGTGCATGAGTTTTTGTTCGTGTCTAGTCCACCCATCTATCGTTCTGCTGAGTAAGTATACCCATGGGTCTAGAGGGGGAGCCCTGTTCAGCACCTGGGCTATTAGATCTTTAATTTGTTGCCAAAAGCTTGCTATCAGGGGGCATTCCCACCACATGTGGATATATGTCCCTTTCATTCCGCACCCTCTCCAGCATGCGTCAGTAGTGCTCTTTTTCATTTGATACAGCTTTACAGGAGTTGTGTACCAGCGGAGCATCGTCTTGATCGCTTGCTCCTGGAACGCTATGCAAACTGAGGATTTGTGATTGGCTTCCCAAATCTCCTGCCACTCTATCCCTTCCAGCTGCTCCCCTAGGTCCCTCTCCCAACGTTCCGTGTAAGCCAAATCACCCCCTTCGTTAGTTACTGAGCAGAGGTGGGCGTACAGCCGAGTTATCAGACCCCTAGGCATATGGTCCTGAGTGCAAATTCGTTCAAAGAATGTCATGGGCTTTAGGGCCGCCGCTCGGACCCAAGTCTGTTTTGCAAAATCCTTTATTTGTAGGTACCTGAAAAAATCTGCGGGAGTGAGATGACCCCTTTGTTGTAAGGCGTCAAATTTCACTACCTCCGCATCCTGCACCAGCTGATGTATGCGCTGCAGGCCTAGTCTCTCTAGGTTCCTAAAATTGCGCGCTGCCATGCAGGGAGGGAATGCTCTATTTCGTAGGTACGGCATCAGAGGTGATGGGGCCGATGCCAGCCCTTGTCGCTGTTGAGCTCTATCCCAGATATGTATAGAGTTCAAGATAGCTGGGCAAGTCGATCTAATGATTGGTCTATGTTCTTTGGGGACCCATATAAGTAGCTGTGGAATGTCAGCTCCCATCATCAGTGACTCCAAGTCCACCCATTTCCTCTCACCGGGTGGTGAGTGCCATAATGCTATTTGCGACAATTGTGTCGCTATGTAGTATCCGTATAGGTTAGGCAAGCCTAGCCCGCCTCTGTTTTTTGGTCTGTGCAGTATGTGTCTCGAGATCCTGTGGCGTTTGTTTTGCCACACAAAGTTGCCTATTGCTTGTTGCAAGGGCGCTAGGTGCGTCTTGGAGACATGAACGGGCAGAGACTGAAAATAAAATAGCATCCTGGGTAGGATATTCATTTTGACCGCATGAATCCTCCCTATCCAGGAAATGGGTCTATCGTTCCAGGTCTCTAATTCCCTGATGAGCTGTTTCAGAAGTGGCGTATAATTCTGTGGAAAAAGTTGGTCAGGGGCTGCAGTCAGTTTAATGCCTAGATATTTGATCGACTGATGTTCAATACGGATATTGTGTGCCCTTTGTATAGCTGTCAAGTCCCCCGTCGGAATCTCTATGGGGAGGGCGCTGGATTCGGTCATGTTAACCTTGTATCCTGAAACAGCTCCATAGGCTTCCAGGACTCCCTGCAAGGCCCTCATTGAATTGACAGGATCAGTGAGCGCCAAGAGCACATCATCCGCGTATGCCGAAGCCAGGAATTCCCTACCTCCCACCCGTGCCCCCCGTATATCTGGGTGTCGTCTAAGGGCCTGGAGTAGGGGTTCCAGGGAAAGCACAAATAGGAGCGGGGATAGAGGGCACCCCTGTCTGGTGCCATAGTATAATCTGAACGGTTGTAGTGGGGCGCCTGAAATTTTTACCTGTGCTCGTACGTTGGTATACATGGCTCTGATCAGAGTTATGGCCTGCTCGGGGAATCCCATGTGGGACAGGAGTGTGAATAGGTACGTCCATGTGACCCTGTCGAACGCTTTTTCAGCGTCTAAAGCGACCAGCAAGGTCTGGGTGTGTGTAATTTTCTGCTTCCAGATAATATCAATATTCCTTCTGGTATTCTCAAACAGCTGTCTGCCCTGCACGAACCCCACTTGATCTGCGTCTACTAATGTAGCTAAAAAAGGGTTTAGTCTTGTCGCCTGTATCTTTGCCCGGATTTTCATGTCATGATTAATCAGTGAGATTGGTCTATAGCTACTCGGGATGCTCGGATCTTTGTCCGGTTTAGGCAACAAGACTATGGTTGCTAGTGACATGTCCAGGTCTGGGGCGCCCCCTGCTCTAAAATCATTAAAAACGGCGGCTAATTGGGGGGCTAGCTCTTCTCTGAATTCCTTGTAATAGCTTCCGTCAAACCCATCGCTATGGCGTGCGCCACCTCTTCTGGTGTAATTTCTGCCTCTAGTGCTTCTACTCCTACCTGTGTTAGCTTGAGCAACCCTAAGTCTGCCAGGAACTTTTTTGCCAGTGCCTCATCCCCTGCCGTCCGCGACTCTGATCCCAGTGTGTGATTATAAAGGGATTTGTAGTAGTCCGTGAAGACCTCCGCTATATCTCGGGGACTGGTTTTAGTTGAACCGTCGTTATGTCTAATTGATGTAATGTGGCCCCCTCTCAGTCTGGGTTTTAGGACTCTAGCTAAGAGTGTGTCCATTTTATTCTTCTGTTCGTAAAAGGTCCTTTTGGACCACATAATAGATTTGGCTGTGTCGTCAAGGAGCAGCTGGCGTATTGCCAACCTTAGCTCTTTCAAACGACCCGCAGTCAGGTCGTCCGGACTGTGCTGGTGTTGGTGTTCCGTCCTTTTCAGGTCGGTCAGGAGTCCCTCTAGTTTCTGGAATTTCAGTTTCTTTTTAGCAGTTGCTAGTTTAATGAGGGTACCTCTAATGACTGTCTTGTGGGCCGCCCACACTGTCGCCAATGTCACGTCTGGGGTAATGTTGGTCTCGAAAAAGCTGTTGAGCTCCGTTCTAATCTGGGTTTCTATAGACTGATCTTTCAGTAGGGAGGCGTCAAGTCTCCACGTCCATGAGGTCGCCTCGCTCAATCTCCCCAGTGTCAGAGAGACATCGGCGTGGTCCGACCAAGTGATGGGCCCAATGTCTGTGTTAGTTATTCGTGGTAGGCTTCTATCATTTACAAGGAACATGTCTATTCTGGAATAGGATCCGTGTGGGGCCGAGATGTACGTGTAGTCCCGTGCACCCGGATTATGTGCTCTCCATGTGTCCACCAACCCCGTCTCCGCCATAAACCGTTGTAGCAGTTTGTCTTGGCTCCCCCTCCCCTGGGACCGCTGAGTGCCGCCACCTGCCTTCCTAATTTATAATTTTTTTTACATGCGTTTTTCAGAATTTTTTTTTTTTGGGTTAGTCTGTCTCTCACTGTTAAAATACACCTACCGTTATTTATAGATTATAGAGTGATCATTTCTTTGTCAGTGGGCAAATGTTCAAAATCAGCAGGGGACTTTTTTCCGTCATTGTAACCTGTTGCTGCCTGTATTAGTGCAGTGATATCTTTCCAGAAGGTCTGCACCGAACAGCACGTCCACCAAACGTGGAACATTGTTTCCTGATGTATGTGGCATCTCCAACAGTATTCTCTGGTATATACTATACATCGGTATAGTATTTTAAGAGATGTCTCCAAGCGGGAGGCACAGGTGGTGAAGCCTTTGTGTGCATTGAATATGCATTCCTAGTCGTGATCAGAGTGCATTGGATGTCGTTTTGCCAGTCCGTCATGAATCTCCAGGGTGGGATACTGTCATATGTGGTGACAATTCTGTAGCATAGTGATACATTTTTTCAGATTGGTATTTCTCGTAGGCACATCTTTTCAAAGGGTGTCAATGTGACCTTTGTTGAGTGGGGATAAGCAGTAATTTTTTGTGTCATTGTGGCTTGTAAGTCTGTTAGCCGTTTCTGCTCTGCGGCAAGTGTGGTGTGCTCAGCTTTGAGGTGGGTAGATGTCTCCTCTGCGGCCTTGATTCGCCCTGTGAGTGAGAGCATATCTTCTCTCAGAATTGCTAGGTCCGCCTGGAACATCTTGTGGATGTCGCGGAGGAGCGATTTGATATCCCCTTTTGTGGCTGGGGTGTTGTTCTCCTCGTCCGAGGATTCCATATGCAGGCCGCCGGCTTGGGGGATCTCATTTAGTGTGTCTAGCGAGGCTTCCTCTTCGGACGACGAGATCTCTGCATGTTGGTCCGCCATTTTGGGCCAACAGAGGCGAGCTGCCTCCAAAATGGCAGAGAGCAAACCCGGGCCTGATATCATGGCATGGCTAGACGCTGCATTTGAGACATTCTGGAAGAAATTCGACGACCGAACGAATGAGCAACACACACGCTCCGGTCGTGGACTCACCAAGGGTGTCATCTTACCGCTACCGTCCAAGCGGTTCAGCCGGCCAAGCAAAGCTCGCCAAAAAAATGGCGCAGAAGAAACCGCGGTCACCCGCCAGCTGAGAAACCCACTCAGCGGCGCTCGCCAGTGAAGATCACCCCACACAAGACACTGCCAGCTTTACCCAAGCATGCACCCACAGAGCAACTCAACACCAGAGCCAAGAAGAACTTGCGCCCCTACCCGAGACAGACCCATCTGGCACCGGCGCACATCCCTGAGAGGTGTGCAAAAGACCTCCACCTATGCAAGCAGACAAGTACATCTCTCAAGCACTCGAACCTGAAAGCGGGGATGGGTGAGTCCCTCTGTGGGATACATCGATGGAAAGAGACTCTTGAAGGCATAGGTTAAGGGGACTCTTTGGGACGTGAGACCCAAGACAAGCAGCCTCCCGTAATGCCATTTCGCCATCACCTCCTACTCGGGACTTAAGCTACCCTATGATTATTAACCATTTCCATATCACACAAAGTTAACCCTTAGTATATCTTAATAACCTTTACACCTTATAAATGTTAAACGTTGTAGTTAAAATTGTATTCTCTTAATCCTCTTCAATATTCGTATGCTCAACCTGAGATTATTCCTAGTCTGCCTTAACCTGAAGCCGACATGTTAGTTTAACTCATGATGAATCTTTAATATATTATAAAATGTGCAAAGATTTGATATGCCAGACAAATGAAAAGCATTGACCGTCACGTGAGCAAGAGCTGTTGTGGCATTGCTTGCTTCTCTGTATGTTGTTGTTATGTGCACGATAAAATAAAGAATCTAAAAAAAAATAAAAACTTCATGAAGTGCATGAGACAATTAAATTACAATAGCACAGATGTGCATTATTTGCATTTATTGCTTAAGACATTCAAGTCAACACGCAAAAATATAGAATGTAAAAAAATAAAAATAAAAAAAAGACATTGAAGTCCAGATAGTAACAATTAAATGAAAAAAATAGCTTATATTTATAAAAAAGAAAAAAAAGAAAAGAAAACTGCAAATTGGCACATATCTACATACAGTTACAATCATTTAAAAAAGGAATTAATAAATATAAAATAATTCACAATTACATGATTAGATTGGAGTAAATCACAAAAATAAATAATTCATCCAGAATACATGTTGTTGTACCGGTTTCAAATCTGTTTTGTTTCCATTAATGATTTACCTAAAGACCATGATTTTGACATACTTCAGGTACTCATTGATGTACTCGTTCTATGATAATGATGTTAAGTCTTGTCAGTGGGAAAAGAAATTAAGAGTAATAATATGATTGCAACAAATGTTTTGTATTTTTGATTTCTTGAGTTGAGCTAGACATAGGTTTCTAGAAAAACATGTTAGTCTTTAGCCCTTCTGGGTATTGGAACTGCGAGTTGAAATTAACTTGAACCTTCTATAATTCCATTAATAATTACATATCATTCTTATAAATCATAAAATTAACTAGAATCTGGGCATATTATGGGGTTTAGATATTTGCTTTGTTTTACATACATACCATACTGGCAACTTTAGTAAGTCTATATTACATACAGATATAAAGCTACACTTAGGCTGAAATGTGGTAGCAATTGAGATATCAAGATAAGCACAATACTAAAAACGTATATGATATAAATAACAGTCACAATCATGCCCTACCCACTAACTGGTAGGTGAGAGGTAAATAGCTAGTATATTATGAATTTAGCTGTGTGTTTGAGTTTGTAGGTAAGTATGTGTGTGTCTGTATTAGATATGCTAGGAAAATAATAATAAAAGAGATATGGAAAAATGTCTATAGGTGGGATGTGGGTCCGGGGAGATGTACTGAGGATAGATATGGGAGGGAGGAAATTACTGGGGGCATGGGGGTATGTACAAGGAGTGATGTACTGGGAATATTGTACTGGAAAAGATGAGGAGGGGAGATGTAAAGGGAACCATGTACTTGGAGAGATGTAGTTTAATGTACTGCGGAATGATGTGGCTAGGCCAGTGTATTCTGTTGAAGGATGTGACTGGGCAGAGGAGAATTTGGCTGGGTGGAGTTATTTAGAAGAATTGGACTAGGGGCTATAAACAGGAGACTATAATTATCAACTGGAGAAACGCAAATAAGAAAATATGGTTTGAGTTGATGACATTGCTGGTGAGATGTACTGGAGTAAGCTCATTGGGAAAATATGGCAACAGATGATGAGTTTGGAAAATGTAGAGGGGAGGGGTTATATTTTATATAAATATACATATATATATATATATATATATATATATATAAACAGAGAATGACCGCACTCAGGGACTTGTAAATATCACTAAAACTTAACTTTTAATGTTCAAAATAAATTAAATCAACGTTCCAGCCCCATATTTGGGCTTTCATCAGGATGGTAAAAATGTTTTGTTTTTTTTTGTTTTTTTTTATAATTCTTTATTTTTCTTTGTGCGAGGAATAACAAGACGTTCGTCAATGCCACAGCAGCATATTCAAAATACTTAAACACAGTTGGTGTACATTCATGGCATGTGAATATCAGTAAATTTTTATATGTAATTAACAGACTATTCTTGTAGCGATATCTATCTTAGGTATACAAGAGAGCAACGTTACACTATGCCGTAGCTTGGCACGCATTATGTAATGATAGTGTGAGGTCATATCAGGGGTTATAGCAGAAGACAACGGTTTTATGCACGGTAACAAGCTATGATCCGTCTCATACAAGGCTATTAAATTTAAGCGGGCAGACACCCACGGCTTGAGTTACAGGACTATGCAATGCTTGTTCCAGGGACGGTTCAAGCTTAAAGTGTCATGCTGCGTGTACCGCCGCGTCTTATGTAGATAGGAGCATACATGTGGTACAGTAATAAACAGTGTAAGGTACGTCTAGCATGTCTGGTGGCATTTTTGAAAGTCGGCCTCGGTTATATAAAGCTCGGTCCCAGACACGCGTTTCTAACCAACATTATCAATAATGAAACATGCTTTCAGTAGTAGTGGCATCACATAGATAATCGTTATGGACCACATTTAAACCTCCACTATCTTCGCTTTTGTGGTTGGCTGGACTACACAGAGACCTGTTATAAACATACTGCAGATCGCTGTGGAGCTCAAAAAGAACAAAAAACAAAACATCTCTGTTACAGGTCGGCATCTTAAGAAGCACAATTACTCTGGTTGCTAGCAGGTAAACGAAACAATAAACAATTATGGAAAGTACAACTGTAGTCAAACAAGAGTGGGGATGTCTTGTTTTTCAAGTGGGAGGGCAAGACGTGGCTCGGAGGCCTAGATACGTGTAGGCAGGTGTGGGAAGGGTTCTCACCCAAAGTCCGCTGCATGCCTCAGGAGGAAAGTCTCGTATCAACCCACCCCCTCGCTCGGGAGCGGTTTAACGTCGGTGAGGTGTGCCATAAGGAAGCAGGTATAACGTGGGAGGGTCTGTCTGCAATGTGGCGTTGTGAGGCTCCTCTTGCCTGCGAACTGTGCTGGGGCTTGCCTCATTTTACCACGTTCTTGTGGACTCACTGTGGCCCTGGAGTGGTCGTCTGGGAGCTTGCGGGTGGCCACCCCTGGCCAATTCTTTTGCTGGTGCGCTGGACTCCTCCGCTTGACCATAAGGGTGGGATCTTTAGGGTGAGGTGGTGATAAGGCTCCCCTCTTGCTCCGGGGTTTGCGTAACTGGCTTTTGGGCTGTCTCTTGCGGTTCATAGCCCTCTGAGCGTTTGGCTTGAACTTGTGGGTCAGGGCCCACCGCCTGAATTTGTGAGCTTGGGCTATCTGTCCCCTTATAGGCTTATCCCCACCCTTCATCTTGCAGTGTTTGCTTTCGCTTACAGGTGGTTCTTGTGCCATACCTGTGTACCATGCTCTGTCTGCTAGCTGAGCCCAGAATCTGTCGAAGATCGCTTCGAGTGTGTCAGTAGCTTCACTTGTAAGGCCATCCACCCTGGGTTGCCAAGTTTCCATGCCACGTGTAGTGGATTCAGGCATGTCCGCCATCTTGGGAATCGCCGCTTCAGCTCCGCTTGTGATTTCATCGGCTGCTGCCGATATGGGTAAGGTTGTAGCTTCCCCTTCTGGCGGGGACCGGGATATCTCCCACCGGTCTGGGGGGGGAGGCGATGTGTGAGTGCCCCCTCCTCCGCCTGAGAACCAGGAGAGCGGCCGTCTCTCCGCGGCTCCCACCAGTGCAGGCCGCAGGCCGCGATGCGGAAGGTACAGCGACGGGGAGCCTCATATCAGGTATCCCCCGATGCAGCATCCCCTCCTGGATAAGTAGAGATTTGTCCGCGGTCGGCACGAGCCGGTGGTCGGGCGTTATGCCCAGAATCAGGACGTCGGATGCGGGAGCTCTCGCCATGCACGTCTGGCTCGCTCGGCTGGTAAGCTCCGCCCCCGTAAAAATGTTTTTTACCATCCTGATGAAAGCCCAAATATGGGGCTGAAACGTTGATTTGATTTATTTTGAACATTAAAAGTTAAGTTTTAGTGATATTTACAAGTCCCTGAGTGCGGTCATTCTCTGTTTTTCTATGCTATTTGCCTGACCAGCACCGGGCACATTATTTACCTGTTCCAGGAGTGAAAGCAATTTTGTATTTTATATATATATATATATATATATATATATATATATATATATATATACACACACACACTACATATCAGAGGAGAGAGATAGTAATTAAGAAAATGCAGGAGGTGGCATATGAATTGGGAAGTTAGAGAAAGTGGCATATGCTGATTGGAGCAGTGAAGGAACATTTCTGGTTTTAGCTTTCATTTTAAAGCTTGTAGTGTTTGTTAAATAATGAACTAGGAGACTGCTCATTCACTGGACAAAATCAATCAAAAATGTGCTTTCCTGGCAATCCAGGCACTCACTGCAATTGCCAGAGATTGTGTGCTCAAATCATAGTTACAACTAATATATAATAGAAACATTGCTGTAAAAAGTGGAAAAACTTTTAGTCGATTGCATCTAGCATTTATAAAATTATTCTGAAATATTACCGTACAATGATGAATATTAATTTACCACCTGATAGGGCTTGGGTGCTGAGATGTACGGAATACTGAATTCAATTAAATAGAAAAGGCAGGGTTATGGACAACAGAGATGCGCACACAAGAATTGCTCATGCAAATGAATGGAAACCACAAGAGACTGGACTAGTCTGTTGATATAAGAGTTTAAATTTAGGAAAAAGAAGAATCAGATAGTAGAACTAGTAAAATAGCAACTTTTTTTTTATCTTGATGTAAATTATTCTATTCAGACAACAGGTATAATTACTTCAGAAACAGTGACATGAAACAGTTAAAGCAAAGCTATAATTCCAGTTTACTGGACTACACTTGCCATATAACTAACAGATGGAAAGACTGCAAGCAGCTGATTAATATTGATTAATTAACTAGAGTCCCATAACAACTGTATTGTCACATATAAACACCCCTGAGATAAAGCATGTAAACAATAAAGTATAACGATCATGTTGATTTTTGCATGAATGTTAGTTATGAGTTATATCATTTAAATAAATAAAAATAAAAATAAAAGATATTGTAGACCTTGTGTCCTATTCTAGCCAGAGCACACCCTGCAAATAACCTAAATAACCATAGTGCCGTATTCACAGACACATTTGCACATATAATCACATCTGGGGTATCATGGAGTAATGACATTGTCCCAAATACAGATGTGCTGCAGACTTGTGTGAACCTAACTCCTCTGTTCATCCCAGTAAAGACTTCAGTACGGTAGTATCTAATTTCAGAGAAGTGACCGTTTTTCTTTCAAAACATATACAAGGCTACAGTAGAGCACAGTTATTTCTAGAAGCTTTGTACAGTCTATTGCAAACATGTTGATGATCAGACCAAATGCTCTATTATTATCTGTATTAAATCTTTACACAGGATTCCCCAGTGTAAACTGTTTTTTTACACAAATATAATAAATGTTTGCATTCACATCTGACTTAATTTACGGCTCAATCTTTATAAATACAATATTCTGATCGAGATATTGTGGAACTGCATGGAACTTCTATGATGCTTATACAGTCTGTAAGGATTTTGCCTGAGATGTGAACGTCAAAGAACTGGAGATCGTTTGGCCACCTTTGCTTTAAATTTATAAATTAAATAATTGGATAATTAGATAATATATATATATATTACTATATACATATATTGATCCAGATGAAAGTTTTAAATTTAAACTTAAATGTCAAAGTTCCAGTCGTACTGACCCTTTCTAATACAATAGATATATACATTTTTTTTTCAATTTTAATACTTCTAGTTTAGCATGGAGCAGAGGAATAGGTTATCACATTCTGCTTCAGTTTTACATTAAAAAAAGGAAAACAATAACACTTCACTTTTGTGTCTGTGAAAGCTATGTAATGCAGGTATGTCAGAACACACAATACATTCTGAAACGTACCGTATATACTCGAGTATAAGCCGACACCAATATAAGCCGAGGCCCCTAATTTTACCCCAAAAAACTGGGAAAACTTATTGACTTGAGTATAAGACTCGGGTGGGAAATGCAGTAGCTACTGGTAAAGTTCTAAATAAAATTAGATCCTAAAAAAATTATATTAATTGAATTTTTATTTACAGTGTGTGTATATAATGAATGCAGTGTGTGTGTATGAGTGCAGTGTGTGTGTATGAGTGCAGTGTGTGTGTATGAGTGATGTGTGTGTATGTATGAATGCAGTGTGTGTGTATGAATGCAGTGTGTGTGTGTATGAGTGCAGCGTGTGTGTGTATGAGTGCAGCGTGTGTGTGTATGAGTGCAGCGTGTGTGTGTGTGTATGAGTGCAGTGTGTGTGTGTGTGTGTGTGTGTGTGTGTGTGTGTGTGTGTGTGTGTAGCTGAGCCTTGGTGGGGGGTGGGCAATTTTATTATTATTATTTTTTGTAATTATTTTAATAATTTTTTATTATATATTTTTTTAATTTAATTATTATTTTTTATTTTATTTAATAATTTTCCGTCCCCCCCTCCCTGCTTGATACATGGCAGGGAGGGAGGATCTCACTCCCTGGTAGTCCAGTGGATGGGCACTGTGTAGGAGGGGGCTGGCAGAGCTCTTACTTACCTCTCCTGCAGCTCCTGTCAGCTCCCTCCTCCTCTGCGCCTGTCCGGTCAACACCTCTGTCAGCCCACACTGTAAGTCTCGCGAGAGCCTCACTATGACCCCGCGGCTCTCGCGAGACTTACACTGGGAGCTGACAGAGGTGCTGAACAGACCGGCGCGGAGGAGAAGGGAGCTGACAGGAGCTGCAGGAGAGGTAAGTAAAAGCTCTGCAGCCCCCACAGCCCCCTGTCTGTATTATGGCAATGTAAATTGTAAATTGCCATAATACAGACAGTGACTCGAGTATAAGCCGAGTTGGGGTTTTTCAGCACAAAAAATGTGCTGAAAAACTCGGCTTATACTCGAGTATATACGGTAATTCTATTTCTGTATGAAGATACTTCAACCAACTCTTCCAGCTTGTTAGATCTGCAGGCCAATTTTACCATTTGTCACTGAATGTCTTCTTTTTAGCCTGTGAGGACTAAAGAGAAAGAGGAATAATAAATAATATCAGTACATTGAAGATACTGTATAGTTACATATATACTAAAATTGTAATTAAATTGATATGCCTAAACAGAAACCCACATACCAAGAGTCTCACATTACCCACCCAAATATCTTTACAAACTTTATTTTATTAATTACAAGACAGAGCAACAAAAAAAAACAGGAAAATAAAACTGTGAAACCAAGTGTAATTCTGTACTTAAAGGAACACTATAATAACCAGAACAACTACAGCTTAGTGTAGTTGTTCTGGTGTTTTATAGTCTTTCCTTGTCGGCTTTTTATTGTAAACAGTGTTTACATTGGTGCCTAGTAACACTTCTAGTGGCAGTCACTCAGGTGGCCACAAGGTGTGGTTCCTAATCCATTGCTGCACAGTGTGCAGTACTGGTGTTCTGTGTCCCCACACTCTGCATGGAGATGCTGAATGTTCCCCATTGATTACATGTATCTCTATGAGGAGATGTTGATTATTTTAGATTCACACAAATTACAATGGAGTATTCGCCTATACTCCTGCACAATAAATTAAAATTCAAAGTGCACCCTAAAGAGCAGCTAGCCATCATTTAAGATCAGATTCAAATTGCAGTGAGGATTTTAAGAAATACTCAAACTTTATTTTACACATTTTAAGTTAGAAAAATTAATTTATTGCAATCATACATTTTAAGGAACTGTAAGGAATTGTATAACAAAGTGCCATTTCCAGTTGCATAGTTAACATACCTTTTGTAAGACAAAATGTTGCATCTTGCTGCAATTTAATCAGTTTAATCATATGAAACATATCCTATGAGTCGTGGAGGGATATTCAATTTAGAGATTTTCTGCACTGGTCTTTGACCAAGAGCTTTTCTCAGACTGACTCTGCAGAGTTGGGACAAATTCCTTGGCATTTCTGTAATATAAGAACGTTTAGATATATTTCGAGGAGATACAAGTGATCACAGACCTGATTAACATATTAATCATGAAGACTCTGAAGGTTTGCAACTGTTCAATAGCTTCATTTATTACACTGTCAATTCAAACTATAAATTAACACATTACAAGTAAAGCAAAGTAGAAATAAATATCAGATAAATGATACCGCATGTTTTATATATGAAGTCAATATAATAAGTGCATGTCAAAATATGTTAGAAGAAGTTAATTATTTTGTGAATAAGTGTCTTGAGTCACTCATACAAAGGTTGTATACTTCAATAGGATAAACATATGCACCACAATCATAATCATTGGCCTGATAAACTATTGGGGAGGGGTGGGATTTATCAAGGCTAAAACAGGTGCTATTTTCAGTGCAAAATGTTAAATATGGAGTCATTTAATTGGTTTCCATGGTGTTTGCTCTTAATTTAGCTCTTTTGCTCCAGAATAGCACCTGTTTTATTGTCATGATTAATTCAGATGCACTAAACTTATTTTATAATAGTTAATCAAAGGTTCATAACCAGGCACATAAATAAAGCTTACTTTCATAGTACTCCAAACATTTTGCAGTAGGACTATTTGGCCAGGAGTAATCTGAAGGCGTTTTCCCCCTGTTGTCTCTGGCATATACATTTCCTCCAAAGTCAACAAGCATCTCAATTAGATCTTTATTTTTCACCTTTGCTGCATGGTGGAGTGCTGTTTCATGTAGCTTTGCTGCATTTACATTAGCTCCTAGGAAACACGACATGTTATATTTACATTCTAAATACATTCGTTCAGTTTTGTAAAACCAAAATGTAGAACACTTGCAAATGTATTCTTACCCTGATATGTCTGCTTTATACAAGTGGTACATTGAAATGTGAATATAATAAAATTAAAATAAGATGATTTAATTTTATTTTTTTGTTGCTAGAATGAAAGTACCTTATATACTCAAGTATAAGCCGACCCGAATATAAGCCGATTCCCCTAATTTTACCCCAAAAAACTGGGAAAACTAATTGACTCGAGTATAAGACTAGGGTGGGAAATGCAGCAGCTACTGGTAAATTTCTAAATAAAATTAGATCCTAAAAAAATTATATTAATTGAATATTTATTTACAGTGTGTGTATATAATGAATGCAGTGTGTGTGTATGAATGCAGTGTGTGCGTATGAATGCAGTGTGTGTGTATGAGTGCAGTGTGTGCGTGTATGTGTGCAGTGTGTGTATGAGTGCAGTGTGTGTGTATGAGTGCAGGGTGTGTGTATGAATGCAGTGTGTGTGTATGAATGCAGTGTGTGTGTATGAATGCAGTGTGTGTGTATGAGTGCAGTGTGTGTATATGAGTGCAGTGTGTGTATGAATGCAGTGTGTGAATGAATGCAGTGTGTGTGTGAGTGCAGTGTGTGTATATGAATGCAGTGTGTGTATATGAATAAGGTGTGAGTGTGTGTGATGCAGTGTGTGTTTGTGTGTGTGTTGGTGGGGGTGGGCATTTTGATTATTGTTATTTTATTAATTATTATTTTAATCATTTTTTTGTTCTATTATTATTTATTTTATTAATTATTATTTTAATTTTTTGTTATATTGTTATTTTTTTAAAATTATTATTATTTTTAATATTTTATTATTATATTTATTTTTTTCGTCCCCCCTCCCTGCTTGATACATGGCAGGGACGGGGGCTCTCCTTCCCTGGTGGTCCAGTGGCATTGGCAGTTCAGTGGGGGAGGAGGGGGCTGGCAGAGCTGTTACTTACCTCTCCTGCAGCTCCTGTCAGCTCCCACCTCCTCCGCGCCGGTCCGGTCAGCTCCCCTGTCAGCTCACACTGTAAGTCTCGCGAGAGCCGCACTATGACCCTGCGGCGCTCGCGAGACTTACACTGGGAGCTGACAGAGGTGCTGAACGGACCGGCGCAGAGGAGAAGGGAGCTGACAGGAGCTGCAGGAGAGGTAAGTAAACGCTCTGCAGCCCCCAAAGCCCCCAGTCTGTATTATGGCAATGTAAATTGCCATAATATAGACACTGACTCGAGTATAATAAATTATTTGACTAGTATGAAGAGCGTAAAAGATAGAAAGAACAGATATAGAGGATTTACTTAAGTATTTATTAGATCCTCTTAAATAATTATGTTTAATAAGTTATCTGTATAAGTCTCATTACGAAGTTCATATAATTTTTTTCTGTTGCTGTTTTTTGTATTGTATTTGTAACACTTTATAAAAAGAAATGTAAATAAAGAGAAATATATAAAAATAATTTATTTTTTAAAAAGTGAATATTTTAACACATTATTTTAAGGTGACAGTGGATTTTTGTTGGGAAACATCATTATGAAATTTAAAAAACAAATATTTTAATTAAATTTGTATTTTATCATCGCACATTCAAGTGACACTCCAAGTAGGACAACCAAATATGCTCCTTGAATAGATAATAACTCTGGGAGCAACTAGGCTCTGCATCACAACTTCCTACTCATTATTGTTGCAGAGGACAGAGGAGCTGAAGACTAGCCTGTACAGGAGTAATGAGAAGTGGAAACTGGAGGCAAAAAGGAACTGCACATAATCCAATGCATACCATCTCACTGGTAAAACACATTGAAGGAAATGCTATTGCGTAGGAAATAATATTTAGACATGACAAATCCTCCCTCAAATAAGGAGTTGGCACGTTATACCGCTTAGACAGAGTTTCAGTTATGTTTACAGATCACATGCAAGATTTAAAAATCTTTCCGCAAAAGATTTTGACCATGTTAATTTCTATCACATTCACAGTTGTGTCATAAAAACAAAACAAACCATGAACTATTTGTGTTGAGGTACAAGGAGTTATTTTAATGATCTTTCAGTATCTGTAATGTATTGCCTGGATGTTTAGTTATCTGTATATATACACACACCAGTGTATATATATATATATATATATATATATATATATATATATATATATATATATATATATACACATATATATACATATATATATATATATATATATATATATATATATATATAAAAATATATATATATAATCTGGAAAAACATATTTTGTATTTTTTTTTTTTCATAAAATGTCAATAAATAATATGATTTTAAGCTAGTTTGCAGCGTCTCTGCCTTTTTATTTTCCTGGCTTTTTAAAAAATATTTGTAATTTATTGAAAACTATATAATATGGGAGAGAGCACAGAAAGAAAAAAGGGTGGGAAATGCACACTGCCACACAGAAGACATCAATACATTCAAATTACAAGTCGTTGGTATGCCAGGTACAACAATATCAGCAGTATCTCACCCTGGGTACAAGGTCAATTGGTTCGCATGGGTGTCATGGTAGGAACTCATAGCAGCTATCGAAATGTCAATTATACCTAGATTACAATATATGTTTTGCACTCTTAAGTATCCTTTACAAAAATCATATTTCTAGAAGTGAATTTTGATGTGTCTAGGTTTATCTGGGCCAACAGGAGACCCAGAGTTTCAATGTGTACACTGCAAAATTTGGTCTCAATGGGGGACTGGGAATACCTTACTTTCATGATTATTTCCATGCGGCTGTAAACCTTCCCTCATTTTTTTACAGAAGGAAACCCTACACTGGGTTAAATTAGATAATAAGCTCATTAAACCGCATCTTGTCTCTAATCTCATTTGGCTGCACAGGAAGTATCGTCCCTCACTGGTAGCAGCAGCCACCCAGACAACCTTACTGTTCAGGATTTGGAAGAGCTCAGGTTTGATCTACAGAACACTTGTCCTGGTTGACCCCACATTAGTCTTTACTTTACCGCCTCCCTACATTAATCAAAAGGCCTGATGTGGCCCGCGCCCTCTCCACTTCTATCACCTTATGCAGAACAATGTTCTTTGCAAATTTATGGTCTTCCTGCAAAGTTATTGTTTACCCACGTCTGGCCGTCTGGATGTCACGGTGAGAACCGTGACAGCTACCAGGTAGGGGGGTGCCATGACCCTCACCCTGATTAATGTTGATTAATGTTTTTCTTTACCACAATACATCATGTCATCATATTTCGTAGAAAGTATGTTTAATGTTTTGTATGCTCATGGTATATTATTTTTAATTAAAATTATTATAAGTAGCACACATTATGTATACACTTTCTGTTTATAAATAACCAAGATGAAAAAATAAAAATTTTAGAGGGATGCCATAGTGTTCCTTTTAAATATTACCACCTATGAATTCATAATTAAAATTAGATTTTACTTACCTGCACTGAGTAAAGCTTTAGCACAGTCAAGATGTTCTCTAGCACAGGCCACATGTAAGGGGGTCCCAAAATGGCAATCATGAGCTTCAAGATTTGCACCCACGTCTATTAAAAACTTCACACACTCAGATTTACCTGAAAGAGTTTAGAATTACAATAAGTCTGTCTAACTAGCGCTACTTATATAGGTTCATTTTTAAATGCTTTCAATGATGATGTTTAAAATAGACTGGAAACTGGAAATAAAATATAATGTTATAGTAGAGATTATAACCTTCAGCATCACATAAATTACATAAAAAAAACATATAGAAAACGGAAAAAAAAAACATTAAAGGGACACTATAGTCATCAGAACAACTACAGCTTTTTGAATTTGTTCTGGTGAGTATAATCATTCCATTCAGGCTTTTTGCAGTAAACACTGTCTTTTTAGAGAAAATGCAGTATTTACATTACAGCCTAGGGATACCTCCACTGGCCACTCCTCATATGGCTGTTAGAGGTGCTTCCTGGGGCAATGATACACAGTGTACAGCTCTGACATTCAGTGTCTCCACCCTCTGCATCAAGACACAAAAATTTCCTCATAGAGATGCATTGATTCAATGCATCTCCATGAGGCGATGTTGATTGGCCAGAGCTCTGCCCCTGATCTGCCTCCTTGACAAGCTCAGTCAATCCTATGGGAAAGCATCGTGACTGGCTCAGAACACCACTTCTGATAATGTCAGCCCAACAGGCAGATCAGGGGCAGAGCTAGCAGCAGCAGACTGCTATATTTATAAGGGCACGGGGGGGCAGGGGGGCTAGATCATGGTTTTAACATTATAGGGTCAGGAATACATGTTTGTTTTCCTAACCCAATAGTGTTCCTTTAAATGCAAACATTCTTGTAAGAGGTTAAAGAACTCTGCTATCCATACTCTCAGTAGTTGACAATGACCTAATGCTCACCGCTCATACATGCTTCATGGAGTGGGGAGGCAGTAAAAAGTGGAGGATTCACTTTAGCGCCATTGTCTAAAAGGAGTTTTATGCATTGGAGACTGCCAGCAGCGGATGCATCACAGAGAGGTGTACTTCCATCAATATTCCGAGCATCAACCTGAATAAAAAATTGAAATTGATATGTATACTGAACCATTTTATTGGTTAGAGGGACCAAAAAAGATTTTGGTGAATTACTTAATTTATGACCAGAAAGACTTAGACCTACGTCTCCAATAAAACTCTCACAGCTTTAATGCTGGAAAAGCATTAAGGGAGATGTAGTCCACCACATCTAGAGTGCAGAAGTTGCCTACCCCTAACCTAGAATATTAATGCTACATAAACATGGTTATTCAATAAACTGTGAATTATATGAAATTGTAGGAGACTTCTAAGTAAATTTAGCATTGTAGGAAACGATAACAAAACTCTGGCCGTGCGTACTTTGCATATAGATTTTGACACTGGTTCCAGCTCCAATGACACCACTACCCGGCAACCTTTCCATATTCATTTTGGTGCAACTCGCTTCCACACTGATACCTTTGTCGACATTGCTAACCTACATCATGCTAGCATGTCATTATCCATGGTGTCATTCCAGCATAATTTCCGTTTGCTAGCACAGGAAGATATCACTTGCCAATGGGAAATATCTTGTAACTATATAAACCCCCTTCTCGATTGCTGCTATGCCCTGTTATGTTTTATGTGTCCAAGTGTGTGTGATTTACGGAGTACGTGTTCCTGATTTTTACTTTTGTATCATCCCGACTAAGTAATATCCAATATCCTGACTAAGGTTTTAATTCTTCACATGGTTGTCTCTCTGTACTCCTGACCCTGGCTTGTCAGACTATGTTTTTGCTTTTCAGGCATTGATTGCCTTCCTTTTACTATGGCTAACACTGGCCACCAGAAGTACAGATAATATGCTCTATTCTAGCTTCTTCTCTGCCTCATGTTTTTGTGTTAGTGTGTATGATTCAGAGCGTAATAGAGATGTGTAAAAGGACAGTATATGCCAAATAGAATAAAGAGCACATTAAAATGGCAGTATTAGTAAAAATATGTGTTCTATATAACTTTAAAACAAAACGTTAAACATTGAATATATGTTATATAGTTCTCCTCGGTGCTTTATAATATATAGGTAAACAGAAAACCTAACATTAAAATCTAAAGAATGCATTATAGAGGTTAATAAGGACCCAGTGAGAGATACAAAGATTGCATTTAATACACGGTATAAAACAAAATCCATTATCTATTTTGGAAGGTTGCAAAATTACCTTCTATTTTGTACTTGTACTTAGAAAGAGTTATTTACTAAAGTTAGAATTCAGAGTGAAGGCCAAAGTAGCTGAACTAAAAGCATAGCTGACATTGAGAATGTGTCCAGTTCAGCTATTTTTGCCTTAAATTTGAAATCCACTTTACATTCACCTTGAATTCTCACTATGTGAATAACCCTGATGGAGTTGGTTTTTTTTTATCTTCGAGTCAAGGTGTATAAAATCCACAATGTAAAGAGTAATGTAAAATATATAAATACAAAGCCAAAATAGACATAATACAAACCTGGGCTCCAGCAGCAAGAAGTAACTGAACACAGTGAGTATGCCCATTGAGGCAGGCTTCGTGTAAGGGTGTTATAGAGTCTACTGTGACCAGGTTCACACAGATCCCACTGTCAATCAACTCCTTCAGTTGTAATGCTTGTCCATTTCTTGAAGCATCGTGAACAGGTGTTCTGTCAGCCCAATTTCCTAATTGACGAAATAATAAAAAAATAACTTTTTTTTTAAAAAAAGAACACTGTACTGTGTTAGAAGACTTATTGTAACATAAGCCATTTGTCTCAATAATATTGAGAAATGATGTGTTAATAAATAATGTGTAAAATAAATCAGCTACTAAAGTTTATTCCAGCGCCATCAGTAGCTCCCTTGTGGCATACTGCTTCACCCCCTTTGATGTCATGAGGTCAAAGGACAATAAACCAGTTCAATGCTTCTCATTCAAAAGCATTGTGGACCTTATACATATGTGCAGTTCTTAATCTGATGCGACAAAGAAATAATTCTCATAGAGAATCATTGAACTCTATAATTCTTTATGAAAAGCTGAAACGGATGCACGCGGTGTTGGTGTTCATGGACAGCTCACCACTCACAAATTACTGCACTTCTAAGAGGCTCGTTCATGTGTGCTGATTTCAGGGTATGTTTGTGTATGAGAGGTGGGAAGTGTATTTTTTGGCTCTCTGGCATAGAGGGATTGGGGGCATGGCTAGAAGTCATTCTCCAGCTCTCATACAAGAAAGCTACAACAATTTGGTAAACTGGACAAAAGGGGGCATGTTTAGGGCACTAGAACACCTTCCAAAAAACAAACACGAGTCCTGCGCATCCAGTATAGGTGTGCACACCCAGGTGCTACCACAATTTATTTGAGGACAAAGTTAAAACAGCAAACGTTTCGAGCAGCAGCCCTTTCTCAATGCTAAACTGGGTGTGCACACCTATACTGGATGCGCAGGACTCGTGTCTGTTTTTTGGTTGTATATACACTGTTGGGACTGTATATACACTGTTGTGGAGTATCTGCAGGTCTAACTTGTTCTTTGTTTATATTTTGAATTTTGTAGGCATTTTTTGCCTCTACCTCACCCTATATATAGTAACATCTTGAAAAGATAAAGTCGTTATAGTGCCTACAGGTGTTGAAAATGTATGTTGATAGGCCTCTACAATAATTTACATATATCCAGGATATTTTAGTTTCCACTATACGCAAGAAATATTTTAGTATCATTGAAATGGCCAATTATAATTAATTTTTTTTGAAAGCATAAGTGAGGGCCTCATTTATAATGAGTACACTAAGTATTTATAGCATGATAAGATGGCAGGTTCAACACTGAACTTAGAAAACACTGTTACAATAAATTGTCTCCAGTTTAGAGATTAGTCTATTCTGTGGTGTGTGTGTGTATGTGTACCAGTGTTTGTGGATCTGTGTGTTTGTATCTGTGCATGTGTGTGAGTGTCACTGTATCTCTACATATCTGTCAATATGTTTTTCAGTGTGTATGTATGTGTCTCTTAGAGTGCACCTGTGTGTACTTATGTGTGCCTCTGTGAGGCAGTTCTTCTGTGTTTCTGTGTGTGGCAATGTGCATCTTTAAGTGTGTGGGGCAATGTATATGCATATGTCAATACCAGGCGTATGGCATTTTTTAAATAAATCTACTTGTCCATGGGACCAAAGTGGTAGCCCAATCTACTGGTCCAACAGGACAATCTACTTGTCCTGACACAAAATAATATTGTGACAATATGGCCTTGGCATCTCTACACTGAAGGTGTACCATTTTAGGCATGCTATTGTCCATGGGTTTCTTTTACCTAACCTGCACCACTAACTTCTCCATTAAATGTTAGGATTCAGCTTTGGGAGCGAATCCACTGGCAATGCAGGATATACTGCACGGTTATCTGGTTACTATAGCATATTCTATCTATGGCGTCCTCTGGCAATACTCTTATTAGTAACTACTCTGTAGATAAAAATGAATAGCAATACACAAGTAAGAGACAAATAAGCTTCTTCTTGGCAACTCAAAGAAGTCAGACAGTTTATTGTAGAAACATCCATCCAGCTTACGTATATCACTGCATACAGGAACTAGATCTCAAATAAACCCCCCCCCCCCGCACAAGTCCACCCTGACAACAAAAGGTCTTAATCTTATCATAAGCGGCCAGGTAGATATCTGAACCCACTGTTCTTCAGAGCAGTCTCTGATTACATTAACACAGCCTTTTGATGTAGTAGATAATATGCAATTACAAGTGTAGACTTGTTGGATCCAATAGTAGACACTTACAGTACAGAATTTAACTTAATTAAAGGAACACTATAGGGTCAGGAATACAAATCACTATTTAACCCCCTGGCCCATTCTTGCCCCCTTCAACCCCTTCCCGACCACGGATGTAAGCGGCCAGGTAGATATCTGAACCCACTGTTCTTCAGAGCAGTCTCTGATTACATTAACACCGCCCTTTGCTGTAGTAGATAATATGCAATTACAAGTGTAGACTTGCTGGCTCCAATAGTGGGCAGTCCCCCTTACACCTATAAGAATTTTTTTTTATTTTTTTTTTATATATTATATATAAAATCTATTATAAAATAATTAAAGCATTTTATAATAAATTATACATATATAATGCATATATATGATTGCATTATAAGTGTACTTTGAGATATATACACCTATATCTCAAAATACACTTATAATGTAATCATATATATGCATTATATATGTATAATATATTATAAAATGATTTAATTATTTTATAATATATTTTACATATATAGGCAATAAAAGTGTGTGTGTGTGTGTGTGTGTGTGTGTGTGTGTGTGTGTGTGTGTGTGTGTGTGTGTATGTATATATATATATATATATATATATATAAAAAAAAAAACATAATATATATATGCACTCATTCACGGTGAGTTCCATTCTTTATTGAAAAAAGTTAAAACGCGTGGATCGACGTTTCAGTTCCCGATCGGAACTTTCCTCAGGATCATAGACAAACACATAGCATGAAAATTATACATTTATAGCCAAATAATTGAAAGAAAATTAACTCACCACCTGGATCGTGTAATCGGCGCAGTGTTCCCCTGTGTGTAGTGCGCATGTGTGGGACGTGCTGTGTCAGCGTGACGTGATGACGTGTATCGTGTTGCCGGGATCACTGTCAAAACAAACCAATCGCCAAAGGAACCCGTATACAAAGAATACATTTAACTATAACTATTAACTACATAATTATTTGATTTTATTAATTATAATTTGAGGGACCGGCCTGACAACCCAGGCAGACAGTGTAGATAATTATTTTTTTTTTTTGCATCTTTTTAAACAAAAACTGCACTTTTACTGGTGATATCATCGTTGTGGTAAGTTTTACTGTTTTGAAAACAGAAATTTTTACTTATTGTAAATTCTTTTTTTCTTAATATGGTGGCAGTAACTTCTGGGTTTTGCTCCTCCATGTGGACAAGACATCTTAACAAGTAATTTAAGATCAAAAGACCCTCCCCCTTGCCCTTTAAAATGCGGTACCGCAAAACCTACCCAGGACGTAACAAGAAAAAGAAACACAGACCAAATATATACTGCAAAAAATCTTTAACAAAGAGGGAGGGAAGCAGTACTGCTACCATATTAAGAAAAAAAGAATTAACGGTAAGTACAAATTTCTGTTTTTTCTGTCATATGGAGGCAGTAACTTCTGGGATATAGCAAGATCCCCATCTGGGCGGGACTTAGGCCACCACAGCTTGTAACACCTTACGCCCAAAGGCTGCTTCAGAGGCAGAGAATATGTCTAGCTGATAGTGCTTGTTAAAAGACGACCAGCATGCTGCTTTGCAGATGACCTCTGGAGATGCAAGTGCTTTTTCTGCCCATGAGGTAGCCATTGCTCGGGTAGAATGGGCCTTAAGTGTAGCTGGAGACTGAAGACCTGCCATAGAATACGCCAATTCTATAGCTTGAATGAGCCAACGGGACAAGGTACAGCGGGACTACATTCCCCTTGAGGTGCCCCTGAAAATTAATAAATAGATGATCCGAAATTCTGAATTCTTTCGTTCTGGCTAGATTTACAAACAAAGCTCTTCTGAAGTCTAATTTCTGCCATTTGAGCTCTTGAGGAGATGAAGCCTCGCTATAAAACGAAGGTAAAAACATTGGCTGATTAATATTCTTTGAAGATAATACTTTAGGTAGAAAAGACGGTCTTGGATAAAGAACAACCTTGTCTTTGTGAAAAATTGTGAATTCATCCGAGGAGGATAGAGCATGAAGTTCTCCCACTCTTTTAGCCGATGTGATGGCTACCAGAAATAAAACGTTAAGAGACAAAATCTTTAATAGAACTTCCTACAAAGGTTCAAAGGGATGAACACTAAGAGCTTGTTGGACCAGGGCTAAATCCCAAGTTGGAAACACCGATCGCCTAGGCAGTCATTTGAGGGTGATGGACCTGAAAAATCTTCTGATGAAAACATTGGAGGCCAAATCCTTAATTAGAAAAAAACTTAAGGCTGATATATGAACTTTGAGCGTGGAGACTCCCAGACCAGCTGCAAAACCATCTTGTAAAAAAATGGAGAATGTTATCTATGGATGGATGTAAAATCCGGCACTGGTGTTCTTTACACCAGTGAAGAAACTTAGACAAAATCCTAAAGTATATCTTAGACGTAGATTTTCTAGAAATGTGGAGTAAGACCGCTATTCTGTCTTGTAAACTTTGGTTTAGAAGGATTAGCCTTGCAGCAGCCAAGCCATCAACCTGAATATTTCTAGAACTTTCAAGGGCAGGTCCCTGTTCACAATGAGGAAGTTTGATCTCGGAAGTTCCCAATGATTGATGGCCATCTTCTTTACAGCCAAAAACCAGACTCTGTTTGGCCAATATGGTATTATTGCCAATACTCTCACTCTGTCTGTTCATATCTTGAGAAGGACCTTTGGGATTAAAGGCAGAGGTGGAAACACGTAAGCCAGACGGAAGTTCCACTCTATTGATAAAGCGTCTATCCAATTGGGTTGATCTGTTCTGAATAGGGAGGCGAAATTGTAAACCTTTTTGTTTGAAGCTCTTGCCATCAAGTTTACTTCCGGAACTCCGAATCTTTCTGTCAGGATTCTGAAAATTTCCGGGTTCAAAGACCATTCTTTTTGATCCCACTTCCCTCTGCTTAGATCGTCGGCTATTATATTGTCGCTGCCTCTTATGTGAACTGCCGAGATGTCTTCCAGATTTCTTTGTGACCACTCCATAATTTCTGCACAAAGACTGTAAAGCTTCTTTACTTTGGTTCCTCCTTGGCGATTGATATATGAGACTACTGTATGATTGTCTGATTGGATCTTCACAGCTCTTTGTAGTAACAAAGGCCTGAGGTGATGTAGAGCGTAAAGAACTGCTAATAATTCTCTGAAGTTTGCGGATTCCTTCGCCTCCCTGAATGACCATCTTCCTTGGAACATGGTGGAGCCCCAACCTGTCCTTGAAGCGTCTGTAGTGACTATTATCCAGTCTTTTGGGCGAAAAGACAATCCTCCTGAAAGGCACTCTGAGGTTTTCCACCAAGTAGGCTGAGTCTTTTACTTGAGGGGATAGCAAGACATTTTTGTCTAAATCTTCCTCCTTTTTTGACCAGGTAGTCAGGATGTTCCATTGTAAGGGTCTGACCTCTGATCTTGCCCATTTGACTGCTGGAAAGGTGGCAGTTAGAAGGCCCAAAACACCCATGGCCTGTCTGAAGGAACAACTTTCCATCCTTTGGAGATTGGAAATTGCTTCTCGGATTTTCCTCCTTTTTCGTTTGGGAAGATAAATTGACATGGAGACTGAATTGATCTTGAATCCGAGAAACTATTTCTCTTGTTGGAATGAGAACTGACTTCTTTAGGTTTAAGATCCCGCCATGGTTTTGAAGAACTCTTATCGTGACCTGCAGGTCCTTGCGCAGCTGTTCTTCTGTATGTGCCATGAGAAGCCAGTCGTCCAAATAAGGGATAATCGATATTCCCAATTCCCTCAAATGAGCTGTCAGAGGAGTCAGGATCTTTGTAAATATCCCTGGGGCGGATGACAGACCAAACGGCAGAGCCCTGAACTGGAAATGAACGGTGGATCTTTCTTTATTTATCGCAAATCTTAGAAATTTTCTTGAAGAGGTAGCAATCGGAACATGCAGATAAGCATCCTTCAAGTCTATTTTTACCATAAAGTTACCTCTTTGTAAGAGAGGACAAATAGAAGCGATTGACTCCATACGAAATCTTTAAAAAGGGATAAACCGGTTTATGTTCTTTAAATCCAGAATGGGACGAAAGGAGTGGTCTGGTTTTGGAACCAGAAATAATCTTGAATAGACTCCCCGAAATGTTTGTATTACTGGTACTCTTTCTATCACCCTTTTTTGCAACAGAAGCATGGTTTGAAAATACAGAGCTTGTGATCTCTTTGAAGACTGGTAGGTTGATACCAGAAACTTTGCTCTTGGTTTCTCCGTAAATATAATCTTGTGTCCCTATTGGAAAAAAACGTTGGAGCCTTCCTCCCACACTTCTGGCGTCAGAAACGTCTCTCTTTATCTCTGAAGGTTCTTTTAACTTCACCTCTTTGTTCGAATCTCCGATTTTTATCCCTTCTTTGAAAGAAATGCGTTCTCTCTTGATAAGATCTCCTATTTTTATACTGGTAATTCCTGTAACCTGATCTCCAGGAGAACTTCTTATCCTGAGGAAGCGCCTTTTTGGTTTCTGACATTTTCCTAATAATTTCTTCTAAAGGAGACCCAAATAATTTAGTATTTTCTATGGGAAGCTCAAAAGGACCGATTTGGAAGCTTAATCCGCCGTCTAAGACCGTAACCATAAAGCTCGTCTTGCTACCGAAGACAATCCCATAATTCTGGACGCCAATTTAAGAACTTCTACCGACATATCCAAAAGGTATTCGTTTGCCAAGTGCATGTTCTAAAACATGTGGCTAAGTTCTTTAACCTGGTCAGATGATAAAATATCTTGTACCGTATTTAGCCAAATGCCATTTGCTCTGGCAACCGCTGCTCCTGCCAGTAAAGCCCTGCATTGAAAACCGGCCGTCTGGTAAGCTCGCCTACAAGAGGTTTCGGCTCTTTTATCCATTGGATTCTTTAAAGCTGAAGTTTTCCCTATAGGGATAGTGGTCTTTTTAGCAATCTGCGCCACCTAAACATCTACTTTTGGGAGATCTTCCCAGATAACTTTGCCAGCCAGTCTGAAGATATCCTTAAAGTGTCTGGAAATAAAGGCACGTTTTTCAGGGTTTCTCCATTCCCTGAATATAAGATCAACCAGGCTTTGTTGAACAGAAAATACTTTTTTAGGATTCTCAGATCCTTGCGGTAGGATTGTTAGGCTAACTTCCTTTATGAATTTTCGGATTTCATCCGAAGGAAACCCCACTGGTTCACTTGATGAGGATCCTGACTCATCTGAATCTATTGAGGAAATATATTCCCCGGATGATGTTTCTGATGTAGATGATGATCTTCTTCTTTTCTTGATCCTTTGATGTCCTTGCTGTATAGGGGATTCCACCTTTTTAGACTCTTTAATAGTCTCCAAGGTCTGGGCCAGATTTTCTTGGAACCAGGTTAGGAAAGATTGCATCTCTTTTTGCTTATCTCTTTCCAAAGAATTTGCAGTACACTGACTGCACACCTTCTTCCTTGATCCGTCTGGAAGAGGAGTTGCACATTCACTGCAAATTAGATGTTTAGATTTTACCGTAGCCTTTCTAGGCATGGAGGTAGACAGTTTTTCCTTGTCCATCTCAGGATAAGCTGGGCTAGACATATCTGTGGAGAAATATATAAACGGAGGCTTAGATTGATTGAAAGTTCCTATAAATTTTCCAGAGAATATTTTAAAGTAAAGATTTCTTTTAATCTTACCTCAAAATACCTCTGAGCCGTGTGGGGGGCAGGTGACACGGCGTACCTCTTCTGACCTGCATCCATGCTGTCAGTGGGTACCTGCACAACTCTTTTATTCGACAGAAATTCAAATTTCCGCGTTTTTTTTGGTATATACCTTTAAGCTTCCGGTTTGCGCATGTGTTTTCGCGCACCCGGAAGATTAGGTGGAACGCATCACCAATATATACAAAACACAACGAGGGAACCGGCTGGTAGCCTAAATAGAGATAAATACAAAAGGAATATAGTGTAATAAAGTTTTACAAAAATGACATTGCGCAATATGAAATGCACTCACAGGATCTTGGACAGTTTCAGGCATATATGGTGCCTCCCCTGATGGTATGGGGGGCTGGGGGAGTTCCCCTGGACACTTCCCTGGATATTTCCACCAAAAAGCAGGACTCCGGGTGAAGGTATGAAAAAGCGGCTTTAATTCTCAATAAAAATATATAAAATAAATACAAGATAGAGGTCCTACGCGTTTCGTCCCTTCTATAAAGTATGGGACTTCCCCAGGGACCAACAATTTTAAAAATTACAATTAATGCAGTACAAAAAAGCAGCCTAACCACCCTCCACCCACAAGTCCTTTAAATAGGGCTAATCCCTAAAGTTAATTAGTCACATGTGCCTCTCTGTCCTTCCTCATTGGTCCTGTGTAGATGAATATCATCTGTTGGAAATCACATTCTCCAATATTCACAGCTGATCTTCATTGTTGTTTTGCGGTTGATTTCGGCGTTTTCGTGCATTCCGGAAACCGGAAGTGCTATGCGTTCCAACTGAGTTCACAAACCCGGAAGTTCTGTATAACCGGAAGTAGCTTGCATTCCACCTTCGTTTTTTTGCGTTCCACCTATATTAGAGGAAATCTAGCCACAAAAAATACACATAAACGGTCTGTAATTTGACCCAAATAGTATATCACCATATAATATATACATTTATTAACCTTAAATCATCTGTACAGTGTTCAGTGTTACAATAAATTTTCCCATTATATTTATACCAATAATTAGTGAAGTGTATCTAATCTGGACTAATTTCTTATCTCATAATTTTATGATATTCATTTATATATTTACCATTATTTCTAATATCCTATTTTTGTGATATTATTTACATATCTAATAATACCTCTAATATGTGATTTATCATTTTATTTTCTCCTTCTTCTGATCAAAAAAAGATATTTTTTAATTGTTTTGTGTTTATTATTGATAAACCTAATTTATTCTATGGCAATCAGTGCTTGATTTTAATCCCATCCCTCTTTCATATATTCTATGGTGACTATAACTAATAGTGATATGTTTCTATAAAAAACACACTAGATCCACTTCCACGTTTAAACCACCAGGCTCCAGTGTTTGTAGCCTGTGGATGCAGTAGGTCTCTCTCTGGGATAACGCCTATACAGATAATGCCTATACATTTCAAACCCGTGAAAGAAAATTGGGAACAGTGATTACAGTGTACTGGGATAGAATATGTGGCCAAGTTCTTTTTTATATTATTTATATGCTCCAAAAGTCGCACTTTTAGGGGCCTCTTGGTTCTGCCCACATATTGCCTGCCGCACGGACACTGCAGTAGATAAACTACATAGTCCGTGCGGCAACCAATTTCTGTCTTTATCTGGAATACCTCCCCAGTAATGAAACTAGAAAAAAACTATCTTTTGGAGATTTACAGTCCGGCAGGCTTTACAAACTCCACACCCTCTAGAGAAACCATTGGCAACTGGTTTCTGACTATCTTCATGATTTTTTATTGCATAGCTGGGTGCCAGAGTGTTCTTAAAATTCTGATTTTTCTTAAAAATAAGTTTGGGCTGTTCCGGTAAGAAAGTATTAAGTATAGGATCCTGTTGGAGAATCGACCAGTGTTTCTGCAAACTCCTCCTAATCCCAGCATGGTCCGTGCAATACTGTGTTCTAAAGGCACATTATCCTCATAGGGTTTGGCACGAGGTCTGTCCATTAGATAATTTCCTCTATCGGTTTGCAAAGCTAGTCGGATTTCTTTGTCAATGGTGTTTTTCTTATAACCTCTCTCTACCAATTTGTTCTTAATATGGTTAGATTGTGTTATACAATCTTGAACTTGCGAGCAGTTCCTTCTCACCCTAGCGAATTGTCCCTTGGCTATCCCTCTAAGCCAGGCGTGCGTTCCACCGCTGTGCACCTGCTCAGAAACGAGCTCCGCCTCCAGGAAGCCTTTTGCCGGAACCATTCTCGGCATAAGAAAACTAACCTCCATTTGCTCCGTAACAATTAGGGAGCATGGGTCTCTCAGCATACCGCCCGGGCAGCTCTCGGACCGGTTCCCCCAGACAGACAGCCCGTGTGTCTCACCCTGTGGATGTCCTGTCTTTCCCTATCGGGACAAGAAAGGAAACTGGGGTAGGTTTTGCGGTACGGCATTTTATAGGGCAAGGGGGAGGGTCTTTTGATCTTAAATTACTTGTTAAGATGTCTTGTCCACAGGGAGGAGCAAAATCCAGAAGTTACTGCCACCATATGACAGAAAAAAACTCATATTTGTATTCAGTGAAGTCTCCCGAGTATAACAATACCCCCTATGTACAGGTTTTCCAGTATTTTTGAAAGTTACAGGGTGAAATATAAGGCTTGCCGATTTCATTTTTTTCATTGAAATTTGTTAAATTGTTTATGTTGCCTTTGAGACGGGATGGTAGCCCAGGAATAAGAATAACCCCCATGATGGCATACCATTTGAAAAAGTAGACAACCCAAGGTATTGCAAATAGGTTATGTCCATTTTTTTTTAGTAGTCACTTGCCAAAGTAAGCATTCATATTCTTTTTTTTGCATTTTTCACACACAAACAAATATAAATGCTAACTTTGGCCAGTGTTTGTGACTAAGTGGCTACTACAAAAGACTGGACATACCCCAACTGAATACCCAGGGTTGTCTACTTTTTCAAATAGTATGTCATGGTAGGGTTAATTTTCATTTCTGGGCTGCCATACCATCTCAAAGGCAACATAGCCAATCTGGCAAATAGCAATTTACAAAAATTGAAATTGGCAAATCTTATGTTTGACCCTGTAACTTTTCAAATTACCATAAAACCTATACTTGAGGGGTACTGTTGTACTTGTGAGACATTACTCTACATATAGAATATATATATTATATATATATATATACACATACATACATACACACACATATATATATTATATATATATTATATATACATACACACACACATACATACATATACATATATAGTATGTTACTTCTGTGTTACAAGTGTTGTTACTCCTGTGTCTGTCTCCCTCCAAGTCAACGGTGCTACCATCAGCTCCACCACGCAGGCTCGCTGCCTAGGTGTTCTCTTTGACTCCAACCTCTCCTTCAAGCCTCATGTTCAATCTATCGCCAAATCCTGTAATTTCCATCTCAAAAACATTGCGCGCATCCGCCCCTACTTAACGCCAGATGCGACTAAGGTGTTGGTCCATTCCATTGTCCTTTCTCGCCTTGACTACTGTAATCCGCTTCTCAGTGGTCTTACGTGCTCCCAACTTGCGCCTTTACAATCCATAACGAATGCGGCGGCGAGGCTCATCTTCCTGTCCGCCTGCACCTCCCATGCCTCACCCTTCTGTCAGTCCCTACATTGGCTTCCTATAAAATATAGAGCTCAATTTAAAATTCTGGTTCTTGCTTTCAAATCTCTACATAATGCTGCTCCCACCTATCTATCCTCCCTTATACACAAGTATGTCCCATCTAGGCCCTTACGATCTGCTGAAGACTTACGTCTATCTTCTGTCCGTACTGCCACCTCTGATGCTCGCCTTCAAGATTTCTCAAGGGCTGCACCGTTCCTGTGGAACTCGCTTCCCTCCTCCGTTAGATGCTCACCCAGTCTCCACTCCTTCAAAGCGTATCAATTCAACTGTTAATAGCTCCCAACTTATTCCTCTTCTGCAACTGTCACTAGTCTAATACTATCCTTACCTTTTTGTGTAATTTTACCCCACTCCCTCTAGCATGTAAGCTCATTGAGCAGGGCCCTCAACCCCTCTGTTCCTGTGTGTCCAACTTGTCTGGTTACAACTACATGTCTGTTCGTCCACCCATTGTAAAGCACTGCGGAATTTGACGGCGCTCTATAAATATCATAATAATAATAATAATATTATATACACACATACACACGTTTTTATTTCCTATATATGTATAATATGGTATAAAATAATTAATGCATTTTATAATATATTATACAAATATAATGCATATATATGATTACATTATAAGTGTATTTTGAGATATATGTGTATATATCTCAAAGTACACTTATATTGCAATCCTATATATGCATTATATATGTATAATATATTATAAAAAAGTAATTATTTTATAGTATATTATACATATCTAACATATGTATATATGATTATTATTATTTTTTTTACACTTTTAGGTGTAAAATGGTTGAAAAGAGTCAAAATACCCCAAGTTTAATACCTTAGGTTGTCTTCTTTTAAAAATATATACATGTGAAGTGTTATTCAGGGATTCCTGACAGATATCAGTGTTACAAGGTAACTTTTGTTAATTTAAAAAAAAAAAAAAAAATGGTTTGTAAATAGCAAAGTGCTACTTGTACTTATAGACTTATAACTTGCAAAAAAAAAATAAGCTAAGAACATGTTAAAGGACCACTATAGTGCCAGGAAAACGAGTTTGCCCCCACCCTCAGGGTCCCACTCCAGCTGGGCTGAAGTGGGAGGAAGGGGTTAAAAACTTACCTTTCTCCAGCGCCGGGCTCCCCCGGCGCTGGGGACTCTCCTCCTCCTTCGGTCGTCATCGGCTGAATGCGCGGCAAGAGCCGCGCGCGCATTCAGCCAGACCATAGGAAAGCATTCTCAATACTTTCCTATGGACGCTGGCGTCTTCTCACTGTGAAAATCACAGTGAGAAGCGCGGAAGCGCCTCTAGCGGCTGTCAATGTGACAGCCACTAGAGGCTGGATTAACCCTAATGTAAACATAGCAGTTTCTCTGAAACTGCTATGTTTACAGATGCAGGGTTAATCCTAGATGGACCTGGCACCCAGACCACTTCATTGAGCTGAAGGTCTGGGTGCCTATAGTGGTCCTTTAACATTGGGTATTTTTAAACACAGGACAAAATTTTGAAACTATTTAGCATGGGTGTTTTTTGGCCGTTGTAGATGTGTAACAGATTTTGGTGGTCAAAGTTAGAAAAGTGTTTTAGAACGGCCGGATTTAACGTATAAAGGAAAAGAGCACAAGACAGGATAAAGTCAAGACGCAGAAATCACGGAAACAATGAACAAGCCACGATTTAGGAATGGAGAATACAGAATAGTAGAGATCGGATAGTCAGAAGGGAAGCCATGGTCAAAAACACTACAATCAATACCAGATTCTCAGATAACCACAATGGAAACCAGGACAGGGCACAGAGAAATGGACAAAACAGGTTTAAATAGTCTAAGGCACTCCCTGATTGGCTGCAGGGAAGCATGTGTTTGTGGGCTTGTGTGTGTAGCACACCCACAGATCAATCATGATATGGCACTTTAAGGGTTAACTAAAAAACCCTTAAATCTAACAAAACTGCAGCCGCCGGTGTCTCTAATGTTTACAGGTCCGGCCGCTGTAAGAGGAGGAGGAGCCATCACCAGGGGTGAGTGATGGGCGACATTTCCATAACCACGTGGGAATGCCGCTGGACCAAGACGTGCCCGCCGTTCCAGAAGGCTCCCGGGCATGAGCAGACAAGACGTGCGTCACATCGATGCCGCCACAACGATGCGCGCCCATCAGAATTGATGATTTCAGCCAATCCAATGTTTTCCCATAGAAAAAGCATTGAATTGGCTGAAATCGTCAAGGAGGTGGGGCGGTTGTCGGGGCCAAACAATGGCTCATCAGACCCATGAGAGTTACTACAAAGAGGGTCATATGGATGGGAAAGAAAAAGGGACTTTCCTTCCTGAATAGAGACCTTTGAGAGGTATGAATCTGGATGCCCATCAGGGTTGCAGGAAGACAAAGGATAAGAATATTATGGCAGAAGAAGGAGGGGAGACAGGAGAATATTATGGTAGGAGGGGGAGGGGAGAAAGGGATATTTTGGAGGGAGGGAAATATTATGGAAGGATGGGGAGGGACACAGGAGAATATTATGGCAGAAGGAGGAGGGGAGACAGATGAATATTATGGGAGGAGGAGAATACATAGTATGGTAAAAGCAGGGGAATATTATGGGAGGAGGAGAAGGGGAGACAGGGGGATATAATGGTAGAAGGATGAGAGGAGAATAATTATGGTAGGAGGGGGAGGGGAGAAAGGGATATATTATGGAGAGAGGAGAATATTATGGAAGGATGAGGAGGGACACATGAGAATATTATGGGGGGGAGGAGAATACATAGTATGGTAAAAGTAGGGGAATATTATGGTAGGAGGAGGGAGTAGAGGAGGTGGGTATAATATAATATCCCTTTGTTAATGCCATATCTGTCAGTAATACAGCTTGTGATCGGTGCTGTAGGGAAGTATGAATTGCAGACTGAGTGCAGTTTCCACCTAGAGACAGACACAGACAGACAGTGTATTTCGTTGTCTGTGTAAACACTGTCTGACACACTGAGCGCTGGGATAAAACATCCTGCTATCCGACATGACCTGAAATACCAACAGGCTGATAGAAAACCGCTGCACTATTCTCTCATCCCTTACCGATATCGCCAATTATTGGGCCCCTGAGAGCCGCCGGGGCGGTGACAGAAGCTGCGCTGATTTCCATGACAACAGGGCTCAAGGCGGAAGTATTTACGAGGTCTGCGATTGACACATGACGTCAGAAACTCACGTGACTGTTGAGGACTGGTTTTACTTACCTTCCAGGACCTTGCTGTGGCGGAGTTGCAGGAGTGCTAGCACGCATGTGGATCCAGCTGATTCCCCTACCCGGAAGTGACGAAGGTAGAGGATTTTCACGAGGTAGGGCAGTGCGCCTGCGGGTTGTGTGAGGCTGAGCCAGGTCCTGGCAGGGGAATAATCTGCTCAGTCTATCCAACCCTGAAAAAATATATACCGTATCAGTCTGCCTCTCCTTCTACAGAGTAGGGAATCCTTTTATCCCCTTATAGTCATTAAACAGTGATTACACGTTTTCTATACAACGGATAATGTTTAGTCCCACGGATTACTAATATGTGATAAATATTCCTGGGGAAATTAAAGGGTTTATAAATGCACATTATAAAGTAAGAATATGTGAACAGAGGGAATGTTTTATGAGCATGTGGAGATTAGAAAATTAGGGAAAAGGGAACAGACAAATGTGTTTTTTTATTTTATTTATTTTTTTAAACAGTACTTGAGCAGTGAGACTGCAGGATGATTGACCTATACACCAAATCTGCTTTATTAAAGGGGCAATACTCTGCCCAAACGCAACAAAAAATAATACTGTTTAACATATATGCCCCAATATAAATGCATGCATGTAAGAAGTCTTTGCAAGGCAGGTGCTCTGAGCAATTGATGTCTCTCAAGTTTAGCTTCACTGAGCTAACCAAACCAGGAAGTAACATTACTTCCTGTAACAATCCTCTAAATACATGCAGGCATAGTCTTAGAAGCCATCTAGGAGGCGGTCTACCATCCTTTTGTAATGTAGCCAGAGTGTTCGTCATCACGAACGGCATGACTCGAAACTGGTACAAGCCAAACGGAGTGATGAAGGCAGACTTAGGGATGACTTTTTTAGCTAGGGGGATCTGCCAATACTCCTTACAGAGATCAATCGTAGTGAAGTACTGACCCCTAGCAATCCTATCCAACAACTCATTTATCCGAGGCATAGGGTATGCATCTGATACAGTCTTGTCCTTATAACCTCCGGTAGTCCACACAGAAGCAGATGGTACTGTCCCGCTTCGGTACTAGAACTACTAAGGTGGCCCAGGGGCTGTAGGACATTCAATGATCCCCAGTTGGAGCATCTCCTGGATCTCCTTATGCATGTTCTCCTTTACTGACTCAGGGATTCGGTAAGGGGGTTTGCGAAGTGGTAACTGATTTGGGGTCTCCACGCGGTGAGTTGCCAGGGGTGTGTATCCCGGTACATTAGAGAAGGTGGCCCCTTTTTCCTCTAGCAACTGTTGTACCTGGACACGCTCCTGGGAATTCAACCGCTCTCCCAACTTGACCTCATCTAAGGTGTCTGACTCCTGTCCACTAGGAGGTCAGGTAGGGGAAGATTTTCAAAGTATTTGGAGGCAAGGGAGCAGATCGACAACAATTTTTCTGCTCATGGTAGGGTTTCAGCATGTTCACATGGAGCATGCATCACCCTCCTGCTCCAGAGGAAGGCCCGATCATATAGGTGGTATCGAATTTATGCTCTACCACCCGGTATGGTACCTGCCAGGTGGCCTGCAGCTTATCATTGCAGCCAGGTTTAAAAACTCGAACTTTCTGTCCTACCCGAAAGCTGCGGTCCCTGGCTCCCCGATCACACCATATGTGAAAGCGGCTCTGTGCCACGGATCTCCAGCACATATGGAACTATACAGGGAGTGCAGAATTATTAGGCAAATGAGTATTTTGACCACATCATCCTCTTTATGCATGTTGTCTTACTCCAAGCTGTATAGGCTCGAAAGCCTACTACCAATTAAGCATATTAGGTGATGTGCATCTCTGTAATGAGAAGGGGTGTGGTCTAATGACATCAACACCCTATATCAGGTGTGCATAATTATTAGGCAACTTCCTTTCCTTTGGCAAAATGGGTCAAAAGAAGGACTTGACAGGCTCAGAAAAGTCAAAAATAGTGAGATATCTTGCAGAGGGATGCAGCATTCTTAAAATTGCAAAGCTTCTGAAGCGTGATCATCGAACAATCAAGCGTTTCATTCAAAATAGTCAACAGGGTCGCAAGAAGCGTGTGGAGAAACCAAGGCGCAAAATAACTGCCCATGAACTGAGAAAAGTCAAGCGTGCAGCTGCCAAGATGCCACTTGCCACCAGTTTGGCCATATTTCAGAGCTGCAACATCACTGGAGTGCCCAAAAGCACAAGGTGTGCAATACTCAGAGACATGGCCAAGGTAAGAAAGGCTGAAAGACGACCACCACTGAACAAGACACACAAGCTGAAACGTCAAGACTGGGCCAAGAAATATCTCAAGACTGATTTTTCTAAGGTTTTATGGACTGATGAAATGAGAGTGAGTCTTGATGGGCCAGATGGATGGATTGGTAAAGGGCAGAGAGCTCCAGTCCGACTCAGACGCCAGCAAGGTGGAGGTGGAGTACTGGTTTGGGCTGGTATCATCAAAGATGAGCTTGTGGGGCCTTTTCGGGTTGAGGATGGAGTCAAGCTCAACTCCCAGTCCTACTGCCAGTTTCTGGAAGACACCTTCTTCAAGCAGTGGTACAGGAAGAAGTCTGCATCCTTCAAGAAAAACATGATTTTCATGCAGGACAATGCTCCATCACACGCGTCCAAGTACTCCACAGCGTGGCTGGCAAGAAAGGGTATAAAAGAAGAAAATCTAATGACATGGCCTCCTTGTTCACCTGATCTGAACCCCATTGAGAACCTGTGGTCCATCATCAAATGTGAGATTTACAAGGAGGGAAAACAGTACACCTCTATGAACAGTGTCTGGGAGGCTGTGGTTTCTGCTGCACGCAATGTTGATGGTGAACAGATCAAAACACTGACAGAATCCATGGATGGCAGGCTTTTGAGTGTCCTTGCAAAGAAAGGTGGCTATATTGGTCACTGATTTGTTTTTGTTATGTTTTTGAATGTCAGAAATGTATATTTGTGAATGTTGAGATGTTATATTGGTTTCACTGGTAAAAATAAATAATTGAAATGGGTATATATTTGTTTTTTGTTAAGTTGCCTAATAATTATGCACAGTAATAGTCACCTGCACACACAGATATCCCCCTAAAATAGCTATAACTAAAAACAAACTAAAAACTACTTCCAAAAATATTCAGCTTTGATATTAATGAGTTTTTTGGGTTCATTGAGAACATGGTTGTTGTTCAATAATAAAATTAATCCTCAAAAATACAACTTGCCTAATAATTCTGCACTCCCTGTAGGAGTCCCGTCCTGGCTAACATCCCCATGCCAGTGTTCCCTTATTAGGTCTAAGGGCCCCCTCACACGCCTCCCAAGTAGCAGCTCTAATGGAGAGAACCCTGTTGATTCCTGGGGCACCACTTGGTAACAGGAGGTGCAGCAAGAATCTCTCCCAGTCTTGCCCAAAATAGTTCCAGGAAGAAAAAGGTATCGGACGGTCAACTTTCGTGAGCTCCTGTGCAGAGATAAACAAAAGCTCCACCTGGCTCTAAGGGAGCGAATGCTCGCCCCAGTCAGTAGTGTCTTTTCCTCAAAGAGTGCTCTCCTGGCTTGTCTGGGAGGGAAACAGGCAATGGTATAGTTTCCCAGGGGACCGCAAGGTGAATTATCCAAATACCGTTCCATGCATTCGACGACCAGGTATCGCTGCCTGCATTCAGGAGACAAAATGGCTGCCATTTAATAAATCATGTGTGTTTGGTTATACAAATGGTGGCCACCTAGAGAGATCACTTGAGTTTATTGACTTGTTTGAAGTTTATGAGCCAGGTCATGGTCGGTGTTTTGTAGTATAAAAGGAAAATTAACCTTACATTCAGGAAACGAACAAGAAGGTACAGGCAACCGAACGAGCAGAGGACCAAGTCTGCTACGCTCATAGACAAGCTCACTGACACACATACTCACTACAAACAAGCTCGCTGACACATGCCCATTACAGACAAGCTCACTGACACACACATGCTCACTACAGACAAGGTCTCTCACTAGCAGGCACATAAACACACAAGCTTACTCTTAGTCATGTGTTGCTTAGTAAGCCTACTTGGCACTGATACACACATGCTTACTAATAAGCTAACTGACACACATGCTCACTACCAGAGAAACTTACTGACACACACATGCTCACTACAGACAAGGTCTCTCACTAGCAGGCACATAAACACACAAGCTTGCTCTTACTCATGTGTTGCTGAGTAAGCCTACTTGGCACTGAATGCTGTGGGAACACTGGCAGGTAAAGTTTCCATTTTCCAGCCTCTTCCTGTCTGCAATGTCAGCTTCTTAAAGGGCCACTATAGGCACCCAGACCACTTCAGCTTAATGAAGTGGTCTGGGTTCCAGGTCCATCTAGGGTTAACCCTGCCTGCTGTAAACATAGCAGTTTCAGAGAAACTGCTATGTTTACATATGGGTTAATCCAGCCTCTAGTGGCTGTCTCATTGACAGCCGCTAGAGGCGCTTCCGTGCTTCTCACTGTGATTTTCACAGTGAGAAGACGCTGCCGTCCATAGGAAAGCATTAAGAAATGCTTTCCTATGGACTGACTGAATGCGCATTCAGCCGATGACGTCGGAAGGAGGAGGAGAGTTTCCAGCGCTGAGGAAGCCCAGCACTGGAGAAAGGTAGGGGATTAACCCCTTCCTCCCACTTCAGCCCGGCGGGAGGGACCCTATGGAGCCAGGAAAACGAGTTTGTTTTCCTGACAGTATAGTGGTCCTTTAAGCCTGCGGGACAGAGCTTGAGTGTGAGGGATGAGCTTGAGTGCATGGTAAAGCAGGAGAGGCACAGAAAGCTTATTTTCTACAGTGCTCCCTCTGGCAACCAGAAGCTGTAATCGGCCGCACCAACCTCTAGCACCGCCCTCCTTAATTCCCTCAAATTCTCACTCCCAGGGGAAAAATAATTTATATGTCATTATGGCTATTGCATTTCAATTATTTAGCGGGCCTTATATGGCCTGTGGACCAGACGTTTTCCATCCCTGTGTTAAACAATGCCTCTCCTTTTCCCCATTATCTTATATGATACCATTTTAGCTCAGTGTGTTTATTGTATTTAACTGCATTGCACAAAACACAAGTTAATATGTAATAAACATGTTTATGAATTAGTTATGAGAGAATAAAATATTTTAAAGTGACACTATAGTCACAAGAAAAACTACAGCTTATTGTATTTGTTCTGGTGAGTAGAAATTATTCCCTTCAGTGTTTTTGCAGTAAACACTCTCTTTTCAGAGAAAATGCAGTGTTTACATTACCGCCTAGTGACAACTCCACTGGCCGCCAGTGGTGTATTTTGGATCTGTGCTGCCCTAGGCATAATTTAAATTTGCCCTGCCCCTTCCTGACAAGGCTACACCTCTTCACCTCTTCACGTTGACTGACAGACACACAATCTCAGATACACTGACACACACACACACTGATAGACACACACAATCACTGACACACACTCACTGACATACACACAATGACGCAGACACACACACACACACACACTCACACATTGAGAGGCATACACAATCACTCAGACACACAGGCTCCCTCACAGACACACACTGACAGACACACAGTCACTAACATTCACTGACAGACACACACTGACAGATATACACACTGACACACACTCTCTCACACATTCACTGACACACTGACAGATATATACACAGACTCACTGACAGCCAGCCAGACACACATACACATTTCCCCCCCAACACTCACAGATTTTTTTTTTTTTTTTTTTTTTTTTTTTTTTTTTACCTGGGGTCCAGTGGGGCTCCTGGCACGGCTGTTTGTGCAGGCGGGCGACGAGGGAGCGCTGATTTACGAGCTCACAAATCAGCGCTCCCTCGACCGCCCGCCTGGAGCTCAACTAGCCGCCTGCCCTGAGCTGACAAGGGATTTGCCTGGGAATTTGGGGACAGCGTTTTTTGCCACCTCCATGAAAGTGCTGCCCAAGGCAAATGCCTTGTTTGCCTTGCGGCACATACAGCGCTGCTGGCCACTCCTCAGATGGCTACTACAGGAGCTTCCTGGGGCAGTGCTGCACACTGTGCAATACTGACATTCAGTGTCTCCACCCTCTACATGCAGACACTGAACTTTTCTCATAGAGATGAATTGATTCAATGCATCTCTATGAGGAGATGCTGATTGGCCAGGGCTGTGTTTGACTTGTGCTGGCTCTGCCCCTGATCTACCTTCTTGACAGTCTCATCCAATCCTATAAGGAAAGCATTATGATTGGTTCACAGAATCACTTCTAAAAATGTCAGCTGTAAGCAGGCAGATCAGGGGCAGAGGATGCAGCTGCAGACTGGAATACAAGTAAGATTTTACTATTTTTAGGGAGGCAAGGGGAACTGGGCAGGGGCTAGATAGTGGTTTTAACACTATAGGGTCTAGAATACATGTTTGCGTTCCTGACCCTATAGTATTCCTTTAATATTGTTCTAAATGAATTATCACAACCCCTATCTCCGCCATAACCCCATCCCGGCTCCTATCTTCACCATAACACCCATCACAGCCCCTAGCCCCCACATAACCTGTTTCCACCTGTTTTCCGAAACAAATCGCGATGTCACTCCAAAAATACGCTTGAGCGTCTACTCCACGGTGTAAACAGGCTCTTTGCTAACTTCTGGGCAAAGTTTGAGGCCCATGAAATGGAGAAACCGTGCCGGAACCAAGTGGAAGAGTGCAGCAGAGAGCAGCAGGAGGTGAGCGGGCCCCCTCAGAGCGAACTCCCACGCCAAACACCTGATACAGCGCGATCAGGCCAGACTGGGCTCAAAGCCACAATGAGCATACTACCCCGACATCTGCCACGGAGGCTGAGGACCCACCGCCGATGGCGGCGACGTTACAACAAAAGCACCAGCCGTCCCTTACATCAGAGAGACCTGGCCTCGAGACAGAGGACCCAAGCCTGTGGCCCAGCGACGACGACTCTCACCATGACCCAGGGCTGGAGGGTCTCCACGCTCAGCTCCAGCATGGCACAACCCATGGACAGCCTTTATTCTCACCCAGGCCGGGGCGTAGGCTAACGCTGGACTTTCTGACGTGCCATACTGCCCCTATTCAGACTCCAACATATCTGAGCATGAGGCCCAAAGTATTTTATTTTATTCTATGTTTCTTTCCATATGTTTCAACTCACCTTTCTTTCTTTATTCCATTTCTAAGATTTTTCATGTTGATTCTCACACAATTTTAACACTACTGTCGCTAGGAAACCTATGATAATATGAATAATGTAGCTTTGATTAAGGAAGTAAAGCCTAGGGGGTTAACTGTACTAACCATTCAGCATTGCCTGTATATTCACTTGCCTACCAAATCTATTTTATTAATACACCCATGTCTGCAGTATCCTATGATTGATTCATCAGTCTTGCTTTCCTCCAGACTTGTATGTTCAAGCTTTTACTATACTGCAGTAGTATACAGCAACACAACCCTAACTCACTTGCATACTAAACTACAGTGCAGTAACTGTTAACCAAATGTTAGGCTTGTTATATCGACTTTGTTTATACTTTAAAAAAAATTGCACGCACTAATGCCACTGATACGTCTGTATGTATATCTATATGAACGCTGTTGTGACGTATGGAAATCTCATGTACCTACCTGCACAATAAAAATTTAAAAAAAAAAAACAGGTTTAAAATTGTATTTATGAAATAATAGATGATGATGGTCATATACATATGGTCCCTGATAAGATAGGAGAGACTTTTAATAAATAATATTCAACATTATATAATTTATATAAAATACAAAAATCCCTAAGATCTCCAAAGTAGAGGCCATTGAACGAAATAAGCCAGTTAAAGAAGAAGTATTGGAGGCTATAAATAAACTGAAAAATCATGGATGGATGTAGTGGGTTGTTTAATTAAACAGTATAATAAAATGTTAGTAATTATCTGAGAATGGCGTATAATGAAATGGGGAACACTGGGTTTAGCCCTTAAGTGATTTTTTGAGAGACAATATTCTTCCTATACCAAAAGTGAAGCAAGACTAAATTCTCTAAATTCAGACTCAAAGCTGTTTACAGCTATTCTTGCTTGGAGACTGGATCAGATAATACATTCATAAAGAGCAAATAGGTTTAATACCCAGGAGCTTATTACATAATAATATTTGAAGAATAATACATATCTTAGCCAGTGGTGTATCCTGGTTTTGTGCTGCCCTAGTAAAATGCCGCCCAAGGCAAATGCCTTGTTTGCCTCACGGCTAAAACGTCCCTGATCTTAGCGCAGAATAAGATCAGCAAGCTTTTGTGATATCAGTTGATGCAGAAAAAGCTTTTGATTGAGTAGCATGGGAGTTCCTATTTCAGTCCTTGAGTGTCTTTGAAATAAATGGTTTTATACACAGCTCTATAAAAACTTTATAGTCAAGGCCAACTGTAAGAACTATAGGTCAAACTATAAGAGCTGAATGGTTCCCTCTGAATAATAGAACAAGACAAGGATGCCCGCTGTCACAGTTATTATATATTTAACAATAGAAATATTAGCAATTAATATTAGAAATAATGTTTAAAAATAAAAGGCTATACTATTATGCAAGATGAATTCAAAATAAGTCTTTATGCAGGTGACATTAATTTAGAAAGGGAGGTTTAGGATTACCTTTAATTAAACAATATTATGAAGCTAATTGTTTATATCACATGTATATGATGTGCATTTATAATAATATCCAAGAAGCATGGTACAAAATTCAATGTTCAGTCTGCAGTAATAACAATTTGAGTGTAATATTATGAAACTGTGGCCTACAAACTGTTTCCATATATAAAACAAATTTAGTTTTAGAAAATCTGCTAAATATATTGGACAAATTAAAAAGCAAGATACTGAAATGTTAGACTTAGATATAATAAAATATAATGAGGAAAATCTAGAACTTAAAAACTGGATAGCAAAGGGAAGTTCCACTATAGAAAATTTATTAGAGGACTATAGTGTGAAATCGTTGATTACATTAATTCATGAATAAAGGCTTCAAAATAAGGAAATCTTCAAATTTTTATGTGTACATTTTTTTCTATAGGAGACAGTAATAGCAGGAGAACATTAAAACGAACTTAGAATATTTGTTTAATGGACAATCGACAGAAAAAGCAATAACCAAATGTTATAATCTGACCAAGCAGAAAGCAGGTCAAATTGTATTCCTGACAATTGGAAAATGGTCGGCAGATTTGAAAAAGAATATCTCAATAGAAAATTGGAATAAGGCAATAAATGTAATGTATAGTTACATTCGCTCTATAAACATACAAGAAACTCAGTATAAAATAATGAATCAGTGGTACTTAGTACCTTCTAGAATAATAGTTAAGTTCTCACAAAGTTCAGATTTATGTTGGAGGTGTAATAAGAAAAAAATGAAGCTTTGTGCATATTTGGTGAAGCTGTAAGAATGTGAGATAAAGTAAGTAATTTTTTTTTTTTTTTTAATTCTTTATTTTTGCACACGATAGGCAAGGCAAGAACAATACAGTAATCTATTTTTTGATTGCTACTAAAGTTATAATTTCAAGGCATTAGAATATAATAAACCTTCCAAAATGGCTGGAACTAAAACAACAAATAATTTATCAACTAAGGATGGTAGCAGGTCTGAGGTGGCTCAATGTGTCAATATGTTAAAAAAAATAGTTAGAAAGGATGACAGAGTTATAAGTGGGAGTTTTAAATTACTTTCTCTGACTATAATATCTACTAGTTAGAGACAGTGATCTTCACATATATCAGGTTTAGGTTATCTGAGTAATCTATGGGCACTGACTGTCTTTTTTTCAGGAGGGGAATGAAAAAACACCTCTAGCTGAAATCCATACCCAATAATGCAAAGTGACCAAGTTTATAGTAAATTTATAAATGTTTATTAAATACTTTCAAAGTTTTTTTCTTCCTTTATATTAGTTTGTATATTTGTTGAAAAGTGTTTGGTTGCTGGTCTAAAAAATAATTTTACCACATGACAGGAGGCTTCCTATTTTGCATTAAACTCTCTTTACTAACTCCACAGCAGCAAAGAAAAGTGAAAACAAGAACCAATCAAAATGCAATAGGAAGTATAGTATTCACGGTGAATAGGCTCCTCCTCCTCTTTCTTTGCTGCTCCATCAGCAGACAGGTCAGAGTTTCTGGGCTCTGCCCTATATATTTATATGTTTATGTTATTTTACTGTATATTCCTTAAATAGTTTTTCTTTCAATTCACTATGTATTGCATATAACTTGTGTATGTTATTACTTTGGTATATTTCTACTGTTGGGCGATTTTTTCCCCCCCTTTTTTCTGTCCTTTCTCTTCCTCGGGTTGCTCCATAGCATAACCTCTCCCTTCCCCACCCCCACTCCCGCAGGTCAAACACCGCGGGACCCCAGCGATCGCCGACGGGGTTTTATACCCCTCAGGGGATTTCTTATTTTTTTCCCCCCGTCCGATCAGCCTTATGCCCTCCCGTACGCGATATACGGGAATGGGCACAAAGATGCTTTTGCTTCGTTGGGTACACTAACGTTGCCCTCCCCTCTGAGAGGCGTAAAGCAGCACTACTCCACATAGACGGAAAGTTTGTGGAATTGGGCACCAAGGAGCTAGGACCACTGGCACAGTGCAAATTGTTCGGAGAGGCCTTTCTAAAAGACCTGAACAGACACGTGAATGTTTTCACATCACTAAATAAAGCTCAGACCTCAAAGAGAAAGGTCTTCAGGAGCAACCCCACCAGGGGTGTTTTTGGACGAGCTGGCCACCAAAGGAGCTGTGCAGCCAGCAGTTTCTGGCCCTCAGGCCCCAGTTCAACGAAACCTCATACAAATAACGTCCCGAAACGTGCGTCGGGACGTTATTTGTATAGTGTGGCTTATATTATCCAAATAATAGAGTTATATTTCTTTATTACTTTATTTATTTTTTTCCTTATGTGATTTAGGAGTTTTATTTACTCCCATCTAAGCAGAAGCTATATTTACTCTGCTTATTCTTATTTTTTATTACATCAATTTTTTTAACTATATTAAATAAAAGTTACGTTTTATCTGGGTTACTCGTATTTCAGAAGGGTTCACCTACTAAATGGTTCACCCTTTTGTTTCTTCTCTCTATTCTTTAGACTCCAATTCCAGCACACTACGACTACCAACGTCGAGGTTCACGGCCATCTGAAAAGTACTTTGCAGGCTCATATGCTGCCATATCATTCCACCTGGTTGGAGCCCGATCCCGACTCCTGTCAGAGATAACGAAGGAGATCTTCGACTTCTGCTTACCTCGCAACATCTCCCTCAAGGCGGAATACCTTCCGGGCGAAGACGAATCTCACGGCGGACCCAGAGAGAAGGACGGTGGATGTGTTCCTCCAACTGTGGCCAACCACGGGAGCGTAAGCTTTTCCCCCCTTCGCTATGATAGCGAGAACGATCCAATACTTGAGGTACTTCTCTACTTCTCATAGCTCCCCTATGTCGGAGCCAACCCTGGTTGCCGGACCCCCTAGCATTGTCCTATGCAGATCCTCTCCTACTACCATCCCATCTGACGCTCCTCACGGATCCGAAAGGGAACCCTCATCCTCTAATCCTGGACGATCGACTCAAACTGGTGGCTTGGACTCTTTCCGGGGTACCTGGCAAGTCGGCAAACTATCGCAGGCTGATAGGGACCTCCTATGGGTTTCCTGGGCACTGGGAACTAGACGGTGTTACCTCTCAGCTTGAAATTCATGATCCACTTGGTGTGTGGAACAGAACCGTGATCCATTTACTGCCCCTATACCATCCATCCTGAACTTTCTCTCCTACCTGTTCTCCACGGGTCGGTCTTACCGATTGCTTGACGTCGTGCATTCCGCGATTTCGGCAGCCCAAGTCCCTCTTCTAGGGATCCCTGTGGGGATGGATCCGCTGGTATGTCAACTCCTTAGGGGCATTCGACTGCAGAGACCCCCGAGACCCAAATACTCTCGTTTATGGGGCGTCGATGTTGTCTTACGATTTTTGATGGACTGGCCTATTAACGACAGGCTCTCTCTCTGGCAACTCTCAGGCTAAACTCACGATCCTTCTTTGCCTTGTTTCTTTCCGCAGGGTATCGGATTTTCGGGCCCTCGACACATGTTTTTTCGGTCTCCCCAGAGGGAGTTACCTTTCGGGTATCTTGTCGAACGAAATCAGACTCGACGTCGATTTTCTACCCCTTCTTCGTTACCGACCCTCAACTCTGCGTCGTTTCTATTTTACGATGGTACGTGGAGGTAACGTCCCCGCTACGGGTCTCCACTTCGGGACAATTATTAGTGTCTTATGTTAGACCGCACGTTCCCATCTCTGTCACTACACTCGCTAGATGGATAGGACGGATTTTATCTCTGGCAGGAGTAGTCGCTGCTTTCGGGGCTCACTCTGTCCGTGGGGCGGTGGCTTCCTCGGCTTTCTCGGCAGGTGTTTCTCTATCGAATATCCTCTGTTCCACAGATTGGTCTCGGGAATCCACATTTTGGACGTTCTATTTCCGTCCCGGTTCCGGTGGGGCCGGGTCACTTCTGCATCATTGTTAAAAATGCAAAATAGGAATCCTCCTGTCATGTGGTAAAATTGAAGATTATGCTAGCTTTAGTGTGCTTATAATCTTAATTTTAGTAGTGACAGTAGGCGAGTATTTTCCCACCCTTATTCCCACCCTTGGGAAGATGGGGATCTCAGAGATATCATACGGGAACTTTCTGTCTTCTCCTTATCAAATATCTATTTCTGCTTTTGTCTCTACCCTTGATTGTCTTATCTCCTGATTGGAATCTGATTCATGCTGCATTGGTTTTCTCTAACAGTTAGACTAGTATAATTTAGACAGTTCTATCTAGTCTATATCTAATTAATTGATGCGTTACTGCCATTACTGCAGCCAGTTTCAAGAACGGTGCCTAACCTATTTCACGTTCTCTTTTCAGTTTAAATTCGTGGGATTATGGTTCGTTTTCAGGCTGCATCCGATTGGATTATCACCCGTTCCATGAGGATTACCGTACAGTTGGTGCTTGTTACCGGATGTTATGGTTTTGAACTTTATCGGTCTGTGATGTCGCTTCCAAAAGAATTCACTATGGATACTATACTTCCTATTGCATTTTGATTGGTTCTTGTTTTCACTTTTCTTTGCTGCTGTGGAGTTAGTAAAGAGAGTTTAATGCAAAATACTCGCCTCCTGTCATTACTGAAATTAAGATTATAAATACACTAAAGCTAGCATAATCTTCAATTGTCAACTAATGCATGTCCCTTTGGTAATGACAGAAGGCAAATAATTTTTGCTCCCTCCTATTTTGATTTGTGCCACCTTATGGTAGCGCCTACCCCTGAGTACCCTCATTATATTCAGTAATTGCAAAATTTAAAAAAAGCATATTGAGTTTCACAACCACATAAGAATATCAAAATAACACATTTTATTAAATCTGGTAACAGTTTTAATGAAAACTCAGCATGTCCTAAAACAGGGTGTCTCATCCTTTTATGGAGAAGTACTACTGCTGGCCTAAAATAAAAATCCTAAGTACCCCTGCCTCAATAAAGTAATTTCTGTTGATTTAAATTCCAAATGAAATGTGTAGACATGGGTATTTAAATGAATCCCATAGTGGAGAACTAGCCTGATTACAGAAGATTTTTAAAATAAATATCATACAATGTGATTGTTTATGTAAGGATAATAAGAATAAAAGTCACAAAATGAAAATATAATGCACACATAATAGCTACAAACAGAAGACAATGACACACAAATGACACTGACACACAGAGGACACACTAATTTGACATACACTGACAGACACATACACAAATGTACTACAGACACACACACTTACTGACAGACACACACACAGATAGTTACACACAGAGGACTGCCTTGTTAGCCTTGTTTAAAGGGGGCCCAAGAACTGGCCGGCTTGCCACCTTTGGGCCCCCATGGGAAGGCAGCTAGTTAATTTCCAAGCAGGAGGTGAGGGAGCGCTGATTTGTGAACTCTCTCTGCTGCGCTCCCTCGCATGCCTCACCGATTTGACGCTCACTGATTTGACACACACTCACTGCTTTGACACACACTGACAGACACACTCACCACTGATTTGACACATACAAATTATCTTACACACACTCACAAATTATAATTTTTAATATTATTTTTATTTAAGTACACCCAGCCTCTCTACCTTTGGGAGAGCTGAAGTGGATCCTTTTCCTGTGGTCCAGTGCTGGAAGAGCATAGAGATTACAGCTCCCTCACCACTTCCGCCTTCATTCTCTCCCAGCCATTTCCTGGGGGACATTAAGGAGGCCAGCTGGCCAGCTCTTGGCATACCTCTTGCTTGTGGTGTGCATGCCCCTTGGTTCGAGAAACTAGGTCCTAATCTGTATTTTTGGCCACGTTCTACATTATCTGCAATGCACAATTATACAATGCACACAATGTATGTGATGTATACAGAGTGCAAAATCAATATATAAGGTAGACTAATTAATGGGTAGCAATTGAAGGGTACAACCAATACAAATATTAGCCAAACTTATTGCGAGCTATACCATTCTACAACTCACAGTAAATAACTATGGAAATTAGGTACTTCAACCAAACGGCACTCACTATACTAAATGTCATTCTTTTAAAGAATTGGGACTAAAGCAATGCTTTATTGAGTTTTTTAGTTAGAACTAATACAATGCTATATTACATTGCATAATTAAATACATCCCTAAAAATAACCACTCATAGATCATTGCAGAATACTTTTTAGGATATATATACTTACAACTATAAATGTTTGCCCCTTGAATTAAAAAATTATAATAGTGGCAAGAAGCTGCAAACAAGTTATTCAAAAGGAACATAATTCTCATGCTGAAAAAATATCACGAAAATCTTAAATAGCCATAGCACAATTAATATCAGAAATGATACAAAGTAAGAACTTATACTATTAAGTATAGAAAACTCTACAAAAAACTACTAGTGGACTATATAGACAACACAAATTCAAATTTGATGTGCTGTTTATCAAAATGTCTGCTCTTACAATTAACAATGCACCCCGACCCCATAAGGAGTGCCCTCTATTTAAATGTATATGTTATAATCAAAAATATTTACACCTTTATCCAAATATCAAATATAAGTTATTAACTGCTTTGCATGAAAAAACTTAGCCCAAATAAATCCCCTGTGTAGAAGAATAAAACTGTACTTAAAAACAATAGGCAACACAAAAGTGGTTCTCTGTATTCACAGTGGCAGGAAGACAGCCACTAGAGGTTGGATTAACCCTGCTATGTAAACATAGCAGTTTCTCTGAAACTGCTATGTTTACATGTGAAGGGTTAAAACCTGAGAGACCTGGCACCCAGACCACTTCATTGAGCTGAAGTGGTCTGGGTGACTATAGTGTCCCTTTAATAAAATATCGTATGCATTCGTTAAATGTTTGAGATGACTGACCTACATACTAAATTCAGCATTTTTTGCTTGACATTAAATAGATTACGTATGCTGCAATTAATAGAGGAGGTGAAGTTATAATGTCCTGTAAGAGGATACAGACACAAAAAGGTGTGGTTTTGGTTGGCGCTTATTATAATATACATAGTGAATTTTTCATCTGCTATACACACTCTGTGGGTACTCCCAATATTCCACTGTAAGTTAGAAAACCAAGAAAAACAACCACCTTCCAGGCCTCTAGTTTGAGTGAAGCGCTATGTAGATCTATTTAGAAATAAGTATACGTCACTCACCCCTCTTTTTTGCTTGTTAGGGGGTGTACATAGAAAATAAAAGAAATATACAAAATAAGTGTGCAATATTGTATAGACCCAATAAGTGAATATTTGTAGTGAGCTCTAATTTACTCACATTCTTTAGAGCCTTTTTGAGATTTTAGGCTCTAAACTTCCAGGCGTCCGTGTCTTTAGGGTAGACAGCTTAACCCCTTTTTGTTTCCTCTCCTTCCTTAAGATTCTTGCTTCATTTGTGTCTCCATAATGTGGATATAGAAAGGCAAAAGGGAAAAAAAGGGGGACTCTAGGTGTAGTATTTTAGGAACCACTTTTTAGAAGTCTATGGATGTTTAAAAAAAGTGCTCACCTTTTCCAGAGCCTTTTGGTCACTGGCTCTAAGTTTGCAGGCTTAGTGTCAAAATGGGGTGACACCTCCCCTTACCGGAAACAAGTGCAGGATACAATAATATGTATAACTATATTTATTAATTAGTACATTCAAATATCAATAAAAAGTAACACTGGAACTAGAAAATAAAAAAATCAGTATATAAAATAATGAGTAAAAGTTCCGTTCCTTCTGCCAAGACGCGTTTCGCTGCAATTAGCTTCCTCAGTCGGCTGTACTTGTGTGCTGCTTGTTCCGTTTTTTATTTCTTCAAAAAAGCCCGCCTTTACTCCAATTGGTCAGTCCGTTCGCGCTGTCTTGATTGGTTGCGCGACGTCATATCCGGTCCGGGATGTTGCGTCACGTCATTTCCGTTCCGGACCGGCATTTCTGGGACTTCAAATCCCATGATCCTCTATGAGCATTACGTCACTTCCGGTTGATTTTACCGATGTGTAGAGCGATGTTACAGTTGTTTTAATGTCCTTTATAATTATTTCACTCATGAACATATCCATAAATAGGAGAGAGGAATAGGTATAATAGATATTATAATGTATGACATCCTAATATATTTAAACAAACAGAATTCAAATCTATATACAGTTTACCTTTGCATCACAAATTATCAATCAAGGTACCACCTTTCGGTTGTTGACATACAATGTATGCAAAGTGATTGTGTGCTTATACATAAATATCAAAGTTAAATAAAAAAGTTAATGTGAGATGTAAAACAAATAAGAATATATACAGAGGTAGATATTGCTTTGGAGGAAAGAGAACAAATCAATAAATTAGTACCATAAATGGTAAGGGGGGTCTTGTATTAGATGGAAAGTAAAAATATATTAGTTGGGATAAAAATGGATTAAAAAAAGAAATAATATAAATTTGAATACTAAAAGAAAAAAATGAACAAGTACAAATAAAAATAAAAATAAACAAATAAAAATAAAAATATGAATATGAATGTAAAAATAGAAAAAATGCAAAATCAAAAATGCTAAACAAATATAAAAAAGTAGAATAAAAAATAATAAAATAAAATAAAAATGAAAATGAAAAAAGAGAAAATGAAAATAGAAAAGTAAAAATAAATACAAAGAATAAATAAAAAATAGTGGGGTAAAAATAAAATAAAGAAAGAATAAAAATGAACTAACAAAAGAAAAAATGCTAAAAAAACAGAAATAAAAAATGGATAAGTGCAAGGGAGAATTTATAAAAAAAAAATGGCACAGTTCAAAATCAGCATTCAGACCAAATGGAGCTAGAGTGCTCAGATTAAAAATCCATTTGGTCTCTGTTTGTCCCAATTTCTTGATTTCATCCTCTCCTCGCCAATTTAATTCTACCTTCTGGATTGCAAAGAATTCCAAAAATTCCGGGTTACTCTCATGCATTTCTTTAAAGTGTATTGGAACACTATGTTTATCAAATCCCTTTCTGATGTTGCGTATATGTTCATTTATTCTAACTTGTAATGGTCTTTTAGTTCTCCCAACATACAGAACATTACAGGGACATTTTAGAATGTAAATAACTCGTTTTGAGAAACATGTTACCATATCTTTTATTTTGTATTCCTTCTTGTTTTTTGGATCTTGAAACTTGATTAAATGTATTTTTCCGCTCTTAGTGCTTCTGCACGCCAGACAGTTCCCACATCCCAAAAAACCTTCTTGATGAAAGAAGGTATTACATTTTTTTCCCTAATGTGGTTATGAGTTAATTTTTGTTTTAAGTTTGGTGCTCCTCTATGTATAATTCTTGGTATGTCTGGTAAAATTGTGTGTAGCATTGGATCTTTTTTTAAAATAGGCCAATGTTTATTAATAATTTGTTTGATCTTTCGGCTATTGTGGTTATAGTTGCAGATAAAGGATACATTGTGTGTTTCATTCTTGTCTTTCTGTTTATATTTTAGCAATTCGGATCTGTCTGTCTGTTCTACTTCTTCCATTAACTTACGAAGGTGTTCCTCCTCATAACCTTTTTCCATAAATTGTGTTTTTATTTTTGTGGCTTGAGTTTGGAAAGTGTTAATGTCTGTGCAGTTCCTACGAATTCTAAGGAATTGTGATCTGGGGATATTCTTTAACCATGGGGAAAAGTGACAGCTGTTAAGATAAATATAATTATTCACATCTACTGGTTTAATGTAGGTTTTTGTTTTAATTTGATCCTGGTCTATATATATTGTTAGATCTAGAAAGTTCACCTTCGTATTGCTATATTCTGAAGTCAGGGTGATCCCCCAGTCGTTTGTATTTAAAAAAGTAAAAAAAGATTTCAGGCTTTCCTCCGTGCCTCTCCATACAAAGAAGATATCATCTATATATCTTTTGTAAGAGACCAGGTTCGCTTCCCAGTAACTGCTAGGTAAAATAAAAGTGTGTTCCCAAAATGCCATAAAAAGATTGGCATTTCTGGGAGCGAACCTGGTCCCCATTGCTGTGCCAACATTTTGTAAATAAAAGTCATTATTAAACCAAAAATAATTATTGGTTAAAATTAGTTCTATTCCCTCCAAAATAAAATCAATTTGTTCTAAAGGATATATATCACTTTCAGTTAAAAATAATTTTACTGCATCTATACCTTTAGAGTGGGCAATAATCGTATAATCGGCGGTTACTAGAAAGAAGTTAGATTCCCATTTTATGCCTTGTAATATTTGTATAATGTTCAGAGTGTCTTTTAAATAGCTATTTGTTTTTTTGGACAATCGGTTGTAAACATTTGTCTAGGTATTCCGACAGTCTACTGGATACTGATCCTATACCAGAGGCTATCGGTCTACCTGGAGGGTTTATCAAGTCTTTATGTATCTTAGGAAGATGGTAAAAAACGGGTATTTTTGGCATATGAATATTTAGATATTTATGTTCGTTATCATTTATAATGTCCTCATCTTTTCCTTTATCTATTAGATTCTTAAATTTTTGTTTTATATCCTTTGTGGGGTCACCTTTTAGTTTCTGATATGTATGTGTATCACCTACCAGTCTTATACCTTCCTGTATGTATTTTTCTGTTTCCATGATTACAATTCCACCCCCTTTATCAGCGGGTTTAATTACTATTTCTGCATTTTTCTGTAATGTCTTTAGTGCTAACCACTCCTCCTTATTTAGGTTCATCTACCTCTTCTTTATAGGTTTAATAGTATTTATATCCTCCATAACAGATTGCTCAAATGTGGTCATTTCTTTAGATATAAAATTTTGTTGGAAGAAAGTTGATTTTTCCCTAAGGTTGGTGTGAACATATTTTGATGTTGTTCCCTGTTCCAAATGTCTATCTACCCGCATAAAGCATTTTTTTAAACATAGTTGTCTTTTAAATTTGTTCAGGTCCTGTAACACTAGAAATAAAAAAAAAGGTTGCTTTTCTCACATTCTGGCTACATTTACATCTGCCTCCACACTGGAACATACCTCTGTTTTACCATCACTTATGTCACTCAAAAGGCTTGGAGAACAAGTATCCCAAAGAAAGGGCAATAAATATAAGCCCTTAAAAGAAGAGAGATGATCTAATTTTTTGTGTTGTCAGATTTCAAAGAACATTGTGTGCAACAAATTAAGGACTTTTGTTTCTAACTCTTGCATCTTCTTATATACTGGTTTAATGAAAATTAAAGATTCAGTATTTAACTTTTTTGCTCTGTTGTAACCCCTCCTAATATGCAACTTAGAAAAGCCGTGTTGGAATAGTCCTTGTATTAAAAGTATTGACACATTAAATTACCTGTGGGGATACCATAAAAGACATGAACTGGATGTGAACTAGTGGCTAATAAAAATAATTGCCTGTGCACTCTTTACGGGACGCTGTCCTGACTTTTTTTTTTCCATCTCTTTTAACATTATTATTTTTTATGTCTCTTTTTTCCTATTTTTACAGGCAGCCAGTCCTATCTCTAAAAATAATTGTCTGGTTGGGTTTGTATTGCTATATAATAGCCACACACATAACTCTAAGTTAGCGACTCCAGTGGCCTTGTACTAATACGCTCAGGCTATATAATTGTGCGTCTACTTATGTGCAGACCTACATCACACCCATCCTACCACGGCTTTTAAACAACCGCAGTACAGCTATTATCTGCCTCCCAGTCTAGGGTATAAGCCAGATAAAAGCTCACTAACATGAGTAATACTCCTGTAACTCCTGTTACTCAATTTGTGGGAACCTTTCATGTGTCATTGCCTTCTTCGTGATTTTAAAGCCCATATCATATTCACGCTTCCCTGTTTAGCCTAGTTATGTACCTTGAGTATGGGTTAGTTTTTCTTCACTATTAGCCTCAGACTTATCTCACTCAGTGAGACCTCAGCATAAAGCACTAGGTCCCATGGGTTCCTAACAGTAAATCACATGTCTATTTGTCTCTCCCTACGTATTATCATACTTCATGTTGATAAAATGATACCAATACATCAATATGATACATCAAAAAACAATCTTAGAAAACATAACTGAACCTGATTAATTTGAGTGGTATGATACAAAGATCCCCCTTCCTTTTCCATCTTTCCGCTCTCCCTTGGAAAGGGCCAACCTACCCTTCCTTAGTACCGTAAAATTGATTAGAAGAGTGTTACAATTCAAATTAAATCATAAATAAACACTAAAAATTTAATTAATATTAAGAACCTGGGACTTTCTAATTTCACTAATTTTGATACAATATGAATCATCTTAATTCCAAATGCCCTAGATGTTAATACCTGCCTCTATGTCATTACCCAAAATTATTCTTGTTTTTTTCAGCAATCTTTTTGTCAAAAATTTTTGTCAGCAATCCTCATCTTTCACTCTCTCCTCTAAGATAGGACCACACATTTTCCAGAACTTGGGTAGAGAATAGCTGAATAGGCCATATATTGCATTTTACATATATTATAAAGCATTTTTATTAAACCTTGCATTGAAGGAACTTTAGTGCTCCTCCAGTTTTTAGCAATAAAATTCTCAACAGTCAAAAAGAAAAAGGATATACATTTCTTAGTTTGTAAGAGAATTGTTGTTGGATAGTTGTTTAACAAAGCTACATCTAAGGAAAAGAAAATGCAGACCTGAAGGTTAGATTCAATATTTTTTTTTAGCAATCTCACCACATTCTCGCCAACAGCAATTAGAAGCACTTGGGAACATATGTTGTAAACGGACAGGGGTTAAGTACCATCTTGTACGTAGTTTGTATGATAATTCTATATGGTTTGTTTTGAATATTTTTATTAGTGTCGCAAAGAAGCATGAGCAGGCATAGTACAGGGTATTAGATGTAGTATATGGTTGCCTGCGCAGAGGCATATAGGTCAGGATAACCAAGTATTTTAGTATATTCATTTTGGTATATATAGTACGGTGATCATATATGGTAATAGGGTTATAAGAGGCAGGCATCTCGGTGCGATGAAAAGTCCTATCTAGTAACATTAAGCAATGACGTAAAAAGCTTATTGTGTAAGCAATTAACATTGAACTTTAGCCCCTGTTGAAGCATTGTAGCATTTCTAAGCAAAACAATTTGTATAATTGCTGCTGGTAACTAGGCATTTATTTTCTATATCAGGATGCGTATCTTAAGGCTGGGTCTAATATGTAAGCCATATAGGCCTATAGTATGCGTGGGCTCATTCCTAGTGTGCGCGGCTCATTGTGGGAGCATGGCGTTGTATAATCTGGGCGTTTATGAAAATCCTTAGGTTAGCAGTTGTGACAGCTGTAATAATGACTAGTAGCTACATGTATAATGTGCGTCTTTCTAAGGTAAAGTGTCAGCATGTTAACATACGTTATATATTACATCTGTCTGGCTATCAAGTCAACAACAATAAACGGCATGAAGCCATAGCTATCTTATACCTGCACCTATTAATTAAGGGGGCGGAGCGGGGCCGCAGCTCTCACCCGCGTAAATCTCCACCAGCGTCTGCATAGCTGGTGTGCTTGTTCCTCCGGTCAGGCAATCAGGCGTCTGTTCTCTCTCTGCAGCTGTCCTCATGCAGGCTTATGCAGGTATGTAGGCCGGGGTCATCAGTCTCTGTGTTCCCCGTGAATTTTTGGCCGCGTTCTGGTATCATATGGGTGCTTGGGTAGTACCCCATTGCATTGCAGCACGTAATCCGGCCCTGGGGCAGGTTGTGAGCAAGTTTTATGCCGTTGTTTAGGGCTTAAGATCGGAGCCACGTTGCTCTGCTGCCATGCTGCTTGGCGGCCCGGCCCCGCCCCCCCATAATTCTATATGGTTTGTACATCTTGAGATTTTTGCAGTGAATCTTAACAAAGACATCCAATCTTTATCTGAAATGGAACGACCTAACTCATATTCCCATCCTTACTTAAAGGAAAGTTTTTCCAAATATATTGAGGATATTTAGGATTGATAGCATATCAGGAGTATTTTTCAGTAAGTTAGTAAAAGCAGCATCTGCCGCTGATCCTCTAGATACGTTAAGGAGGCCAAACAATGCAGAATCCTTAAATATTTATAAAAATCATGATGTAGGATGTTATATTGTGCAGAATGGCAGAATGGTGTCTCCTGTTAGTATATAATCAATAGATTCCACTCCAGCCGTCTCCCAGCCTGAGATATCTAGATCAGGAACAATTGTTTTTAAAGTTACTAGTGGAGCATATCGCGAGATTGGTTGAAGTTGAGATGTCTTTTTATGCAAATTAATCCATGTTTTTAAACTATAACTAGTAGTCGTTAGTAGAGCCAGAGGCTTTGATGGCTCAGATGATGACCATAAGAACCAGGATACCCTTTTGAACAATACATCAAAGTTTGTACTATGGAGGAAGCAGTACAATAATGTGTTATATTTGGGACCCTCATACCTACTTTTTGTCTAGATCTATATAGCGTAGTAGCGTAGTATATATATATACGTATATATACACATATGTATATATATACATATATTAATTCTACACATATATTTATGTCATAATTTTACATAATTAGGTATCCTAATTAATTACAATTAGCGGGACCTGCCTGACAACCCATGCCGAAAGTATAGGGAATTTAATTTGCTAGCACTATAACTTTCCAAGACACCATAAAACCTGTACATGGGGGGTACTGTTTTACTCAGGAGACTTCGCTGAACACAAATATTAGTGTTTCAAAACAGTAAAATGTATTACAACGATGATATCGCCAGTAAAAGTGACGTTTTTTGCATTTTTCACGCACAAACAGCACTTACACGGACGATATTATTGCTGCAATACTTTTTACTGTTTTGAAACACAAATATTTGTGTTCAGCGAAGTCTCCCGAGTACAACAGTACCCCTCACGTACAGGTTTTATGGTGTTTTCAAAAATTACAGCATCAAATATAAGGCTTGTGTTTCATTTTTTTCACATTAAAATTTGCCAGATTGCTTACGTTGCCTTTATGACCCTATGGTAGCCCAAGAATGAAAATGACCCCTATAATGGCATACTATTTGCAATAGTAGACAACCCAAGGTATTGCAAATGGGGTATCTCCAGTCTTTTTTAGTAGCCACTTAGTCACAAACACTGTCCAAAATTGGCGTTTTTTGCATTTTTCACACACAAACAAATACTAACGCTAACTTTGGCCAGTGTTTGTGACCAAATGGCTACTAAAAAAGACTGGACATACCCCATTTGCAATACCTTGGGTCATCTACTATTGCAAATGGTATGCCATTATGGATGTATGTTTATTTCCTGGGCTACTATACAGTCTCAAAGGCAACGTAACCAATCTGGCGAATTTCAATTTCAAATGTAACACGCTATATTTGACCCTGTAACTTCCCAAAACACCATAAAACCTGTACATAGGGGGTACTGTTTTACACGTGAGACTTTGCTGAATACAAATATGTGTATTTTATTGCAGTAAAAGCAAACAGTATTATGACATTGACAGTTAAAATGTCATGTAGAACTAAACAAATAAATAAAATCTTATTTTCTCCCATTTTGTTCATATTAAATTATGTTTCATAGCTAAATATTTGATATTAAATGAAAGCCCTGTTTCCCCTGAATAAAATGATATATAATAAAGGGGGTGCATTTAATATGAAAGAGGTGAATTACGATTGGACAGACATATAGCGCAAATGCCAGGTTTTGTTTACATTTTGTTTCGTTCACAACTTGTACATTTGGCTGCGGTCTTAAGGGGTTAAATATAGTCTCCTCCTTTACTGTGTTGATTCCCTTTATGTTTTTTTTTAAATGTTTCTATCATATCTCTCTTGTCTCATCTTTCCTCCAAGCTATACATGTTAAGTTACTTTAACCTTTCCTGATAAGTTTTATCCTGCAATCAATGAACCAGTTTAGTAGCCCTTATCTGAACTCTCTCTAAAGTATCAATATCCTTCTGAAGATATGGTCTCACCAGTGTTCTGTACAATGGCATGAGCACTTCTCTCTTTCTACTGCTAATACCTCTCCCTATACAACCAAGCATTCTGCTAGCATTTCCAGCTGCTCTATTACATTGTCTTCCTACCTTTAAGTCATCTGAAATAATTACTCCTAAATCCCTTTCCTCAGATGTTGTGGTTAGTAGGGTATCAAATATCCTATACTCTGCCCTTGGGTTTTTACATCCAAGGTGCATTATCTTGCACTTATCCACATTAAATGTCAATTGCCACAGCTCTGACCAGTTTTCTAATTTTTCTAAATCATTTTCCATTTGGCTTATCCCTCCTGGAACATCAACTCTGTTGCAATTTTTTGCATCATCAGCAAGAAGACATACCTTACCATCAAGACCTTCTGCAATATCACTAATACAAATATTAAAGAGAATGGGTCCAAGTACAGATCCCTGAGGTACCCCACTGGGTATACTCCGTTGACTACAACCCTCTGTTGCCTGTCATTTAGCCACTGCCTAACCCATTCAACAATATTGAAATCCAAACTTAAATATTGCAGTTTATTGATGAGCCTTCTATGTGGAACAGTGTCAAAAGCCTACTGTCTACTAGACCACCCTGATCTATTATTTTAGTTACCCAATCAAAAAAATCAATAAGATTAGTTTGGCATGATCTCCCTGCAGTAAACCCATGTTGTCTCTGATCTTGAAATCCATGTGATTTTAGATGTTCAACAATCCTATCCTTTAACATGGTTTCCATCACTTTCCCAACTACTGAAGTAAGGTTTACTGGCCTATAGTTGGCCAACTCGTCCCTGCTACCTTTCTTGTGAATGGGTACAACATTAGCTAATTTTTTTAGACTACTCCTGTTAATAATGATTGGTTAAATAAATTCGTTAATGGTTTTGCTAGTACACCACTAAGTTCTTTTAATAACTTTGGGTGTATTGCATCAGGCTCTATCGACTTATTTGTCTTTACTTTTGACAGTTGAAATTGAACCTATTCCTCTGTAAACTCATATGTAACAAATTAGTAATTTTTCCTTTTTCCTAACTGAGGCCCCTTTACTTAATTTTCGTCTGTAAATACTGAACAAAAATATTAATTGAGGCAATCAGCTAGACCTTTATCATCGTCTATATACATTCCTTTTTTTGTTTTTAGTCTAACTAATCCTTGTTTTACTTTCCTTTTCTCATTTATGTATCTAAAAAAATGTTTTATCCCCCTTTTTTACTGACTCTGCTATTTTCTCTTCTGTGTGTGCTTTGGAGGCTCTTATAACTTGCTTAGCCTCTTTCTGCCTAATCTTATAGATCTGTCTGTCTTCCTCACTCTGTTTTGTTTTTTTTTATAATTACTAAATGCTAACGTTTTGTTTTTTACTATTTTGGCCACATCTGCGGAGTACCAGAGTGGTTTCTTAAATTATTTGCTTTTACTGACAAGCCTAATGTATTTTCTGTTGCCTTCAGCAGTGTAACTTTTAAATAATCCCATTTCTCCTGGACTCCATTTAAACTGCTCCAGTCTGACAAGGACTCCTTTACGCATATTCTAATTTTAGAAAAGTCTGTTTTTCTAAAGTCTAAAACTTTTGTTTTTGTGTGGTGTGACTCAGTCACTGTTCTTATATTAGTAGAATGTAAAAAAAGAATCCAGGCACTCCAAATGAATTCCAAGAAAGAGGCAATTTATTGGAACCAGCAGCTACAAAGCGACGTTTCAACCCCTCAGGGTCTTTATCAACCCTGAGGGGTTGTAACGTCGCTTTGTAGCTGCTGGTTCCAATAAATTGCCTCTTTCTTGGAATTCATTTGGAGTGCCTGGATTCTTTTTCTACATTCTACTAATATATTTGGTCCATTTTTGGTACTGGGACATATCCAGTGAAAGCACCCTGGATTTCTGGGCAAGGGGAGGAGTGCACTTCCATCAATTTGTTATATTTAACTGTTCTTATATTAAACCACACTGACTGATGATCACTGGATCCTAAACTTTCACCTACAGTAATATCGGATACCAAATCTCCATTTGTAAACACAAAATCTAGTATGGCCTCCTTACGAGTTGGTTTCTTTTAGAGACAATCCCAGTAGGGAGTTTAGAATATGTGTGCTCCTGGCACAAGCAGCTATTTTGGATTTCCAGTTAACATCAGGAAGATTAAAGTCACCCATGATGATAACTTCCCCCTTCATTGTCATTTTAGCTATTTCCTCAACTAGTAGATTATCTAACCCTTCTGTTTGTCCAGGGGGCCTGTAAATCACACCTACACGAGTTACTGTGTGATTACCAAATTCTAACGTAACCCAAATGGACTCACTAACTTTTATTAAGCTAGATTTTATGCTATCATTTACATACAGGACCACCCCTCCCCCTTTCTTGCCTTCTCTGTCTTTTCTATATAAAGAGTACCCTGGTATTACTATATCCCAGTCATTTTTCTCATTATACCATGTCTCAGTAACAGCCACTAAATCTACATTCTCAGTTGCCATTATTGCCACAAGTTCATGGATCTTATTCCCTAAACTGCAAGCATTTGTAGACATGACTCTAAGTTTATCATTTTTTAACACACTTGTTACACTTACTTTCTGTTTTTGTTTTGGGGGGAAGTTGGATTGATGTTTTATCACCCTTTTGTCCCCCCCCTCTTAGTTTAAATACTTCCTAGCAAAACCTCTGAACTGTTCGCTGAGAACATTTGTTCCCTTTTGAGAAAGATGCAAACCAACTTTTTTGTACAGTTCATTTCTATTCCAAATAGAGCTACCATGAGAAACAAAGCCAAATCCTTGCTCCCGACACCATTTACCAAGCCACAAGTTAAAGTCCCTAATACGCATTCCGCCTGTGATTCTGAGTGTTATGAACAGGCAGAACTTCAGAGAATGACAGTGTGGAAACAACCTGCCGTATATCATTGGCAAGAACACAAAACTCCTCCTTTACCTCAAAAACCTCATTACAAGCCAAATCATTTGTCCCAAGATGGACAAGTACATCTAATTCCCTTCCTGCTTTGCTTGCTTAACAATATTACAAATACGTCTCCTGTCTCTGTGAGCAGTAGCTCCAGGAAGACATCTCACAAAGCCACTATTGTTCAACTCTACAGCTCTTAAGATAGAATCCCCCAACAACCCCCGGTTTTTTATCAGGCCTCACCTTGTCCTTTTTGTCCTGGGGTGCACTCTTGCTCACCTTAGGCATAGAGGATGGTGGTTCCACAAACTCGGTGCCTGAGCCTTTCCCTGTAACACCACTAAAATCTAAAAGTGCAGAAAATGAATTATGTAAAGACACATACTGTGCAGTATGCCTTTTGTCCACATCTCTAAGTCTACCAGATCCTACAGTAATCCATCTGCCATTCCTAGGACATCTCTGCGACAGTGGATTTGCAACAGTCCCAGCTTGAGATGGTTTAACAGATAATTTACAAATCTCTGACTTCAAAAATGCAATCTCCTGCATTTAGAGAACTGTCTACAGATTAGACAACAACTAAACCGCCAAAAAGTGGAACATGAAACAATGCACAACAACTATTACACTGAACTATGTCTGCCATATTAATGAGATGAGGCGTTTAAATCGAACAAATCTTACTTTATTACCTTTCGCCTCCCCCAAACTTCTGTGTACCTCAGATTACCTCCAGTTTATCTCCTGAATGTCTCCAAATACACTTTGTAGCAGCACTTTGAAGCAGCTGCCAAGCTCTATTAGCCAAGCTAATATCTACAACCCTCTTATTGTCAGGGTACCTGTTGTCTCTACCTCGGAGGAGGTGAGACACTTAGACGTTCATCCTCTCAGAGGGGCTGACTCACTCGTTCCTCGCAGTTCTCTCGGCCGTTTACACGCCGGCCGCGAGGAATCCGCTTCCTTTTATGACGCGGCGCTCAGTAGCCGACGTCATGACGACAATCCGTTCCGACCTGTCAATCAAGTCCCGAGCACGAATCAGGACTCGTCGGGGGCGTGATTCCTATCTAGAACCAGGGTATAAATTAGGGCTTTCTGCATTTGTTCATTGCCCTGTCGTGGTTCTAGCTTGTCTAGTCACTCAGTGCTCTTGTTTTCTATCCTGCTTATCTCTATTACCCTTTGACTCTGCTTGTCTCTCGCTTACCTGCTCTCTCGTTCCCCCGACCTCGGCTTGTCTCTGACCATTCTTTGCTTACTCCTTACGTTAGTCCGGCCATTCTAAGGTCCGGTATACGTACCTACCACCTGTTTGTACTCTGCGTGTTGGATCCCTGTCCCGATCCTGACACTTATACACTCCTTAAGGCACCACCCCCTAAGAATGTAACACCTGAGTGGGCGTGGGCCTGTGCTTATTTGCAAACAATAGCAAACACCTAACTACTTAATCAAAATGCCTTACCAATTATAAACAGGAAAGCAAACCTTGTTAAATCTAAAACCTTTTCCTAGATGACTCTTACCTGTAAAAGTAAAAAGAAAATTCTTAGAAAAATATTGGACAGTTGTAGAATTAATAAAACTCTCCTGAATATCTCCAAATACACTTTGTAGCAGCACTTAGAAGCAGAAAGAACTACCCATTGCAGAACAAAATTGGGCATCGAGACTCCATTAATAAGTGGATCCATTCTAATCGTATGTGCCAAAGGTTCTAAGGCCAAAATATACGTCAGGGAAGACAAAGGGCACCCCTGTCTAGTGCCATTGCTGATTGTAAATGATTGTGACACTGAAGCAGAACGTAGTACAACTGCTGTAGGGTTAGAATATAGAGCCATAACAGCCTTTATGAATCTATATGGCAAACCACATTTTTCCAAAACTTGGAACAGAAAACCCCAAAGGAGATGATCGAATCCCTTCTCTGCGACAAGAGAAGGCATTCGGCCCTAGAACTCCTAGCCACCAAAATCACATTTATGATTCTACGAGTGGTATCTGAAGCTTGACACCCCCTGTAAATCCCACCTGATTATTCATGGTAAAGCTACAATATAGACGATTAACATTTCTTTTGGAGTTGTGCCGGTAGATATACAAGAGTTTGGAGTTGTGACGTTAGATAATAAAGAGAAGTAAATCCATCCAGTGACCTTCCCTGTGGCATTGCTTTAATTGCCTTAACATTTTTTTCAATGTTTATTGGCTCCTATAGGGCCTGAGCCTGAGCCTGGGGTTCAGTAAAAAATGGAAACAACATCGAGTGGAGAAAATTTGATATCTCAGCTTGTGACGGCTGGTGTGCATCGGGGAAATTTTTTAGATTGTACATGGAAGTCTAAAAATTAGAACAAATATCCGCCATTTTTTGAAGATCAAATACATTTTGACCCTTATCATTAATTATATGTGGAATTGAGGTTGCAACCTGAGTTTTCTCTAACCTGCGAGCTTAAAGGACCACTATAGTCACCCAGACCACTTCAGCTCAATGAAGTGGTCTGGGTGCCAGGTCCCCCAGTTTTTAACCCTGCAGCTGTAAACATAGCAGTTTCTGAGAAACTGCTATGTTTACATTGCAGGGTTAATCCAGCCTTTAGAGGCTGTCTTTCTGACAGCCGCTAGAGGCGCTTCCCCAACGCTCAATGCGAAAATCTCATCAACGCTTTCCTATGGGCGTTTTTAATGCGTGTGAGGCTCTGGTCGCGTATGCGCATTCAGCTCCACCCGGGAGCTGACGTCGGAGGGGCAGGAGAGGTCACCAGTGCTGAGGGAGCCCGGCACTGGATAAAGGTAAGTAGCTGAAGTGGCAACACTATACCCCTCACGCACACACTATATCCCTCACGCACACACTGTATCCCTCACGCACACACTGCACCCTTCAAACACACAAAATCCTTCACAAACTCAATGCATCCCTGTACATACACTGCACCCCTCACACAAACACACTGCCTCCCTCACACATTGCACCCCTCACACACACACATAAAGAGGTAAGTTTAACCCCTTCCTCCCCCCAGAGCCCGGCGGGAGTGGGTCCCTGAGGGTGGGGGCACCCTCAGGGCACTCTAGTGCCAGGAAAACGAGTATGTTTTCCTGTCACTAGAGTGGTCCTTTAACGAACATTACAATTTTACAAATGTTTGTGCGCCACTGGGAGAACAGATCATCCGCAAAACTGTCTATTATATTATAATTAAAGTGCAAAGGAGGATCATGGACAGATAGGAAATTTTACTAACCACAATTGCAGATCATTTTAAACTTTTCATATTGTTGGTGTGCAGAGTAATACCCTTTTTCCATAAGAACCTGGTGTCGGATTTGGTTGATTGCCGTATCAATTTTTATAGCATCATATTGACGCCATTTCCTGGCGATTAGAATTTTTAAAGCCAAAAAACTTTGTATAACCATTAAATTATCTTTATTCGGTAGCAGATCCATATCCAAATGAAACAATGCTCTTTCAATATACAAAGCAAGATACGCCTAGAAAAAACAAAAGCAGAGAACACTCATAGGGAAACACCATTAAGTAGAGATGTCCCTGCTAAAAATATTACACTCACAGAATGAAGGAGTAATTCAAGCCCATCAGATTATCTTTGGATCTTTCAATGAGATTCCTCAGGGGTACATGCAGAAGAAAGAAGAACTGGACATAGTATACAATCTTAATGATATAAAAAATACGCTTTTAATTGAAAAACTAACAAACAGTAGCAAATAAAAATGCTCATCGAAGCTCTGTGTCCCTCTCTCCAAGATGGTAAATGGAAGGAGCAGGTCGCAGGATTACAAGTAGCTCTACGCGTTTCGTCTAAAAGTTAGACTTCATCAGGAGCAATAATAAAATGCAAGTGATACAATCAAATAAAAATACATCAATAAAAGTTCAAATCTTCTGTCTTCTTATAAATGTCCCTCTTGCCCTCTTCCACGCCATGTCCGCCAATCCGTGTGTCTCATCACAGCTGTTCGGTATTTTCTAAAGTTCAAGTCCGGCTGCCGTGGAACGCACATGCGTTCCACCCATCAGGAAGAGACCTTCGTTTCGCGTCTCTGAATAAACGTCATCAGTCCACGGCTGGAACGCATATGCGTTCCACCCCAGCCGTGGTCCTAAAAAAGAAAAGAATAAAATGAAAATCAAAAGGGAGAAGAACATATGTGTAAATGTCTCAATTAATAATCTTTAAACACAAGGTGCAGAGAGTCTAAAAGGCTGGTAAACCCTAAACTGGTTCAGCATACAACCTTGGATACAACCTTGATAGGGACAAGACTCTAAATCAGGAATTTGTACAATTTTTATTGGATGCTATCCAATTTATATTATACCACAACTTCTTCATGTTTAATGATTAATTCTTCCTGCAGATCAAGGGCAATACCATGGGTACCAGGTTCGCCCCCAGTTATGCGAACATCTTAATGGATTGATGGGAATGCCAGTTTGTCTGGAATAATAATCCATACGGGGCGGACCTGGTCCTCTGGCGTCGTTACATAGACAACATCCTTGTAATATGGAAGGGATCTGAAGAACATCTGTTAGATTTCTTTAGGTATCTCAATAATAACACTTTTTCCCTTGTCTTTTCTCCTGAATATAGTTTCACCTCTATTCATTTCTTGGATTTAAATATCTCAGTCCAGGGATGTCAAATATCCACGAAAACATACTAATAATTACAATTCGTTCTCACATAAAAAGAGAAACGAATATTTAAGATCACCATCTCCAAAAAAGAGAGAAAAAGTTCAACATATAATGATTTCACTAAAAAACAACATAATCTTCATAAACAGGTCTCCACCCATGCTAGTAGGGAAAGATCTGCATCCCCACAAGCACACACAAACAGAGATTTTTTTAGAGAGGGAGCGAGACCCAAGGGAAAAGAAGAAAGAAATAAGCCATTACTTCTTACCCAAAACGTCCAAAATAGATCTGAGCAATCGTTTCGCTCCCCTCATAGAACAGAATACTCCGAACAAAAAAAAAAAAAGAAGGTTGAGCAAAGAAAGAGAAAATCCCTATTAAACCCACAGAAAGAGGAGGCACTTATGGGGATATTTAATATATCTAATGCACTTTTCACAAAAGAAGAATGTTTAATTTTTAAAAAAAGGTATGAAATATACCCCTAATGTCCCCCTAATTCATTTCAGATCTACATTGATATGCTCAAGTTTACTAGAAAGTTGAGTTTAAAAAGGTTCTTTATGAAGAAATCATTAAATGAGCCTTTTAAATTAGATTGCAATTCTACTTATAATCAGGACCATATTAAACAATTTAGACCTCGTTCTACTTTTTGTCCCTATGAGAAAGGAGGACAAATAGAAACATTTCACAAGATGGTCTTGGCGGATCTTGAGAAACTCACCAAGAAGAAAGAATATTGTAACAACATGACGAGATCCGAAATGCAGACTCTCAACTCTTTGAGAAAGAGAGACGATATTGTCATCAAAAATGCAGATAAGGGGGTGGTATTGTTGTAATGACCACAGAATATTATTTACAAGAGTCCTATAGGCTATTGGGAGATACTAACACATATACACGACTCCCAAAAAACCCTAATGAAAATTTCAAACGTGAATTGAAGATCCTTTTAGAACAGGCTATGCACCATAAAGCTATTAACTTGGAATCTTATCATTTTCTCTATTTAGAGAGTCCTAGGATTCCAACGTTTTATTTTTTGCCTAAAGTGCACAAATGTAAAATAAATCTGCCCGGTAGACCTATGATAAGCGGGATTAATTCATTGACCTCTAATTTATCCCAGTTTATTGATTATTTTTTGCAACCATATGCATCATCTCAATCTTATCTTAAAGATACCAAACATCTTTTACAGGAATTAGAATCCATTGAGTGGCAGGAAGGATATATGTGGGCCTCTTTAGATGTGGGTTCCCTATACACCGTTATCGACCATCAACTTGGTTTAATGGCGGTTAAAAACAACCTTGATAGGGACACGACTCTAAATCAGGAATTTGTACAATTTTTATTGGATGCTATCCAAGTTATATTATACCACAACTTCTTCATGTTTAATGATGAATTATTCCTGCAGATCAAGGGCAATGCCATGGTACCAGGTTCGCCCCCAGTTATGCGAACATCTTAATGGAATAATAATCCATACGGGGCGGACCTGGTCCTCTGGCGTCGTTACATAGACGACATCCTTGTAATATGGAAGGGATCTGAAGAACATCTGTTAGATTTCTTTAGGTATCTCAATAATAACACTTTTTCCCTTGTCTTTTCTCCTGAATATAGTTTCACCTCTATTAATTTCTTGGATTTAAATATCTCAGTCCAGGGATGTCAAATATCCACGAAAACATACTTTAAACCCACAGATACGAACAGTTACATCGAATCCACAAGTGGGCATCATCCTAGATGGTTATCAGGAGTACCTAAAAGCCAGTATACTAGACTCCGAAGGAACTGCTCTAACCAAGATATATACTTAGAACAGGCTGCTATTTTGCTATTAATTCATCGAGAAGGGTTATGAAAAGAGTATACTGGACAGAGAGGTTGAAAAAGTTAAAAACATAGAGAGGGGAGACCTTTTGGTTGATAAAGCAAGACCGGTGCATAATTCCAATAAACGTTTTGAGTTTTCATTCCATACCCATTTTAATTCAAAAGCTTTTGCCATCAATAGGATTTTTAAAAAACATTGGAATATTCTTAAATACAATGAATTTATAGGCCCACAGTTACCAGAACATCAACACCAGAACATGGGTTGAATGTGGATTTTGATTTAATTGTATATATATTTTTATATTTTCAATTTTTATTTTATTTTTTTATTTTATTTTTATATATTTTTTTACATTTTATTTTATTTCATTCTTTTCTTCAAATTTTTACATTTTGTTTTTATTTTTATTTTCATATTTATATTTATATTTGTTTTTATATATCCATTTTTTTATACTTACATTTATTTTTACATTTATCCATCTTCCAATTTAGTTTTCATTATTTATTAAGTTTACTTATATAGTTTGTGTATTCCACTATCGCTCCCTTAATGAGTATAAGTCATCTTTATTATTCTATGTGGACCATTACTTTATTCTGTGTTAATCTATTCTGATATATATTTATACATTTAATTATTATGTATGCTGAACCAGTTTTGGGTTTACCAGCCTTTTAGGCTCTCTGCACATTGTGTTTAAAGATTATTAATTGAGACATTTACACATATGTACTTCTCCGTTTTGATTTTCATTTTATTCTTTTCCTTTTTGGGACCACGGCTGGGGTGTAACGCATATGCGTTCCAGCCGCGGACTGATGACGTTTTTTCAGAGACGCGAAACGAAGGTCTCTTCCTAATGGGTGTAACGCATGTGCGTTCCACGGCGTCCGGACGGAAGTCCATATATGGACTTGAACTTTAGAAAATACCGAACAGCTGTGATGAGACACACGGATTGGCGGACATGGCGTGGAAGAGGGCAAGAGGGACATTTATAAGAAGACAGAAGATTTGAACTTTTATTGATGTATTTTTATTTGATTGTATCACTTGCATTTTATTATTGCTCCTGATGAAGTCTAACTTTTAGACGAAATGCGTAGAGCTACTTGTAATCCTGCGACCTGCTCCTTCGATTTACCATCTTGGAGAGAGGGACACAGAGCTTTGATGAGCATTTTTATTTGCTACTGATTGTTAGTTTTTCAATTAAAAGCGTATTTTTTATATCATTAAGATTGTATACTATGTCCAGTTCTTCTTTCTTCTGCATGTACCCCTGAGGAATCTAATTGCAAGATCCAAAGATAATCTGATGGGCTTGAATTACTCCTTCAATCTGTGAGTGTAATATTTTTAGCACGGACATCTCTACTTAATGGTGTTTCCCTATGAGTGTTCTCTGCTTTTGTTTTTTCTAGGCGTATCTTGCTTTGTATACTGATTTGTGAGGATTTGAGGAATCCTTTGTTACAGCCTAGATCCAAAGGGAAGTAATTAACCTTTCTCTTAGATTATATTGCTGCACCTGGGTGGTCTTTTTTTTCTATTTCTACATTATAATGCTCTTTCAATAGTTGGGATAATGGTATAATGGTATTAGTAACGGTACCAAATATATCCATCCAAGCCAGATTTATTTTTTTAGAACTCCACCATATATGACTGAAAGTCCAATCAAATTGGTAACATCTCCATCATAATGGGTTACCCCTGTGTTGAATTTTGGTAATCTAACTGGGACCATATACCACCGCATCATAATTTTGTAATGCAGTTTGACCATATTTAAGCAATGGGTTAACTTGCTCACTCCACACATTCTACTCAACCATTGTTCTGGATCATAATGAGTGTAACGGATCACCTGGCACCCCGACTGGGTACCTCCATTGATGGATGCTCCTAGTGCTTCCTGAGGGCCCCAAGCACTCCACTTGACACCATAAGCACCGCAGACCCCATGAACCGCCACAGCTTGGTTGGGGTCTCGCACCCTGGACCTACAACAAGGCTCCAGGTTCCAGTGGGTGAACCTCTCTTTCTCCAGAGAGCGAAGCAGGAACAAACTCTTACAAGAGCTTAGTGATTATTCAAGGGAGTATGCAGAGCATAGCAATCCCTTGTTGGAGATTCCCCCAATAAGAGACAGGACTCTAAATTGAGGGTGAGGTAAAACTGCTCCAATGAGCACACAGGACCCTCCCACATACACATCTTCCCACAAGGCCACCACCCACGTGGACACTGCGGTACACAGGACACAAAGGTACAAAAGCCAATCAACACAGTACAGTACAGTCAGACACTCCCAGCTAAGAGACACAAACCCTCCCCTCTGCCTGTGATACAATTACTGAATACAATGGGCTAACTTAATTATCACAGGCAGAAAATATACAGTTTTTACCCAAAACACAGAAACACCCCAAAACAGCAACATATCCCCATCCCTAGATAGCCCTGATCTGGGGGAACAACATATCCAAAAATCACCCAGATCAGAGCAGGAGTTCAAAAGTTTTATGGAAAACCGACCGACTGCAAGCATGGCTTTTATGCCCAAAACAGTTCCACAGATTTAGGCTGTGCAGCCGGTCTTTCTTCTTCTCTATCCTGGAGATAATTGGCTTAAGTGGCTGTAGTAAACCAAATATCTCTAAGTCCAAAAACTGTTACAAAAACTAAATAAAAATACATAACTCGACGCTATAGTGTGATGCTCACACTCGCACGACAAAATCTCCATCTGGTCAGCGCTGCAGGGGAAGACACCGCTCATCTTCGAAGGCGCTAGCCTCACCTTCTATCAGGACCTCACGAGGTCCACCCTACAGTGGCGGAGAACTTTGCAACCTCTCACAAGATCAGATGGCATCAAATATCGTTGGATGTCACCCAGGCTACTAGTGGTGAACCACGAAGGGACAGTACACAATCTCTCGTCGCTGACAGAGGACCCAACCCTCCTCACGGCGCTGGGCTTACTGTCCCACGCAACGACGGACGACAGACGGACAAACTCCCATACCTGGAACCCCTCCCGAGTTGTCCCGTTTGTTCCTGCCGCCAACCCGACCACTCACCCAGGGACCTGAACCCCAAGGGGACTGTAGACCTGCTTGCTAAGGGTTATTCCAGAACTTGTTATAAGTTGCTCATAATTAGTTACCAGTTGTATACGAACGCACTACACACACGAGAACCCCCACAGAGGACCTACCCCCCTCAACTTACAACACCTGGGAACAGGGCAGGTATTCGGCTCCACACCGGCCAGCTCTCACCCCTCCCCCCGCTGCCCCTTTGGTAAGGGGTACCACCTATGGGGACTAGTTCACCCACCCTGCACAACCACACTACACACAATAATAGGACAGCAGCACACTGAACAACCCGACCAACAGATCCCTAACACCGATCTAGATTAAGTACCAAGCAATCTCAAACTACACGCACGCACCCACTTCTACAATCCATCCCTGATACACTACAACACACACACTCAAACAATTAAAAATTACAAGACAATCATTGTTATGACTGTTTTAACCACGCAAATGTTTTATGTTGATCAACCACGCTGCAGCTGTTGGGGCGCAGCAGAGTAATATGCTGGTTGTTACCTATAAGATGCACAACAAAAAAAAAGAATTCCAAACAAAAAAAAAATACATAACTCATATAATACAATGTTTAACCTATATGTCCAACATATCCCCAGGTAGCTTGGATCTGAGCACTCAATATGTCCGAAAAGCGCAGTTACATGCGAAAATTTGCGCAATTCAAAGTTTTTAAGATTTGCCCAATTAGATTAATTCAAATGAGGGATATTATATCTTAAAGTATCTAGAGGATCTCACATCAACAACTTGCCTTTGAAAATTATCCAAAATTCAATACAGTTCCTAGTTATCATTGCCAGTTGATTTTTTTTTCGAGATTTTAAAATTTTTCATTATATAACCATAATATACATTCCAAATTACTCATACCTGCTAGTTCTTGTACTATATAATACCAGTTTTCATCTTTACTCTGGTTATATTTTTGACATCTTTACTCTGGGAATTTTGACAAATGACACAACATACTAGCTTCTGCATAGCGTTCCAAGCTAGGTATATTTAGCCCCTCTTTCATACGACTAGAAGAAGTAATCTTATTATTTAGTCTTGGTTTTTTTCCAGCCCAGACAAATTTATTTACAATTATTTTAAATGCTCTAATCCTACTTAAAGGCAGTTTTAATGGAAATCATTCTCAGTAAATATATCTATTTTGGAATAATATATGCTCTAATTACATTTAACCTTCCCAGCCATGATATAAACAAAAATCCTTTCCATTCTTGAAGTTGTCTAATTGTTTCTTCCAAAAGTATAGAATAATTCATTTCAATAATGGTTCCTATGTTTTTGGGTATTATAACGCCCAAATAATTAATTTTGTTGATTCCCCAACAGAATTTAAATTTTTTACTTAAGCTAGATCTTACCATGTCTGTTATTGCTATATCCATAGCCTGCGATTTGTTCGAATTTATTTTATAAATTTGCTACATATGCATATTCTTGAATTTCGAGCATTAACTAGGCCAAAGAATTCTCAGGATCATATAAAGAGAGAAGAATATCGTCAGCATACATGCTGAGTTTTTTTTCCAAATCTCCTACTTTAATACCCTTAATACCGATATTATTCCCAACTCTTGCTGCAAAAGGTTTGAGAGTTAAAATATATAACATTGGTGCCAATGGGCAACCTTGTCGCGTGCCATTCCCTATTTCAAACCATTCTGATCTTATTCCTTGTCCAATTACTCTGGCAGTTGGATTGGTGTATAAGGCCATGAGAGAGCCAATAAAGACCTCTCCGAATCCGAAGTTTCGAAGAACGTCCTCCAAAAAGGTCCAACTGACTCTGTCAAAAGCCTTCTCTGCGTCAAGTGATATAAATAAAGATGGTATTTTGTTAGGACAAACATAAGCTAATAAAGTTATTATTTTTCTTGTATTATCGTTAGATTGTCGATCTTTAACAAATCCAACTTGATCTTTTTGTATAAGAATTTGACATGCATTTTTTTTTAAACGTGCAGCAAGAATAGCAGAATATATCTTTGTATCTGTATTAATCAGGGAGATAGGCCTATAATTTGATAGTTTCACCGTCTCTTTACCTGTTTTTAAAATAGGAAGAATAAATGCCTGAAGCATATCAGAAGAAAGAGAACCAACTTATCTGATCCCATTCAATGTCGTAGTCAAGGATGGACATATGGTATCCACCAAAAACCAGAAAGAAAGAGATCACCCGATACTTCTCCCCAAAAACCCCCAGAATAAATCTGACGAATCGTTTTGCTCCATTCCGGGACCAGAGCACTTTAACTAAAAGGAGGAGAGTGAGTGGAGGAATGGGAGACCAAATTTAGACAATTATGATAACAAGAAAAAATAATTCCTGGGGAAATATACCCCAAATGTTCCACCTAACCCTATTTTTTAATTTATATTGACGTGCAAAAGTTAATTAGAAAAATGAGCCTTAAGAGATTGTTTTATTAAGATTCAAACTTTCTTCTTTTTTACTTGAATCTATTTGATTTATACGTACTCATAATTTCTTTACGTTCAATTAAGAATTTTACCTACAGGTCAAGGGCAATGCCATGTGATGCACAATATGTGGAAAGGACCAGGTTTGCCCCAAGTTATGCTAACATCTTCATGGATTGTTGAGAACATACATCAATTTGGGAAAATAATCCATATGGGTAACCCTAGTGCTCTTGCGTCGATATATCGACGATATCCCTGTCATTTGGAGGGGATCTGATGTACTATTAAAAAAAAAAAATTTCAGTATCTTAATTACAATGTCTTCTCCTTAGTTTTTACATCAGTTTTTAGTCCTAGTTCTATTGATTTTTTAGATCTGACGATTTTCATTGTGGATTCTGAAATCAAAACAAAAGCTTTTTTTAAACCCACAGACACAAATAGCTTGATTGAATCAAGTAGTGGTCACCATCCTAGATGGCTTTCAGGAGTTCCAAAGAGCCAATACACTAGGCTCAGATGGAACTGCACGGATAGAGAAACATATTTAGAACAAGCAGACCACTTAACTAAAAAAATTCTGGAAAAATGGTACAACGAAAAACATCTGGAAATTATAGTTCAGAAAATAGGAAAAGTCAATAGAGGAGACCTCCTTATTGACAAACCCCCCAAAAATCATCCAATCCAAATAACAGATTGGAGTTTTCTTTCAATACTCAATATAATTCCAAGGTCTTTTCCATTAACCGTATTTTAAAGAAGCACTGGCCCGTACTTAAACATGACGAATTTCTAGGACCAGAAATACCGGATATACTGAATGTCATCTACAGAAAGGGGAGGAACTTTTCAACCTATTTAACACCGAGTCTTTTCAGCGATAAAAGTAAGAACGAAAAAAACATTACTAGGAAGGGATTCTATACCTGTGGAAAGTGTAAGGCGTGTCGCTTTCTACCATCATACACCCCTTCATTTTCCAGTACCACCACTAAAAAGCACTTTAAGATTCAGAGGGGGGTTACCTGTTCTTCCATGCATGTTGTGTACCTCCTCACATGTGGATGTGATGCACAATATGTCCTTTACTTTTCTTTTCACATGAACCATCCAACATTGGAACATTGTTGAATCAGCGGGAACCTACACATTGTTGATGAGCCTGAATTATCCAGAACTCTGTGAGTGTAACCTTGAATTCTGGATAACGATGGTTAGGCAGATCCATCGTGGATGTTAGTGTCTATGAGTCTTCAAAGATGCCAGTTCCACGTGGCCACTGCACAAAAGGATTATTCATTAGATGAGAGGCACCTGCATAGAATTACTCTCCTGTCTCGTCCGCCGCTTCGTGCCTAATATCGGATTACCCCGCCAGATCCTCAAGAGACGCCCCGACCCTAGCGTCCTACGTCATCACGTCCCCTGCACCTGTTCAGAAGGGAGGCCTTGTGCACTTTCTCAAGTTCTTCAAGGTGTTTTTTAAGATCTATCATCCTTTTAGTTTTCTTTTTAACAAAGTATAAAGTATATGAAATAAATTTGCCTCATTCTACCGCCAAATGAACTACCCACAGGCATTCAGCGGTAACCCCTGCAGTATTATTTAAAGAGAAATATACTTGTAAAGTAGATTCTATCAAATTCTTAGTACCTATGCTTTGAAAAAGCCAATCCTTAATTCTCCATCTGACAATTTTTTTGTGTGTCGTCGCTAAAGACAGCTGTAGCAAGAGCAGACAATGGTTCTATCATAGGTTCTATCATAGGTTCTATCAAAATAGCTTGCAAGTTATGGAGAAGAGAACGGTTAACAAAGAAATAGTCGATATGGGTATATTTCTCATGGACATGGGAGTAAAACATATATTCTCATAAACCAAGGTCTGATAAACACCAAACAACATAAAAACCGTCTTCCTGCATCACGGATCCAAGCCTCCTACTTCTTTTATGTGCAGCCTCTTTAGCGGCAGAGGATTGGAACCCAGAGGCGTTCAAGATTGGTTCTATAAGTAAACTTAAATCATCACAAAGTACCACCCTACCTATCCCACCCATGGGGATTCTATGTAATGCTCTTTTTAGGGATATAAAAAGATCTTTAGGAGGTAAATAAATATTTAATAAAATAAGTTCTTCACCAGACATAATACAGGAAACTTCAAAATGGGTCTGTACGTGTACCTGCAGATTTGAGTTAAACACTATCGACATTCCACATTTTTTAGAATGACTTAAAGAGTGAACCATAGTAGGAAAATATTAATTCCTAAAATAAGGAGTCATTCATTGTACAAAGTGGGTTTCTTGTATGCATATGATAGAAGCCTTAATTACTTGTGCAGTTTCCCATAACATCTTGCTTTTATGCGGGAAATTTAACCCACATGCATTAATAAATAGAATATTTAAAGTCATAAGAAAAAGTAGCAAAACATAGGAGAGCTTTTCTTACAACTCGAACCATCCTTGGTTCTTCACTATTAGCAGCCTTGATTAGAACTTCAATCACACTTCCACTATTCATGGCTGGCGAGACAAGATAAAAAAGGCATATCAACCAAATTCTATGTCTAACACTCCGCTCTTGGATTAACATATAAGTTAATATGGTTTGCGTTGCATAAAGCCTATCTATATATATATGTTTTTCTCCCAGGAAATATACTCAACAACAACAAAAAAGAAAAAAATTATAAAGCAAATAAAAATAATCATAAACAAAAAATACTAAAACAAATTTTAAAATAACTAATATAAACAAAAACAAACAAACCATAAACTATGTACAACAGTGCTCTAATAGCATTGGTGGGTATTGTATTTAGCCCTTGTATTATGGGCACTTGATTCCCCCCAAAAGAGAAACAATGGAAATTCCACATGTCTCGTAGGGGCAAAAAGGAGATAAAATTTAAGAAAAAAAGGAGAAATAAAATACACGCATTTGCACTTCCATTGCAAAGGATTAAGCCATTTTCCACAGCACCAAACGGAACTTGATAAATTGATCTAATAACAAAAATGCAATAGCCTATGGACCACTTTTATATAGTAAATAGTTATATTGCTGACCGTGCCAGGGTGCAAATTCCCAATATGGGGAAGGTGCATCTTTACACAAACATTTCTTATCACGGGGACCACGGAAAAGTCACAGATAAAAAAACTTGTTGCCCAAAAAGTCGAACATGAGTGAAAATTCACTAAACAGTTAGAAATTTGCACTCATAAACTCAATTAAGCAGTCGCATTTAAGGGGGGCGGGGCCTGACCGCAGAGCCGACCGGTCGACAACTGACAGAGCTCCGGCAAGAATCCGCTTAGGAACCCACTTTTCCCGACACAAGCGTAGACCAAACGGGCTGATTAAGCCAGCAAACAAAGGGGAACACTACGAGGAGCATAATGATACCGCTCCGGCGGCGAACCGAGCATTTTAAGCCAGACCGGCGGCTGAGGCCTACCAGACTGGAGGGAATAGGAGAGGCGGCCGCTCTCCCCCCTCTACGATCGGGGGCCACGATGCGGGGAGATCCTTGTTCCCCCCCCCCGGACCGGCGGGATCATCCTGGTCCACCAACCTAAGGCAAGCACTCACCTCTGGGTCGCCACCTCGAGCCACGCTGCCCAGATGGCCCCACGAGGCATGGCCAAGATGGCCGACGGCAGTGCTCTTAACCAGCAACAGCAGACAGATGAAGCCTGGGCGGAGGCTTTCAGGGCTAGATGGGAAGAAGTCTGCCAGCGCTTCTGGAGCCGAATTGGGGCCAAGCATCCACACCCCACTCAGGAAGCAGCCTCAAAGACAAAGAGTCCCTGTGCACCCCTTCACAAGCACACGGATCACTCGGACGAGGCGCTGCCACCTAAAAAGCTTCCACAGGGCACGAGGACCCGGCGGGTGAGGCGCAGATCGGGCATCACCCGCCCGAAGTTACCACACAAAGGCCAGGCAAAGGCACCCAAGGCACCCGCGAGAAATGCCCACGAACCATCAGCCACTGGGCATGGTCCCAACAGCCTGCAATCAGCAAGGTCCCGCAACCAGAAACGAAGCCCGCAGAAAGCAAACACCTACCGCACAGCCAGCTCAGTTGTAGCAAACCCAAAGGGCAAAAACACTCAGCCACCAGATAAGCATCTAGCCAACACCTGCCCCTCGCCACAGTCAGAACCGGGGATGCCGCAGCAGACCGGAGCTGACACACACGCGGCAGACCACCAGCAGCAGAAGCCTCAACAGGTGATAAGGGGCATGGGCACTCTTACTGAAATCAAGTGGCTCCAACCGAGAATCGGAATTGGGTGAACTCCAGAGACTGAGGTCCCAGAGACTTTACGCATCTAACGCTGAAGACACGGTACTGACCCACGATGAGACTTTCCTAGGGCACCGTCCTAGTATGTGCAGCGCTCATGCTGAATCATATTCCTTGTGTTAACTTTAATTTTGTTAATCTCGTTCTTGCACTAATTTCCTCACTATTCTGGCAGCTGATACACGTAAGATGTTTGTGTGCTTGAGGGGCTTTGGGGGTCTTGGGCTCCTGGTACTTAATAAGCATTATAGCCTGCTTAATTCTTAGCCATATATTTTATTTTATAATCTTGATCACCACTATTAGCACCTACTCACGTTGGACTCAACACCTGTTTAATGTCTCAGGCTCAACATACCTCACGCAAACCAGTACACCAGACACACTAGGCTGGCCTATCTTACTACATATGTTTTCTTACCTTTACAACTTTATCAACAGGCCGAGGACTCTGACCCGCCTAGTTGAATCATCCTGTCGAACGTGTAACCTAGAAATGCTTTGTTTAGCCCGTAATTTACCATGCTTAACAAAAATGTGCAGAATGTTAAACTGCCTTGTACACTGTAAATGTATAATCATCTGCCTGACCAGTGCGTTGCGTATCCTGTTCTGTTCCACATAATCTGCAGTTACTAAGATGTCAGCAACTTTCTTCTATCATAAAAATGTGCTATGACCTTACATGCCATATATATGTAATGTAATACCGATGTTTATGAGACTAGCAATAGCTGTTGTGGCATTGCCATCCTGTTTGTACAACCTATGCACAAATAAAATAAAGAATTTAAAAAAAACAAAAAACAGTCGCATTTAAGCAGCATCTGTAGGAAGAAAAGAAAAAAAGACCATATTTTAATTCACAAAAAAATATATAATATAATACTTTTCCATTTCATAGTGGCCATTAAGTGTTCATAATAGAACTACATATATACAAAGAATTCACAAGATTTCAGCCTTTATGAGAATACTTTGAGTATGATGTGGAGAATGATGCCCACTCTCTGGATATTTTGTTCACTCTCTGAAGTTGGTCCCCCATTTGTTGAGGTATCGAAGGTACCTGAATTTAACATCATTTAAGTAATTTCTTTCTTTCTTGAAGCGATGAGATCACCTTAGTTGCACCATTATGTGAAATTATCAGTTTAACTGGGAACCCCCAACAGTACACAATGTTATTGGTTCTCAAAGTCTGTGTTATAGGTTGATGTTTCCTTTGCTCGTTCATGGTAAAAGCTGAAAAGTCAGAGAACATTTGAATATGAGCATACTTTTCAGCCACTTTGCATTTGGAGCAGCCTGCCTCCATAATTTTTATTTTGTGATAAAAAAAATGAATCCTTGTCAAGACATCCCTAAAAGAATCTCAAGGGGCCTTTCCACTTTTTGGCAACCTCTGGATCCTGTCGATTATGTTCTCAGAGGTTAATATGTCAGGAAGAATGCTGGACAGGTACGGTTTTAAAAAAGTATGCCACCAGGATCGTATCAGGTATGCCTTTGATGTTAATATTATTGCGGCGTGAACGGCCTTTAGATCTGCCAACTTAAATTGGAGACTAGGGTGTTATGGGAATCGGCAATGTCGTCCATCTTAGACTCCATTTTGTCAGTCTGGTCACCTAGGTCATTTATAAATTTAGTAAGCTCACTAGTACGTTGTGCTAGGTCTACATTAAGATCTTTTTTCAACTCTTGCATTAATAGCCTCATTTTGATTGTGAAAGCCTCTAAATCTAGTAGGCCTGCAGTGGTTAGAACAGACCTCTGTTCCTCATCAAGTTGCAAGGGTGATGGCGGGGAGCTAGTTCCATTCTTTGGCTCATGTTTTCAGCTTTCCTGAACCAAAAAAATATAAAGCTTTACTCCCCTTCCCGCTTTTCATTATCTTCTTGCTGCTTTCCTTTCTTCTTTCTCCCTTTTTTCTTTCATTCCTTCCTCTCTTCCTTCCCTTTTCAACCACTATTTCTTTCCTCCCATTTTTTCCTTCCCTTCTTTTGTCCTCTCTCACAATTCACAATATTCAGCAGAGTATTAGAAAAGCGTCGGGGGCGGAGCCTGCGTCTAAACCGGAGCGGACGCCATTAACACCAGCTCCGCAACTTTTCATCACAAAACCCTCAAAATAAGCCAAAAACCCACACTCTGACTCAAAAGAAACTCACCCGAAAGCGCAGAGGACATACCCCGACACGCCATATGCCGTTCTTCCAGGCGGCCAAAACGCCCAGGAAGAAACGAAAAACCGGGGCCTACCTCACCACTCAAAGCCTGGACCTGGCGGCACTGTTTGGCGCCTACACGCAGCCGGCTACGTCGGGGGAGAGGCCGGCACCGCAAGCTACAACACCCGCCGAGATGGGACGTAAGTCACCAAAATCACCCCCACAGACCACATCAGACAGGACGCAGACCTCAGACACTATACCCCAACGGCAGCAACCATCTAAAATGGCGCCGCCGGGGTACAACGGGTCTGCAGAGATCCCGAAAGGCCCCCCACCAACAATGCCACACTCACAGCCCGTCCGGCCACACACTGGGCTCCCCACACCAGCTGCAGGGGAAGGATCTGCTCCGGTCACCCAGCGGGACTTCCAAAACCTGGTGGGAGAAATCAAACACCTACTGGCGTCCAACGTGGCAGCAATACAGGCAGACATACAAAAAGTCACTGACAGAGTGCGAACAGCAGAGGGGGATGTTGCCGACCTAAAACAAGATATGAACTTGGTAAAAGACACTATCCAACACCTGCAGACCATGCAACAAGCACTCTCCCTGCACCAAGCCACACTGGATGACAGGTCCAGGAGGAATCATCTCAAAATAAGGGGCATTCCAGACACAGTGACCCCAGAAGAACTCCCCCACTATGTGCGAAGACTGGTGGCCACCATCCTACCGGCTGCACAAGCCAAAAAAGTCACCTTGGACGGGACATACCGCCTACCCAAGTCCAGCAGAGCCCCAGCATCGGCTGTACAGGATGCCATAGTCCGATTCTCACACTCCCACGACAAAATATCTATCTGGTCAGCACTGCAGGACAGGACCCCACTCATCTTCGAAGGCGCTAGCCTTACCTTCTATCAAGACCTCACGAGGTCCACCCTGCAGTGGCGGAGATCCCTCCAACCTCTTACAAGCCAATTGAGAACAGCTGGCATCAAATACCGCTGGATGTCCCCCAGACTACTGGTGGTAAATCATGAAGGGACCGTACACAAAATCTCGTCGCCGGATGACACCCCGACCTTCCTCAGGGCACTGGGCCTGCCGTCCCAAGTGACGACGGATGAAGGACGGGCAAACACCCGCAGCTGTAACCCCTCCCGAGTGGTCCCTTTCGAACCAGCCGCTAGACCGACCACGCACTTAGGGACCTGAACACCCAGGGAACTGAAAACCTGCTAGCTACATGCTATTCCAGAACTTGTTTTATGTTGCCCACTGTTATTGCTTATATGCTACAGAGTCACACACACGAGAGGCCTCCAGAGAGGTCCCACCACCCCTCGACCCCCAATATGAAGAAACGGGGCCAGCTTTCCCCCCCCCCCCGCCACCCCCTTGGTAAGGGGCAATACCTAAGGAGGGCCAGTTCACACATTAGCAACAACCACTACACACGCGATAGCTCCACAAAGAACAGCCCGACCAGACCCATACTTCACACCACTCCAAATAAAACACCTCACAACTCACTACTACAAGCCACACGCTCACACCTAATCCAATTACCCATCCCAAACACACAACACACATGCTCAAACTGTTTTTTAAAAAATAAGTGCTAAACAACTGTCGTTATGTCTGTTTGATCCACACAAACGTTCTATGTTAGTCAACCCCGCTGCAGCTGTTGGGGCACAGCGGTATGTTATGTTGGATGTTATCCATAATGTGCACAACAAAAATAAAGAATTAAAAAAAAAAAAAAAAAAAAAAAAAAAGAAAAGCGTCATTAGTCTTAGCAGAACATAGGGAATGCCCAACCTTTAGTTAACAATTTAGTTAGCGTCTGTAGTTTCCCTGGTGCATGGCCTTTTAGGATCTGCCTCTAGATGAATTATAATCAGCAGCTCAGCTCACAATATTTGGCAGAATATTAACAGAACATCATTAGTATCAATTAGTATTAGCAGGATACTTGCAAATCCAACTTTTAATTAACGGTTTTAGTTAGTGTCAGCAGATCTTAGCAATTTACAAATATTTTGCAGATGTAGCAAGATGTAACAAGTTGTAGAAAGATGTAGCAAATTATAGCAAGCTGAAGGAAATTGTAGCAAGCTGAAGCAAATTGTAGGAAGTTGTAGCTTACAGAGTAGTTTTCCTAGGCCACCCATATCACTGGATGCATATATCGATACAATGGTGCCCTCATCTTTCTCAGCGTCAGCCAGACCATCTGCATCTACACTTGCTTCAATTTCATGTGAGGCAAGGCTCTCAATGCGCTGGAAATCATTGTAGATGAATGAGATGTAAGAAGGCAGAAGCCCTAAGCAGCAGGCAGCAAGCCAGGAACCGCTAGGGCTGGAGCTGGAAACAGTTTATCAAGCTGGGGAGAGAGAGGAGAAGGGAGCAGAGACTCAAGCTATAGAAGCTGACTTAAGGCATGCCATGTGCCCGCTATTGAGCGTGTGCGCATTTTACATCATGTCACTCCGTCTGTAGCTTTCAGTTTAAATTTTGCCTGTACTTGAATAATCATTCAGTTTTAAGTCCAAAAAAAGACATTTCACTCTGATTGAAATTGCAAGTAAAATGAATGTTTAAATCATTGGCATTGAGTATCATCACAAATGTTTCAATCTGTTCTACATGACCAGATAAAAGTTTGTTTGTGCACTAGCTGTAAAAAAGAATGTCAAAATTAGGAAAGATGTGTATGACTGTGTATTATCTACAGTTGTGCTCAAAAGTTTGCATACCCTTGGAGAATTGGTAAAATATGTACCATTTTTAAAGAAAACATCAATGAGCAGGCAAAACACATTTATTTTATTTCTTATGGGATTTATATTCAACTGTATGTTATAACAGAATGGCACAATCATATAACAAAACATGGCAACAAAGAAAAAAATGAAATGACCCCCATTCAAAAGTTTGCATACCCATAGTTCTTAATCCCTTTAGCATCAATGACAAAGAGCAGTGTTTTGTAATAGTTGTTGATGAGGCCCCTAATTCTTGCAGGTGGTAAAGCTGCCCATTCGTCATGGCAAAATGCCTCCAGGTCATGTATAGTCTTTGGTCGTCTTGCCTGAACCACACGTTTGAGATCTCCCCAGAGTGGCTTGATAATACACCACTGCAGTCAAATGCCAATACTACACACAAACACAGTTCTGCATTCAAACACCAAAGCTGCATGCAAATGCATGCGTGCGGTCAACACTACATACAAACACACCACTGCCTTCAAATGGCAACAGTACATACAAATAAACATCTGCATTCACATACTCCATACAAAAAGGTGTACATTCAAACGCACAAAAATACAATATTTCAAGGATGGAGAAACGGTATATAGATCCCCAGCTAGCGTTGAAGTATCTACATTAATTCTGCCACCGGTGTGTGCCTGTATTTGTTGTTCATGTTACTGTGAATAGGTGTCTATACGTGTGACTGTCTTAATCTGTGGACAAATGCCTCTGCGTGACTGCTGTGTCTATGCGTATTTCTGTGTGATAGTGAGATCTAATTTATCTGTTTTTTTTTTCACATCCAAAACATAAAGTTGCATTAGTATATCCAATATGTGAAGGTGAGCTGCTCTGCCATGCACTCCTAGGCGGGCCCCGTCTGCCCTGTATCCGACATGCCAGTATGTAGCAGACACATGGTCGGTGTAAGCATGCATTGCGGCACTACCAGGAAGTGAGCTGAGATCATGTTGAAACCTAATACGACAACCTATCACGTGTTCACTTCCGGGTGAGTTTTCACTTTCTCTTCTTTTTTCCCTCTGCCTTGAATTACTTCCGGGTCAATGGCACTGGCACCCCTCTCCTCCCCCCGCACTGCAGGGATTCTGGGAGTCAGACATTTTCTCAGTGCTGTGGATTGTATTCTATTAAAGAACGTTGGTAGATGATCTGTAAGGTGAGTACAAATATATTGGTCCAGTTATCGCCTCTCTGGTTTCATGTAGACCACCCCGATATCTGTAATGCCATCTGACCGACTTCCCACCATGTCTGCTACTGCACAATGGGACCATGGGGACTGGGTTTGAGGGGGAGAGGGAGGGGGTGCTAACCAGGGTTTGGGAAGAAAGCACAAAGAGGGTTCCTGGATTGGAATATTGTATATTGATCAGAATAAAATTATCCGGGCCGTGAGTCGTGCGTGCTAATTGGAGGATTAGTATTTCTTTATGTCTGGATGAGTAGGACATACAAGTGGGGCTGTAATATAGATTTATAAAAACACAAAAACATTTCTCATAGATAAGGTATAATCTGTGTAGGTTTAGGAGCTCATTTCCCCCATTTCATAAGATGTGGGTACATGTGACTTTAGGACTGAGTATTGAGCAATATTTCACATAACTCCTGCATGACCGTGCCTGTCTTTAGATAGATTTCGTATTTGCTGTTGAACATACTGTTCTGGAAAGCACTTTACCATATGTCCTACAATTCTAAAACAACCACCTGCTGGCTGAAGAGAGTTGTACATTCACGAACGTGTGTGTAGACTGTAGAGAAGTTTGCCTACATCTTAGATTGTGCCATTTATCTTATTTTGTTGCATTGCCAAACCTTAGTTCAAGTACAATATGCTCGAATACTATGAAATAAGAATACAATATACTAGAATTGAAAATGCATTTTCATTAAAACCATTACATTCTCAATGATCCAGTTAGTTAACATAAGTGGACAGTGTAGGTGTCCAGAAGTTATGGGCAATACAGAATAGATAACTCTCAGTGCCCCATGTAAATTTCAGATGTACAGAAAAATCACCCGATTCAAAAATGTTAAACTCATAGAATTCAAATGTGATTACTTTAATTGACTCGAAAGTATGTACTTTGTACCAGAGAGTGTGGTGCCATTGCTATCCTCATTATTACTTTTGTATTAAGCTTATCCAACTTAAAATTGTTCCACACATTTGTGTGATTAAGGAACAGTGTACTCACTATTACAATGTCATTTAAATAAAGTAGTTATAGTGCCTACAGTAGTTACCCAAATAAATGATTCATTGTGAGCAGTGATACTCTCTGGTAGAATCATAGACGCATCGTGGTAAGCACCACTCATGCTCCTATGGTCCCCACTGCTCTTCTATGAAAAGCATTGGATTGGACCATTAATCTGGAGGCATACCTCAAAGTTGACATCAGGTGCTGGTGAGAAGGTGAGTAATCTTATTTTTTTGTTAATTTCCTTTTAAAAGTGCAAATGGAGGAGCTCTAAATCTAGATAGGAACATTAAGACTGTAGTGTTAGTAATACAGACACTGTAGCCCTTTAATAACAATAACAGAATTTGTTACTTGGTTGCTCCTCCCCTCATATCAGACAGGACTTGAAACAGAACTCTGAAATCAGTATAAATAGAGTTCACTGATCCCTATTAGATAGTCTTTGTGACTAGTACCACATTCACCCTAGCGAGAACATAAAATTACAATACAGTAATAATTAGGTAAAGTAAATTTACAGTAAATGTGATCAACATTATGTTTTCCTGATTAAAGGACCACTCTAGGCACCCAGACCACTTCAGCTTAATGAAGTGGTCTGGGTGCCAGGTCCAGCTAGGGTTAACCCATTTTTTTTTATAAACATAGCAGTTTCAGAGAAACTGCTATGTTTATAAATTGGTTAAGCCTTCCCCCTAATCCTCTAGTGGCTGTCTCATTGACAGCCGCTAGAGGCGCTTGCGTGATTCTCACTGTGAAAATCACAGTGAGAGCATGCAAGCGTCCATAGGAAAGCATTGTAAATGCTTTCCTATGCGACCGGCTGAATGCGCGCGCAGCTCTTGCCGCGCGTGCGCATTCAGCCGACGGGGCGGAGAGGAGGAGGAGAGCTCCCCGCCCAGCGCTGGAAAAAGGTACGTTTTACCCCTTTTCCCCTTTCCAGAGCCGGGCGGGAGGGGGACCCTGAGGGTGAGGGCACTCTAGTGCCAGGAAAACGAGTGCTTTCCTGGCACTAGAGTGGTCCTTTAATCATGGTTAATACATAGGGAATGCATGTGATGGGAAGGAAAGATAACGGAAAGTTCAGAAATATGGTACAAAATATATCACTGAGCTGCACAAGGATAATAAATATTTTCCAATGAGGGAAGACAAAAGTCAACATTTCAAAGTACAAGAATCCTTAAAATATACTCTTATATAGGGCTCAAAATCTCCACTCACCTCTACCCATTGGCAAGTGAATATTTAGCCCTGGGGAGTAGACATTCACTCCTGGTTGATTACACCATGTAACCTCCAGGCTTTCAGTGGTAAGTAACTTTTAAGTAACCTTGGCTAGTAGCATAGGGCTTGAAATTCTAAGCCCTGTTCTAATATACATAGGACTAACCTAAGCCCTATCACAAGCACATAGAGCACCGTGAACCGACTTTCAGCTCTTGATATGGTTAAAAACTTCTGCAATTTATAGGAATTGCTGTCCATCAGAGCTGTCATTCAAATAGCCAGCCCAAAACAAGCATTCAATGTTTTCTTGTGTTCTTTGTGCCTGCACACTACTCTCTGTTTTGCATTATATGAATGTTTTTTGTCAATGATTGACATGTTGGTTTTACATTACAAGAATTGCATTATAAAATGTAACTGATCAGAATTACATAACTAAATCTTTATTTTATTATTATTATTGGCATCTATATAGTGACAACTTACAATAGCTGCTCGTTTGCTCTTGACAAGCCCTGTAACTATATTTCAGGTCAATTGTACTTGGCATAATTGCTGCCTTAATTGTGCTTATCTTACTGACCCAACAGTCCATGGATTGCACAGAATTTTGTGTTTTGAAATATCATTGTTTGTCAGGCTCTCTGGGGAAATGTCCTTGAACTGAATCAATAATTATAGGAATCTGTTGTACTGATTAAATAAGCAGTAGCAGACCTTGTAGTCGCTCTGCTACAATAGCACACTGCCAGCTTCATTGTGTACCCCTTTGTGTTACTTTGTATTTTTATATAACATGCTAGCCCCTCCCATCGCTCTCTGGCAGCCAGTCCACACACACTCCCTGGCTTGGCAGTAGCAGGAAGTGCTTTTCTATCTGCGAACCACTGAACACGTGACGCAATCGTCCTCTCTGAGCGATAACCAGGAAGTGCGACGCATTGCGCACCGGAGGCTCATGGGAAACGGGAAGCAAATATAAACCAACAACAATGCACCGCGGTCTCCCAGGCTCCCCATGCCTGCGTGGCGCGTCGGGGAAATGGGCGGAGCCGAGCGATCAATGAAGCAGCCTGCCTCTTGTGTGCGTTGCTATGGATACCGCCTAAAATAGCCGGGGCCATTTTGCATTGCTGGCTGTCATCTGTAACGGTTTTCTGCAACCTTCAACAATAAACTGCCGTGATAAGAGAGCAGCAAATCCCCAATTCATTGCACAGAATGGCAGTGACCTAATGTACAGTGTGGTGCTGTGTAGGCAGGAGGTTGTGTACATTATTATTATTATTACTGGTATTTATATAGTGCCAGCTTATTCCACAGCGCCTTCATGAAACTGCCCCAAAATAGCTCTCAAGTCGGGTATCAGTGCTTTATAATTCCTCACTGAATACGTAGTATGTGCAGGCTGCGCTTCACGCTCGATAATGTGGCATTTTGCTGGTTTAATCACCTTAATCTTCAAGTCAGGATATGACACAGATTTTAAAAGAGCTGACCCTCGGGGCATCTGGAGGATTGGTCATAAGTAATTGGTGTAGGAACCAAAGAGTAAACCGTCTGGAAGTGGAATATGTGTTTTTTAATGGAAGACTGTGTACTACGTTAATTGTGGCGTATTTCTGTAATGAGGTCCATAGGGCCAGCAACCCTGGTAGATGTCCGTAACACTCAGCAGTGCAGTGTATATGTGGATAACCTGTAGTTATGAAAGTTTGCCATGGTTGGAGAGCAGAAAGACCTCCTGTGGGAGGGCCCTTCTGCTCTCCTTGGCAATCAGTTCTTCTGTGCTGAATAATTGATTGACAGGGGAGAGAAACCTATTTCTAAATATTTGTATTTCTCCCAATCTATATATTTGATTGCACAATGTATAGATGACATTGCACGATTTTTTAAAACGTAGTTGGAGTAGGAGAGGGGATGAAAGCTTTCATTAAAAAGAATAAATATATTTTTTAATGTACTAGGAGCCAGCTCAGTGACAACACATGTAGTATAAGAAGTCAAAGACATTGGTTGTCTGGAAAGAAAACAAACCAACTTTCATTGGAATGTACAAAAATAAGTCACAGAGGACTTAGACTTAAAGAGACACTATAGTCACCAGGACAACTACAGCCTATTAACATCTTTAGTGGCAGTCACTGGCGTGAGACACTGAACGCCTCTCATAGAGATACATTGATTTGATGCATCTCTATGAGGAGATGCTGATTGTGCACAATAGCCTCCCAGTGCTTTCCTATGTGAAAGCATTGGATTGGTTGAGATCACCAGCCATGGCATAACTGGCTTGGGAGAAAAGGGGAGTTATTTCACCTTTTCAGAGCGATCTAAGGGGGGGGGGGAGGGGGCTGGGGGAACCAAACAGCCGGTCAGGAAAACATGTTTGTATTCCTGACACTATAGTATTCCTTTTAATAAAACTGCTTTGCAGAAAGAAACACAATATAAACATACTGTTTCACTAAGAGTATATGCTAATAACAGGGAATCAGTGTAAACAGTGTAAAAAAAAATGGATCTACTACATTCTCTGCAAAAAGAGAGACTCTAGTAGTAACTTTACTAGTTAGCAAAGACCCTCACCTTAATTGCTTCCTCAAGAAACTTTGGCAGCCTGACATATTGCATACTTTTTTTTGTTGGCATAGCTAGACATGGTGCATACTTTCTTTGTCGGTTATCTTGAATTTCTTCTGAATAATTAATCTCCACATTCAAAGAAAGTTTGTAAAAGTTAGCCTGAGAAAACTGTGTAAAACTAGTGTCTTTTTTCCAAGACATATTTTTGTTTTTTCTTTGGCTTGTCATCAGAAAAGGTAAGATGCATTGCTTTAAATCTTCCAGAAATTTTCAGAGAACACAGGCTTTTAAATAGGAACTGTCACTTCTTAAGAAGTTACACAAGTGAACAGTGAAATCCATCTATAACTTTTGTTAATCATGAGAGGTTCCATTTCTTTTAAAGGGTTGCAAACGGTTGTCTCAATTAAAGCGGCACTGTCACTGTCTGGGCACCTTGCAGTATTTGCAAAAAACCCAGATGGTAACTGAGACGGAGCTTCTTGTACCCTGGCTAGGTACCTCCGCCAAGCTTGCTTCCTAGCAGCCACAGGGGCAAACCTGGAACGCTTGTGCCCCAGTCTCTACAGCTTTACTGGGGATTTTCTGGAGCTTTGGATCAGGATACAGTGATGTAGATGTATAGCAGTTTCACCCAAACACTAGCCGAGACTTGGTAAAGGGTGAAGTAGAACTAACTTTAATGAACCACAGCGCGCGCGCACACACACACACACATCACCCCCACCCCCCGGTGTCTAGGACAGAATTAGATTACGACTCCATAATTGAATTGCCTACCTGACACCAAGACACATTGCACAGTAGCTACTATGCAAAAACATAAACTAATTACCTTCCGTTCTGTTTTACCTTTGTACAATAAGTCACCAATGACATAGTAAAAATAACTTAGTTCAGGAAACAAAATGGATCTGTGAAACAATGGGACAACGCCCTTATGGGAAAACAATGCGGAAAGGGGGGAGTAGAATATTTTACAAAGAAACACATTATACACACCCTTTACCTATAATGGGCACAAGGCGGCAAAAGTATTAAAGGGATTCTATAGTCACCCAGACCACTTCAGCTCAATGAAGTGGTCTGGGTGCCAGCTCCCCCAGGTTTTAACTCTTCAGATGTAAACATAGCAGTTTCAGAGAACTGCTATGTTTACATTGCAGGTTTGATCCAACCTCTGGTGGCTGTCTTCCTGACAGCCGCTAGAGGCGCTTCTGCGACGCTGGATGTGAAATTTGCATCCAGCATGCAGAATGTCCATAGGAAAGCATTGAGAAATGCTTTCCTATGGACTGTTTGAATGCGCTCGCGGCTCTTGCCACGCATGTGCATTCTGCTCCACTTGGGAGCTGACGTTGGCGGGGGAGGAGAGGTCATCAGCGTTGAGGGAGCCCGGCGTTGGATAAAGGTAAGTAGCTGAAGGGCTTGAGCCCCAGGGGAGGGGGGCCCTGAGGGTGGGGGGGGGGGTCCTAAGGATGCTATAGTGTCAGGAAAATGAGTTTGTTTTCCTGACACTATAGTGATCCTTTAAAAGCAATCAGAGAGGAAAACAAAATCAATGTTTCTTTTTCAGTGTTTGCACTGGCCTTATCTTTTCACAACTGAATTATAATGTGAAATGCAAAACTTGTAAAATATATATATATATATATATATATCTCTATAAAAAAACAAACAAAAAAAAAACGATTAGCACAAGTTATGTGCTTTTTTTTCTATAATTGTGAATTCAATGGTGTAAATTTTAGAGAAGTGAAAGTTCCCCTTTAAGTCCGTTATGGATGCAACCACCAATGCATTTTGTAACCAATTCATGTCACAGACCAAGTAGTAAAGGAACACTGTAAGCACCTAAAGCACTTTAGCTTGTTTTTTTCTTCTTTTATTTAAATACATTTTTCAGAAAGCGCAGATTTCAATAGAAATTTACACTTTTATAAACTAAAGGACCACTATAGGCATCCAGACCACTTCAGCTCATTGATGTGGTCTGGGTGCCAGGTCCATCTAGGGTTAACCCTGCAGCTGTAAACATAAGTTTCAGAGAAACTGCTATGTTTACATTTGGGGTAATTTAGCCTCTAGTGGCTGTCTCACTGACAGCCGCTAGAGGCGCTTCTCACTGTAAAAAATCACAGTGAGAAGACACTGACGTCCATAGGAAAGCATTGGGAAATGCTTTCCTATGGACAGTTTGAATGCTCGCGCAGCTCTTGCCACGCATGCGCATTCAGCGCTGACGTCGGGAGGAGAGTTCCCCAGCGCCGAGGGAGCCCGGCGTTGGAGAATGGTAAGTGTTTAACCCCTCAGCCCCCTTGAGCCCAGCGGGAGTGGGACCCTGAGGGTGGGGGGAAGCTAAAGACCCTATAGTGCCAGGAAAACTAGTTTGTTTTCCTGGCACTAGAGTGGTCCTTTAACCTTGTTACACCCCAGCTGTCAATCAGACAATTAGTTCTGTTGCTTCCTGGTTTGTTTAGCTCAGTAGCATTAAACTCAAGAGGCAGCAATTGCCCAGAGCACGTGGCTTGCAAATACTTTTTATTGTATTTAAGCAGTGAAATGTCCCTTTAAACACTCTTTAAAATACTTTACTTAAGACACAAGTTGGTCTTTGGAGCTATCAGTAAATAATGAAGATGATAAAGTATAAAAATATCAGATCTTTGGTCAATTCACATTCTGGTCATGTTTATTTCATTACCTTTTGTGTCTTTGATGGAAAAAAAAAGTTAGTGTATGTAGTTTTACTAATAACTATAATTACAGAATGCAGTGTTTTAAAATTAGCATTATGCAAGTAATTTTTTATTTTTCTCTGTCCATTAGTATTACATCATATGTATGAGTCTCAAAATGGCAGTTTATAGAAGATTAGAAAACCCTGCTTATATATAACTGTGGTTCCTAAATCATCAGCCATACGCCTAATATGCCAGAATCACCAGACTGTGATAGGTAAGTAAGCACACTTTAATTTCTATCTCCAGAATTTCATATTTCTCTAAATAGAAAGTTTGAATCTTACCACAGATGATCATTCTAACATCCCATATTTAAAAGCGGATGCATTCTTTTTAATTAGCGAAGTGGAAAAAACAGTACCTTTTTTTTATGTGTATATATCCTCCTGCTTTTGCACTCTAGTATTGATAAATGTCAAAGCTCAGCATTTCCTAAAGACATTCATATTGAGCCAGTTTGCCTTTTAAATAGCCGATTAGAGCAGTGGTAATGTCACTGCCTTAGAACTGGTAAACTCTGTTTCAAAACCCAATCAGACCACTTGCTAGTAAGTGTCTTTGGCAAAACACCTAATGATATATATCCAACTACCTGAAATCCTCATAGATTATATGCTCTTTTGAGAATGGCCTTCAAATATCCCCATTCTATAATTGTGTGCTATATAAGTAATAATAATAATATAGAAAACTTATATTTTAGTTTATCTATAGTAGAAATTCTGGATATCTTTTAAAGGGACACTATAAGGTCAGGAACACAAACACATATTCCTCACCCTATAGTGTTAAAACACCATATATCCCCTCCCCATAGCTTGAAGGGAATGGTTATACTCCTTAGAACAAATACAATAAGCTGTAGTTGTTCTGGCGACAAGAGTGTCCCTTTAAAAAAAAAAAAAAAAAAATACTAATCCTAAATTCACACACATAGTGCCCTTGTAAGCAAAAAAATTAATAATTTTGGTAATTCTGTGGAAAGTGCAACACATACAATTCTTTTACTACATTTCTGTTGAACCTTAAATATATATGCACTTAAAATAAAAAAAATCATGTTCAGCTAATATGTTGCCTACTTATTGCGAATGTGTTTTTTGGGTTTTTTTTTTATGCTTTTCTTTTTCTGTAGTTTCAAAACGTTAACTATGTATTCCATTTTTAATGCATATAATTTGCCTGTTTTACAAAGCTTACATGTTGATTTTTCTTTGTTTTGTAGGCTCCAGCTGCATGAACAAGGTAGGATAACTGTTATTTTGTTCATTTAAAGGGACACTACATTTGCTGGGTTGGATTTTATATCTATCTTCTTTTTTCATTTTCATTTTTTCCTCTGGAATAATTTGTTTTGCTCCTGAAATGCAGTGTTATATTACCAAAAATACTGTTGAAAGTCTGCCATATACATACACCTTTGGTCAGACAGTATTTGGAAACTGACAGTTAGTCTCTATAGTCTTCCCTGCTTCTGAGCAGGGACTGAAGCCGGAAAAAACAGAGAGACTGTCTGTTTTCAAACTCTGTCTGACCCAAGGTGCATGTATATGACTGAAGGATCCTGTCATATACTGAAGGTAGGGATGAGATTTTCTCTCACCTCCCCCACCTCTATATACTTCATTTAAAACAAACAAAAATCTATTTCTTTTTAAAATGTGATATTATTATTATTATTATATCAAAAAAAGTTTTTTGAGATGACAGTTGTCCTTTAATGGAACACTTTAACACTATAGTGGTCAGTTAGGTGACATTGCCCCCACTGCAAGGGTTAAACAGGTGAGTTTAACTTACCATTTCTCCATCGCAGCTCTGGTCTCTGGCGTGCCGCTTCAATTCTTTGGTTAGAATAATCAAGATTTTATTAGTGAAGTTTTACTCCACTATGTCAGGGAAAGAGCCTCCAGTGACTGTCAGTGTGACAGCCACTAGAGACAAGTTAACCCTGCAATGACAACATTGCCATTTCATCATTGCATCTTTGCTGAGATGCAGTGGTCTAGCTGCTATAGTGTTTCTTTTATATAAATTGAGTCACTTTTTTTGGGGAGAGCTCACTGCAGAAGCTGTATGATCTGGGATATATACCGTACATACTCTAGTATAAGCCGACCCGAATATAAGCCGAAGCCCCTAATTTTACCCCAAAAAACTGGGAAAACTTATTGACTCGATTATAAGACTAGGGTGGGAAATGCAGCAGCTACTGGTAAATTTCTAAATAAAATTAGATCCTAAAAAAATTATATTAATTGAATATTTATTTACAGTGTGTGTATATAATGAGTGCAGTGTGTGTGTGTGATGCAGAGCCTTGGTGGGGGGTGGGCATTTTTATTATTTTTTTATGATTATTTTAATATTAATAGGTTTTTTTTGTTATATAATTTTTTTTAATTATTATTATTATTATTTTTTATTTTTTTATATTATTATTTTTTTATAATTTTTATTTGTTTCCGTCCCCCCTCCCTGCTTGATACATGGCAGGGAGGGGGGCTCTCACTCCCTGGTGGTTCGGTGGATGGGCACTGTGTAGGAGGGGGCTGGCAGAGCTCTTACTTACCTCTCCTGCAGCTCCCTCCTCCTCTGCGCCGGTCCGTTCAGCACCTCTGTCAGCTTACACTGTAAGTCTCGCGAGAGCCGCACTATGACCCCGCGGCTCTCGCGAGACTTACACTGGGAGCTGACAGAGGTGCTGAACGGACCGGGGCGGAGAAGGAGGGAGCAGACAGGAGCTGCAGGAGAGATAAGTAAACGCTCTCTGCATCCCCCACAGCCCCCTGTCTGTATTATGGCAATGTAAATTGCCATAATACAGACAGTGACTCGAGTATAAGCCGAGTTGGGGGTTTTCAGCACAAAAAATTTGCTGAAAAACTCTGCTTATACTCGAGTATATACGGTATATCCCATACAACATTGACAACAAACTCCTCTAGACTGTAAGCTCACCTTGAACAGGGTCCTCTTCAATCTATTGTTCTTGTAAATTTTTGTAATTGTCTCATTTATTGTTAAATCTCCCCCTACTATAATATTGTAAAGCTCTACGGAATTTGTTGGCGCCATATAAATGCCAATAATAATAATTATACACCCACACGGAAGTTACATACATTCATCCCAGACTGTGATGCGACTCACTATGAGAACGCCAGGTAGTTACAAAACAATTAGTAATAGAATGTAATAGTCTGCACTCACGTTCTCTGTTTAAAACGTAGCGTTTATTCCTTCTTGGTTAAAATGCTGTCCTGAGGAAAGTCTCACGCTGGGACTGAAACGTCGACCTGTTTTGGCATCACTGTGTGCACATTTTAACCACACAGGAATTAATGCTATGTTTTAAACAGAGACCGTGAGTGCAGACTATTACATTCTATTACTATTCTATTATTCACATGGCTATATGTAGTAGTTGGTACTACAAAATGCAGCCTGAAGAACACCAAAGAAGTTGGACTGCACTGTTTTAAATAATGTCAGTGTTTTAAAATAAATCTGTTTTGTTATACATGCGCTCTTATTTGAATTTTCTTCTTTAGCTATTTACAATGTTTGGAAGGGACAGTTGTATGTGCATGACCAACTGATATGTGACTTGGCTTTCCAGTCTCCTTTCAATTGCTGTATTCCATCTCAATTGTAAGTATTTGCAATAGGAACTTGCTTAATTTGAATGTATATATAGTTCTCACCAATTGAAAAAAATTGTAACACAAAACAGTCATTTGTAACTAAGCATTGTTGGTGTTAGCCTTCATAGAAATGGTCTCACAGTAAGCTAGAAAATGCCTTATTCCCCAAGCTCTTTCTAGCGACATGCTTTGTCTAGTGAAGGAAAAATATATACAAGGCAAAGTAGTCTATACTTTGCATTATATATTTTAGGAGAAAATTGTCAAAAAAGAACAGACTGGTGAGAAAGAGAAGAGCAACAGATTGAAGCAAGGTAAGTATAGGGTCACAGAGCTGCAATAAACAGTCTGCAGATTCATAGGATACAGCAGCACAAAACATTCAAGATTTGTGCAAAGTGTCATACAGTATTTGATCAGGAATTGGTTAGCTGCCAGTACTCTTAGAAAGTATTTCAGCTCTCAGATGTATCATTCCTTCATACAGTTGTATTACACATTTTACTTTTCTGCATATACAGGTCAGAGAAGCTTGTAATTAAAGAAGTAATTCAATTACCTGAGCTGATAAAAACATTACCAGATGACATATTTGAGAAGACCAGTTTGATTGGGCAAGAAGGTATTTAAGTTTGTATTTATTTTTTTAATTAAAGTTTTACATTTTCAAGCAATACAAAATAGTACTTACCCTAGCAAAAGGGTTTAAAAAGTCACCCACTATACATTATACTATATTTTATGGCATTGCATTAGTAGAGATGTCCCTCTATAAAACAGTAAAGATATTTTTGTTTTTTTACTGATAATTCAGGGAAGATCTAGCAATGTAATGTACATACCAGCTGTATGTATTCTTACATTTAATTTTCCCACCGTTATGATTATAATGCCATTCCCTGCCCTCTCTGGTAGTACAAATTCACTGGCACCAGCTGCCAAGTGGTTATTCAGCAGGCTTTTGATAACTAATCAACATAACATAACTAAATTCGTTTGGGCCTGTCACATTACTTCTAGGTCTCTGTTAAGCTCATTTCATATATATTATTTGCAACAACATTACCTTTAAAAATCTTATGGAATATGGTAAGCTAAGACCGATGTTAAACGCAGGAGTGCATTTTAGTAAAGAGCTAAAAAATATTGTTTGCTTGCTTTTGTGCTGTTTTTCATGTTGCTTCATGGTGTTTTTCCTTTTGCTAGTGTGTTGTGAAAGTGTATACTGCAGCTTTTATCAAGTGTTGACCTCTAATAATGATGGAAGTCACCTGGGGAGATTACAACAGTGGATGCAAGACAAAGAACTGGTAAGAATAGCACATTTTGATGTAACAGAGGAGTGCAAGAAGTGTTCAATTTGCGTCCCTCATGGTTTTTTTTGTTGTTTTTTTGTTGTTTTTTTGTTAAAAAGCAAGCATGTCCAAGGCCTCTTATTTTTTTATGTCACACTTGTTTAATTTAATTTAATCAATAGTACATTTTTTATGATTTTGTTTTGTGTTCCTGTTGTTGGTATTCAAAGCCCATAGTTGTCAGAACCAGACTTGTGTAAACGTGAATATGATGCATATGTTGATGACAGACATCCAAGAGTCACAGAATTTATATTTGAGTTTCCGGCTATGTAATGATACCCAATGACGATGGCAGAGGTGAATTTACACTCCCAGGAGCAGAAGGGTGTTTGTACAGTATTTCATAGTATTTCATAGTGAAACACTTCATATACAGACTCCAGACGCCATGCAAACTCTAAATCAATGAGTAACTCATTAATAATGTATACACACAAAAAAAGGTGGAATAAATCACACCTAATGGGGGCGCTAATCGTAAGGAATGTATAATGCCCTGAAAGGGATAGTAAAGTAATAAAGCTATATACAATAGAGTAATCTCTTAGAAAAAGTAATTTTTATTCTGCATCGCAGTGCAGTAAATCCATGTAAAAAAAGCATTAAAACAAGATATAAAAATCTCCAATATACAAATAATACACAGTGGACAGTCCTATTGTGAGACCTGGGAACAAAATGCCCTGCATAAACCACTATATAGCCAGAGTAAAGTATAAGATAGACTGAGCAGCTCCTGGTCGCGACCTCCAGGGCTGAAGTATACTTGCAACTCGGTCAGTGGTAATGATGTTAAGGTCTCTGGAATTTGGGCGCGAAACTTAGAAGATAAGAGGAGACCCCGGAAGGAACAGAGGCCATCCACAGCTCCTGAGGAAGTCCCGAATACAGCGGGACGAAACGCGTTGAGCCCCATTCATCATCCAGCCGACGTCCAGAGACCTTAACATCATTACCACTGACCGAGTTGCAAGTATACTTCAGCCCTGGAGGTCGCGACCAGGAGCTGCTCAGTCTATCTTATACTTTACTCTGGCTATATAGTGGTTTATGCAGGGCATTTTGTTCCCAGGTCTCGCAATAGGACTGTCCACTGTGTATTATTTGTATATTGGAGATTTTTATATCTTGTTTTAATGCTTTTTTTTACATGGATTTACTGCACTGTGATGCAGAATAAAAAATACTTTTTCTAAGAGATTACTCTATTGTATATAGAGCTTTATTACTTTACTATCCCTTTCAGGGCATTATACATTCCTTACGATTAGCGCCCCCATTAGGTGTGATTTATTCCACCTTTTTTTGTGTGTATATCTTGTCTTCATAGGCTTTTGGAGTGTGCCTTTAGGGAGGCAGCTTTTCGTTTAAGGTTGTTCCTTGTGTTTGGTTTTATTTTTATTTTATTTTGTACTCATTAATAATGGCTGTGCTAAATTAGTGTGACTTGGAATGTTGTCACAGGATCATGGTGCCTAGTCCTAACTTTCAGTCCTTGCCTGAATCTGCTACTGCATACTTTACTTCTTCATGCCTGCAGGGTAATCCAGGAGTCACAGCAGCAACCTGGTACCCTAACACTTCTTGCTTTGCAACCTGAGTTTTTCACAGCTCTCGTGCATTCGTCTATATTCGGGGAAGTTTCTCCGAACATAGACATGCGCACCAGAGCAGGGAATCCCCACAATGGCTTGCACTTACGCCTGGTCTTAAGTGGGAGCTGTCGTAAAACAGGTAGGTAGCCGTCGTGGGGATTCCCTGCTCTGGTGCGTATGTCTATGTTCGGAGAAACTTCCCAGAATATAGACGAAAGCACGAGAGCTGGGAATCCATATAATATATGTTCGGGGAAATTTCCCCGAATATAGATTTGAGGGATTCCCTTCTCTCGTGTGTTTGTCTATGTTCGGGGACGTTTCCCCGAACATAGACATGTGCACCAGAGCAGGGGATCCCCACGACGGCTCTCGCTTACGCATGGTCGTAAGTAGGAGCCGTCGCTTAATGAGGGCCACCTGTACTGTACTGTCGGTTTTCCCTGATTGTACTGCTCTGTGGAATATGTTGGCGCTTTACAAATACCAGTAATAATAACTATTACCTGAATTTTATAATCAAATTTGCTTTATTTTTGCAAATGTAAAAAAAAATTGTAGCATTTTGCATTTTCACCATACATCCAATTTAAAATACCTTCTTTTCATATGCGTATGATACAACTCTCTCTTTCTGTCTGTACCATTCTGTAATGTGTCTCCAATAATACAGTTATTCATCTCAGTAAAGGTTTCTGTGACTTGTTGTTCAGTGGACAATGGTGTTTGGATGACAGCCATGGGAAATTATTGTTGATGCATCAATTTCAACTGCAATGGGTATGTTGCCATGGTGCCATATCGGTCAAATATGTCACACACTTATTGGCTAAGAGATCTCAACCAGTGAGACAGGTCCTGTATTGGCCGTGCTTAAAAGAACACTATAGCATTCGGAATACAAAGCTGTATTCCTCAAAATTTCTTTAAATCACACTGAAATAATTAGGATGATTAGAATATTCCTTTAATTTCAAATTCTTGGTTTCTTAATTCCAAAATGCAGTGCCCCTTTATGAGTATTTTAAAAACATGTCGTTGTTGTTTTTGTTGAATACTATTTCCTACTTTTTATTTCCTTGCATTTTTAAGGTTTGTGTCTTTAAATTCACAATCCTAATGGGCATATTTCACAACATATTAAGTGATTTGTCTGTCTTAAAATTAAAGGGACACTATAGTCACCTGAACAACTTTAGCTTAATGAAGCAGTTTTGGTGTATAGAACATGCCCCTGCAGCCTCACTGCTTAATCCTCTACCATTTAGGAGTTAAATCCCTTTGTTTATGAACCCTAGTCACACCTCCCTGCATGTGACTTCCGTAAACACTTCCTGTAAAGAGAGCCCTATTTAGGCTTTCTTTATTGCAAGTTCTGTTTAATTAAGATTTTCTTATCCCCTGCTATGTTAATAGCTTGCTAGACCCTGCAAGAGCCTCCTATATGTGATTATAGTTCAATTTAGAGATTGAGATACAGTTATTTAAGGTAAATTACATCTGTTTGAAAGTGAAACCAGTTTCTTTTTCATGCAGGCTCTGTCAATCATAGCAAGGGTAGGTGTGGCTAGGGGTGCATAAACAGAAACAAAGTGATTTAACTCCTAAATGACAGTGAATTGAGCAGTGAAATTGCAGGGGAATGATCTATACACTAAAACTGCTTTATTTAGGTGACTAGTGTTCCTTTAAATTACCTTCTGTACAAATAATGCATGCAGTGGATATAGAACTAGCTTTACAACTGTTGTGTTACAATTATTGTGCAAAGAAAGGAAAAAGAAAACTTGCTGATCAATTTTATGTAATATGTAAACTCTTACTTTACCTCTTCAGATGTGTTGTGTAGTCTCTCAGTGTGAAGGTGTGATCTTGATAGTTGCATCAGTTGTCATTTTTAGATTTTAGTGCAGCTCCGGGTCAAATGTTTTTTATGAAATCCAAAAATCCACAAGAAGAATGGAATTAACTAGTTTATGTGCAGCAACTCATTTCTGAATCTTCATCCATTTCTACACAACTCTGCTTTTATTCCATTCATGTGGACTTTGCTTCCACTTTCCATTTTAAACAGAAAGTGAAACCTAATGTTTTTTGCACTCCGCTCTGTACTTTTAAGTTTTTTTTGTTGACTCAAATGAGTTTCTTTTACTGGTATCTTGTTTGTTTATCATGTTTGGTTAGTAAATCTGGTATCTATAAATATCTTTTTTTTTAAATATATAATATCATCTTATTTTTTTCAAGAAGCTTTGGTATATGTTTTCATTTATTCATTTTTTTTTTTTAAATTTAAAATATTTATTTTCATGCCAGCAGCAGTATCAGAGATTTCTTATTTAATTACAGCTAATATGGAATGAAATTACACTACATCCTAAAGACTTGTACCGGTTTCTCTCCATACTGTTGCCACTCATGCATACTTCACACCAGGCAGATATTTACACTTTCATTTGGAAGGCAGAAGGAGCAGGTTTTTTAAGTCCTTATTGCGCAAGTTAAAAAGGGGTGGGGTGCTTATCAGTTGCACACTCTCTTATCTACCATAAGGCAGCCTAATTTGCTATGCTATCCGATATAAATTGGACTACTAACAAGACCTGATGGTTGTCCTTGTAGGAGGGGATAAGCCATACTGGACTATTACCTACCCTCTTGTGGCACCCTAAGCCACTTAAGCCCAGTACTGCAGCACTCAGGGTTATAGGTGCTCTCTCCACAGAGTGTAGCAGACTACATTATCTTTTTCATAATCTAGATATCACAGAGGGGACTTTTCCCAAGTCCAAAGGGACTTGCCAACGTCTGCCACGTGGTGGCGTAGGTCTCGTTTGTCACTATAGCACACCTGGTGGAGAAATTTAAACTTCCATTTTTTCTGGCTAATCAACTTCTACTTTGTGCAGTAGTTGTACAGGCCTTAATCTCACGTAAGAAAATAGGACTGATTTCCATACTGTACTACCATTTTATTTCATTATCTTACCCAGACAGAGAGCACAATACTTACAAATGGGAGGCTGATCTGGGCAACAAAGTAGAAAAGGATGACTTGATTGATATCTTCACAATGCATATTAATCAATTCTGAATAAGGGATTTTATTACAATGTGCTGCCACGCTGGTATATTAATCTCTCCCAATTGGCTAGGGCTAACATTGGCACTATGTCTACTTGCGTAACTGCATTGTTACCGGTGCTGTCCCAATATTAGATCTTTCTGGGAGTCTCTCCTTACCAAGGTTTTTTATTTATTTATTTTTTTGTCTTTTGTCCTACCTACATGCTTTGGTCACAACCTTAAAGGGACACTGTAGGTAGACCGACACTTCCACTCATTAAAGTGGTCTGGGTGCAGTAATTATTGCAGTTATTGAGTAACAGCAATTATTACCTTGCAGGGTTAATTCCACCTGTAATGGCTATCTACCAGACAGCCCCTAGTGGCGCTTCTGGGTCCTTAGCAGACTTTCGGTCCCCTAACTGATGCTGGACATCCTCACGTTTTGCATGAGGACATCCAGCGTCTGCTAAAACTCAAAAGGAAAGCGTTGCTTCAGTGCTTTCCTCTGAGGAAATCCTAACGCGATCCCAATCCTCGCCGCACATGCGCATTAGATCTCCTTCACCAGCTGATGTCTGCAAAGAGACATAGATGCTGGCATCAAGTAAGTGACAAAAGGGTTTTTCACCCTTTATTGGCTACAGGGCTAGGTAGGGGGGTACTATAGTGCTAGGAATACAACTTTGTATTCCTAGCTCTATAGTTTCCCTTTAACTTTTGATATTGGGTCTGGGTTATGTCCATAGTTTCACCATTTTTTATTTATTTTTTGGTGACTCTTCGTTTAGACACATGCGCAACTCTTGTTACTTTTTTCTTGTTGCATTTCTTGTAGTATTGAAAAATCTTCAATACGAATGTTAATAACAAAAAAAATGTGTAGAGTCTGTGTGAGTCTCAGCCAGGGGAGGTGTGGCCAGAGCTGCATAAACAGTGGTTTAACTATTAAATGGCATAGAATTGAGCAGTGAGACTGCAAGGACATGATTTATACATCTATATCACTTCATTAAAGGGACACTATAGGCACCCAGACCACTTAAGCTAATTGAAATGGTCTGGGTACAGTGTCCCTATTAATGTCTATTGGATGATGTTGGAGGAGCAGGGCATTGAAGGCTTTTAACCCTTTATCGGTAGGGGTGAGGCAGAGGGAACTATAGTGTTAAAAATACAACTTCGTGTTCCTAACACTATAGTATCCATTTTAGCTAAAGTCATTTTAGTGCTTAGAGTGTACCTTTCAAAGTGTCATCTGTCAACAGTCTTGCTCCTTTCTTGAGGGTCATGGGTTAAACCATTATTTAGAAATGTAAACTCTACATTACAGGAATTACATGGCCAGCAGCAAAATGTAGGTAAAAATAATACAGTTGGGGGAAAAATATCAGATTTCTCTTTGAAACCGTTATGACCTATAGTTCATGTAAAGCCTTTTAATAGATCTAATCATGTAATGAACAAGAAGGTGGATGCCTTTAAGACCACTATGGGAATTGACAAAAAGTTGACAGCAGTTCAAATTTCAGACATGCTTTAAGATGTCAGTAGCCACCACAGTGAGATATGGCTTGGCAAAGTGTCACATTCCTTAATACGTATGATGTTTATTTCTGTACATATCAAAACAACATCCTGCAGAAGTAGGCCAAGCGTACTCCTTGGCATTACAGGGAATCTTTAAACTGACTGTTGCATAAGGTTAGTGGTAGTTATATAATGTTAAGTATTCTATACTGACCAATGATGCTTGTTTTCAGCTAGTTAATGTGATAACATTCAGAATCAGAGAAGGACACTGACCGTGAAAGTAAAAATTAGAATGCTTATGAAACAAACATAACTTTTCAAAACTTTTGACTAGCATATCCCAGGATGCCAAATATATAACATACTGCTTTAGCTAGCCACAATAGCTTTAGCTAGCCACAATGAGCCACCCATATCGGTTTGTGAGTGTTCAGAACTATCAAGAACTTGTCCTACAATAATTAGAATGCGAAATGTTACATACGGTTTTATTTTGTGACGGCAAATACAATAAGAAAACCAAATGTAATCTTTTAATGGCTGTTTAACTTATTTTACTGTCAGAGAAATCATAATTAATGTTTGTAATTATCTACTTGTAGGCATTAGTCACGTTTTTGAATGACCAGGGAGTTCTTATTTTGTTGCCGTCCTCAGTATTTCAGCCCAACAAAGGTAAATAAAGGATTTTTATTTAAAAAATAAATAAATAAAAATTAGTTTCCTGTTGTGATGTGTGTAATTAAACTCTTATTTTTGTTTTGAACAGAATTGACACAGGATGATTCCTCTCGTTTTATTGTCCTATTTGTATTCCCTCATACGAAGATAGTAGGAGAAATAGGTAAAAAGATTCAAATTGTCACCATTTATTTTGTGTGTGTATATATACCGTATATACTCGAGTATAAGCCGACCCGAATATAAACCGAGACCCCTAATTTTACCCCCAAAAACTGACTTATTGACTCGAGTATAAGACTAGGGTGGGAAATGCAGCAGCTACTGGTAAATTTTTAAAGAAAATTAGATCCTAAAAGAATTATATTAATTGAATATTTATTTGCAGTGTGTGTATGAATGCAGTGTGTGTGTGTGTGATGCAGAGCCTTGGTGGGGGGTGGGCATTTTTATTATTTTTAAATTATTATTTTTTGTTTTATTAGTAATATTTTGTTTTTATTATTATTTTTTTATTGTAATATTTATTTTATTATTTAATTTGATTTTTGTCCCCCCTCCCTGCTTGATACATGGCAGGGAGGGGGGCTCTCATTCCCTGGTGGTCCAGTGGATGGGCTGTAGGAGGGGGGCTGGCAGCGAGTGTTTACTTACCTCTCCTGCAGCTCCTGTCAGCTCCCTCCTCCTCTGCGCCGGTCCGGTCAGCTCCCTCTGCAAGTCCCAGTGTAAGTCTCGCGGCCGCGCAGAGCGTTGCCACGGTAACCCGTGGCAACGCTATGACCCCGCGGCTCTCGTGAGACTTACACTGGGACTTGCAGAGGGAGCTGACCGGACCGGCGCAGAGGAGGAGGGAGCTGACAGGAGCTGCAGGAGAGGTAAGTAAACGCTTCCTGCCAAGCCCCCAACAGCCCCTTGTCTGTATTATGGCAATGTAAGTTGCCATAATACAGACATTGACTCGAGTATGTCGAGTTGGGGTTTTTCAGCACAAAAAATGTGCTGAAAAACTCGACTTATACGGTACATTATAAAAATGTAGTAAATGAGATGAGATGCACTTATTTTCTCCCAAGACGATTGTTGCATACCAGGATATACATGAATAATCTGTCAAAAAATAAATTACAAAATATTCAACTAAACCTGCACTGAGTGGGCACTATAAAGGTAAATTTAACTTTTGAAACACATAATAAAAGACCCAACCAGTGTTATCCAACATAAATTTTACAACATCATTAAAGGAACACTACTGGATGAGGAATACAAATGTGCATTCCTGACCCTATAGTGTTACAAACACTATTTTCTATGGGAAAGCATTAGATTGGCTGAGGGGCAACACTGATGATCTGAGCCAAGGAGGCGGGACGGGGGACAGAGCCAAGTGCAGTGCAGCGCTGGCCAATCAGCATTTCATCGTAGAGATGCATTGAGTCAATGCATCTCTATGATTAATGTTCAGTGTCTCCAGCCGGAAGACGCTTAACGTCAGTGCAGCACTGACCCAGAAAGGACCTCTAGTGGCCAATTGAATAACTGCCACTTGAGATGTTTCTCTGAAAGGCAGTGTTCACATGAAAATGCTGCAGGGACGGACTCTAGTCACTAGAACAACTACAACTTAATGTAGTTGTTCTGGTGAGTATAGTGTTCCTTTAAATAGACCACATTTGCTTGATGTGTTGAACATGACCATTAGGACATATGCAAGGTGCTTAGACTGATTTGAAAATGGCATATTATGTTTAAGAAAGATCATGTGAGTCGCTTCCTCTCAAAAGTTCAATGACACCTAAATGCCAAAATGAGGCTAATAATGCCAGAATTAACCTGTTAAGCCACCCCTTACCTCCCTGCTCTGCGGGTATCGGGTTATCTATACCTTTGTTTTCCTTCTAAGCCCAAGAAAATTGTCTTGTTTATGCTATGGCGAGTATGGGCCTGCTCAAAAAAAAAAAAAAGTGTGGCATTCTGAAGTCATGGGATGTCATGTAGGGCAGTATCTGGATGTAAATATATTTTACACACTTGCTCTTTTTTTGTTTATGTTTATAGATATATTATATACTTTTTTGCTTGCTTGTTTATGTCTAATGTTAAATAGAATTTTATATGGAGGTTAATAAAAGGTTCATATTTAAAAACGATCAATCGTAGTGACTTCCTTTCATTTTGCTTTTATGTTTGTGACAAGTCCAGTTATTTAAAATATACAGCAATTATATTTATATTTAAATACAATAAGTCCTGAATTACTAAAGTTAGTAAAACAAAGGCCAAGATTCTCACGCAAAACGAGGGATAGATAGATGAGAGTAGGAAAAAGAAGAAATGCTCAGATGAAATGTAGGGAAAGGAGAGAAGTGTAAAGACAGAGATTGACTCAAAAGGTGGACAGGGCATGTGAGGGGCTAGTGGTATTCAAAATGATATGGTTTGCCCATATACTTCTGGAGTTTGACATTCCAAATCTTCAGGCAAAAAACTGTGGTGTCAGTGAGGTTATCTATAGTGATTATGTACTTTTAAATGGATGTGACACAATTGAGGATCCATCCTACTCCAGCCAGCATATTAGGTTAACATGTTTGGAAATAGATCGCCAATACTTTTATTTTATTATAAATGTTTATAATGAAAAAAATATTTAATAGACTACCCTGCACTGAATGTTCACTTCTACAATGAGAGGATGCAGTTTTATATTAAAAGCATCTCTTTTGTGCAGATCAGCAGAAATGTAACATTTGTAGTTGTCACTAGAGGAATCATTAACCTGTGGGGTATAAATTAATTTTTAAATGGATTGGTACTCCTCATACAAGTAGTGTTAATTGTCTCTAAAAGGAGCTTGGATGTATGAACAATTCACTTGATCTTTTTCTTCAGAAAATACATATATGGGTAGGCATTTGTAGGCCTTTTTACTGGAATTTGTATAGCACTAGTATAAACTTTCATAACAGACTTCAGAAAAGTAATACTACTTGTTGAAACAAACTCCGTATTATTTTCTAATGCTTTTACAGAGGAAACATAACACAGTGGTTAAAGAAATATTTTTTCATTGCAGAGGCAGAAGAATGGAAAAGCAAGTTCACAAAGCAAGACATATCTTTAAAAGTGACACATTTATTGCCATGTCTTCAGTATGCCATCTCGGAAACCAGCAATTCAGGCAAGGAGAAGGAGCTTTTCCCTGATGCTTTAGTGGAACAGTATTTGAAAAACTATGCTGTCCTCCAAAAGAAAAAGGACTCTTCAGAGCTTGGCATGCATCTTCTGGACCCTGCACCTGTCTTGCGTGAGGATCCTTATGTAAACACAGGAAAGAGTGGTGAGGAAGGCTGCAGTCGTACTGACTTTGCAAAGCTGCAGGCTTACATTTCATCCCCATTTAATTTCTGTGTATCTGTGCTAACTGCATTAACCCTTGTGGCTGAAGAATCTCCAGACATGAATGTGGATAATGGGTCTAGTATTAAGGTAATTGGGGTAACTGTGCATGACTCACAGGCAGCAGAGACTAGACCGGAGTCAAACGCTACACAAGAGCCAAACGGTAAAGTACATGAAAAGAAAAGCCCTTCAAAAAAAGGCAAAAAGAAAGGATCAAGGAAAGGCAAAGCTACAAAAATTCAGATGTCTTCTCCATCTCCTGAGAAAAGGGAGGCTAAATCAGACATTCAAATGAATAGTTCACATTCTGAAGAGCAGACACTGGTCAGTTCTACAAGCAAAACTATGCTAAAACTTGCCAGCCCTCAGTTATCGCACAAAAGAAAAAGAGGTTAGTTAACTTATGTCCGTATATATTTTACCTTCACTGTTGATAAACTGGTAGGCAATGCGGTTGACTGATCATGATACTGAGAATTCTTATTTGAGAAAATGTTACATAGTCTTTCCTGAAAAAAAAATATTCCAATCCATCAAGTTCAACATTCATGTCCATGTCAATGTTTAATTCTCCAAAAATATCTTTCTTGATATTAAATGCATGGTGGTTGATGCTTTGTTAATAATAAATGTAATGTCGTTTGAGCATTTGTCCATGAATGTGTATTTTTGTTAAACACTCAAATGCTTATATAGGAGCTGAAGTGCTGACTGCCGAGTTTGTCAAAGATAACAAGGTTGATCTTGACAAGAAAGGAGCTTCAAGTAAGAAGAGAAAGAAGGAGCTTGCAGTCCGTCCCCCTACCAGGATAATGCCAGTTAGAATAAGTAGAAGTGTCGTCCCTCCACAGCAATCTATTGTTCCTGATAGATCTCCTGATAGACCTCCAAAGCGCAAAGCTTCAGAGCAAGGTAAAATATAAAAACATGAGTCATATTTTTATTTTTAGTAAAAATGTAGCACACAGACACATTAAGTAAAGCATAAAATATGTAGAAGTTGTAATTGTCATCTCTACATAATTTATTCTGTCTCTTCCACTAACTTGTGTTTTTCTTGTTTTGCTTTTGTTTTGTTTCTTGTTTTTTTTTTCCTTTTTTCCCCCTTTTATTCTGAGTCAGAAAATGTATGACCCTTTAGCTAGAATGGTGTAGTTACGTTTTACATTTCTTTACATGTATTCCTTAGATATGTATATTATCTGCCCTGTGGTTGCTTAAAAGCTGCACTGTCATGACCCCCTGTAAATTGAGTATTTTATAAAGATAGAATCTTATAGATCGAATACTCAAACTAGTCAAGAGAAATACAGAGACCAAGATGGCGGCACCTACTGGGGACGGGTTCAGGTAAGTAAACTCACCTTTACCTGCCCACCTCGGCCACCAGAATTGTGAATTCAGCAAAGTCCCCAAACGGTGACAGTGCTGCTTTACTTCACATATTACATACTGTGTCTGGTGTGCATGTGTCATTTTGTTCAGAAATGTTTTTGATTTAAAGGACCACTCTAGGCACCCAGACCACTTCAGCTTAATGAAGTGGTCTGGGTGCCAGGTCCTTCTAGGGTTAACCCATTTTTTCAGAAACATAGCAGTTTCAGAGAAACTGCTATGTTTATGAATGGGTTAAGCCTTCCCCCTATGTCCTCTAGTGGCTGTCTCATTGACAGCCGCTAGAGGCGCTTGCGTGCTTCTCACTGTGATTTTCACAGTGAGAGCACGCCAGCGTCCATAGGAAAGCATTGTGAATGCTTTCCTATGTGACCGGCTGAATGCGCGCGCAGCTCTTGCCGCGCATGCGCATTCAGCCGACGGGGAGGAGAAGAGGAGGATCGGAGGAGGAGAGCAGGAGGAGATCTCTCCGCCCAGCGCTGGAAAAAGGTAAGTTTTTACCCCTTTCCCCTTTCCAGAGCCGGGCGGGAGGGGGTCCCTGAGGGTGGGGGCACCCTCAGGGCACTCTAGTGCCAGGAAAACGAGTATGCTTTCCTGGCACTAGAGTGGTCCTTTAATGATAAAAGTAGGGTTTTCTTGAAAGCTCACCACTACAAAATTCTGTTAGAAAGCAGTAAGTTTAGATGTTGTGATATTTGTATTATATCTTAAAGCGGCACTGTCATGCCGAACTTACCTTTCTTTAATCGATTCATCTTCTCTCCCTCTCTCAGGATCTGTTCTTCATTCCTTCCTGTCTGTGCTAGTTTTCTTTAAAACATAAGACAAAGTATGGACTTATTTGTCTTATGGAGGTTTCCTACCCCTGACCATCTCTGACCAGCGGAGGAGCAAAGTGTGCTTCATTTCCGGTGGTCAGAGAAATTTCCCCACAATTCTAAGCTTCCCTATCTGTTCCCGCGATGCTTCCTGTCAGTATTCCCGAACGTCCTTAGACAGAACGCCGGCAAAACTGCCGAATTGCATCCTAACAGAATGAGAACAGTTTCTCCATTCGTATTAGGACGCAATTCTGGACTTTATTAGGATCGGAATTTCATTCTAATGAATGAAACTCCGATCTGATTCCTGCCACGGCTGCATCTTGCAGCTGCTTAGTAGATAACTCCCTAATTCCCACGGTATTAGGGAGCTATCTACCAAAAGGCTGAAAGACCTTAATTGGTCTTTCAGCCACATTTACTAATACTAAGTAAAGATTACTTCGTATTAGTAATTGCTGCCCCTACTCGCTATATCGCGAGTAGGGACATGTCTAGTAAACAGTGAGCAGCCACACAAAAAAAAAACTAGTACCCCCATCCTTGACTCCCACCCCTGAGCGGTGGGTGGGGGCCCTAAATAACAATAAGGGGGGGACCTTTTGTCCTACCCCCCGGCCTCCACCCCTGGGCGGCGGGTCGGGGCCCCAAATTAAAATGCCCCCTCCCCCCAAGGTGACTAGGGGGCCCCAAGCACCTAGTTACCCCGCCCAAATAAAAAATAATCCTCTACCTACCCCCCTCACCCTAAAAATAGTGAGGGGGCAAATAAAATAACTACCTGTAAAAAAAAAAAAAAAAAAAAAAAAAAAAACTGACCATTTGATGTCTTCTTTTTTCTAAAATCATTTTCAGCCCCCAAAAAGGGCAAATAAAAACCATAATACCCAACGAACTTGTAATAAAAAATAGGGCACCTGCCATTCAGGGGTGGGGGGCTGGAGGGGGAGGACAGTAGGTGCCCCCCCTTATTGTTATTTAGGGCCCCCACCCACCGCTCAGGGTATAGCGAGTAAGGGCATTCAGGAGATTTTAATCTCCCTTGTGCTATTATGGGGGTCATATTGACCCCCATTGAGTGAGGGGGTACATGGGGGGCTTATGAAGCGGCAGGGAGCACTGCTCCCTGGCTCTTCTATCTTTAAATTTTACAAGGAGGGAGCTGCGCGCCGTTGGCTCCCTCCTTGTAATAAACTGAACAAACAAACTAACACTGATATTCAGTGTTTGTTTGTCTGACATTTCTATTCATTCATTCGTCTTTCTGACGAATGAATGAAATTCCCATTCGCATGCCCAAGTGTTTAATTGGGCATGTGCGAGAATTTTACAGCGCTATCTAGTGTGGGCAGTTGACGTCTCCCACAGGGACTTCATCTACCAGCACAAAGATGGCGGCGCCCAGAACGTTGGAACGATATGCAAATGTGATCCATTTTTAATTTAAGAGTTTTATACAGTCGTGTTTTTTCTCTCCTTCTGATTTAGCTATTACTGCATTGTCTGAGTCTAAAGCAAAGTTGGAAAACCTAAGGAGACTTGTTAATAAACACGCCGAAGCAGTTGTGAGACATTCAAAAAGAAATGTAGACAATTTAAAAAGTGAGCAAGAAAACTCTATCAACACTTTAGAGGAAAGGCCCAATTTAGATACAAAGACGTTATCCTCTGCTGATATTCCAATGGAGAATATTTTTGAGAAAAGAATGAATATGTATGAGGCACATGCCCTTAACCTATTGGCTGATTTAGCTCTAAATTCATTTGGAACTTCTGGCATTCCCTATGCACCAGTAGAGAATGCTGTTACAGAGCCTGAGCCCGTAGCCAAACAGAAAACCGTAGAAGAGAAAGTGGTTGAAGATCAAGACCATAAAAGTCTAAATAATCCAGAAAATTCTGACTCCAGTGAAGCAGCTGACAGTGCTATTAATTTTGTACAGTCCCAGGAATCGAGTCAAACAACGGTAGAAGACAAACCCAGCATCGAAAGTGATGCAAACCAAGTGAACAGTACATCACCAAAAAGTATTGAAAGTGGTGAAAAATCTGTTGTATCAAAAGTTCATTTTGCGGTTGCAAAGGCAAAAGCACGAAGTAATGCCACAAGCAAGATCTGCCTTGAGCATTCTTACTCCCAACTCCCTCTTGACTTGGCATCTGCCAGTCCGATTTCAGTTGATTCAAAGCAGCCTGCTGATCAGAATGTAAATGATACCAGCACCTTGCCTGCATCTACAGAGGTTGTGTTTGAACCTGCAACAAACGTATACTTCCCTAACGAGATTATATTTTTGACCAGTGACACTCCGGTTCTATGCCCTGTTGTAAAGAAAGAACCACGTGATGTACTGAAGTTCGGAAACAACTTCTTGGTTACATTTAATTGGGAAGCGAAATATGACTTTGATTTGGACAGCAAATTTACTAGTGATCCTCTTGAGAAAACTATAAACCGAGCTCTACATGGGTATGTGACATAATATACACAGTTGCGAATTTATTTTGTGTTTTGTAAGAATATATATCTCTTTTCAATTGGGTTATGTAATTCTAGCTTTATATACATTTAATAGATTCTTTAAAAAAAAAAAAAAAGAGCGAGAAAAGTCAATATATCCTTCATTGTAAAGTGTTTTATAAATAAATGTATTATTGTTAGCAATGTTGTATGTATTTCATATATATTTTCTGTATATAGACCATGGAATCCCCATTTAAAAGAGAAAGTAGAGGATGTGAAAATAATCCTACACATGTGGCTCGCACTGTTCTACAACAAGTCTAGCAAGCAGCTGTCCTGTAGTTCACGGAAAGTGGTGGAGCACAGTAATCCTGCCAAATATGTCTCGATTAACACCATCATGGACCCATTCGAATTATATGAAATTGTGGATTCTGAAAACGTTGAAATTGGACTATCACAGCTTCCTACAGCAAGTACTCAGGATAGCAGTTTAGATGCATCAATTGCAAACAGCTGTCAAACCAGTAACACTGGTAAGTCATTGGTGCCCGTTTCACACAAATCTGACAAGAAGCAAAAAAGAAATCATGGAAAAGAATATTTGGGTGTTTTCACTGATGTCTTACAACAGGTAAGGTGCTATTCTTATTTGTAATAAACAACTAATTAATTATCATATCAGGAGCAATAATCTGACCACCAGATTGGCTTAATGAGCTTATATGTGTTAAGTATAACAAGATAATTTAATTGGTATGGGAAATACTGTATGACTAACGGTGGACTGAATTGTCATTTACATGCAGTATTTAAGAAACACGTGATATGTTTTATCACTGTAAATGTCGATATACGCCGATATACATATTTTTCACTCCATAAGACGCACTTTTTTTCCCCTCAAAAGTGAGGGGAAATGTCTGTGCGTCTTATGGAGCAAATGTGAAGGTTTACTTGCCTGTCTTGAAGCGTGGGCCGGTGTTCAGCGCGCACCGCGGTACTGAACTTCAATTTCAGGTTCCGGTTTCCGGCGGGACTGAATGGAAGTGCGCACTCAGTGTGCACACTTCCTTTCAGTCCCGCCGGAAACCGGAACCTGAAATTGAAGTTCCTGTACCGCGGTGCGCGCTGTGAAGCCGGCCCACGCTTCAAGACAGGTAAGTAATTATGGGACAAGGGGAGGTAAAGTGCACTATGGGACAAGGGGAGGGGGGAACACTATGGTGGAAAATACTATGGGAGGGGGTGGAAAATACTATGGGAGGGAGAGGAGAATACTATGGAAAAGGGGGGGGGGAATACTATGGGAGGGAGGGGAAATTTCCTTCTTAAAATGAGGTGCGTGTTATACGCCGGAGCGTGTTATACGCCGATAAATACGCTAATTTTAATTCTTTAAAAATAGTGGATTAACTGGAGTGTCCCTTTAAGAAAATCATAATTCTGTAGTAACAGACATATGTTAGGACGTGGATAATAGTGTATTTTGAGCCCAATGAAGGAATACAATAAATCAAATATATTTGATGCTTTGTATTATATACACCACAAAGAAGTACATATCCTGAATACCTACATCTTAGCAGCAGGAAGCTAGATACTGAACTAATGACAAACCAATAATATTCTGTATGCATTTTGATACAATACCAGAACTGGGTCTTTGAATCAAGAATTCTCTTTATTCCATCGTTAATTCACAAAGTAAATTTTTCAGTTCTGGTATCTTCAGGACTGTTGAAATTGTCCTAAAGAATGTTTCTATCAGAACTGTGATGTTGTGATTTATTAATGGAATAAAGAGATTCTTGATTAAAAGACCCAGAGTGCTGATATCTTCTTGAAATGCATTGATAAATAGTGTTATGTCTAGTACCAGGCAAGATATTTTGGTGGTCAGAGTGCATGGAATATTTTTGGATTTGAATAATATTCTGTATTTATATTCATCACTTTCCTTACCAAATGACAACATGGCAATGTTGGCATATTAACTAAACCTATTATTTATACACACAAAACATGCAGAGGTGTGTCTACTGAAAATAGCACTTATGGCAAACACTGAAATTGTGCCCCTCTCGGCCCCTTTCCGATACATTTGACTCCGGTCTTTTACATGACTTAGTCATAACAGCTCAAAAATACAAGCTGTGTGTAACGTACTGTAATGTGATGTGGTGTGTCTTGGCTGAATGTTTGTGTTGGCTGTATTGTGGTGGGGGGGGGGGGAGGGAGCGGGAAGCATTAATTTAATACTGATAATCTCCGCCAATCCAATGCTTTCCCACAGGAAAGCATTGAGAGGCTAGTGTGCAAGTGTGATAAAATGCTGCTAATAGAAATAGTCAAATTGTATTTGTCAGTGACATCCACTAGAGGCATTTAAATCCTGCAAACATTGCATTTTTGTCAGGGACCTGTCATCCAGACCACTTCAGTGAGGTGAAGTGGTCTGGTTGTCTATAGTGTCCCTTAAACCAATTTTTACTTTTATTAAATCAATTCTGTTATAGCTGTAGTTCACTGTTAATATTCCCTGGCTTACATCTCTGAAAATCTCTCCAGTTCAACTTGTCACACCTATAATTTACATCTCACTTTAACTTCATATATTTACAGAATAACTGTCAATAAATTTGTCTACAATTTACTGTATATTTTCTAAAACCCGTAATATTCCCAATTTTAGCTGAATGCAGATAAAACAGAAGAAGACAGCTACAAAGAAGTTTGCAGCTTTAATAGAATACAAAAAGACATTGATCAAGAACAAAACACTTATCAAAAAATTGATATTTCTACACCTACAAAAACAAATGCTGATACAAAATCGCCAAAGAAGAAAGACATTTTTGACCCACCAGCTTGGGTGCTTTCAACTGAAAGTGAGAATTGCTATAAAAGTGACATGGATCCTTTCCAGGATGTTAACAAGAGCATGCCAAATAAGGCTTGGAATAAAAATGTGGTAAGAATTTCATTTCCTTACACTGGATATGGTAGTCATTTTAAAAAGCCAAATAACTCTTCCCAGATTAAAAATTTGCCAGATGCCAACATTATACCTTTACCGGTTGTAAAGGTGATCACGGTGAGTTCTGATGGGAAGAAAGAAGATGAACTACCTTCAGACAATTCTGGAGATGCTATGGAATTGGAGAGATCTGCTAAGTCTAGTCATTTATTTGACACTGAGGTTGGGGTGCAAGGTGAAGTTCTATACGAGAATATAAGTGATCAAGAAGAGAACTATGATTTAAAGAATGAAAAAGATAAGAGCAAATTTGAGGAAGCAAGTGATTGTGTCCCTTCAACCATAAAACATTCCAAGGCTGCAGACTCTGTGCCAGATTTTGATAAGAACAAAAATCTTGAAGGGATACATGATTTGTTAGACCTCACATTACAAAATTCTGATGATAAAAGAGAGTTTGTGGCACAAAAGGAACAATTGACTAAACCTCATTCTGACACTTCTTCAAATGAGAAGGTTGGATTAAAAGAATTTGTTTTAAATTCTTCATGTAATGCAGTAACACGGACTCCTTTTGAAAATGTCTTTCATACAAGTAAGTCTTTGAGTGACGTCACCAATCTTCTAACTGGGAACTTGGATAAACGGTTAAGTTCTGGTCCGCTTCTCAGTGGAAAGGTAAGCATGCATCTTGTGCTATTGTATTAGTGAAAAGTTGTATTTTTGGAATGCATATTTTTAGTAAATGGTATTTTAAATTTTTGAAGTATTGTAATCTGGAAGAAAGCAATTGTGCTTGTAAAAGGGTTAATCTTTCCTGCTGGCTTTTCATTTTTAAACATTGTAAAAACAAAGACTGTTTTCTGCATAATTATTTGTATGTCTGGCCAGAGCTTGCATCTCTTCTTTTCACACCTCGTTCTGAAGCTGTCATTACCAGCATTATTTAAATAATTCACGAGTCTTCAGATAGCCATACAAACCATACCAGCTGTGACATACTTTGATCTTTTGGGAAGTTAATTGCTCTTTAAAGTACTGTGACATTTGTCACTAATGACATGTAATTTTGCTAACTCTTTTAAGGGATACTGTGAACATGAGTGTGATTTGTGTTGAAATTAACCTTTCAAAAACATTACCAAGCATCTTTATTCACACCATTATAATATCGTAAGAGTCTGAAACTGGGTGTACTTCTAATGGTGGAATAATCTCATACTATAAGTTTGTGTGTGTGTGCTGGTATTATTTAGCCTCAGAAATATATTGTTACAGATGCAGAGGTACTGAACGATTGTGTTTCTACAACTTCCCCGACTGTCATACAAAATATGGGGAAAAGCATGGGCTGCATTATCCTTTTTGTTTTCAAATGCTTGTAGATGTACATAGATCTTACATACATTGAAAACAACAACAAGCTATTCATTCTGATTTTGGAATATAATAAAATGCTGCCAGTATTTTTGAGAATTCTATTAACCCATAAATGTGTGATTAAGGGGTCACAACAGTGTCAGAAACACAACCATATATTTCTAACACTATAGTTATAAAACCACAGTTTAGTGGTCGGCCCCCCTTACCTCCAGTTAGAAAGGTGATTTGCTCACCTTTTTCCAGCGCCGAGTGGCTCCTTGCTTCTGATTCCGCTCCTGATCCACCTCCTTGATGATCTCAGCCAATCACAATGCATTCCCAAGGAGGCGGGCTGGGGATGGAGCCAAACACACCATGGCCAATCAGCATCTCCTCATACAGATGCATTGAATCAATGCATCTCTATAAGGAAAGTTCAGTGTCTCCATGCAGAGGGTAGAGACGCTGAATGTCAGTGCTAGACACTGTGCAGCACTGCCACAGGAAGCACCTCTAGTAGCCATCTGAAGATTGGCCACTGGAGGTGTCCTTAGGCTGTAATGTAAACATTGCATTTTCTCTGAAAAGACCGTGTTTACTGCAAAAAGCGTGAAGGCAATGATTATACTCACCAGAACAACTGCATTAAGCTGTAGCTGTTATGGTGACTATGGTGTCCCTTTAATTTACTCATATTGTTCTTTTGTAATTACAGAAATCTGCAAATAAAAGAGAAGAATTAAATACCAGAATCATTGGCAAAAAAGATACTCTAGCTGTTGAATGCTTTGCTACTAATACAGATATGCAAACTATTGGTGATGACAAAGAATTAAAGTCATATGTAAGTGACAACAGAACTTCAAATACAGAAGCCCTGAGGACAATGCAGACTCAACATGAAGAGTCTTATCTTTTTGAAAATGAAAAGTCTAACATGTGCCTTGAGTTAGTGGGTAATATTTGTAAAAGTAGCGGCATCTCTCAGAGTAATTTGTACGAAGATCCACAGAGGAGGGCTCAACCCAGCCGACAAGGTAGTGAAACAATGGAATGCTCTGCTGTTAGTGTGGAAAGAAAAGATATTGCTGGAGAAGACGGACTTGAAGTGGCATCTGTTAACCACAGACAACCAGGAATTGTTTCTTGCAATACTATCTCAAATGGTGATTCTGTTTGTAGAGATGGTTCTCTGGAAGTCTATAATGGTTTTGCCAAGAAAATCTCATCTGAGAATCTGGATCAGACTCTCAAATTAACTACACAGGTAGAGCTATCTGACAGCAGTGAAAATTGTGATGTTTCCCAAAAGAGACCGGTAGAACACCATGAATCTGCACCAATCGAGGATAGCTTACTTGCCCAAAAAGATGTTCGAAAAACAGTGCAACCCCTTACAACTTCAGAGTGCCTGGTAAGCATTATAGTAGCAATAATAAATGTATATCTGTCTGTGGGTGATCCTGTGTAGAACATTATGTGCCACTTTAGTTTCTTATGCTATTCGTTTCACTTACAATATAAATAAGAACTAAGAATTATTTGTTTCCAGTATGTATTTTAATGCAGGCAAATTCCTCTCTATAAGAAGGATCTCTGCACATCTACGTATATCCCACTGTGTTATCTAATCTTGAGATACTCAGTTCCTAGCGGTGTGACTAGCATTCCTGGCACAAACATAGTGAGTCCTTCACTATTTTGTTAGAAAAGAGGACTGACACAAAAGGTGCATATTCATTTAGTAACAATGAATTTGAACTTTAATACAAATTTTAATTAAAGGATCTGCAATACTATATTCATATGTTATATCCATATATTAATTTACATAAGTGAAATTAGTTATATGTGTTCGTTTATATTACTCTTACAGTCAGAAATAATATAATACTGTGAAATTCAGTCTCGTAATAAATATGAATTTTAATTTTCTCTTTAATTTCTTTGAACGTGCCTACGTACCTGCAGTGCATATATTGGTATGTTACAGAGAAATATCTGGTCAGCATTGAGTGTTTTATAAATAATTATGCCACATCCAATTTATATTCCTTTTTTTTTTTTTTGTATGTTTTTTTGTATTTAGATATAGGTGTATTTTTAACTCAAAGGGACACTATAGTCACCAAAACAACTTTAGCTTAATGAAGCAGTTTTGGTGTATAGAACATGCCCCTGCAGCCTCACTGCTGAATTCTCTGCCATTTAGGAGTTAAATCACTTTGTTTATGAACCCTAGTCACACCTCCCTGCTTGTGACTTGCACAGCCTTCCTAAACACTTCCTGTACAGAGCCATCTAAAGTTTATCCTTCCTTTATTGCAAGTTCTGTTTAATTTAGTTTTTCGTATCCCCTGCTATTTTAAAGGACCACTATAGTTCCAGGAAAACAAACTTGTTTTCCTGGCACTCTAGGGTCTTTAGGCCCCCCCCTACCCTCAGGGTCCCGCTCCCACCGGGCTGAAGGGGGAGGAAGGGGAAATCTCTTCCGACGTCAGCGATGCATGCGCGGCAAGAGCCGCACAGGTTTTCAATCAGTCCATAGGAAAGCATTTCTCAATGCTTTCCTATGGACATCAACTTCTTCTCACTGTGATTTTAACAGTGAGAAGCGTGGAAGCGCTTATAGCGGCTGTCAATGAGACAGCCACTAGAGGCTGGATTAACCCTAATGTTCTCTGAAACTGCTATGATTACAGCTGCAGGGTTATAGTGGTCCTCTAATAGCTTCCTAGACCCTGCAAGAGCTTCCTGTATGTGATTAAAGTTCAATTTACAGAGCAAGAGATACCATTGTTTAAGGTAAATTACATCTGATTGAAAGTGAAACCATTTTCTTTTTCATGCAGGCTGTGTCAATCAGAGTCAGGGGAGGTGTGGCAAGGGCTGCATAAACAGAAACAAAGTGATTTAACTCCTAAATGGCACTGAATTGAGCAGTAAAACCTGAGAGGCATGATCTATACACTAAAACGGCTTCATTAAGCTAAAGTTGTTTAGGTGACTATAGTGTTTCTTTAACATCTCTTCTCTCTCTACTAAAAGAAAAGAAAAAGTGAATTCCTTTTTATTTTGTGTTTTAGATATAAGTTAAGATCATAAAAGCAGATTATAGCAGCAGACACCATTTAAAAGGCCTAGTAAGGTCTATATGCTCACAGGGCTGAATTGCTGCTGTCGACCGGGAATAGGCAGTGAGTGCTGATATTATGCAACTATAACAGATTTGCTCGTACCAAGAATATGCTAGATTAAAAATACAATGAGATTGTGAATATTTACTATCCAATATTTAAGAACTGTCTGCTCTCTTGTAAATAATCTGTTTCAAATATAATTCTTGTAATTGTGTTGCTTTTAGAAGGACAAAGGGGAAAGAAAAGAGCCAGTAGTTTTACCCGAAATTCCATCTCTTGAATCAGTTGCAGACCTTAAGATGGTTAAGACAACAGGCCAAGTTACAGAATTAACCACCTCAAAGAAAGTGGCTAATTTAGAAATCAAAGAAAAAGAACATGTTAATACATGTTTAATGTATGCGACTCAAGAAGAATTAAATAATAATATAAACAGCATAAAACATTTGACTGAAAAGTTTGTCTCCGTTCAGGAACAAATAGATCTCGATGGTCAAAAATCACAAGAAGATACTGTTATTCCAGCAGATACATCTTCAGTAAATTATATTGTGCCCAATCAAGCTGGTGATAAAAATGGGGTGCGTACTGACCATCCAATCACAGACCATGAATCTTCGGTCGAGATATGCTCTTTTAATGATGAAACATCCAAGCACACTATTCTTGTTGAGACCGAAAAAAAGAAAATTCCCTTTCATCAAACACACGTGAAAACAGTGGTTGAACCTTTTCAAATATTTAAAATATGTGAGAGAATCATTCCACCCAGGGAGTTGCATATTACAAAAGACACAATGGACATTAATGGATTAAATAAAAGCATATCACCTCCTAGAAGTCCAAGTATTCTATCCGACATATTTGTGGACGAATGCAATGTTGATGAAACAGAGAGATTAGTTGCAAATGCTATAAAAACACTTGATCAAGATCTTAACAGAGATGGTGATGATTCCTACCAGAATAGAAGCATCCCAAGTAATGAAACCAACACACAAGTAGATATTGTGTCTGTAGACCTGGCAAGTCCGGCAGATACTCAAAATCTTTCTGTTGGTAATAAGGAATCTGAGATTAGCTCAGCAATCGTCATCGATATAGACAAGGAAGAACACAGTTCCAAAAGTAGTGGCAAAGAACCGACCATACTTATGGATGATAAATGTGCCTCTGATGTTACTGATGTGTCTATGGACTGTACAAGTCCCGAAAGGTACATTGGAATGAAGAAAAATGAGTGTGAAATTATAATTCTAGATGGTAATATTTCCATGTCCAGTACAGAGCCAGAACCTTTCAAAGAGGCATTGAGCATCCCTACTCAAAATAATGGCACATTGCTTACTCAAGGACAATTTGGTGAGAATATAGAACAGAATATTATCCAGGAGCATTCTGATATTTGTTTTATAGCAAGCACAGCCAGTATAAGTGAGGAGCAATACGAACGCTGGTCAGAAGCTTCACATGAGGACATTGACTTTTTACGGCCATCTTATAAAGAGAGCACAGATGTTCCAAAGATTTCCCATGCTAGGGAATCTTACCCATGCTCCCCACGTTCATCTTCACCAGTTGAAACATGTCATGAACCTGTCTATTCCAAAGAAGCAAAGCGTTTTGAAAAACAGCCTGATTTGTTTCAGGAAGAAGATGGGTACTTACCAAGGTACCGTAGGGACCCAGATTACTACTGTTCTCATAGTTCTGGGAATATTACTGTTACTAATAAAGAAGCTGGTAGAACTTCCCAGACTATAAACAGAAGAAAGTCAGATTTAGACCGTTTATTTTTCAGTCAAAGAATCATCACAGATGACCTCACACAAAACACTCTCGATATGGAACACTTACGTTTTATTCATAGGCTAAAGTTGGTCTTAAGAAATGCTTGCACCGACAAGTTGTTTTCTGAGTCACCTTCCAGGACAATTTTTGAAACTAGTAGGATTTCTGGCTGTTCTAGTTCCTCAAACAGAAAAAGAAGTCCTCTACTTATCACGATAAATTGTTCTAACAGGAAGAAGGAATCAAGGAGACATAACCACTGGTATCCAGATCGTAATTATAGTCCGGTGTATGTTGATGAAGGACCTACTGAAAGTTCTGCATGCAACCCCAGAACTCGAAAAAAAGTCAGCGCATACAAGCGAGCGTCATCACCTTTTCACTTCAGTCGGTTAAAATATGAAAATAAGCTTGAGAAATCAAACCATGACATTTCACTGATTCTTAATGAGTGCGTTCAGACGAATCACTTAAAATTAAGTAGGGTGAGTTTAGGTAATACAGTAACAGACCGTACATTGAACAGAGAGCTTGTAGATGAGTGTGTGCAGACAAAAAAGATATTTGCTCCTCTTTCACATAAAGTGCCTGCTGTTAAAAACATTATTTCTGACCTCTGCACCAGCCTGCATTCTAGATTACACAGCGTTGCCAAGGAATATAGCCAGAGGAAATTTAGGTTTTACATCCATGAAACCAGTGATGATCCTTTCTTCTCACAAACCAAGGTAACTAAAAACTGTCAATGTTTACTATTTTTTTTAGGATAACATTTAAATATCTGTGTATATTTAACCCCCTAAGGACTGTGCCAAATGTAGACGTTTTGATCAAAATAAAACCTAAATAAAACTTGCAATTTGACTGTCTGTTCAACCGTAATTCACCTCTTTCATATTAAGTGCACCTACACTTATTATATATCATTTTATTAAGAAGAAATAGGGCTTTCATTTAACATAACATTTTTAGTTATGAAACATAATTTAATATGAATAAAATATAAAAAAAAGTGAGAAATTAAGAAATTGCATTTTTTTAGTTCTGCATGACATTTTAACTGTGAATATCATAATACTGCTTGCTTTTACTGCAATAAAATACACACATTTGTATTCCGCGATGTCCCCTATGTACAGCTTTTATGGTGTTTTGTGAAGTTACAGGGTCAAATATAGCATGTTGCATTTTTCATTTTTTTCACTTTGAAATTCGCCAGATTGGTTACGTTGCCTTTGAGACCGTATGGTAGCCCAGGAATGAGAATTGCCCTCATGATGACATACCATTTGCAATAGTAGACAACCCAAGGTATCGCAAATGGGGTATGTCCAGTCTTTTTAGTAGCCACTTGGTCACAAACACTGGCCAAATATTTTTACATAATTAAGTAATTTTATTGATTGCAATTTGGGGGACCTGCCTGACAACCCAGGCAGAAAGTCCAGAGAATTTAATTTGCTAGCACTATATTTAACCCTGTAACTTTCCAAGACACCCTAAAACCTGTACACGGGGGGTACTGTTTTACTCGGTAGACTTCACTGAACACAAATATTACTGTTTCAAAACGGTAAAACATATCACAGCGATGATATTGTCAGGGAAAGTGAAATTTTTTGCATTTTTCACACTGATGATATCATTGTTGTAATACGTTTTACTGCTTTGAAACACTAATATTTGTGTTCACGAAGTCTCTCAAATATAACCGTACCCCCCCCCATCCCCCATGGTTATGTGGCTATTTAATACCTTAGGTTGTCTTCTTTTAAAAAATATATACATGTGAAGGGTTATTAAGAAAATCCTGAAAGATATCAGTGTTACAATGTAACTTGTGTTAATTTTGAAAAAAAAATGGTTTGGAAATAACAAAGTGCTACTTGTACTTATAGCCCTATAACTAAACACAACACCGCAGAAATGTATAAACAGCCCTGGTCCTTAACAGTAAGAAAATTGAAAAGCGGTCTGGTCACTAAGGGGTTAAAGGAAAACTATAGGGTCAGGAACACAAACCTGTATTCCTATGGACTGTTGCGCATTCCACTCCACTCCGGAGCTGACGGCGGGGGAGAAGAGGTCACCAGCGCCGAGGGAGCCTGGTGCTGCATTAGGTAAGCTCCTAAAAGGGTTTTAACCCCTTTAGCACCACGGGAGGGGGACCCTGATGGTGGGGGCACCCTTAGGGCACTATAGTGTCAGGAAAACGGGTTTGTTTTCCTGACACTATAGTGATCCTTTAAGCCAGTGTTCCCCAACCCCCGGGCCGCGGACCGGTACCGGTCCGTGGATCAAACGGTACCGGGCCGCCCAGGGGTGTGGGGTGTGCGAGCCTGCCGGCTAATGCAGGGCTGGCATTGCCCAAGTGCCAGCCCTGCAATGTGCCTGCGGACCGGAGGGGAGATCAGAGATCTCCCTCCCCAGTCTGCAGGCACTGTGCTGACAGCCGGCAGGGGAGTGAGAGAGGACCCGGAAGCTCTTACCTGCAGCTCCTCCGGGTCCTCCTCTCGCGAGATTTGGAGCGTTGCCGCGGTAACCACGGCAACGCTCCAAATCTCGCGAGAGTGAACTCTAGCCCTGTAACTGGGCTAGAGTTCACCTCACCACCACCGGACCACCAGGGAATCCCCACCGGACCACCAGGGACTAAGAAATGTCCCCCTCCTCCCAGTAAAGGTAAGAAGGGAGGGGGGACATGAATATCTTAATTTTAATTAAATAAATTTTAAAAAAGCCTCCTTACCCCCCATACACACACTGCCCCATAAACACACTACACACACTGCCCCCACACACACACTACACACATTGCCCCATAAACACACTACACACACTGCCCCACAAACACTGCCCCATACACACTACAAACACTGCCCCATACACACACTACACACATTGCCCCACAAACACTGCCCCCATGCACACACTACACCCACTGCCCCACAAACACTACACACATTGCCCCACAAACAATGCCCCATACACACTACACACATTGCCCCACAAACACTGCCCCATAAACACACCACACATTGCCCCACAAACACTGCCCCCATGCACACACTGCCCCACAAACACTGCCCCCATGCACACACTACACACACTGCCCCTATGCACACACTACACACACTGCCCCACAAACACTACACACATTGCCCCACAAACACTGCCCCATACACACTACACACATTGCCCCACAAACACTGCCCCCATGCACACACTGCCCCACAAACACTGCCCCCATGCACACACTGCCCCACAAACACTGCCCCCATGCACACACTGCCCCACAAACACTGCCCCATACACACACTACACACACTGCCCCACAAACACTGTCCCCATACACACACTGCCCCACACACACACTACACACATTGCCCCATACACACACTACAAACACTGCCCCATACACAGACTGCACACACTGCCCCACAAACACTGCCCCATAAACACACTACACACATTGCCCCATACACACATTGCCCCATACACACACTGCCCCATACACACACTGCCCCATACACACACTACCCCATACACACACTACACACACTGCCCCATACACACACTACACACACTGCCCCACAAACACTGCCCCCATACACACACTGCCCCACAAACATTGCCCCCATACACACACTGCCCCACAAACATTGCCCCCATACACACACTGCACACACTGCCCCACAAACATTTCCCCCATACACACACTACACACACTGCCCCACAAACACTGCCCCCCACACACACACTGCAACTCTCACACACACTGCCACACACACATACACACAATTTTGAGTCTATGTCTTTATGTGACTGTGTTTGTGATTTTCTGACTATGTATGTGTCTGCGTGTTTTTTTTAATATATGTGACTGTTTGGTTTTTTTTTTTTTGTCTTATTAAATCAAAACAAGCGGGCCACGGAAAAATTATCAAACGTTTACCGGTCCGCGGCGATAAAAAGGTTGGGGAGCACTGCTTTAAGCTACATACAATACATGAGCAAAGTGAAATGCCTAGTAATAGCAGGCCTCTTACAAGTAAACAAATTGATTAATCAAGTGTTATGCAAGTTGTGGTAATATCTGTTAAGCTTCCACAAGGCTGTTAAGCCTTCTTTGAACCTGTTACATAGATGATCTGTGATTGACAGGTTCATTTTAAGGTTCACCATTTCTTTATATTCAGCATTTTGCAAAATGTGTGCTGAATCAGGCTTTTACTTTATGATACATAAACATATATTGTGGGAAACCTGCCAAACTATTTTTGCTCCATTGACTTATGCCTTACTTTAGAATTTCACAGATTTAGTTAGCATGTTTAGTTATTTACTGTTATTTATTTTCTGCCCAAAGAGCCTGCTGAAGAAAGATGGCCATACTGCCACAGAACCTCATCACTTCTGTAACAGCAAGCACATGGAGTCAGAGAGGCTACTTGTCATCATAAGGAATGAAGACATATCTTCTCATATACATAAGGTATGTGCTTCACCCCCTATAGTCACTAATTTCTCTCTCTCTTCCAAGTCCTATGTCACTAGCCAGGCTTTAGAAGTTACTTGCTACTACAAGTCTACATTGAACACACACTATGGATGAACTTCTACTCGTCAAGCTAATTTTTCATTCACCAATGGCTACTGGCGAGGGCACATTTTGAGCCCTGCGTATGTGTTTAAATACATATACCGTATATACTCGAGTATAAGCCGAGTTTTTCAGCACATTTTTTGTGCTGAAAAACCCCAACTCTGCTTATACTCGAGTCACTGTCTGTATTATGGCAATTTACATTGCCATAATACAGACTGGGGGGCTGGCAGGAAGCACTTACCTCTCCTGCAGCTCCTGTCAGCTCCCTCCTCCTCCGCGCCGGTCCGTTCAGCACCTCTGTCAGCTCCCAGTGTAAGTCTCGCGAGAGCCGCGGGGTCATAGTGCGGCTCTCGCGAGACTTACACTGTGAGCTGACAGAGGAGCTGCACGGACCGGCGCGGAGGAGAAGGGAGCTGACAGGAGCTACAGGAGAGGTAAGTGCTTCCTGCCAGCCCCCCTCCCCCCCCCACTGAACTGCCAATGCCACTGGACCACCAGGGAAGAAGCGCCCCCCTCCCTGCCATGTATCAAGCAGGGAGGGGGAATGAAAAAATTATAATAATAAAATATTTAAAAAAATAATAATGATAAAAAAAATTAATATAACAGAAAAAATATTACAATTATAATTAAAAAAATAATAATAATAATGCCCCCCCCCCCACCAAGGCTCTGCATCACACTCTGCATCTCATACACACACTGCACTCATACACACACACTGCATTCATTATATACACACACTGTAAATAAATATTCAATTAATATAATTTTTTTAGGATCTAATTTTATTTAGAAATTTACCAGTAGCTGCTGCATTTCCCACCCTAGTCTTATACTCGAGTCAATAGGTTTTCCCAGTTTTTTTGGGTAAAATTAGGGGCCTCGGCTTGTATTTGGGTCGGCTTATACTCGAGTATATACGGTACCTTAAAAAGAAGATATTCCTTTTCATAACAATTGACTTACTGATGCATTAAAAAATAAAAATAAAAAGAGTGACTCCAAAAGACCATTGACATGCTGCTTTTCTTATACTTCCCCCATGTGATATGTACAAACATATGAGAGTTATTTACTAATGGTTAAATTCATCTGTGCAAATTTAGCTGTTAAAAAAAAAAAAAAAAAAAGCTCTATCTCGTTGGTTATCCAACACTGCCTGTTTTTTGTAGGACATTTTTTAGTGACTTAACAAACTGGTCACCAGAGAAAAAAAAACTTGTTAAAGTTTGTCCATATTAGGAATATGCATGTGTTGACAGGGAGATGGGGTCTTACAATATGAAACATACACATATATCAACTAGAAGATAATGTGATAAATATCCTATCTCATTTACAGGGTAAGAAGTAATTTATAAAGTATATTTTAAATGTAGCTTTCTTATCAAGATTGTGGTTCTATGATAGTACAATACATAGGCTTGAATAGGTGGTTGGGTCCAGTAGAAATAGGTAGCTCTATTTAAGTCTGGTGATATTCTTGGAAAGCTATCTTCGCAAAACCCAAATAAGTTGATCCTAAGAGATCCTATAGTGCCAGGGAAACAAACCCGTTTTCCTGGCACTATAGGTTTAATAGGTCCCCCACTCCCTCAGGGCACCCCTCACGCGGGGCTGAATGGGTTTTAAACCCCTTCAGCCCCTTACCTGAATCCAGCGCTGGGACAGGCTCCGCCCATGCTCTTCCACAGCCGGCGGGGGAGACCGCATGCACGGCAATGGCTACGCGCATTAGACCTCCCCATAGGAAAGCATTCCTATGGGGAAGATCTGACACGTGAAGTTCGTGAGGATGTCCAGCGGCAGATAACCGACCGAAGGTCAGTTTGGATTCTGGAAGCCCTCTAGTGGCTGTCAGTCAGCCACAGAGAGCAGACCTAGAGCTGCAATGTTTTACATTGCAGCACTAAGTGCAAAAGGGCCACAGCACCCAGACCACTTCAAAGAACTGAAGTGGTCTGGGTGCCTACATTGTCCCTTTAATTGTTTGCAACACTGCTGAAATAAGGGCTTTATGTAAAAAAGACAACATTATTCATGTTTTAACATGTCTCTGTGTATGCATGTAAGATTTCTCCCTCTATCCCTACAGATTCCATGTTTGGTGCAGCTAAAGTTGGACCCTAATGTGTCTTTTGTTGGTGTGGACTGTCCAGAAGACATAACAGATTCTAATTATGAGGACCTTTTTCAGGCTGGTGGTTTTGTGGTTTCTGATCCCTCTATTTTGGAATCTATGACATTAGGTTAGTCTTTGTTCATTTATTAATTATATTTCTTATTTTCTTGAGTATAAATGGGAAAGCTTTTTCTGCTTTTACTGTGTTGTCTTTACTAAACTTTAAACACAAATTAAAAGCCCCAGCTTTACCCTGATATGAGTCACGAAATGCTGTCTGCTCTATATAATGAAGGGTAGGATGTAAGATCTATACAATTATGTAGTATGTGAGAATAAAACTAGGCAGAAACTATACAGATTACTTACGACAAAGTAATCTGTTTCTGCTTAGACCAGATACTAATAAGAGTAGTTGTCTACAAAGATTTTTTGAATTGGTTCTTCCTCCAGATGGGGTAAGTTAAATCCAATAAGTTATGACACTCATGGACTATTGCCACATAAAACAGCTTTTTACAATTTCTAGTAACATAGGTAGTAATAAACCTTAAATCAAACATAAATGTATTCGTTAATCACAACACATTACGATAATGTTGATAACATTTTATTTTTCACAAAATGACTTTATGCTAATTACTTACTCCATTAATAGGGTTATTCACTAAACTGTGAATTGTGGAAAATTCTAATCTAAATTGTAGAATGTATTCAAAGATAGCCAAGCTGTGGATATATATATATTTTTTTTTTTTAAATAGAGGAATTTTAGACTAAAACAGACTTTGATAACAATTTGAATTCTCAAAATGTTTTCCCATATCAGCTATTTTGGCCTAAGCTTTACATTTCTCTTGTCAGTTCAATATCGTTTACTATTTAACCCCTTAAGGACACATGACTGAAATATTCTGTCATGATTCCCTTTTATTCCAGAAGTTGTGTCCTTAAGGGGTTAATGAATGCAAACCATTAATTTGTTTGTATTTTCTTGTGTAGTGTGCATGTTTTCTTTCTTGTAACAAAATCCAACATGGTGCCTCCTCCTAAACCATGGTTGAACATGTTGATCCAGTGTTGAAAGCTACCCTAGTATTTAGTTCTTTGGCACATGCAGTTTTTAGTGATGCACAACCTAATTACTATTATTACTGAAATTGTATTGTTAGTAAATGTTACAATTAATGTATAAACTGTTAGTGTGTTCTTGGTTTTTATGACTAGGAATCCATATTTATGTTCATATTTTGCTTTCTGTTCACTCTTTCGTGTGTGTGTGTGTATATGTGTGTGTATATATATGTATATATATATATATATATATATATAAAAAAATGTTTTGGTTTTTTTTTTTTAAACCCCTTAAGACCGCAGGACGTTCTATGCCGTCCTTATTTTGGTGGCTCTAAACGCCCCAGGACGGCATAGAACGTCCTGCGATCTAATGTACATACCCGGTCGCTGGCGATCCCACGCCGGCGATCGCGGTATGGGGGGACTTGCCTGGGAGCCCAGGGAGTCCCCCTCTGTCCTCTTCGGCCCCTCAGGGCCATGTGATCGTGAGGTCCTTGCTGGCATAGCCGTCCATGTCAATGCCAGCAGTGGGAGTGCCTGTAATGACAGGTACTCCCCCTGCTGTCTGAAAAATAAATGAAACATGTTAAATAAGTGTAAAATTAAATAATATATACTTAGATCATATATATATTTATTATATATATGATCTAAGTATATATACACATAAATATACATACACTGTCTACGTGTATTTTAATATTAATATATACATAATTATATATATATATATTAATATCAAAATACACTTACAATGATATTTATTAAATATATATATAATTTTCATTATATATATATTTATATATAATACAAAATAAATATATAAATATGTTAAAAAATAAATAGATAAAAAATATATAAACATGCGTCATTTCGTTCTAACTGTATTTTAAAATTAATATATATATATATATATATATAGATATCAAAATACATGTAGAACGAATAAATATATATATTTATATACATAAGTATATACGTATATATATATATACACCTATATATAAATAAAAAAAAGTATACACACACATATATATATATATATATATAATAATTCTACGTATATATTTATGTAATAATTTTACATAATTAGGTCATTTCATTAATTACAATTTGCAGGACCTGCCTGCCAACCCAGGCCGAAAAGTTCAGGGAATTAAATTTTCTAGATCTATATTTAACCCTGTAACTTTCCAAGACACCATAAAACCTGTACATGGGGGGTACTGTTTTACTCAGAAGACTTCGCTGAACACAAATATTAGCGTTTCAAAACAGTAAAATATATTACAACGACGATATCGTCAGTGACAGTGACATTTTTTGCATTTTTCACACACAAATGGCACTTACACTGACGATATAATTGTTGTGATACGTTTTACTATTTTGAAACACTAATATTTGTGTTCAGCGAAGTCTCCTGAGTATAACAGTACCCCTCATGTACAGGTTTTATGGTGTTTTCAAAAGTTACAGAGTCAAATATAAGGTTTGCGTTTCAGTTTTTTCACATTAAAATTCGCCAGGTTGCCTTTGAGACTGTATGGTAGCCCAGGAATGAAAATTATCCCCATGATGGCATACCATTTGCAATAGTAGACAACCCAGGGTATGTTCAGTTTTTTTTAGTAGCCACTTAGTCACAAACACTGGCCAAAATTTGCGTTCAAATTAGTTTTTTGCATTTTCAAATATTAACACTAAATTTGGCCAGTGTTTGTGACCAAGTGGCTACTAAAAAGACTGTACATACTCCATTTGCAATACCTTGGGTTGTCTACTTTTGCAAATGGTATGCCATCATGGGGGTAATTCTTATTCCTGAACTACCATATGGTCTCAAAGGCAACATAACCAATCTGGCGAATTTCAATGTGAAAAAACTGAAATATGTAACATGCTATATTTGACCCTGTAACTTCCCAAAACACGATAAAACCTGTACATAGGGGGTACTGTTTTACACGTAAGACATCGCTGAATACAAATATGTGTATTGTATTGCAGTAAAAGCAAACAGTATTTTGACATTCACAGTTAAAATGTCACGTAGAACTAAAACAATTTAAAAAACTCTTATTTTCTCCCATTTTTTTAATATTTTTTTCATATTAAATTATGTTCCATACCTAAATATTTGATGTTAAACGAAAGCCCCGTTTCCCCTGAATAAAATGATATATAATAAGTGTGTGTGCATTTAATATGAAAGAGGTTAATTACGGTTGGACAGACATATAGCGCAAATTCCAGTTTTTGTTTGTTTTTTTTGGATCACAACTTGTACATTTGGCTGCGGTCTTAAGGGGTTAAATAAATCACGACATGGTGTAATTTGTTGTTCATCTTAGGTTGTATTTATTTCTCTTATTTTAATATCTGCTAAAGAACAGATTATGTCCTGATATATAAAACCATAGAATTCAAAGAGAGCGTACTTTTCTTTTTCCTGTGACTAATATATATAATATTTGCAGTGCAGTGCAGGGTTATGTTCTTTTTTTTTTTTTCACACCCTTTTTGTTCATCCAAAGCATTTTCCTGAATTGTTTGCATGCCTAAAATGTAAACAAACCAAAACACCCTCATCAATTAAATTTGGTCAACCGAATTAAACATTTTTTTTTTTCCTCTGAGGCAAAGATTTTCCTCCGTGCATAAATCTACTTTAAGATATTTCTAAAATTGTATTTAATTTGTCTTTCCATATAATTATAGGGAAGGTAAAGGATGTCGCTGAAGTATTGGAGACATTGAACAAGGCATCAGTTTGGAAGTGGCTTGTGCATTATAGAGAGAACAGAAAACTGAAAGAAGATAAAAGGTCAGACCATCAAACCATCTTTTGAATATTTTTCTGTTACTTCTCCAGTTTTAAAATATATTAGACAGTTGTTAGCAAGTAGTTTCAGAATAGGCAGAGTTTGCCACTTAGCAGGCTGCAGCAGCACTCAACTTCTGTTCAAACTTTATTATGTCCCTTTAAGGCAATTAAAAAAAAAAAAAAAAAAAAAAGCTTATCTATTTATTACTTGGGTAGATCATGCTTTCAAAATGATTGGATAATTATGCAGGAATCACCTCCACGCATTCTAGGGGCTCTAATCTTAAACAGGACATGAGTCACGCTGTCGAGTGGTACCTACAACACTTTAATGACGACAACCATCGGGGATTGTCCCACTAATCTCAGGTAGCATTGGGCATATTTCTGAAGACCTTTCTAAACCATTTGATTATTTTAAAGGGACACTCTAAGCAACAAACCGTTTTGAAGTATATATCAGGGGTAGGCAACCTTTGGCACTCCAGATGTTGTGGACTACATCTCTCATTATACTCTTACAGCCATAATTTTGGCAAAGCACCAGTGGAGATGTAGTCCACAAAATCTGTAGTACCAAAGGTTGTCTACTCATTGTATAGATTATGCCCCTGCAGTCTCACTGCTTGATTCTCTGCATGTCCATGCACCCCTAACCACAACTCCCCTGGCTGTGACTGACACAGCTTGCATGAAAAAAAAGTGATTATTCTCCTAAGTGGAAGACAATTAAGTAGTGGAACTGCAGAGGCATGGGCTATACACAAAAACCACTCAAGCTAAAATTGTTTTGGTGCTTATTATGTCCATTTTAATAAGAACTGAAAATGTCAAGTATTATGGTAGTAGACAGACATTAAAACTAACCCATTCTCATTAAAAAATTGGTTAGAGTATCCTTAGTTATTGTTTTTAAAGGAACACTCCAAAACACAGAGAGCATTTAAGCTTGCTGAAGTGCTTTATATGTGGAGTATGTTTTTTTTGTTTTTTTTTGTTTTGCAAAAAGTGCAAGTTTCAATAGAAATTGGCACTTTTAAAAAATCTTGTTGCACCTCACTGGCTGTCAGTCAGACCACTTCATGGTAGTTTAGGTCAGTGGTGCTAAACTTAAGAGGTAGCAATTGCCCAGAGGGGTGGGCATGAATAGGATGCAGAAAAGAGATCTGCAATTTTTGTAAGCTAGTTTAGATATACTTCTAATGAAAAAAATAAGCAAATTAAATGCATGCATGTTTTTGATTTGAGGATAGTATTGTAAATTAATTCCACTAAATAGGCTAAAACATGACTTTTATTTAAATGTTCCTTTGTGTGAAACAGAGATGCGTATATACTGTTCTTGCCTATAAAGCCGATATAGAAGCCACAGGCACTAAGCACTGTGGCATATATGTATTATGGCAAGGAATGCGTTAACCCCTTACGAATGTTCTATGCTGTCCGTAAGGGGCCGGTCCTAAACACCGGTGGACGGCATAGTACAGGGTTGCGATCCTCCAGCCGATCTGGCCTTCCCGGGCCATGTGATTGCGGGGTCCTCACAGTATAGCCGTCTTGTGCAGTGCCTGCAGTGGGAGTGCCTGGAATGTCAGACAGTCCCCCTAATGCCCGCAAAAAAAGTTGTTACGTTTTTAAACTATTTATTAACACACATAGAAGTAAAAGTTATCATGTTGGAATACTGCCCTGCAGGCCCAGTCTCCGAAGGAAGGGGATAATGCTCTGCTTCAGTATGTCACAGTACATGTTGGCATTCATGGTTCCCTGAATGAACTGTAGCTCCCGAGTGCCGACAGCACTCATGCAGGCCCAGACCATGAAACTCCCACCACCATACTTGACTGTAGGCAAAACACACTTGTCTTTGTACTCCTCACCTGGTTGCTGCCACACGCGCTTGACACTACTGAACCAAATAAGTTTATCTTGGTCTCATCGGACCACAGGGCATGGTTCCAGTAATCCATGTCTTCAGCAAACTGTTTGAGGACTTTCTTGTGCATCATCTTTAGAAGAGGCTTCCTTCTGGGACGCCATGCAGACCAAGTTGATGCAGTGTGAGCACTGACAGGCTGACCCCCCCCCCCCCCCCCCTCCCCCCCACCGCTTCAACCGCTGCAGCAATGCTGGCAGCACTCATACATCTATTCCCCGAAAGTCAACCTCTGGATATGATGCTGAGCACGTGCACTCAGCTTCTTTGGTCGAACATAGCGAGGCCTGTTCTGACTGAAACCTGTCCTGTGAAACCGCTGTATGGTCTTGCCCACCGTGCTGCAGCTCAGTTTCAGGGTCTTGGCAATCTTCTTATAGCCTAGGGCCATCTTTATGCAACAATTCTTTTTTTCAGATCCTCAGAGTTTATTGCCATGAGGTCCTATTTTGAACTTCCAGTGACCAGTATGAGAGAGTGTGAGAGAGAAAACGTCAAATTTAACACATCTGCACTCCATTCACACCCGAGACCTTGTAACACTAACGAGTCACATGACACCAGGGAGGGAAAATGGTTAATTAAGCCCAATTTGGACATTTCCACTTAGTGGTGTACTCCCTTTTGTTGCCAACGGTTTAGACATTAATGGCTGTATGTTGAGTTATTTTGAGGGGACAGCAAATTTACACTGTTATACAGGCTGTACACTTACTACTTTACATTGTAGCAGAGTGTCATTTCTTCAGTGTTGTCACATGAAAAGATATAATAAAATATTTACAAAAAACTTGTGTGAGATACTGTATATACATATATATTTCTATTTCTCTCTCTCTCTCTCTCTCTCTCTCTCTCTCTATATATATATATATATATATATATATATATATATATCAAAAAGAACCGCATTCCCATGGACTTGTATTAGATGAATAAAACCTAGCTTTTATTTATTCCATTAAAGGTGTCATACAAGAGATCAACGTTTCAGCTCCAGCATGGAGCTTTCATCAGGATGAACTTATTGGCATAATGAAACCGTAAAAAACAAGGTTTATTAAGGAAAATAAAGATGTAATTTTAAAAAATCAACATGGCGTCGCCGTCTCAATCACGTGATCGCCGCAGATGCGATTGTGGCATACTTAAGAATTAATAAAAGCCCTAAATCAGGAGTGGTTAGTACTTGAGCGGGACTAGGAAAAGGAGAAAAGGAGCTAAATCGAGGGATTTAGGGAGGAATATAGATAAAACTTTCTGCATACAAAATGCTCCAGAACTGCTGAACGCTGTTGGAGAAAGTCTCACTGTGCGTCTGACTTTCTCCACTATAAATTTATCCTGAGCTCATACAGCTTGCCTCTTTCCTCTGCAAAAGTAATTTTGCTTCAATACCCTCATAACCACACTCTCCCGCGAACCCAAACGACTATTTCACACATTTAACTCTCTTCTTCGCCCTATTGTTCCTCCACCTACTAACTTGACAGCCTCAGACTTTGCAACTCACTTCACTGACAAGATCTCTACAATCAGGAAAGAGATCTCTCATCTTTCTTCTACCCTTTACAATACTTCCCCTAACCTCACTCCCTCTGCTATTCTATGTTCATTCGCACCGGCTACAGTGGAAGAGGTTTCTGCTCTGCTCCAGTCCTCCCGCCCCACCACCTGCTCCCTAGATCCAATTCCCTCGCATTTCATCCGTACTCTGTCTTCTTCTCTTTCTCCACCTCTCACTAAAATTCTCAATATCTCTCTCATCTGGCATATTTCCATCACCCTTCAAACATGCAACTAATAACCCCAATTCTAAAGAAGCCCAACCTTGACCCTAACTCCCCGTCCAACTACCGTCCTATCTCGCTACTGCCTTTTGCATCCAAAATCCTTGAAATAGTTGTGCATGCGAGATTGACAGACTTCCTCATGTCCAACGCTCTGCTAGACCTGCTTCAGTCTGGTTTCCGCGCTAAGCACTCTGTGGAAAAGGACTGACCAAAGTATACAGTGATCTACTCGCTGCAATATCTCGTGGTCACTACTCTATCCTAATTCTCCTTGACCTGTCTGCAGCTTTTGACACTGTTGATCAGCATTAACTTCTACTCATCCTCCGCAATATCGGTCTACAAGATATCGCTCTTTCCTGGTGCTTCTCCTACCTCTCCCAGCGCTCTTTCAGTGTTCATTTCTCTGGCTCTACTTCTTCTTCCCAACTAATTTCTGTTGGTGTCCCCCAAGGTTCAATCCTTGGTCCCCTACTGTTCTATATCTATACTCCCTCCCTCGGTAAACTCATTAGCTCCTTTAGCTTCCAATATCATTTCTATGCGGATGACACACAAATCTACCTGTCCTTTCCTGATCACTCCCCGTCCCTCTTGACCAGTGTCTCTGACTGCCTCTGCTATTTCTAACTGGATGGCTGCCCACTTCCTTAAACTCAATTTGACCAAAACTGAAATTATGGTCTTTCCTCCCTCAAGTGTTGCTACTCTGTTTCTCTCCAAGTCAACGGTGCTACCATCAGCTCCACCACGCAGACTTGCTGCCTAGGTGTTCTCTTTGAAAAAAAGATTAGGGTCGCACTCAGCCACAATATAACAATCCAGGGTGCTACTGAGCATGGGTCAGCAAAAAAACACATGAAATATACATAAAAAGAAAAAATCTCATGCACTCACTGTGATTGTATCCAGGCAGGTTTATTTGCAACGTTTCGACCTGTGAAGGTCGTTATCAAGCATGCTTGATAAAGACCTTGACGGGTCGAAACGTTGCAAATAAACCTGCCTGGATACAATCACAGTGAGTGCGTGAGATTTTTTCTTTTTTTGTATATTTCATGTGTTTTTTTGCGACCTCTCCTTCACACCTCATGTTCAGTCTATTGCCAAATCCTGTCGTTTCCATCTCAAAAACATTGCGCGCGTCCGACCCTACTTAACGCCAGATGCGACTAAGGTGCTGGTCTATTCCACTGTCCTTTCTCGCCTTGACTACTGTAATCCGCTTCTCAGTGGTCTTACGTGTTCCCAACTTGCGCCGTTACAGTCCATAATGAATTCGGCGGCAGGGCTCATCTTCCTGTCCGCCCGCACCTCCCACGCCTCATCCATCTGTCAGTCCCTACATTGGCTTCCTGTAAGATATAAGGCGTAATTTAAAATTCTGGTTCTTGCTTTCAAATCTCTACATAATGATGCTCCCACCTATCTATCCTCCCTAATACACAAGTATTATTATTATTATTATTGCCATTTATATAGCGCCAACAGATTCCGTAGTATGTCCCGTCTAGGCCCTTACGCTCTGCTGAATACTTACGTCTATCTTCTGTCCGTACTCCCACCTCTGATGCTCGCCTTCAAGACTTCTCGAGGGCTGCACCGTTCCTGTGGAACTCATTTCCCTCCTCTGTTAGATGCTCACCCAGTCTCCACTCCTTCAAAAAATCATTAAAAACCCACTTCTTCATAAAAGCGTTTCAATTAAACTGTTAAAAGCTCCCGACTGATTCCTCTATTGCAAACGTCTTTAGTCTAATACTATCCTTACCTTTTGTGTTACTTTACCCCACTCCCTCTAGCATGTAAGCTCATTGAGCAGTGCTCTCAACCCCTCTGTTCCTGTGTGTCCAACTTGTCTGGTTACAACTACATATCTGTTCGTCCACCAATTGTAAAGCTCTGCGGAATTTGTTGGCGCTATATAAATAATAACATAATAATAAGAATTTGGACCCCAAAAAAAGGCATCGATGCCAGGTTCCAATTAATGTCGCAGCAGGGTCTGAATACATGGATAAGGATGCAACAAATTGACACCAATGCCGGGTTTAGAGTCACGTGACTCGTAAGGAACCACGGAGGGGCCTAAAAAAAAAAAAATTTGAATATTAAAAATGGGTATATTTAAAATATTAGGGACAGGGGGTTGGGGGAAACTAATTGAGATAAAATGCATGGAATAAAACAGCGCAACTAAAAGTGACATATGCTTGACAATTATAAATACATATGCTCAGAATAAAACAGGAAAAAAATTTCATTTGCTAAATAATAAAAACAAAAATTAAAAAGGTCAAAATCAATATTAAGAACATATGGAGTTAGAGTGTTTAAATGAACAACCCATTTAATTTCTTGTATACCCAATTTTTTTATTTAGTTGCCACCTCGCCATAGAAGGTTGACTTTCTCTACAGCACAAAATTTTAGAAAGCGGGGATCCTTATTATGAATTAAAAGGTGTTTAGACATTGAATAGTTAGTAAACCACTTTAAAATATTTGGGGAATGTTTGGCTATTCTAGTGTTTAGTTTTCTATGTATTGCAGGCCACAAGACATTCAAAGACATATGACATTTTTTTATATTGCAAATTATGAAATTTTTTTTATATTGTAGGTTTTATGAGATTGATTAGACCTAAATGAACACTGAAGGATTCAGGAACACAAGCATGTATTCCTGACCCTATAGTGTTAAAACAACCATCTGGCCACCCTTGCCTTCCTAAATATAGTAAAATCTTACTTGTATTCAAGTCTGCAGCTGCTGCCTCTGCCTCTGATCTTCTTGCTTACAGCTGACATCATCAAAAGTGATTCTGTAAGCCAATAACACTGCTTTCCCATAGGATTGGCTGAGACTGTCAAGGAGGCAGATCAGGGGCAGAGCCAGCACAAGTAAAACACAGCTCTGGCCAATCAGCATCTCCTCATAGATAAATTGATTCAATGCATCTCTATGAGAAAAGTTCAGTGTCTGCATGCAGAGGGTGGAAAATCCAATAAGCTGTAGTTGTTTTGGTGACTATAGTGTCCCTTTAAATTCCAATATCTATGGGTTGCTTTCATTTGTATTTTTACATGCCGTACAAGTTTTGCATTTATAAAATCATTTTAGCTAGAAAGATGCTAGTGCGAGTAATTTTTATTGTAGTGTTTTTAAATTTGGAACTCCTCTAAATATAATTTTCAGGTTTTTTTTTTTCTGGAATAATATTTCTTATTGTTTTGTCTTCTTTTAAAATGTGCTAGTATTTACAGATATTTTTATTATTTTATTTTATTGCTTTTATTAATAATATTTGCAATTTTAGTAATAAAATAGCTGAGATTTATATATTTGCTACTGCACGAGTTCATTTCTATCAAGTATAATATATTTAAGCTGAGTGGTTATTGTTTTATATTTTTATTTGTTTTTTTTAGAGTTGATTCTGCGTCTCACTCAAAGATCGCACTACTCAAATCATACCAGGAAATTAACATAGTTGAAATTCTGCCCTATCACCAGTGTGACTCAAGGTCAAAGGCCCAGACAGATGATCATACATGTGTGGTAAACCTCCAGAGTCAGCATATCCTGTCAAGGCTGGCAGTGTATTTGACAGGTAATGTTACTGATTATCTTTGCGTTACACATTAATCTTCTCTAATCATGTAATTTAATACATTCTGACAGTGTTTTGAGAATAATTAAAGGAACACTATAGCATTGGGAATACAAATGTGTCTTCCTAACATTATAGTGCCCTAGTCACAGTTTAGGTTACTGGGCTCCCACTGCAAGGGTTAAAACAGGTAGTTTACTTGCCTTTTCTCCTTGGTGAAGCACCGCCTCTTTGGCTGAGATCATTGAGCTTAATGATCTCAGACAATCTAATGCATTCCCATAGGAAAGCATTGGGAGACTAGTGCACATGAGCAGGAAAACACTGCGCCAATCAGATTGTCTCCCTGAAACCATTTGATGGGAATAGTGGAGTTTTACTCCACTATTTAAGTGGAAGAGCATCCCGTATCTGTCAGTATGACCGAGGAAAGTTAAACCTGCAAAATAAATATTGCCACCACTACAGAAAAACAATGTTTTCGTTGCAGGGTTAAAACAGAGGGTGAGGGGGAGAGAGGGCAGCCCACCACTTCATCTCAATAAAGTGCTCTGGGTACTTGGAGCAGGCGTGCCCCTAGTCCTCCTGACTGGAAGAGAACCCAATCATAAGCTTCTTGGGTTCTTGAAAGAGATTGTACCTCTAGATCTTCCTCCTCTGTATCCAAATTGACTACTTCTCCAAGCTTGGGATCTCCCGTATTCTCTTCCAGGTTTGAATGATCTTTTGTCTTCATGGGAAAAACCCTCTGAAGATCTTTTGTTGCGGAAGGGGAGCTTAGTTCTCCTATCCTGGGGTAAGTGATTTTCTGCCCTCTGCTGCTACATTTGTCCAGGTTCTTTTCAAATATATCTCCATGGACAGAGGGGCAGGGCAGAGCGCACAAGCTATTCTTAGAGGAGGAATCTGCAGACCATGATCTGAGCCAGAGAAATATTCTAGCGGATAAAGAAGAAAAACATGTTTGTAGATAAGGTTCTAACTATATCCACAGCTGCTTCAGAAGAAAAATCCAATGCCAGCTTCATGTTCTTAAGGCTGTTTATCATGGAAGATCTGCTTCTGCCGTCTCTTCCTCTAGATTATCCATCCATAGCTTTAATGCTTGTGTTACCGATGTAAGGGCTACGCTCTTGACCGATTAGCATCCATCTTTCTCTCCATAGGGTCTTTAAAGGAACCTGCATTGTCTACAGAAAGAGTACTGCGCATAGCCCGCCTTTCAACTGCAGCATCTGCTTTGAGAGCAGAATACCATGTCTCAGAGACCTTACGGCATATAGGATAGATCCTCATTGAGAATTTATTTTCAAAATTGGGCCGTGCATCAGTGTTTAAGTCTTTTATGTTGTCAGGAACTGGAAATGAAGCCCTCTTCCTTCTGAGGCCTAAGAAGAAGCGGCTGGAAGTAGACGGTTCCTCCTTATTAGTTTCTTTTAAGCTCAAATCCTTGCGGACCTTAGCAATTAGATAATCCACTTCAGCTGGTTCAATAAACTCCAGGGCAGGTTGTACTTCCTACTCTGAAGAAGAAGCCATGTCTCTGTAAGATTCAATATTTTATTCCCTTGTGAGACAGCCTGCTCGATGAATTGCATAATATCCGGAGATGGCCTGCTGCCGGTGATAGGCAATCTTTGCAAAGGCGTTTTTCTTCCATTGCTCTCTTGTCGCAGGCCTCACATTGGGTCCTTTTGGGCGACTTACCTTTGGACGATTCTGATGCTCTTTTCCCCATAGAACTGCCATGATAGGGGAGCAATTAGTATGCACTCTTTTATTTAGGAGACCGTATTCAAAGCGCCACTGCACAGCACTCAGGCATAAGAGAAAAATGGCAGCCGTCCACTGTGCTCCAAACTCTGGGAGGCCGCTGAATCTGCAGTTCTTCTTAGAAGCTCCAAGGCACCAGTTTTAGGGGAAATTTGTAGCCACAATAGTCGTCTCTTGTATTGTCCTCTGTTACTTTCCTGGCTTTGAATGAGTTTATATAGAAGTTTTTTTTTTTTTTTGAGTAAACTCCATAGATTGCAGGAGCTGTGCTGACATGTGGCCATCTAGCATGGCGGTCCGGCTCCACCCCACCCCCCTGTCATACCCCATTTTGAATACACTGGGTTGTCTGTTTCTTCAAATGGTATGGCCATAGGTCAATGGCACCATAACCAATCTGGCAATGAGCAAAAGCGGAAAAGTGGCAAGTCTTATATTTGATCCTGTAACTTTCCAAAACACCTGGAAAGTTAAAACCTGGACATTGGGGGTACAGTTGTACTTGAGAGACATTACTGAACACAAATCTGAGTGTTTTAGAACACTAAAACTATAATGAAAAGGGCAGTTTATTTGTGAGACATGCAACAAATATTAATGCATACTTTGGTCATTGTTTGTGACTAAGTGGCTACTAAGAAAGAGTGGACATATCCTATATTAAACACTCTGGGTTGTCTACTTTTCCAAATGGTATGCCATGATGGGGGTAATTTTCATTCCTGGTCTGCCATATGGTCTGAAATGCAACATAGCCAATCTGGCAAAATCCAAAGTGTAAAAACTGGAAAATCCCATAAAACCTGTACATGGGAGTACACCATTGTACTCATGAGACATTGCTGAACACAAACTGCTAAAAGCTAGCAGTATTATGACATTCTCTGTTAAAATGCCACGCAGAACTAAGACAATTTCTTGATTTCTCACTCATTAAAAACTAGTTTTTATTCCTATTAAATTATGTTTCAGATATAAATATTTGATGTGAAATGAAAGCCATGTTTCTACTGAACAAAATGATAGAAGTGTGGTTGCACTTAATATGATAGAGGTGAATTATGGATGAACAGACGTCAAATTCTAGGGTTTGCCTTGATGTTGTTTTGATCAGAATGTGTACAATTGCTTCTGTTTTATGGGTTTAAAAAAAACATAAAAAAAACTAACTATTTGGTTATACTAAATTCTAAATCTAAATGCAGTAGTTCAGAACTCCTAACCACAAATGATTTGGAAGTTCTGGAATATTTTCTACTTGTCTCATGACATCTTGCTTCTGGTTTAGTAAAGTTAATTGGTCTGTTACAGTGTATTTTTCTATGTGCCTCATTTTACTCCTGGAGATAAGCTGCAGGGTGTTTTCATTTTTTTTTTTTTTTTTAAGGAATGTAATTTTAATAGAAGAACAAAAACCTAGAG